>NC_067118.1:21382022-22128779 GCF_021347895.1 Acanthochromis polyacanthus
CACAATTTATTATGAGAAAAATACATTAATGTACATCTGTGCATCTCCCATGGCAGAACCAGGAAGTTATCCACATATCAGAATAGTTTAATGTAACAACATCAATCAAATATCATGTCTGAATCCAATATAATAAAAATAACAAACCCCAAAAGGCAGAGAAGAATTGAATAACAAAGAAAAAAAGACAAACTAATATTCTTTGCAAATGTGTGGGCAGAATAATTGGATTGTAAGTGTTAACTGAGGATGACAAAGTAGAGAAACACTGAAAGACCGAGAAATGGAAAGAAAAGAGTGAGGCTCAAAGAACAAAGGCAAACAGAACAAATAAAGGAGAATAAAATGCAGATAAACTGATTAAAAAAGAACAAATGAATGCTGTCAAGAGAGGACATTTTTGGCCAGGCAAATGTACAATAAAGTCTGGAAAAGAACATAGGGGAAAGAGATAAGAGAAGGTGAGGAGGTTAAATAAAGGAATCAGACTGTGAGCAGCAGACAGGAAATTAAAGGTGTTGACAATCATATTAATGAAACAGGAGGGATGAAGCCTTTAATGAGATTTTAATGAAAAGCTTCTTCAGATAAGCCTGAAGGTCATTTTAAGATGCAGAATTCATTCCGATTCCAGTGAGACAGAACGTCATGGACCTTCACGGTCTCCGTCTCAGAGGATTTACTAGAACGAGGCTAAACCTCATAAGCAGGTGAATTTGTTCATTTAGCTCCATATTACCTGCATGTCTCTGAAGGTTTGATGCACCATATCAGGTGTCATGTAGCACACCTCAGGCTATAGCTTTTTTTTTTTTTTTTTTTTTTTTTTTTACTAGTTATTTACTCAGAAGCACATTAAAAAAACAAAACAAAAAACTTTGAACCATATTTACACAACTACGGTATGGTTAATGATAAGCTGTGGTATGGAAAATAAGTTATGTTTATGGATGCAGTTAGACAGCTAAAACAAGCAGCTGGTCTCAAATGAGCTCCCAAATATGTTTAGAATACAAGAGGAATGTTAATTGCAGGTCCACGAGTGTTCCCAAACACTGATATGCATGAACAACCCTGTCTCAAAATGATTTCTTTAGTATCATTATTGTCATTTAAAAAAAAAAAATTAAATGAACAAAAAAGTACATAGGGACCATTAAAATAAAACATTATATATGAAATGAGAGGGGAAAGAAAAACATAGATTGTTTCAATAAATAAATAAATAATTTGGAACAAGGTTTTAATTTGGTGTCTTCTTGATGTTCATATCAGCTGACAGAAAATTCACGTGAAGCAAATGATGAATTCAATATTTTCAAAAACTTGTCCTAATGCAGTGTGATAGTCACTGTAATTATTTCCATCTTGAAGAAATTGTAAATAATGTCAATCCAATCATCTACTGTAAGTAAACCAAAAAAAGTTTCTGTACAACCAAACTGAACTCTTAACATTTTTACGGAAACAAATTTGTATCCAGATGATGTCTACCTGGTTGTGCTGTATCACAAATATGTGTCAAACCAACATATATTTGCCATTAATGTGATCACTTTACTGTTTCCTCCTTTACAGCCAACGAATCACATGCTGGACGGAGTGAGACTCATCACCACGGTAACCCAGAAACTGTGAAAGGATTGCATTCTAACGTTAACCTAATACATGACATTCTCTTGACACCGAAACTAACCAAAGAGGGAGTCAAAACCAAAGTAAATAAACTAAAATAGCACTCGGAGAGTGCATACCTCCGCTAGGCCATCTGTCTGTCTGTCTGTCTGTCTGTCTGTCTGTCTGTCTGTTTGTCTGTTAACAGCATAACTCAAAAAGTCATGGACGGATTTTCACCAAAATTTTACAGGATGTCTGGAAGAGCAAAAGTAACAGTGGTCATCTCTCAATTGTACATAGTCCTTCAAAAAAATCCTGGATCCAGACGGTGATCCGGATCACCTCTAAAATCTAATCGATTGTTACTTTTGCTCTTCCGGACATCCTGTAAAATTTTGGTGAAAATCCGTCCATGACTTTTTTGAGTTATGCTGTTAACAGACAAACAGACAAACAGACAAAAAGAGAAACTGACAAACTCCGGTGATTACATAACCTCCTGGCGGAGGTAATTAAAACTAAACTGAAATCTTACAATTATGGCGACACATGAGATGCAAAGTCTGGGTGAAAATACCATCTTGTGTCTCTACCCTCATCTCTTACCTCCTTATGAGGACTTTCAAGCTCATTAAAACTTTTCCTACTGTTTCCCAGGTGTGTGTGAACAAAATTACATTTCTTTCAAATTGTAAGTATGAATGGAGTTTAGTTGTACAGAAACTATGTGCTTTGGTCCGAAATACATGTGTTCTTTGGGATACTGCTACTACTCAGTGAAGTCCTTCAAATACAGGCAAAGGAAAGACATGTTTCTTGTATTACCCAGACTCGTTGGTACTGGATAGACCTTGGTCCTTGTTTTGATGTGAATGGTGCAGATAAACCTCAAATGATCCCAGCATTTATCACAGTAGAACTTCTGGATGTCTTGAAACTCAAGTGGGTGGATTGATTTTATTTGCAAAACAAAACCAAACAGAAAAAAAAGTGAGAATCTGAACTCCTAAAATAGTTACTGAGTCATCCAACCCTTCTCCAAGTGATCATGTTGTTCTTTGGGCAGAAAAATTATTCTTATATTTGATTTTCTATTTTGGACCATTCCAATGTACTCTGGCTTTTCCCAGTGAGGTGTAACTAATATCCAAGTTGTTGCTAAGATCTCAGATCTCAGATCTGCAGCTCTCGGTATGAAGTCATGCAAGGATCCAATTACCCGTCTGAGCTGCGAGGCCTCACCTTTCCACCCTGCCCCTCTCTATTGTCGTAAACAAACAATGCGTCATTTTCTCAGCAGAAATTGATTATCATATTTCACAGCAGAGAAGGGCCATCAGGGAAGTATGATGATGCCAATAAAATCTGCTCTTCTGGATGTTGCTGGGGTGTCGTGTTCCAGAGGAGACCAGTGGCAGCAAAATGTTCAGCTTCTTGCAGCGACAGTCTAAAAGAAGCAATATCTATAAACATACAATCTCTATACGTCAAAGAGCATTTATTGCAAGCGTACACTCATTACTGTGTATCAAACTTATGTTTGTATGTTTTTTTTCCACGAAAATACTCCATTCTTGTCTGAGATATAACGCTATGCTGTTGCCATGACTTTACTTAAATTCTGTAAAGCTACTCCAGGCTGTACAATAGCAAGTTGTAATTCAGTCATGCCTATTAAAGTTGAAAGAATTGGTTCCCTGTAGGTTGGTTCCAGGTCCTGGAAGTCTGAATGCGTGTTGTTGAGACTGTCAATACACTGCAGTTTCGAGGTGAGAATGCTCAACCAACATGTTAACTGCTATTTTTGCTTATAATGTGTCCTTTAAAAAATACAAAAACAAACCAAAAAAACAAACTTGATTCTCACCAGAAATGGTCTCTAAAGGCTCATTTTCACTGCAATATAACTTGCAGTTCTATCAAAACAGCACAATCATGGCTGGAATTGGAAAGAATAAAAAATAAAAGCCAACCAACTGTTGTTATTATTATTATTATTATTATTATTAAATGATTAGCTCTGGTCAGGGCTAATTATTTGTTTTCAGAAAATTTTAAAATGAGATGCACACACTACCCGGCCAAAAAAAAAAAAAGTCACACACCACTATTTTTCCGGACTGCCTTTAGTTCTGAGCATGGCACCCATTCGTCGTTGCATCATTTCGATAAGCTTCTACAATGTCACAGCATTTATTTCTGTCCAGAGAAGCATTCATTTTTCACCAGCATCTTATATTGATGATGGGAGAGTCAGACCGCTGCACAAAGTCTTCTCCAGCACATCCCAAAGATTCTCAATGGGGCTGAGGTTTGGACTCTGTGGAGGCCAATCCACATGTGAAAACGGTGTCTCATGCTCCCGATCCACTCATTCACAATGTCAGTCCCATGCATCCTGGCATCGTCATCTTGGAACATGTCCATGCCATCAGGGAGGAAGAACTCCACTGATGGAGGCCTCGTCATTCAGTATATTCAGGTAGTCAGCTGACCTCAGTCTGAAAACATAACGTTGCTGAACCTGACCAACCCCAGACCATAACCCTAACCTCCACAGTCTTGTAGGCACTAGCCATGATGAGTGCATCACTTCATCTGCCTCTCTTCTTACCCTGATGCCCCATCACTTTGGAACAGGGTAAATCTGGACTCATCAGACCACATGACTGACGACATTTGTTCCTCGAAGATGATGGTTCACCACTATTCTTCCAGGTTTTAATAATGTGTTGGATGTTTCCTAACCTGATTGTAGTAGTTTCAGAAATCTCCATGGTTGCTTTCTTTGCTTGATGCAGTCCAGAAATGAGAAGTTCCTCACTGCATCAGCTAGGGTTAAATAAGTTGTTGCCTGCTGAAACATATTCATCACTGCAGTAATTATCCAAGGAAAGGTTCTTACCTATTTGCTTAGTTAAATCCAGGTGGCTACTTTTTTTTTTTTTTTTTAGCCAGGCAGTGTAGAAAAAAAAATATTTAGATGAAACATCCAAATTTTAAGCTACAATCTGTTGAATTTTCCTGACAGAAAGTCAAAATTTCTTTCAACTTTTATAGCTTTTGGCTTTTAAATGGTATAACTGAAGTGATATTTTGAAGATAACACGCCTTTCAAACCAGCTAGTGGGCTGTCGAGTTCAGTGTTTAACACAACAGAAGTACACATGTAGTATTTACTGCCACATACTGCACCAGCAAATCATGCCACCACATGATATATTGTGTGTGTGTGTGTGTGTGCGTGTGTGTGTTTGAACCTCTATATCACTTCCTTTCCACCTCCAGAACAAACACACTTGATCTACAACAATCTCTCAGGAACCAACAAGCTGAACAAAGTGAGCGCTGAGTGTGCGCACACACACACACACACACACACACACACACACACACACACACACACACACACACACACACACACACACACACACACACACACACACACACACACACACACACACACACACACGTGTGTGTGCCTTGCTATCATTGTGGGGACATACCACTGACTCCCATTCATATCTAACCCCTAACCTTAACCAAACCCTAACCCTAACCAAAACAATGGCTAACCCTAAAGAAACGTTTTTGCACTTTTACTTTTTTCAGTAACAACAGCATGGCCAAGAAAACACTGTTTAAACGTGTGGAGCCCGAAAGATGTCCCCACAAGTGACATAGTTTTTGGATTTCCTACAGTTGTGAGGTCATTTGGTCGCCACAATATAGCAAAAACATGGGCACACACACACACACACACACACAAAATGACAGACAGACTTACAAGGTAAAAACAGCAGCCACAGAATATAACAAGCATTAAGTACAATCGCTTTGTAAGTTTTCCATTAGCACTGGGCGATGGAGCTGAAAAGTCGTTCACAATAAAATGTAAAGTCGATGTAACTGACCAGCACAGTGTGGATACCAACAGTCCGTATAGGAACATGCTTTAGGAGTGTGAGGGAAATGCAGAGTCATATGTGTTTTTAGACAATGAAACCTGGTCCTGCTGACTGGAACCTCCACCAGGGGAGATGTGCAGGGAGCTGAAAAGGCCCATTTTTTCTTTTGTAATGATGGTATGCCCGCAGCCATTGGAATGCACTATTGTTTCATCTGGTTTTCTCTTATTTTCAGTCTTATTTTGTCTGATGAACGGGAGACCTACAACCTGTAGATCAGACATTCCTCATTCTTCATCAATGACACTCTTGGTGAAATGCATTACTGCTGTGGGCTTACAGCTGTATTTCAGCCTGAACATTGCCTACATTTGAGGTTTACAATATGGTTTGCGTTGTATGTTGCAATCAGTCCATACAGAAGAGGTTTTCATAATTCATCGTTATCCTATTTCAACAAAACTGATTGATTTTCAAATTCTCTTCACAGTGTTGAATGCTATTTGTCTATTTTTATAACCTTCAGTACTGATGCTAGTAGCATGTATTCAAAGCCTGTGTTAACTTATTCCTTTGTGCCACAGAGCTCCACTGTTGTTCAAAACACATAAAAACCACATAGGCTGATCATAGTTTATTTAGAAACAGCTTCACAGACGAACAACAAGGATCACTTTCACTTATCTAGATTGCAATTTCTGGAAAGTGAAAGGTTGTTGAGTGCTCAGGGAGCCGAGTGTTTAATTATGGGAATTAAATTAAGGATGCCAAAATTAGTGCCAAGTCACTAAAGACCTATGGTGCGCACTCAAGGGTAAACTGAAGCAACACAGTGCAGAATTTGAGCATATATAATGTACTGTGTAAAGTAAACGTATTTATGACAAGTTACCCAACCAGTCCACTAGTTCCACCGCTGACATCCTCTCCTGAGAAACATCAGGCAATAACTGCGAATGTGCAAAGGGACAGTATATTGCACATTTCTACATCTCTCAGGAGCTGAAGGATGGCAGATCAGATATTTTTCTTTCCTCCTCGACTCTGTTTGTACTTTCAAAAAAAGCCCTGAAGCAGGAAATTTGATTTAAATATTAAACATTGAAGTGTTTTTCCAAAACAATCTCCACTAACTCTGGATGCTCCACAGGCCTCGCTGTCAGCAGTTCATGTTTGCAAGTACTTTCAACAGTACTGGACATTGATGACAGTGTTTCACAAGTTGTTTTACAGGTTTTGTTTCACTGTTGAATGCTGTGAGCATCACAAATTAAACTAGAAAAGCACTCAGAGAACGCAGTACTTCGCCAAGGCTGTTCATTCCCTCATATGACATTGCCAAAAATGCAGCCTTTTTGTTTTGTAAATGCAGCATTTGTTTGTTAGTTATTGATGATCAGAAATCCCGACAACACAACCTGAGGCCATTTAATATAGATGTACCCACAAACAAAATTACCTTGCGCTGAGCACAAGAGTGTGTTATGCATGTGTACTTATAAGTTCCGATAAGTCTGCAGCATTCGATTTGTAGTATGATCACAATCATGTGATTGTCAGCAAGCAGCTGACGTATTGTTCACTTGTCGTCATAGTTACAGTGCTGCTGTGCCGCTGTCTTGCAATGATACAGAAATCTTTAACAAATCCATGGATCCAGACTATAAGCCACATCACTTTCAAAATCTAATCACTTGGCCCTGTGTCATTTCTGACCTTCCCTAAAAAAAAATAATCCAAATCTGTCTGTTTACGAGTAATGTTGCTAACAGACAGTCAAACAGACAAACAAACCAATGTCATCGCCCCGTTCCTTCATGGAGTAATTACATTCACTTTCATAGAAGTGGATCTGAGGCAGGAGAAAAAGACAAGGATAGGATACTGTTCAGATAGGAAGACACCACTGGGGGTAAGAGAGAAAATACTGCATATTTACGGCACATCACGTCCTCAGATGAATTGCTGTTAACATTTGCGTGATAGAGCACGCTCAGTCTTTGTCTGTAATAACAGCAGAAGTAGAACACGGAGGTTCCTTCTTTAAATAGCACCACAGGAAACCATCCAGCACTGCACAGACTGTAAAGATGCTGCTTGTTCTGTTCTCTTTAGAAGTATGTTTCCTCTTAACAACCTGCAGAGTTCTTCTTCACAGGGATCCATATTAACTTGGGATTCTTACTTTTGATAATAGTTTAAAGACAACAGCAACAAAGGCTCATTTTATTATTATTTGTTTTTGTTTATTTTCATGCATTTTGACAGAGCCATGATGAAGATACGGATCGGGTTCGTTGTGGCTGTTCAGTCAAGAAACTGGATCTGTCTGCCTGTTTTCAAACATATGGAGAAAAAATATATACAATAAGTTCTGTCAGAGCTCAACTCAATTTGACTGCTAAGCGCAGATAGCTAATCTGTAACAGCAGGGACAGTCATGGGTGTTCCAGCACCTCTAACTCCCCTAGACCTGTTCGAACAAATGACCCTCAGACAGGCAGACAATATTTTATCAGATAGTTCTCATGCACTGCGCTCTGAATACATTCTACTTTACTCAGGAAGAAGGCACAGGGTTCCACTATGTAAACACAATCAGTACAAACACTCATTCATCCCTCTTTCAGGCAAGCTCTTCAATGAGCAGATTACCCAGGATGAACAGAAAGACAGAAAGCCACTACGGTCGTCTAGATAACCATGTGTGTAACAGTGTAAGGGGGTCTGTTCTGTACTATGTATACAGCCATTAAAGAAAGTTTACAACACATAGTTTGTTTTAATATATTAGACCATGCTTATCATTATATTTCTTAACAAAATGAACAGCAAAGGCATTTACAAAGAAACCGTTTTAATAAAAAGAATAAAATGTTTAGTTTTAAAGTTTATTTTACCAATTTATGTAACTGTGCCTTCAAGAAAGTTTACAACACATTTGTGAAAACTGACAGAGAAGCTTTTTTTTTTTTTTTATCACAGTTTGATGCATATAAACATTTGGATAACATGCAGTCAGCAAACTAACAGTTTGACCACCAAACAATGTTGGCTGAAAGGTATAAATTGGGCTGATAACATGGGCAACAGTCATTGCAGAAGTAATATCACCATGGGCAAAGCAAAAGAACTGTCTCAAGAGATCAAAAAGAGGATCATTAGCCTTCACAAGTCAGGATTAGGCTACCGAAAGATCTCTAAGATGTTGGGAATTCCTGTTTCAATTATCGGGACAATAATAAGAAAGTGGAAGGTACACAACACCACGTCGACATTGCCAAGGTCTGGATATCTTCATGTGCCAGGGCTAGCATAGTTAGAACAGTGAAAACCAGCCCACGAACAACATTCAAGACACTGCAGAATAGTCTGAAGAATGCAGGAAGAACTGTGTCTTTGACAACAATTTCTTCAGTCTTGCACAGTGCAGACCTTTTCTCCAGAAGTGTAAGGAAGACTCCACTTCTAAAAAAAACGACATCTTCAAGACCGTCTAAACTTTGCCAAGGCTCATTTTGAGGACACAGAAGATGACTGGGCTCGAGTTTTATGGTTAGACGAGACCAAGATTGAACTTTTTGGAAATGACCGTGTGTGGCGTCAGAAGAACGAGGCTTACAACCCTAATAATACCATTCCAACTGCGAAGTACGGTGGTGGCAACTTGATGTTCTGGGGCTGCTTTTCAGCGTGGGGAACTGGACGTCTTGTCCGGATTGATGGAAGGATGAATGCAGCCAAATACAAGGAGCTATTGGAGGACAACCTCTTCCAGTCTGCAAAGCAGCTCAGGACAACGACCCGAAGCATAAGTCGCATTTAATGGCTGAGTGGTTCAAGAAAAAACATCTGACAATCCTGGAATGGCCAAGCCAGTCACCGGATTTGAATCCGATTGAAAAATTATGGAGAGAACTGAAGGTAGTGGTTGACAGTCATAATCCTGGCAGTTTCCAGCAACTGGAAGAACTGTGTAAGCAGGAGTGGTCCAAAATTCCAGTAGAGAAGTGTAGGAAGCTTATCTCCACATACAAGAAACGATTACAAGCAGTTATAGACAACAAGGGACACATTACAAAGTACTGAGAATGTGTGTTGTAAACTTTCTTGAAGGCACGTTTCCATAAATTTGTAAAATATACTTTAAAACTAAATATTTTATTTTTAATAAAAAGTTTTATTTGTGAATGCCTTTGCTGTTGTTTTTGTTAAGAAATATAATGATAAGCATGGTCTAATTTATTAAAACATTGATTCTGACTATGTGTTGTAAACTTTCTTTAATGGCTGTATATGTAATACTGAATATGCACATTGCACTTTTGTTCTTAACCAATGTGACAATGCATTTGCACTTTCATTTCCACCTCACACTGACAGTGGTACCTTCCTTTTTTTAATTTAAATTTTGGATGTTTGAGTCAGCTGAGATAGGCTCCAGCACCCCCCGCGACCCTAGTGAGGATAAAGCAGTGTATAGAGAAAGGATGGATGGATGTTTATTTTGGGCATGGTTTGTATTTTATATCTGAAGTTCAGCCAAACTGATGATGTATTTAAAACACAGCAACCATATTTAAAGTAAGTTTCTCAAAAGTTTATGGTGTGGCATACAGCGGTGATGACCGGACACAGATGGTGACTCCTGTGTGAAAATTCAACACAGCGATGATCAGTGGCATCAGTTGTTTGTATTATCATTTAAAGCAAACAAATTTTAAGTTATACTCTAATACTAAAAGATTAACCAGCAAGTATCAGGAAATCCTGCTGTACAGGATGAGGTTAGGATAAATGGTTAAAGGGGCACTGAGGAAGATTTTTATGCTCGTATAAAAGTCTCATATTAATGTGGATGAATCTTCGTTATTTACACTTATTAATGCCCCCATTTTCGATTCATGAATCATTTTGGTTTTGTAAATATTTGTATTTTATTAATTTTTTGTCGACTCGTCCAGTATTTCCTGTGACAGACGGAGCAATTTACAGCAAATACGGTGCGCGTGCGCTGATGGAGCATAGCAGAGCGGAGCTAGTTGTTTTTAGCAGTAGCAGAGCGGAGAGTTGGTTGAGAAGACGGCACACACGGAGCGCAAAAGGAAGCGAACGGAGCAAAGTCTGCAAGCAAAAAGGTTGTCAGATCGACAACGAAGCAAAAGAAAAGTTCATCTTGGCATTTCAGAGGTGGAGAGAATTCCGGGAGCAAAAAGGAATCAAAACAGATGCCGAGCTGGCTGTGCTTCTCCTAGACAGGTACGTAACTTTAGCTCTTTGTAAGTTTGATACAATTCTTTTGTCTTTTGTGTGTGTTGCTTGCGATGTGTGGTTAGTAGACTATGGGATTAGTTTGACTGGTTTAGTTGACTAACTTTGTGGCAAAAACACTGTGTGGGTATTGGCTAATGTAACGTTAGCTCGGAGCTACCAAACGTTAGCTCCGAGCTAACGTTCGGTTAACTCCGTAGCTCGGAGCAGCTTTGACAACTCGGTTTTACAACATTAGACCGCGGAGTCATTTACACACGTTATTGTTCAACAATGATTTCAACTCCGCCGGCTTTCCTGAGGCTCGCTCGTTCGTTTATGACGGTTTGCGACAGTGCGCGCCGAGGCTCACGGGAAATGTAGGCAACGCTACATTTCTGCTAAAATCTTCCTCGGTGCCCCTTTAAAAAGACAACACACAAAAACTCACATTAGTTTATTTTAAGCATAACAACAAACACTGGCTATAGTGGTTGGACATTAGAAAATCTCATGAACTGTTCTTTTAACAGACATATTGTCAATTTCAGAGGTACTGACAAACAATGTCATCCTTCCATTGGGGCTTCAGATTATGTTGTTTAGGTCCGAAGTACAAGTTGAATTCCAGCTCGAACAAAATGACTATAAATGTTGTGGAAAACATACATGTTCTCCCCATTTCAGCAAACCCTTCACAGGGAATATTCTGTAATGGCTAAATTGGATGGACTCTGTTAACTGACAGGTACACAGAGTGCTGTGAGGGGAGTGTGTTCACATTTTTGCCAATTACTTCAATCAACAATATGGCAGCAAATGAGAAACGACTGGAATTATTCCTCATTGATCTGGTGGAGTAGCACAGCAACAGACAGGTAATGTAGCTGCAGAAAGGTGTAAATATTCAGTCTGTATTCCTGAGGCAAAACAAGGTTAAGAAACTAGTCTCTGTTCATTTATCTTCCAGTAGACAGCGACCATGTTACATAGCTGGCCTGGATGCACTAACAAGTTGATTAATGACTGTGGTATGTGGTCCAAAATCCCCTCTCTCGCTTTCTATTGCTACAATTGGCCTGCTATGGAGGAAAGTTACCTAACAGGGGCAAATAAGGCAATGTGTTGCTGCCGAGAGAGGACACAGGATCCTGTTCACCTCCAAGTCAAAAGAACAGTAATATTTCTTTGCACAGATGGAATATGGCCACTATCCTCTATTTGCCCAAGGACATGTGGCAAGAACAGTCGTATTATGTGCTGAAGCAATCAGCCCTATCTATCTAACTGCTCACATCCTGCTAAATATCTCTCCATCTGCCCACTATTTTAACATCCTTCATTTGCAATATTTTCTGTTGTTTACATCTGTGCAGACAGTTAATTGAAAGTCTCTCTGCACTGCTGGTCTCTGTTATTATGACTGACATACAGTGAGAATGGTAATTTAACAGCAACTAAGGATTGTATTGGTTTATGTGTTCAATGTCTGTTTGAAATATAATTTACGAGCATCGCTGGTGTATAGGTAGCAAGTTCCTAGTTAGTAAATTAGAAAACAGTTGCAGATCGAACATATAGTTTGATCGAAGTAAAGTCATTCCACGCGTCCTTCCCAGCAACGTTTCCTGTAAGGTGCTCACAGGTCAGATTAGATATAAAATCCGTCTAAAGAGTTCCTGCTGTACATCAAGGTCTCCTTCCAGGTACTCGGTAAACTTTAAAAGATGACAGAGCTAATTCAGCTGGCTTCTTTTGATGCACAACAGTAGCGGCTCTATTCTGAGCTCCATACCTGATCTGTAAGGCTGAACCAGCCACCCCACGGAGTAAATGTGTGATTCTCAAAGTCTACAACACTGAATTTCAAAGTTAGCCAAAGAGTTTGATAAAGTGTGTTATATACACAGCACTGTATCCATCTCGCAGAGGCTGACGATCAGACCAGATCACTACTTCATTTCTCTTGGTTTTTTTGTCTGACATTGTCCCCCTTTTTTGAGCTATTTATCGTGTTTAAGGTGTCAGAGCTCCCTCCTCGTCCTCCCCATCTGGCATCCCAAATACCCCTATCCTATGCTGTCTCCCTCCTATTCCTCCCTCTGTGCTCTTCTCTGTCTTTCGGCCTCTCTGTCCCTCTGTCTCCTGGTCTCCCATCCGCTCCTCTACCTCTCTCTTCCCTTGCAGCATTACCTGAGTGGAGTTCGGCTCCTCAGCTGACTCCACTCAGGTAATCAACCACATCCATGGATCCCGGACAACTGGAAGACATCTCATTGATTACGCCTCCTGCAATAAGTACCAGTTCAACCTTCCACACCCTGCCAGATCGTTGAACAAGACTCACCAATTCGGCTGTCCGGGACTCCCTCCGTCCTGATCCCTCTTCTGTCATCCCGAACTATTCGGTACCGGTTATTCACCCCGCTGGATCCCCCATTCTGCTTGGACCCCTCCCTGGATCCCCGACCGGCTTTCCCCGACCAACCCAGAAACCCCAGCAGCACCCCGGCTGCGTCTCACCTCCGGCGTTCCACAGACCATATCCCCTCACCGGCTTCCCTCCCGGAACCCCGTCTGGACGTGAGCCGCCATCTGGCCCTCCGACCACCTTGGCCCCCCGGATCATCGGCATCCTACGTCCCCCACTCCACTAGCCTCTTCCCCAGCTCCCTGGCTCTTCTCACCCCCTGCCATTACTCACTCACTAACCAATAAAATCACTCTTTCCACCAGCCTTGGTAGTGTGGCTCTCTGCCTGGGTCCGTTCTCGTTAGACGCGTGACATAGGGGACCTGGACTAATGATTGATGTATCTGTTTTGCCACTTAGGAGCAGTCACCTCAACAGCACTAGACATTGAATTAGTGTGCACATCTAATATTTCTTCAGCAGTTTAGACGTTCGGGATAACTCTGTCTGTCCATCCAATTCCAGCTGCTTACTGTTCTCCAGGTTACAATGTCAGCTGCTCCTGGGGGACACCAAGGTGTTCCAATTACCTGTCCCCCCCCCTCTCCCCTGGGCCTGTCGCCCATCAGCATAATCCCACATCTAGAACAGATCCATATCTGACGCTAAATCACCTCAGCTGCATCCTTTTCTAACCACTGTTCTTGCCACAGTTTGCATGTCGAAAGGTGATAGTTTGCAGAGAGAAGTTTTTAAATGATAGCTTATTTTGTTTGCTACTAAGAGCTCATGAAGTTTGAACACAGAGCTGCTGATTAGTGTTTGCTGTTGTCATCTGCCTATTACTCTCACCTTTACTCTTAGCGTTGAATAAGAACCTGGCATATGCAAAATGTGTCAGTGTAGAGTTTAAACCAGCCATACTGCCATCCTCACAGCTACCAAAAATGATCATTTCAACAAGTGTGGACTGAAAGGGGGGCTATCTTTACATCAGGGTGCAAGTGTTGTGTGTTATTGGACTATAGATATGTAAATATTTTGTGTATTTACTGATAAAGAACAGTAAAACAACGTTAGTGTAATGTATGGTGTATTAGAATACCTAACAGATCTTTGTTGAAAAGAGTAACTTAGCATTTTACCAAACCCGTATTAGACAGAGTAAAAACATCTTAACAGCGATAATTCATGTGAGGAAAATATTTGCTCTGACAGTCAAAGAGGATTAGTTTTTCCATTGGAGGAAAGCAGAAACCGACTGAGTTTGACTTACTATTACGGATTTCAACGTAAATATCTTAAACACATCAAAGACGGTCACACTCACACAAATCTAGAACTCTGGAAAGTGGACAGAAAGTGCTGTAACGAGCTGCTGCTGCTGGAGCAATTATACAGCAGCTCCATAAAAATGACAAAATATCCCGGGGCAAGGTAGCAATGCATATGAAGCAGTTCTGCAGAGAGAGCTGCTTCACGGATGGAAGAGAACAGCAAGTACAGACAGGCAACAATACAGCAGGATGGTAGTGGTTGGGAATATGAGTGGAGAGGAAGGTCATGAGGGATATGAACTGAAGCTTCGTCCTCAGAGTGCACACAGAGTGATGAGGAGCGTATAAATGTCTGCCGCTTGCTTGATTTAAATTTCTTCTAAGCTTATTAAATTCTCAAGATTTTGACCTTTCTGATATAAACGGACGCTGAGAACAGTGTGAACACCTGTTAACAGGTAAGGATGTGCAAGAAGAGTAAAAGAGTAAGTAAAGGATATTGAACATGTTCTATATGCATTTCACATTGTGTGTTCTTGGTTCATGTTCCAGTGTTAACATGGTTATTTATAGTTCAAAGGAAAAACAATTCTTCAAATGCTTAACTAGCAAGTGCTGAGCTGAAGGCAGTGCTCAAGAGTCAGGAGCAAGCTGATGCTAAAGGGTCACGTTGCTAAAAGGGCATTTGTTTTCCATAAACTATATTCTTTGTTTTTGTATTACGTTTTTTTTTTTTTTTTTAATTTAGCATAGAATGAATACAAGCGCATCCATCACCAATACAAAACCAGCTGCAAGGTGAAATACTGAAAAAGGCAGCAGAAAGGTCAAAAGGTTAAAAATATGACCGGGACTTGTCACTCACTCTTGACTGCTCAATCTGCTTAAACAGGAACAGCCCAGGTTCCAGTGTTCATCCAACATGATATTGATATAAATATCAATTGACCTCAAAAAGTTTAGTGGTATAGGAACAAAGTTTTGTTGAAACTGCGTTGGCTTCTGGTAAATGTAGATCAGTCCCTGATATACACTACCATTCAAAAGTTTGGCATCACCCAGACAATTTCATGTTTTCCAAGAAAACTCACACTTTTATTCATGTGCTAACATAATTGCATAAGGATTTTCTAATCATCAGTTGGCCTTTCAACACCATTAGCTAACACAATGTAGCATTAAAACACAGGAGTGATGGTTGCTGGAAATGTTCCTCTGTACCTCTATGTAGATATTCCGTTAAAAATCAGCCGTTTCTAGCTCGAACAGTTATTTACCACATTAACAATGTCAAGACTGTATTTTTGATTCATTTAATAAGAATTTAATTTCTTTGAAACATTTGACCCATCCATTAGCTCTGTCTGTTAGCTCCGCCCTTAAATCAGTTGGTAACTGATCAAAATGCCACATTTTCACACAAGCTAACAGTCAATCTAACTGGCATTTACCATAAATTGTATAGTGCACATTCATGCTACTCAGAGGAAAAACCGTTTTGATCGTAATGATCATACCACTGCAGTAGAAATGTCTGTAGGAGAATCCCAGTGACTTTCCAGAAGGCACAAGCTTTATACCATGTCCAACAGCTCTATACTGTTTTTGTGCAAATCAAATGATGGGTCCATTTGTTTCTTCATATTCCTCCATCAACAATAATAAACTAAATGAATTGTTCTTCCTCTACTGAACATCTGTGAATTCTGCTTCTTTCCATTTCTAATCTATTATTAACACAAACATGTTTTGTTTTTCTTGTGGATATGCTGCCTGCACATAGTAGACAACAATTCAACTCTAAAACAAGCGATCTAAGAATACATTAAACAGAACAACACTCACAGACATGGGTGCTTAAGAAGCAATACTGACATCTGTTTTAGTGTCAATGGAAGGTCAAAAAAGTCCTGGCTTAGTGCAGACTTGAGTCCATTCCAATACCCATACAACTATGCTATATAGTATGCCAGAAAAGATTTAGTGAGTCACAACATACGGTATGTCAAATACAATCTGCCAGCAACACCAGTTTGTCCTACGACATCTGGTCTCATTTTGAAGTATGCAAATCAGAATATAATTCTGACCATTCTAACCCACAATCCTCTGCAGAGCGGAAGAGATGTCTGACATGAGTATAAACTAACTTGAGCTGCCAAGAGGGCACAGAGAGAGATGACAGCACATTTTGCACTATCACAGAGATATGCAACATGAGCCATTCAGAGGTTAAGGTGCAATACTATTTCAAGGCAATGTGCCCTAATTGTATGCAGTCTGCATACAATAGTACATTCTTTAGAGTGGCAGCTGTAGTACGCATTGAAAGGGAAAAGAAGAAGTATATGATCTGGAATACAATCACGATCTTTGTGTGCAATGGTTCTCAAACCTGCTCCTTGAGCCTCAGAATAAATAGTAAATGGTATGCATATACATGTACTTAGCACTTTTCTATCTGACACTTCAGCATGTGAAAGAGCCACGGACAAATCACCAAGCTTGTGATTAGTGCATAGCCTGCTCTAGCACAAGTGATTCACAGCCGCCAGAGTCTTTCTGCTAGTTTTATCTCCTTACAGTCACTTAACTGTGGTTTACGGCAGATGTGCGTTAGTCCCTTGTATAGAACAATGGAAGCAAGAGAGCTATGAGATGTATAGAAGGAAAAATAGGAGCTAACAGAGGAAGAGGCAGTCTCCCGTAAGTTATTTCTCATATGAAGACATACACTACCGTTCAAAAGCATTGGGTCACCCAGACAATTTAATAATTTCCATGAAAACTCGCACTTTTATTCACATGTTAACATATTTGCACAAGGATTTTCTGATTATCAAATAATCTTTCAACACCATTAGCTAACACAATGTAGCATTAGAACACAGGAGTGACGGTTGCTTGAAATGTTCCTCTGTACCCCTATGGAGATATTCCATTAAAAATCAGCTCTTTCCAGCTAGAATAGTTTTATACTTCTTTAACAATGTCTCGACTGTATTTCTGATTCATTCAATGTTATCTTCATTGAAAAAAATGCTCTTCTTTAAAAAATATGGACATTTCTAAGTGGCCAAATGTTTGAATGGTAGTGTATATATTGCCTAACTAAAGCATCAGTCAGATATTTCTGAAGGCCTACTTAGACATAGAACTCGACAGAAAAAAAATAATGAAATTAAATCTTTCAGAGTTTATTAAGCATCTGTGTTCCCAGCAGAGGTGATGAATGAGCACTGGTCGAGCAGTGAAAGGAGAAAAGACGAGGGATGAAAGGGGCTGAAGAGGAGACCCCAGCTGTGGATGAACAAGTGTCTGAGTGTTCATCCCTCTGGCTCTCCAACTGGAGAGACGGCTTTATGAAAAGGCATCTGATGTGCCCTCTGTCTGTCTGACAGCAAGAATCCAGATATCTCTCCTCTGATATTGCCCATCTCTCTGCTGCTCCCCATCAGCAGCAGCAGCGAGGTTTTCAAGAGCCACTTCAACACCTGCAGGTGCTACAAAACTCTGAGTGTGGCATCATTACAAACACATTAGGCCTGCTTTCTGCTGAGCTGGATGGAACTAACATTATGTTGGAAAAAAACAAGACAAATGAACATGAAATTAAACTAAAATTATCAAAAAATAAAGCAAAAAAATCATTTTAGAATTCTTCCTATAAATTTTTATAAGGAAATATATAATACATTAAGATGCCATAAAGTTATACAGCGATAGGAAAACAAATACCGAAATTAATGTTATACATTCTCGCCTTTTAAATGTGCATATAAATTATTGGATGGATTGACCATGTCTGCTTCATCACTTCACAGATCTCTCATTTATTGACAGTTACAACCATTTACTGTCCTCTCTTTCTTAAATATCTGTAAATACAGCACCTGCCTTCCTGCTTACAGTTGCTTACTTGTTTGAATGTGCAAGATAAGAAAATGGCACATCACAAGCCTCTCTCTGGTCCTTTAAACATTAATTATCAATTTTCGTTTTGAGACTGCGTGCGATGTAGGAGTATTGACAGTCATGTGGTGTCACGTGACGCTGCGCTATCAGGACCTGTTACACAAATTTCCGAGGTAATATATCATACACTATCTGTAATAAACGCTGACTCTGTTTAAATGTGTCAAAATGATGAAATTTAAACTTGAATTTCATTTAGGGGGAAGAGAAAGAAGGAACATGGAACCAGATTTATCTAACTAGGAGGGCTAGTGAAGATGATAGTATTGTTTTGGCCAAAAAAACAGTACTTTGGGGCACCCGCGTGCCACAGTTCAAATCGTTAGCTCTGGATGTTCTCCCTCAGACACCTCCAGAAAGTACAATGAAATTCCGCCTTGACATTTTGAAAGATATATTCCCAGTGCACAACCAAGAGAATGTTGAAGAAAATAACTTGCACGCTGTTGGTGCTCCTGATCTGATCCACCTTCTCTAGTGTGGAAGGTTGTGGCTCTTCCACTGTTTGTTCTCTTGAAGGTAGCCACAGACCTACTTCTTGTCACCCGTGATGATCCTCCACATGAAGGTTGGATCATCCCGGCTCCTGACTGACGCTGAATGTGATGTTTGCTCTCTGCTCCAGTGGTCACCAAAACGTAACACAGATCTTAATATTGCTAGCGTGAGGTAACATGACAGCATGACTGACAGCTACTGACATGTGCACCGAGCAAAGTCTCAAAACTTTTAATTAATCCTTGAAGAAGATTTTTGCATGAAAACAATTCCTTCTTGTCCTAAAATGTCTCCAATATAACTCTACACCATTCCTTTCTTGCTTCTCTCTTCCCTTACCTGTCCACACTCGCTGCAGCTCGAGCACACCAGCTCGCCTATGACTCTCTTAAAACACTGTAAAACTACTCTACACTACATATATTGTAAATTGTACTAGTAGTTTAGCCATACACTGATCAGCCACAACATTATGACCACTTACAGGTGAAGTGAATAACATTGATTATCTTGTTATAATACACCGTTCTGCTGGGAAACTTTGAGTCCTGGCATTCATGTGGGTGTTTGACATGTACCACCTACTGAAACATTGCAGGTCAAATAACCCCTCAATCGTCCATGGCAACATGATGCCAGTTGCCGCTCTCAGCAGGACAATGCATCCCGACACACCACAAAAACTGCTAAGGAGTAACCCGGGAACACCAACAGAACTAAAGTGTTAACCCAGGTTCCACAGTCCCCAGATCCAAATCTTATTGATCATCTATGGGATGTACCAAGGTAAGCCTGATCTAGGTCTCAGCCTGCAACCCACAGGACCCACAGAATTCACGGCCACCATTCCAGTGCCACAGGACATTCCCAGAGGTCCTGTGTCCATGAACCACTGGGTCAGAGGAGGTTTAGCAGCATAAAGGAGATCAACACAGTATTAGCCAGGTGGTCATAATGTTTTGCCTTTATTGGTTTACATGTTTTGCTATGATGCAAAAAGCCCCACCCTGCAAGTTGACAGGATTGGACTGAATGTATTAAAACCCCAGAGATTTAAATCGGAGTTTTTGAAACTGCTACTGGTGCGCTGCAGTCTCAAAGTGGAAATACTCAGTCACAGTGCTGACTGCATATGTAACTCATGGCGTGTCTTCAAAGATATCAGAATCACCACATGTGCATGTTACCAACACTAGATAGTCACCTGAAGGGGTCTTCAAGTAGGAAGCGTACCACTTGGTTGTGATATCTCCTTGTTATGCTACTATGCTGCACTTGCTGACATGTTTTAGAGGAGACATAATGACTGTTTCATTATATTAACTGGCAACATTTTGTGCCAGAGCAGGCAGTACTGCATTTTAACATACAGGAAAATCTCAGAGAAGAGCTGCTGAATACTTGTGTGGGCGCACAAGTGCAAATTTTACACAGAAAATACATCTTCTGCCAAGATTTAAGTCCATGTTTACTTGTTCAAACAAAAAAGCGTTATCTGAACATTACATATAAACCACGGAAATGGATAATTATGCGTGTGTGTAATCCATTCATGGAAAACAGAATAGCGTGACATTGTTTGCAGCTGAGTTTGTTAGTATCACCCTGCTACAAATAAAAGTCCTGCTGTTTGCTTGCTGGGCATATGGAAATGTAGCCTTTTACTTTTTCCCATCCTGTCTTCAGCAGAGCATCCAAAATGCTTGTCATTATCGTTTGAAGCTGCCACAGTGGAACTGCCAACTCACTGCATCGAGACAAGATACAAAGAAAAACAAACCATGTCGTCTTCTTGGTTGTTTTGCTCTCAGAGGAAATCTGATTCAGACAGCTCCATCTGGGTGTTGTGTTCTGCAAACATTTGCATGTTTGACGCTAGGACAGCGCTAGCAATCAGCACCTGTTTTTGGTTCCTGAATAATACAGTGATGGTGTGAGTGGTATCTGAAAAAATGACATTACTGCAATGGTTGAGAATAATGACACAACTTATATTTCATTGGGTTTAATCCACATGTGTTTCTGCAGCGCCTCTGTGGTGTCTGACTACAGCTCTGAAGAACAGCAGCAAGCAAAACACAGCTGTCATGGCAGCATATGACTCTAACACTGTATATACAGCCGCTGGGAAGTCAGGATGTGAAAACACAGACTGACCACGCCCCATGTGGACATAAACTAGGAGATGTATTTCAGCGGCCCGGCGACCCTGCAGCCAGCAGTAGTAGACGCCTAGAAATTAAAGGGCATCTCAGTCAAATTAAGCAAGCCTGAACTGCACAGACGCTTCATTGCTTTATACAGATTATATTCCAATAAAATATTAATATTGTTATATAACATTTTTAATATGCTACATATAAAATATGAAAGCTCCATAAAATCACATTCATTCATATATTCAAACCATTAACCCTCTGAACTCCAAGTAGTTTCTGCTCTTCATTTTTCACTGCACTATAAAATCCCGCACCTCTATGAAAACACATCAGTCATGACGAGCAGAGATGCCGTCTTCTCTGTTAACACGGCTGGCAGTTCAGCTGAGTTTTTGTCATGTGTACTGTTGGTTGCTTGTTTTTGACAAGCTTTTAAGTGTGAAGTAAATTAAAATGATTTCTATCAAATTACCCAATTTGACACACATGGTTCAAGGACCAGCGGAAAGATTCTTCTTGTTTTTAAAGTTACCTGCTCCGATAAATGGTGTAATTTTTACCTGCCAGCAAGTTTTGGGAAACAGATGGTTAAAAGTAAGAGTATTTTTTGGAAAATCAGGACATTAACATCAAGCGTTTGGGACTAAAAGATGTATTATGGCAGATATCAAGTGTATGGTGGTGTTTTGTGTGCACTTGTTAATGGGCTATCATGTTTTAAGCTAAGATTTAGTGAATTTTCCCACAGAATAGTAGTTGAAGGACTGTTGGAGAGAGCAAAATATAACAATTTTCTCCGATTTTCATTGTGTGGTCTATCAGCCTGTTAGCATAACAACATGAAAGATGTCTGATGGAGGTGGGTAGTTGTGCTACAGTACCTGAGTCCTGAGTTTTTGCCGGGTGAAACACCAGGTGGTGTCCGGTGTCTATAATTAGCCTCGGGGGTTTGGCACTGAGGTTACCGCCTGCTGAGTTCTCATATCGGTAGATGGGTTTAGATCCTCGATCCCAGGCCACAGCCATGTTAGGCCGTGCCCCTGGGCACCCCAGGGTGAGAACTTGGTCCGCTGGGTGGCTCAGGTAGAACACTGGTATCTGCACCGGTGAGGAGGCAGAACTACAACACAGATTAATTATATTAGAGATGCATTACATTAGTTTATAGCACTGTGAACTACAACGACAGAGAGTGAGCACAACAAAAAAAAATCTGCAACACTGAGGTCCTGAGCAGATTCATTGTGTTTCTGATTCATGTTACCCATTAATGTTGTAATTAGAGTATTTATCAGGTCAAAAATCCCATTTGAACACAACATTACACTGTGTCTTGTAGATGAATGACTGTATTTAGCTGTGTGTATTCACACTGTGCCCAAGAACAACCAGACAGCCACCAACATGGTTGCAGGCTCTAGTATTTATTGCCAGCCTTGTTAAGGATTGACCAATAACGAAATCTTCATTGTTTTTTTTCCCCTGTGGCACTTTTGTATTGTTTTGGTATAAAGAATGATGTAATCTCTATGTGATGATTGTGTGGCTTTGTCTTGCTTAATTATTGATGAATAAAAAGATTATTTAATGATTACAGCATTTGAAAATCTCTCTGCACTGCAGCTCTTTCGCTTTCAAGAATTAGTCTGTTGAGTGTTAAAATCTGCTCTCTCCCTCTCTGCTGCATGCACCTATATACAGATGCATATATGATGCATATACAGAGTGGAGGCAAAAGGGGCAACAAGTTCTCAGCATCTTTGGGAAGTCCTTCAAGACTGATCATGAAGATCATCAAGAGAATGCCAAGAGTGTGCAAAGCAGTACTCAAAGGAAAAGATGGCTATTTTAAAGAATTTAAAAATATAACACATTGTGACTTATTTTACATATTTTTTGGTTATTACATAATTCCATGTGTGTTCATTCATAGCTTTGATGCCTTCAGTGAGTATCTATAATATAAATAGTCATTAAAATGAAGGAAAAAAACATTAAATGAGAAGGTGTGTCCAAACTTTTGACTTGTGGTGTATCTACAGCACATGCTCACCTGTAGCCAAGAAATGCCAACAGAGCGAGGAGTTTGGAGGATTGAGGGGGTTGAGTTGGACAAGTCACTTGACAGCTTCTGACCTTCAACTTGGCTCCAACTCTGCTTTGCCAAAAGCTCTGGCCAAAAGCTCTGGGCACCGCCCCCGAACCGCAAGAAGCCACTGTCTGATTGGCCCGCCTGTAGCGCACATGCAGGAAGCGGGAGCGGATGTAGCAGAGTCCCACACAGACCTGCTCTCCTGGAACGCCACAGCGATCGCACACCGTCCAGCGCCGGTAGCTGGTGAAGACTCGGTACAGCGGCTGAGAAGTGCTGTATTGTCTTCTTTTGTTCTTGCTTTCAGGAGTGAGCCTAGGAGCAGGAAATGAGTGACATTGTGGTATAAAGAAGATGAAAATTGTTTGAATTATTGGTTGAACTGTTAATTTTTTTGGAGCGACATTTACTTCTTTTTCTGTTCTTTCAACTGTCACACAAACAAACAATTCAAGTCAAGTCACTGGTAAATATAGGACACATTTAAAACACCACCAAAGTGCTTTCTCGTAGTAAAATATATTAAAATGAGCCTAAGAGGACCCTACAGCATTATTTAAGGTGTGAATTTACCCAACTGATGATTAAAACCAGACAAAAATTACATGAAATGCAGCTTCTTCTGATTATAAATATTAAAATTAACAGTTATAAATTATGGTTAACCTAACTAACACAAGGCAAAAATTTGAGTGTTATTATAAAAACTAAGACCCTACAAATATATTTAGACCCCACAAATCCAAGGATTCACAAGATTCTCTATGAGCTGGCCATACATACATAAAGAGACCTTGCGCAACAGAGTCAAGCACAACATATCATAATTTATTTTGATGCTTTTCATAATATCTTCAAAGTGCAATTTCAAGCACTAGAAGACTGGGTATTTTCATTTGCATCACAAAACAATCTGCAGCACCAGCAGTACTTTAAAATAAGTCTATCTGTGACACTGGATGGACTCTATAATTAACTTTTTTGCATGACACCATGACAACAGAGGAGACTCTATTAAGCACACCCTCCATGATGAGAGGTATTGTTTAGAAAAGCATGTTCAGGGGATTCAGAAAGAACAGATTTTGGGTGTCAGTATATGTTTAGTGAATAGCAGAAATGAACAAATACGTTGTTGTCTTAGCGTCATAATCAGACAGATGAAGCATCTGATTTCTAGTATAATGATAGTAACTGACCCTCTTCTTTTTCATTACCTTTGAGTAAAGCTGATTGTGAGAGCTTCCTGAATGTCCAGGTCATAAGCATAGAAGAAGTCCTGGTGAGCGGAGCCACAGATGTAGATGCCAGAGTCTCCGGGTCCCGCTCTGAAGATCAGCAGGCTGAAGAGCCGGATGGAGAATCGGCTGCTCAAGTCTCCACTGTGAGGGACCTGACTGGAGTCTAGCAGCTTGTTGCCATGGCGATCACTCAAGGCTCTGGTCTCTTCATAGCTGCCCAAATGTTTCCGAAAGAACCACACTACTGATTGGACCTGAAACGCAATGGGAACAATACAGTCTATCACAGGGCTACATATACAGACAAACAACCACTCTCGCATTCACACCTACGGGCAATTTTATAGTAATCAGTTAACCTCAGCATATTTTTGGACTGTGGAGGAAGCCGGAGTACCCGGAGAAAACCCACACATGCACAGAGAGAACATGCAAACTCCATGCAGAAAGATCCCGGGAAAGCAAACCAGGGATCTTCTTGCTGCAAGGCAAAAGTGCCAACCACTACACCACTGTGCAGAAAGTCCCATTAAATCTAAATATTGTTACAGAACAAGTTGTTGATGGGCTCAGGGCCTCATTTGACTGTTTCATTGGCTTTTGATGATACGTGATTCAGCATGAAACATAACAAACAGTGACATATATCCATTGAAATGTTGTGAATATCAGTGTCTGAATGTCTAAATCACTTTTGAACCATGCTATATGAGAAGTAAGTGTGTAAGTAAGTAAAATGTATTTATATAGCACCTTTCACAGATACAAAATCACAAACTTTTGCCGAGAAAATATGCTTCAAAATTAAATCATGTGTCTTTTAAACATAAATGAGCTGTCGAGTTGTATAGGAATGCAATTTTTGAGACTGAGGATGGATATTTCACAGGAATACTTATAGAAGCTTGTGGCTATTTTGAATGAATGGATGAAAAAATATACTTGGCACAGACAGAAATGTTGCACAAAAGCATCAGTCATATCATGATCGGGCCACACTACCTGTGGTGGTTTGCAGTGACACGGCAGCTCCACGGTAACTCCTGCCAGGTAGGCAGCGTTGATGAAAGTCAGAAAGGCAGGACAGGCTGTTGTAGCAAATACATCCTGCTTATCCTCTGGAGCCTCATAGCCCCACGCCCGCAGAGACAGCAGGACGAGGAGGAGGAGCATGGAGACGGAGTTACAAGCCATTAGGCTTTTCTGAGGAAAAGAAAAACTTTCTTAATGTTACCAAATTCACAATTTCAATAAACTATGTCTGTGCAGTCTTAGAAACCTCCACTGTTTGTGTTTATTTAATTTCCTAAGAATGAAACAAGCTCACAGACAAGCTTACTTTCAAACCTCGGAATCTGTTGCCAACGCAAACATCTTCAAATCCAGCAGCAGTCTGATTGCATTGCCTAGCATGGGGACAAACTGTTTTTGCATCACAGTTTCCCAGTGTCATTTTGTCTGGCGTTGGCTGCATTAAAAAACAAACCCTCTGGTATGTGGGTCCGTCTGGGTCAGTTGAGGCTGCAGAACCCACAGAGTCCTGTACAGCCTTGAGTCTGCTCTGCTGCATTATACAGATTATGAAAGCCATACATACAACTTTATTACAGCTAGAAACCCAAAGGTATGTGCTCCTTTTCAGATCTATAGGAGAGAAGCAGACAAAGGCAGTGGTGATGTAAATTATCTGTTCTGTATAAATTGTCATGGCAGATTTAAAATACTGTGACATAGCCGATTTCTGTTTTCATGTGCCAATGAATAAAGACATTTTGAAGATTTTACAATGATTTTAAGCGGCTGTGTTTGTTTAATCTCTGATTAGCAAACACTTGACCAAACACAAGCCATTGTCCATATACTACGGAAAAACTTGATTTACACATTAATAGAAAATACAGTTTAAAAATACATAAAACAAGTACCATACAGTACAAGTAGTACTAAGTCATTTAAAATGAAATAAATATGAATGCGTCTCATCTGACTGAAAACATACACTGCTTGCCAAAAAAAAAAAAAAACAGTTGCCACTTGGATTTATGTGAATATAGCTGATGCAGTGAGTAGCTTCTCATTTCTTGAACAACCATGCTGGAAGACATATCCTGTGGTCATGGAAAGGATGTTGATCTGTTTCAACAAAGTGAAATTATTGGCCTGCTTCAAGCAAAAAAAAACCAAAAAAACAAAAAAACAACAACAACTAAAGGAGATTGCTGAAATGACAAAAATCAGCTTAAGAACCATCCAACGCATTAAAACCTGAAGGATAGTGGTGAACCATCATCTTCAAGAAACAAATGTGGTCGGAAGTCTTGAATGATCGTGATCAGAGATCACGTAAATGTCTGGTGAAACCACATCATGAGAAATCAACAACAGTCTTTACATCAATCGAGTTTTTCTTCCCTAATGGCACTGACATATTCCAAGATGACAATAGCAGGATTCATCAGATTCACATTGGGAATTAGTGGTTCAAGGAGCGTGAGACATAATTTTTTACACATGGATTGGCCTCCACAGAGTCCAGACCTCAGCCCCATTGAGAATCTGTGGGATGTGCTGAAGAAGACTTTGCACAGCGATCCAGTTCTCCCATCATCAATATAAGATCTTGGTGAAAAATGAATGCATCTCTGGACAGAAATACTGTACTTTCAGGACTATAAACCGCTACTTTTTTCTCACGCTTTGAACCCTGCGGCTTATACAACGATGCGGCTAATGTATAGATTTTTACAGGCAAGCTTCATGCCGTCAATACTTTCAGCCTCATCACATCAGACCGATAAAATTACCTAACAGGTCACAGTGGATCAACAAAACTGTTGGAATTAAATCAAACGCACTCATACTAAATTCTTTAAATTAGTCATTTTGTGCTTCGTGCACACACCCTCATCATGGAAAACAGACGAAGAAGTGAGTATGATGCAGCTTTTGGGCTAAAGGCAATCAATCTGCCTGCCGAAGAAAGAAATAGAGCGACTGCACATAGTCTTGGCATCAATGAATCCATGGTGGGATGTTGGAGTCGGCAGCGTGAACTGACTCAATGCATGTTACCGCCATGTTTGCTGTCGTGTTATTGGCACAGTTTGGAAAAAAAGCATTTAATTAATTAAAATTTAAAGAAATCTTTCTGTGTAAATATCTCATGTTATAATGTGGACACTTGCGGCTTATATGTTAAAAAAAATCTATTTAAATCTAGTGGGTGTGGCTTATATTCAGGTGTGCTGAATAGTCTGGAAAATACAGTAAATGCTGTGACATTGCAGAAGCTTACTGAAACGATGCCACGGTGAATGTGTGTCATACTCAAAGCTAAAGGCGTCCAACAAAATATTAGTGTGTGACTTTTTTGGGGGGATGGGAAGTGTATTAGTAAGTAAAAACCAGTACAAACACTAATAATACCTGCAACAGCAAAGAGTTGACCTAAAAATGGCAACAGGAATACAGCCACTAACTGCTGCAGCAACTTGCTGCAATGCTCTTGATCTCAGTTTACTACAGCGGATTAATATGACTCATACTGTTCCACCGGGGTATTGCTGCAGTTTGCCCACACTGCTGCAGTGCTGTGATGGTTGAATGTGACGTGGACTAAAGCTGACAGTGGTTTAACAGGTGCGCCGTGGCCTCAGCTGTGAGGAGGGAGCAGACAGGCAATGACTGTGGAGTGTCCTGTGCGTGTTGTTCTCTGAACACGGATGTGCCATTTGTGGAGTGCTGTTGCCCTGCTCTAAGTGGGTGGATGAGGTCAAAGGTGTTAAATCTTAATACCAAAACTACCAGAAACACTCGTCCTAATGCACTTCAATCCACTGAACCACACCACAAATATCCAAGACACTAAACCGCAGCATGAAAAAAATGGCTTTACCCGAGGAAAAAAACCCCTGTGTCAAGTGAAGTCAAGTGGAGTCACTGAGTGTGTTTTTATATAGGCAGTATTTATGTAGCAGATTTAAAACAACAATCACAGAGCAAGTGCTTCTCATTAGAGAAATCAGACTGGTGCTGTGAATTTACCGAACAAGTGTAAACTTACAGTATGAATGACGACCCTACATACAGTATATAAAGTATTCTAATAGACCATTTGGCTAATTGAATAATTAAAGCTAAGACCAGTGACTGTATTTCCTACTTGCATAGTTTCAGAGACAGAAGTAGCTGCAGAGATGTACAGGGAGAGAGAAGACAGGACAGAGAATACACACAGGTAATAACCAGCATATAAATGCATGGGAAAAGTGGCTTAAATCACTGTAAACCGAAATTTTCCGGGCGGAAAGAATATGCAGCGTTACTGTCTTCCCTCCGCCTTCTGCCCACATCTGCTCATCTTGTCCTGTGATCACATAAACATATACACATATGTCTATAACATATACACATATGTCAATGTGATCACTCCCTCCTCCCCCCAGACGAAAAAATGTGGACCCGGGAGACCAGATGAACGGATCCGAATATTCGGGCCGTCTCCGCCGCCGCCGCGCACAACCCCCCACCGGTCGGACGTTACGGGGCGGGACGAATATCCGGATATTCGTCTTTAATAGGGCCTGAATATTCGGAGGCCACAAACCACTATTCGGGCCAGCCCTAGATACTAGTGTCTATAGGGTTGCTTTTAATGAGAGAACAGCCATTTTTCATGCTTATTTTTTGGAAACACACACACTCATTTTAGGCACTTTAGGGGTCATGAACAGGAAAATTCGCTAAAGAAATGAAAAGGTTTTTTTTTGTACCTGATCTGAAATTTAGACATTTTAATAAGGGGGTCTATGGAGAGGTTTTCCCCGGATACTCCCACTTCCCCCCACAGTCCAAAAACATACTGAGGTTCACTGATGTTTCTAAATTATCTGTAGGTGTGAATGTGAGTGTGGTCGTTTGTCTCTAGATGTAGTCCTGTGGTAGACTGGTGACTTCTCCAGGATGTCCCCTGCTTTCACCTTAAGTCAGCTGGGATAGACTCCAGCCCCCTGCAACCCTAAAGAAGATTAAGTGGTGTATAGATAATGGATGGATGGATGGATGGATGGATGGATGGATGACTCATATTTGGAGACAGCCTCAAGGGGCATTAAAGGTACCGCAGTTTTTACTCCTCTAAGGAGGCACAGCTGCCTGCTGATGATTATATGATTGAGATCCTACTACGAAAAGACTGCTGCAGACTTATTGGGACTTATCCATCAGAAATCATAAAAGGACTGAGGAGCCTTGGCGGTATACTGCACTTTCTGAGTGCTTTTCTTGTTTGAATTTGCATTGGTTTCATTTTTCAACCCCTGCTCAAGCTGCACACAGTTCACAATCCATACTTCAGAGTTTGTCGGTGTGAGGTGAGCTATGCTTCATACACTTAATTTATCCTGTGCTTCCCCACTACAGCGCTGCTGGCAGTAGCTGCTGTAGTATTATGAAGCAGAAATGAATGAGTGCAATGAGGCGGCTCCCAGCTGAGCTGCAGGTCTGCGTGTCATCAGGCCTCCAGCACAATGAATGAACACAACATGGCTGCTGACCAACTTCGCTGCCTGCAGACCCAAACAAGATGCGTATGATGTAAGCTGACAGCTTCAGCTGAAGGCATGCAATGAAAAATGATGAAAAAATGCTGGGCACAGTAGTCTCTGGGTTTTTCCACAACAATACCAACGGTGTCCGGACAGTAGGATGACTAACAGTGTGTTCGATGAAGTACACGTTGAGACCTCGCTGTTTCCTGTTAACAAAATGAAATTTAGTTGCTTTTCAAAGCACCACATATCCATTTTAGAAAACAATAATTGTATTACTGGGAGGACTGCAAAAGCCTGTGCTGGACCCAGGCTACGTTTGACAAGCACATGCTTCATTTAGTAATCACCACCATACCTTTTTCTGATAAATGTCTCCTCTTGAAATGAAATGCTGCAGGCACACAATGGCATTAAAGTCCTGAAATTTGTCTGGAATTTCACCCGAATCTGGCTCTAAGTTGTGGTTTAGATGTGCCTTCTAAAAGCTAGAATGCTCAGCTATGGGTTAGATTATATCTGTTCCCACGACTTGATGTTTGATGAAATCCCTGTTTCAGTCTGATTGCTGTACAGTGCAGAAAAAAAAGCATTTTCACAATGACACATACAGCACGTCATTGTTTTGTCCAGCTTATTAAAGTTGAAATGAACTGCCACTGAGATCAAAGTGTAGATTCTCATCACTTTTGAGGACTATGATGAAATGGGAAAATCACAACAGCTTTGTCCTTCCAACTTCAAATTTGTGTAAATGTCAGAATGTATTCTTTCAAAATGTTACATCAGTGTTTTCCTGGAAAAAACAGCAACAAAGGACTACCTTAACCAGTTTTTTGTTGTTGTTTTTTCCATTTGCATGCTGTCTGACGGAACTTGACATTTATTTTGTCCTTTTTCAGAGCTTTTGGCTGTATTTCCTGTAAATGTATTTCCTGCATATTGCAGTGGCTCCGCCCTGACCACCACTCTTTTCTTGTTGCTGCGTTCTAGGACTGGTTTATATAATTGCGTTTAAGTGCTTATTTATTTCCTGCTGTGAAGAAAACAACTTCAATTCTGAACAACCATAAAGGATGTTTCCCTCTACCTTTTGAATACAATCCATAGGAGCATATTAAATCAGACAATGTGTTCACCTCTGTTCAGTCAGGTTTAGGTTCAAAATAAAACTCTAAAAGGAATACTGATTTTGTTAACCAATCCATCCGCCCTGACTTCCTTTCTAAATAGACTTTGTGACTTTGAAAGTAATTCATTTCACTTCCTCCTCTGCTCTTTTAATGACTCTTTAATGAGCACTACAATGCAGCTTTATATTGAGCTTTTAGAGTCATAATTAGCTGTTTGCACAAAAAAAATCTATAAGGTTGCTTTTAATGAGAGAACAGTCATTTTTATCACTTCTTTTCTGGAAACACACACGCTCATTTTAGTCACTTTGGGGGTCACTGTAATGACCAACATGGATTTCCTGGATGGTTAGTTCTAACCCACAAGCTATTGTAGCCACATCGTGCAAAGAGAGCAGGTATTTTTGTTGGCAGCAGGCTATATGGATTTAGACAAAGACAGGTGTTCTGCATGGAATGTAGAGATCAGAAACACACTCAGAGTTCACTGTGACTTCTTTATACAGGCAGATGCATTTAAACCTCTTAAGTCTTAATTTTCTGTCAGCTGGCCAGCCTTTTATCCCCACATAGGAGGTGAGTCTCTGCATTATGAGTGCAAAAACACACACTGCAAACACACACACACACACACACACACACACACACACACACACACACACACACACACACACACACACACACACACACACACACACACACACACACACACACACACACACACACAGACACACACACGTCTCTGTGTAGCTGTACACAGTGCAGGTTGTTGGCATGCAGCCAGGTAGTTGTCTCCTGGCTACAACATGAGTCCCATTTTTTAAAAGCCTGCATTTAAGTACATTTGGACAAACTACCACTTATGGGATGCTGAGTTAGAAGTCAATAGCTTCTGTTTGCAATGCACTCTTGGACGTACAGATGAATCCATCACCGAATCGCAGCTCTGCAAGTTTGGGAGATACAAGTAGAAAGTTAATTTCCTGACATCAGGAATAAGTATGCGTGTCAGGAACCGTAAGGCTACATCCATATTGATGCTTTGTCACTGTACTGACCTTTAAAAGTGAAAGCAGTGCTAACTGTGTTTCAATTTGAAAACTTTGACGGGAAGAAATTGAGACTTGGACGCAATGATGCTGAAAACCACCTTCAGTTTCTGAGTGGGTATGAACTGTCACTACAAGTCGTATCCTCATTTATTACGCTCCTATCATACGACAGCCTCATCCTTGACGACCAGTGGCTGATTCAACATGGATGATGAATTACAGGTGCTGCTGATTTTGGCGTCTCTGCTAGCAGTTATTGTGCAGTCAAAGAAATCTGTGGTCTTGTTTTTGGCCGCTCCTTTATTTTCTCTGAAGTATTTTCTGAAACTATGCAACCAACCCTGTGCTTCATGTTTACACCAGCACCTTCACGTGTGTGAACAGTCATGTGATATGTGTTTCTGTAACAGTGTACATATGTATTTGGTTTTCATTTATTCAGCTACAGTGTGTAATTGGCGTTGGTGCCACACTGTCAGTTCCTGAGAGGCATGCATGAGGTGGGTTGTGGAGCACAGCACGGGCTCATAAATGGATGTTTTCTTGATCTCCCTTTGTTTCATTTATGAGTATATGTATGCTATGACCTACTCAGATGTTCACTGGAGTGTGTTGACAGATATTTAATGGTTTTGTTTGTTTAAATATGTATTTGGGGAGTTTGAGACACTCTGTGAGCTAGCTATCTAGCGAGCATTAGCCCAATGAACGTGCTGTTTGGTGTGGTCTGCACGAGATAGCCAAGCCCGCTGATCAGAGGTTTTCTTATATCAGTCCCTCCAGGATTTCATGGGCGTTTATCGTGATTGTTGCGGCCGAAAATGCCTGAATTCGTGGCAGCTTTTCTAAAAAATTGCGATAAATGTTGTGATGTTTTAAGCTTATTTGTTGAGATAAAATTGTGGGAGATAAGTGACAACGGCTAAAAAGCTGCATTTTTTTCCAGATTGTAGAACATGTTTCAACACTGTAATTGACAATATTTATCCAAAATTAATTATTTAACGTTCCAACCCATTTCCACAAAAGCTGGCACACCATGGTGGGACATTAGCAGCAGCCAGATACTGGTTTAATATGATGTGACCTAACTATGCAGGAGGCGACAGGAATTGGTGAGACTCAGAAACACCCCCACAATTTAATCAGTTGTTCCTTGTGTCATTTCCGATACGTCCACAGTGGTAGATTTGTTGTAGGATCACAATGATGTGATCGTCAGTGGGCCGCTGAGGTAGCGTTCACTTGTTGCCATGGTTACCATGCCGCTATGACTCCTTAATAAATCCGTGGATCCAAACTTTAAGCCGTATCACTGTCGAAGTCTAATCACTTGGTCCTTGTGTCATTTCTGACTGACCCTGAAAACTTCATTTAAATCCCTGAGTCCGTTTTTGAGTGATGTTGGAAACAGAGGAATGATTCACACACGCTGATCGTCACATAACTCCGTTGTGTTCTTTGGTGGAATAATTTAATCTAATTTACCTCATTCTTTCAGTGCTCTAATGGATCTGGATGCAACAGGTTCCATCATGGTGATTTGTCTGGTCTGTTGTCCGCTCATTTCGGCCGTTCTAATATGTTTTGTGTTTAAAAAAAAAAAGTGTGTATCAATCGATGATTTTTTCTTTTTTTGTATTCCACCACAATATTGCATGGTTGTAAAACAGTTTAGCTCCGCTTTGGTGAAGAACATCAGTGAATTAATTGTTTATCACGGTCTTCAGCAGTAATTTTTGTTGGTAAAAGACAGACATTAGTATAGCACGTCTGCATCTTCAAACCATAAACAAGGAAGTGAATTCGGTGACCTACGTGCATACGTTTGCACTGGGAGCTGCTATGATTGGTGGAACTCACGGGAGGCGGGCCAAAATTGCGGGAAAGTTGCGGTGATTGGACAAAATTGCAAGGCCGCGCAAAATTTGCGGAGATTGGTTGATTTCACGTGATCGCAACATCGCGAATTCCTGGAGGGACTGTTATATATACCAGAATAAATGGCACAAAGAAGACATCTCAGCCAGCCAACTTCTTTAAACAAAGATTACACAGCACAGAGTCGAGGGCTTTTAAACCAGTCAGTGATAGTGTGGCTGTGCATGGTTACACTTCCAGGCATGTTAGAATGTACAGAGACTAAATCTGAAATGATGCTGAAATGTGTGTTTGGATGTAGATCATCTTCCTTTGTAGTCATTTTAAAATGAAAACGTATTTGTATCTAAATCACTGTCTGTCTTGCTGTCTGTTCCCAGTTAGGACTTTAAGGACTTCAGAGAGGAGAGACATTTTTCAGGTACCAAGGGCTTTTAAGAACCTTAACTGGCCCCATTAGCTTTGTGTCCCAACCACTGCTACTGTTGCAAATATTGATCTGCTGATGTGGCCTGCACAGTCACAGTAGGGCACATCAATAGTTTTAGAACTCCCCAGTTTTTCCAGTTTTTTTATTGAAATTCAAGTAGTTCAAGTCCAAAGAATAATTTAAAATGGTACAAAGGTAAGGCTGTGAACTCCCAGAGATTAAAAAAAGGTAAAGTTATCCAAAACTGAAAAACAATGTACATTTCAGAATTACACAAAAAGGCCTTTTTCAGGGAACAAGAAATGGATTAACAACTTGAAGCTGGTCTGCAGCAATAGAGGTTGATCAAGCCTTGAAAGTTGCTGCTACTACATCCCAGAGGTGTTACAACCTTTCTTGATTACTTACAACCCCCTCTGTCTGCATAAAAGCAGTGCTGGAACACACCGTGGCAAAATACCCTTGAGAGCATTAGTTGAAAAGTATTGTACTGCAGTTTGTTGCTCTAAAAATGGCGAGGAAGAGGCAATGAACAATAGAAGAGATACAGATCATCATAACACTTGACAATGTAGGTCTTTCTTACAGAGAAATTGCGAGACGCATGTCGAGTTGCAGCAAGAAAGCCATGCTATGTGAGAATAAGAAAAAGAGGCTGGCCTGGGCCATGAAACACCACCAATGGTCTACTGAAGACTGGAAGAAGGTTTTATGGACTGATGAATCACAATTTGAAATCTAGGATTATTGTACATTGTGGAGTAGGTCCCGCTCAGTACAGCTGAAATGCCATTACCGATTTAACTGCAACCAACAGCCACACCACAGTTATGGACTTTATGGCTATACTGCAGGCTGTGGTTATACAGAGCAGACAGGGAACAAGTACGGAAATTTATGGACGCTAAATAATCAAAGAAACTCAACTTCTTTTTTATGATTTATAGCATTGCAAGTTTTTTTTATACTGCACAATACTTTTTGTGTTCTTTCTACCTCCTCACCATGGTCGTGCTGTTTCCAGGGAGGTGCAGGACTCATGTTGGAGTGAACAAAAATAAGCCCATGGTAATTAAAAATGTGCTGTTGTTTTTGTTTGCTTGATTTTTGTTTAGTTTTCTTTAAGACACTGATTGAGATTCTGAGGGTTAAAGATCGAAAACCAAAAAACTGGTCTCACAAATACTACAGCACACACTTTTGTATACACATATGTGCAAAAATCAGACTCATGATGAACAGTGAGGGATGCACAGTAAATATGGAATACCTATGTAAATATTCTTATTCTTCTTTGTTGCTTTTCTGGGATCCCTGTTGGTTGAAGCATTAATTTAAACATTTACTCTTTGCAGTTTGGCAACAGAAACTTCAACCTCTATGCTTTGTCCCACCTCCTTTTGTTCCTCTTGTGGACTGGTAGCTAGAGTCACAACATCCCCGTTCTGCTTTTTTCCCCCCCAAACATCCATTAATCTAATCCTCTGGTTAATCTAACAGCACACCCAGCCCTTCAATTCAGCTTCAGATATCTGTCCAAACATCTTTCTCCACCTCCTTTCCTACCTCCGCCTCCTCTACTTATTGAACTAATAGCATTGATTCTGAGGATGTACTCTGAACATCACCAATCCCCCTGCCATTATCGTCCCCTCATGCTCTCACATTAAGCGCTCGGAAACACTAAACGTCTCATTCAGCCCGCTCGTTCTTCGTCATCCTGCACACGGGAAAATTATTTTTAGCAGCGCGTAGTAATTTAACGTGTTCTGTTCTTGCAATCAAGGACGGTCGCCCCATTAGCCTGTCTGCCTGACACTTTAGTCCAGAGACATCTCACTGTGGATGAATCCCAATGACTTTTGGTGTTTTTCTGTTCTTTCATCTGCCACCACTATCGAACAACACTTTCAAATCATATATTCAAAGACTCAAAAAACAACTCAGAATAGTCATGGTTGTTTATCAACTCAATGTAGTCCTTCTTAGACAGTGTATATGTAAAAAAAAAAAAAAAAAAAAAAAAAAAAACAATAGAAAATTGACAAATGTAATGAATCTCCATAGCACTGGCAGGGCGTGTTGTCTGTAAATACTCTCAGTCTTCCAAATCATTGTATAGAGGCGTCCGCATCAGTGTATACAATATTCACTGTTTGATTTTCACCACCTACTGGAAAACAAGCTGGGGGTTAGCAGAACTCTCCACCAATGTTCCCACTGGGACAGAGAAGAAGAAGCATAAGCACATCAGAGAAGCACTTAAAGCATGTAAAAGAAATGGAACACCGGTGTTCCTTTTGTTATAGAAGTATCTGAAAAACTCATCTTCAATCACATCACCCTGATGCACATTAAGGCCAACAACATACTAAGGAAGAAGTATGTCAATTCTGAGAGGAGAACTCCCAGGTATAAGTAGAGCAGTGTAATGCAGTGAGGATGATCTGTATACTGGGGGAAACAAAAGAACCTCTTCACAGCCTGATAGAGACCCAGAACATCTTGTTATCTGGATTTGCTGAACACAAAGCTGGCTTTCAACAAATTAACCAACTCAGTTTCTGAATATAGCAAGGAGTTTGTTCATATTGAAGAAGCAATACCGATGCCATTTACCAAAAAATTGATTGGCCAGTAAAAGGCAAGTAAGTACGAGGTGTTTTACATGTACTCATATGTTATCTGGAACATAATCTGCTATTGAGCAGGTAAGGTGTGTAGCATCACTTAGAAATGAAGCATTGTTGTAGCTCTGAAAACTCAGAGTTAAATCTGAAGGAAGCAGTTCACCAACATCTGAGGGAAGAGGGCTAGAAAAGACAGATGATTTGAAAGAGCAGCCATCTAAATGAAACTAAACCAATCATCACTAAAAAGCAGAGGTGGTCTTCAGCACCACTTATCAGTCATTTAAGATCCCTCCAAAGACAGCTGAAATCCCAGCCACACCTCAAATCATGAGACCCGAATGACTCACATGCTCAGATGGGTCAACATGTGATGAAAACCATAAGCCTGTATGTTAAACATGGCTATAGCCTCTGGGTCTGAAATGTGAAACCACTGCAAATGTGCCTTAAATTGTCTTTCTTCCTCATGGAAGCAGCAGATACAATTCCTTAAAAAGAAAAATCCAATGAGAATATGAATCTACTTTACCTCAGCAAACTTTTTTTTAAAGGAGTCACTTGTTTCAAGACTTGTTACATACAGCATGGTGTTGATTTGAGTAAAATAAAACAGAAAAGGTTGTATTTTAAAGCAGGACTACCTTGTGACTGTGTGTAGGCTCCTCAGGCTCACCAGTCAGATCCAACTCTTGCTCACTACATCTGGTTTCAAAACACCAAGCTGAAGAGGGTCAAACACCAAAGCCGAGGCCTTAAAATGGAAACTCTACAAGCCAATGGGTGACATCACGGTCGCTACATTCATCTTGTATATCGATGAAGCTAATGCACAAGTGTTTTAAAGTCTGGGACTCCCCACCAGTCATTTAGAACCCGTGGTGTATTAGGAAAGAAAATCAGCTCTAACGAAGCTCATTGGAATTTGTCCCGTATGCCTGATGGCCAGTACAGGTTAGAAGCCTGTCAGATGAGAGGTGGAATAACTTCAAGAAACTCAAGCTGTAAATCCCTTTATTGCCCTTTATTGATCTTAGGAAGACAGAGACCCTGACTTTTATCTGACAGGTTTGTATTCCCTTCTAATTTCCCCAGTGAAGGTTTCCCAGAGTGAAGGTTCCAGATATTACAGAGCAGATACTAAAACATTTTGGTGTCCAAGTGTCCCTCTTGTCTCCTCCTTCGTCTCTCGTTTTTCTCCTCTCATCATCTCACCCATGAAATCACGGCACTCATTGAAGCATCAAATACATTTTATTCCTTTACCCTTCCCCGTCCTATGTATTTCTTCCTGTTCTGCACCACCCTGTTCTCCTTGCACACCTTGCACAGCCTTCCATATCAGACTTAACATACAGTTCTGCTAAATTCTGTTTAGCAAATCCTTGGACCTAAGCACGCATGTTTATATAACTGACATTTACTCTGCTGTTAAAGTTCAATGTAATTACATCTAATATGCAACCTTTATGCACTTATTTTTCCTCCTCCACCCTGTTGGATTTAGCAATTAATTTACCAATTAGTATAAATGTCACATCAGTTGAGAAATGGTCATTAGTGGTAGAAAAGTATGACACTGGATATTTTATCTGTTTCTCATGTCAACACGACTTAGCATTAAACAGCAAATTCAGATGACACAGTGTCTTTCAATGAACCATTAAAGTTTTGTTCTTGTTTTTGTTTTGTTTTTTGGAATTGCCACTGATAACTTACATTGTTAAAATGGTGACTCATCTTTTTACAAAATAAGTGATATCTTCACCCTTTGAGATTTTCCTCGAGCTTTCAGTCAAATAAATTCCGAATGAAAGTGTTTTTGATCAGAACTTTCCTGCTCCTGAAGTTTTATAAAATGAGAGGAAAACAGGAATCCACCGTTTGATTATTTGAAGTTGCCTTTCCTCAGACTTGCTTGTGTCTGCATGTTTTATTCATGAGTGTCCCCTGGAACACACTCCCTGTATTCACCTCTGTGTGTGAATTTAAAACAGGGCTTAATAAGACTTTGGATTGGACCACTAGAGTTTATTTATTTATCTGTCTTCCCTTTGCCTTTAATTTATTACTTCCAAGCATAATTTAAGATTTAATAAAAGGATTCTAGAGGAAAAGTCAGAGAGCTTAAACAATAGGCATTAGATTCAATCAGGTGTTCTCAGACAATGTGCTCAAATCCACTAATGAAGAACTCTGCTAAGTTTAAATTCTGGTGTTTTAAACACAAAGCCAGGACACCAGACAGCGTCTAGAGAAACCTTCACTGATCGATATATTTGGTATAGCTGATATTTGTTTTCAGCCTCTGTGGAAACAACATAACATTTATTTTGTTAGAAAAAGAAATAACATAACATATCCCATGTTCCTCCAATTCTGTTTTAATGAGGAGACTATTTAAGTGAATGTATGATTGGTATGCACCTAACCGTGGACATATGTTTTAGTAAATGCTGACAAATCTAAAGGAATTTGAAGCTTGAGACAAGATCTGTTGTGCTTCTGTTGCCATTGGGTGCTAGAATGGTCTTTTGTACCAGACCAGAATTATATATAGCCATACATCACTTATACAGGTAAGGAAATTGATTTCTCAACAGTTTGGAATCAGCACAGTATTCAATAGTAATTATTAATGTTAAAATTGATATCGTTTTGATCATTGAAGTTCCAAGCAGTGGAAATAGTGGACAGTTTTAAATATTTTGGGATTACACCCAACAATAAATTCACCTTTGACCAGCACACCATGGACATCTAAAAAAAGAAGCCACCAGATACTCTAAGCCATCCGTAAACTGAAAGGACTGTATGTTGCCCTCCTATCTCCTTCTGTTGTTAAATTTAAAAAAAAAAGAAAAAAAGTTCATTTTAACCTGGATGAAATTAAACTAATAATTAACACAAAACATTCCCTTTAACCCTTGGATGCATGGCCAACCAATACCTACACTCTTCCATGGGTGGGGTCAAAAATGACCCCAATTGAAATCAATGCATTTTTGCAATAAACTTGAGACATTTCTTTCATGTTGGTTAGACATTATATATTTTGTTCAACAAAAGAGTATTTTCAGTTTTGATATGTTCTTTCTTCACTTTTAATTCAAATTTTATCACATAATCACTGAAACGGTGTCAAAACATGTTTAATCTTCCTCCGTATTTTAAAACAGACAGAGGGACACATAAATTAACATTCAGTAACAATAATCAATAACATTCATAACAATCATAACATTCAATAACATTCATTCAGCATTCATGTTCAGACACATCCCATCCATCCATGATCATTTTTAGGGCAACGTCCACAGGGATCCTAGCTGGCCTCCAAGCAGCCATGTTGCCTTAGGTTGAAAAGAAAAGGAAAAAACATGAGAAAAGACACTGTTTGAATGCACAAAACTATAAATTATTTGTAGCTTTGAAAGTAAATCTACAGGTGTGCGTGTGCGCGCGCGCACGCACACACACACACACACACACACACACACACACACACACACTAACCCATTAGGTAGCCTATTATATGATCATCGATTATTCAATGGTGTATGTGTGTGTGTGTGTGTGAGAGAGAGTGTGTGTGTTTGTGTTAGCTAACAATACTTTAGTTATCAATCCTGTTAGCTAAAATACTGTGTAATAACAGTGCAACAACAGTGTATGAGTGTATGTGTATGTGTGCGTGCGTGCATGCATAATAATGTTAGCTAACAGTATTGTTAGCTAACAGTATTGCTAGCTAACCACAAACTAGGCAAATTTCACAGATATTCACATAAAATTCACATATTCTGTCAATGAAAAATAAGTTCATAAATGGAGATAATACTTACATGTATAATGCTGTGCAAAAATGACCTCCTAGGTGGTGGGACTGCTGACATCAGTTGTATGAGGGACAGTAAATGTTTATTTACACTCACAGTTGCCAAGAACCAATGTTAAGTGAAATATCCCATTGGAAATACTTGGGGTCATTTTTGACCCCGCCCATGGAAGATACAAAAACTGAATTATTTTTAAATTAATGAAAAAATGAATAAAAATGCAAATGGCATCATGTCACAAACATGTTTTATGAGGAATACCTGGAATATGAAAATATCAAAACTTTTAATCTTAAAGATATTAAGGAATAACAAGCTCTGGGGTCAATTTTGACCCCACCTATGCATCCTAGGGTTAAAATACCTTAAATGTGTTGCAGGCCTGTGTGTTGATCTTCAGCTGGTCGCCGTAGTCCCGGTGCAGAGTAGAAAACCCATGGTGATTTACAGGAAGCAGTAACACGGAATCCCCGCAGCAGCGTTGATGTCCACGGTCAGCAAAACTCACAGTAGTGGCAGTCACAGCTCTTTGTATGAAAGTCAGCAGCCAGGCGACGAATAATCCAATGTCCGAGGAAAAGAAACGCAGGTCAGAGGTGTGGCAGGTAACTCCTGGTCCAGAAGCATCTCAGTTTGTCCAATTCAAAGCACACTCAGGCCGTGACGACCATAGGTATGAATAATATCCTCTATATACATCTGTGGTGATGATGCTAGCCCGCCCATAGCTTAGCCGTTAGCTGTAGCGGTTAGCCTAAACCTGCTCACACGGAATCTCTGTTTTTATCAAGTCAGATTAAAAAAAATCTGCTCATCTACAGTCCTTAAAGCTGCTGTCCGGAGTTTGAATCGCAGCGTCTCCCAAAACACTGGTGGTCCCACCCTCCCTCCCTCTGATTTCGCCCCTTTATTTGTGCACGCGCGCAGTACATGAGAGAAGTGCCCGGAGTGCTGCAGCATCTCGCCTGTTTTGCTGTTTTCCCCTCTTCTACATTTAGTAAATAATAAAGGAATTACGTAAGAATGCTGTATTGAGTCTAACTTGTCCTAATACCAAAATAACATGAATCTGCTAGGACGAACGAGTAAAGTTTCAATATGTGATTACACTCGTGTATCCCTCTCGATGACGTTGTTTATCAAACTTAGTGCATTTACGCGTGTATATGTGTTAGATTGTTTATTTATTTCTATCTAGAGTTCAGAATTGCATGACTCCTCTGACGAAGAGTATGTCCCAGACGCCCCAACATCTTCCTCCAGAGGTCGGGCATCTAAACGAAGCCGTCAGGCGGGCTATGGAGGGCCGTGGTCGGGGAGCGAGGCGAGCACCCCGACCACGGCATCTAAACGAAGGCGTCAGCCGGGCTATGGAGGCCGTGGTCGGGGAGCGACGCGAGCACCCCGAGCCAAAAAACGCCCTGCAGTCTCTTGGCCTGACAAGCCGTGGGATTGGTAACTTTTCTGGAAGCTGCTGAGCCCTGATGCTCTCTCCTCCACAAGCAAAACAAATGTGCGCGCGGTTGCATAGTGCGTAGCTCGCCCACCTCTGCATGGGCTTGCTTGCTGTGCGCGTAACCGTTGATTGACAGCATGACAAAGCTCAAGCTGGAACTTGATTGGTCGGCAGCAACCGGCGCTTTTTGGAATAACATGGGGGTCTATGAGAGGAAGGCGGAGCTCAGGAATAAATTTTCATATCGCGTTATACTAACTTTATATTATAGTATCGAACTAGACTAACACATTTAAGCTTTGTTAAAAAATGATACATAAATTGAAAACAAACGGAAACTCCGGACAGCAGCTTTAACTACACACAGCTAGCAAGGCAATAAAAATAAGATTTACTAAGCAAACCTAACTAATATGAACTTGGACACGAAACAACAAGTACAACTTCCACCTTCTCTCCTTTTCTCTTGTTTTCCCCGCCCCCTAACATTCTCTTTCTCATCCCCGACCAATCCCCACACAGAAAAACAACTTGACCTTTAACCCTTGACCAATAAACAGCTAACTGAAAATGAAACGAGTAGTCTGTGTTTTTCATTTTCTCGTTTTCTAAATGTAATTATTTACATCACCCCACCCACCCACCCACCCACCCACCCACACACCCACCCACACACCCACACATACACACACACACACACACACACACACACACATGTTTGTTTTTCTATACCGGTGGGGACTTACCATTGACTCCCATTCATATCTAACTCCTAACCCTTACCCTAACCCTAACCTTAACCATCACCAAATCAATGCCTAGCCCTAAACAAACGTTTCTGCACTTGTACATTTTTTATTAACAACAATATGGCCAAGAAAACGGTGTTGCCACCCGCGGGGACCTCATTTTAGGTCCCCACCATAAGACAAGTCCCCACCTTTATAGCAAATAGTCAGGTCAAAGTCCCCACTGGTATAGCAGAAACAAGTACACACCTACACACACACACACACACACACACACACACACACACACACACACACACACACACACACACACACACACACACACACACAGAGTTCATTTCAACTATGTAAATAACCATTTTGTTTACAAAAAAATTAACACGAATGAACTATTTTAATGTCTTAGTTAGCGGAATTACTTTCAGTTTAACAGGTTTTTACAGAAAGACCTAATAACATTTTAGGCCATCAATATAGTTCAGAATCCCATTTTCAACAGGGCTACATGCTTTTGTACTGTCCGGTTAATGTAAATCAAGCGGAATGATGCTGTAGAAAAGAATTCACATGTCACATGGGTTACTCCAATGGCAAAGGTTATGAGCCACTATACAACAGTGATGTGGTTGTTACACATTTAACTCTCCTTCAGACTGAGAGCACTAACTGGTAGGCATCAAATATCATAGCAAACTTTGTCATGAAGGTCCTTTTACTAGCTAAACCATTTGCCACAGTATTCAGCAGTATGAGGTTCCAACTGATTTCATTCCATTTTTTTTTGACATGCATGTCCTTTATCTTCTGCCTTTTCAGTTAATATATTTTAAACTGAGTCAATTATTAACAGACATTATTTGATTAACTAGTAGTCACGATTATCTGCATACGTGCCAAAGGTTGCATGCTGTGGAAATGGCTGTAGAACTGAAAATGTTGAAACAGGCCCTTTGGGCACTGAAGCCTTCCCCAGGATCCTCGAGAAAATGCAACAGTCCTCAGATTGAAAGTGACCTGTCCAACGTGAACACAAAGGCATGGGAAATTCTGATTTTCTGCAACACTTGAATGGTAATAGTTTGGACTGGGAAAGAGTGTGGAGCGTGCAGTAGACATATTTTACACAAAAAGAAGAAAGGATAAAATATAACTCATGCGCAACCTTCCTGGTGAGATGCCACAGAGAACTGAACCAATCTGCTGCTGTCATGTTAGACATATTTTAGTTGCTTTGTTTGTAACCTCCTTTAGTTAACAAAAAAAAGTCACCCAAGGTCACACATTGCTTTTGACAACATCCTCCTCTATTTTCACACAAGACAAGCTTTTTGCACACCACACAGATCCAAGCAAAGTCTTCCACTTGGCCACAGAGCCGCTCCACTTGAGGGGTTGGCAGTTGAGCTGCATCGATCAAAGGGTAGCGAAGAGGAGCTGCTGGAGGAGGAGGAGGTGTTACTCATTCATTTTCCACTCTCAACATTTCCCAGCTGGTCCTGTGAAGCCTGCTCCTCCAGGGATTATGTTCCACTGGTAGCTCGGCTTGAGGACACCGAAGTTGAGAGAAGAATTTCACCCCGACCTGATCTTGATACTGTTGGATGGACTGTTGTAAAAGGTTCTGTGTGCATTTATGGTACTCAGGGTTGTATCCAAATGTTCCTCCTTGTATCTGAGACATGATAAAATCTATTGAAGTTAGATGAACCTTATGGGGGGTGAAGTTGACAGCTGACTGTGCTTGTGTTTGCAGGGTTCTGCCAACTGATTTTCCAGATGTGCAGTATTCTGTGCAGGGGAGTAGTGAAAGAAAAAAGAGAACCCTAAATTGAAACTTTCTCATGTCTTAATATTTCAGTGAAATGTCTTTATCTTATTGTCCATCTGTGCATTCATTAGTGACACCCACCTTGCCTTTAGAGGGCCTCAGTGGGCAAGTTCCAGTTTACAATGGGCTGCTACATTGAAGCAACAGTGATTTAGCAGAATGTCTTTAGATGGGAAAAACGTATGTGTGAACACAGGAGGAATGAACAAATGCCACATAGAAGTCTTTTGTTAAACCACACCACAATAAGATGAGTTTCGTGTATTTTTTTTTACATTAAATGTAATTCATATTTGTTGGTTTTGAACAGGGGCTGCACAGTGGAGTAGTGGTTAGCACTTTCGTCTCGCAGCAAGAAGATCCCGGTTCGAAACCCGGCCTGGATCTGGGATCTTTCTGCATGGAGTTTGCATGTTCTATCTGTGCATGCGTGGGTTTTCTCTGAGCACTCTGGCTTCCTCCCACAGTCCAAACATATGCTGAGGTTATTTGGTTACTCTAAATTGCCCGTAGGTGTGAATGTGAGTGTGATTGTTTGTCTGTATATGTAGCCCTGCAACAGACTGGCGACCTGTCCAGGGTGTCCCCTGCCTTCACCCGAGTCAGCTGGGATAGGCTCCAGCACCCCCCGCGACCCTAGTGAGGATAAAGCGGTGTATAGAGAATGGATGGATGGATGTTTGGTTAGCTTAAAGGACCAGAATTGCATGGCTAAGTGTAGGAAGATATCACACTTTGCATGGCACTTTCACAACGATAACTACTTGTTAGAGGTTTGGTTGCATTTAGGCACCACAATTACACATTTAGGTGAAGAAAATGTTTTGGTGATACATTCACTTACTGTGGACATTCTCTGTATGAAGAAGACCACCCTTTCCCTCGACTGGGTTTAAACATAACACAGTCCTGTCTCCCATAAATTACATTTCTATTATCGGTGAGATGCGTTTAAAAACATGTATCTAATTAATCAGAGGTTTGTAAATAATTAATCAAGATTAATCTCATTTTTGTCAAATAGCAATATTTGACAGAGTAAACGTTTTTCAGTTCAAATCAATTTAGGTTGATAAATGAGTCAATGAATAGACATATACAAAAACTTAAACAACAAAATGTTCGTTTCATTTATATTTGTTTGTGCATTTTCATCTGTCTATTAAATTCACAGATTATTGCAAATTTAAAGTGTAAGTGTAGCTATTATATTTAACATTTTAGCACTTTTTGTAAACTCAAGCACTTTCAGTGCCTTGAAAAGTGATCTATTATGGGCTGGCTACACCGTTTGCCTGTACCAGGACTGTCATAGCTAATGTTAGCTCCGGTGCATGCAGCAACATGTTTTACATTGAGGTGATACTGTGTGCTTGAAGTGTTGTGGTGATAAGTAAACTATTTGTTGCACAATTTGCACACAACCACACTTTTATCCTTGCTGTCATTGGGGAGATTTAAAAAAAAAAAAAGACAACAAAATTTTCTGCCCAACAAGCTCAACGCGATCTTGTCTTCCATCACTGTTCACCAAACTGCGCTGATTCTCTCAGTGTGTCCTGTACATCTTTTTTGCAGGTGGAAAACAGGCTTTAGGTTAATTACTGCCACCTACTGGGCTGGAGTTTACAGCAGTGTTACCAGTGTGCCAGAAATTAGGAAACTGAGAAAGATGGGATTAAGTGCGTTATTTTTTCATGCGTTATTTTTTCTGCAATTAATTAATTGAAATGAACACACTAGAATCTCACCTCTAATTTCTATACAATAAACTGCATCCTCAGTAATATTTTGTGCATTGTCCACAAGATGAAATTTGTTATTAATGATTTAAAAATACATTGGAACTCATCATGTCTTCACCAGTTAATTTTTATTGCTTTTCAACTGTCATTCATTTCAACCAATATTTGATAGGGTAGATTTATCACCATGGCAACCACATACATGAATAAGTTTGAAACATTCTGTGAAAGGGCCATACTTTAACCTAAGCTGTGCTATTTTCTGAGCCATAACCTATCCAGAGATGGATAATTGGGTGCAAACCTTCCTTTACTGGTGTGAGAGCAGCTTTGTACTCCCACCGACCACCCTTAATCGCCTTCCTTCCAACCCCAATGTCGATCATACATGGTCATGATTGGAAACAATTAGGTTGTGTCGAAATTTAATTTCTGGGAGACAGGTTTCCTGATTAAGATAGGCCATTTCTTCATTGTTTAAGTGTAAATTTTAAGTAAGAAGTGCTCCTCTACTCCCGGAAACCATTTGGTTTGTCCAGCAGCACTACGTGTTCTAGTGACAAACAGCAGCATGCTGTGCTTCTACTGGGAAGCCCCTGACTGAGTGGGCAGAGGAGAATGAGAATAGTTGCAATCAAGCCTTCCCTGGGAGAAAAAAAAATCATAAATGCAGTATAAGTCTGTTCATCTGTATTCTCGCTACAGACCAGCAGAGAGCTTTATGGTTTAATCATAAAAATCCTGCTCATTTCCACCAGGGATGCTGCCCTGCTAATGAGGGACAGATGCATGTTGGGGAATATTATCTGCTGGCTGTGAGGCTTTGCTGCGACTGAGGAATGATACGAGGTCATTGCAAGAATCTGTGGTTATTAGTTTTGATGGAATCTTGAATGATAAAACTAAATAGAGAATAGTGGAGGGAATATAGATGCACCTCTGTGTAACAAACAACTTTGGGTGTGTAAAAATCCATTAAAAAAATTCATGAACACATTCTTACCCATGCTTGATAAAAATATAGAATTCTAGAATCATATACATATAAGATCTATGTATGTATATACGAGTCAGCTGAAGTGCAGTCTTGCTTATCAAACCCATCCTGTTGCACTAAATGGTCTGGCTACATTTCTTTAGCTTTCTACTGTAGGAAACATTCCCTGATTTGTATTTCTTTAGAGCACTCACATCTTTAGCAGAGCTACTTGAAGGACAATCCCTCAAAATAGTGATGGGTTAGGGTTAGGTTATTGTTTTGGTGGAATATTTGCATGGAGGGAAGTGAGCACTGTCATGGAAATGGAACATCCACCAAAAAAATGAATAAATAAAAAAAATTAGTGGGGCTGCCATATTGAATGATCAAAATTCTCTGGAAATAGAAATAGAAATGAGTGGCCAGTGGGAGGACAATCCCTGCAGCCAACATACAGCGAGTCACACCAACCAAATTCTGTCCATTCTTATGGGAACTTCCATGACTGATGGCTATATTTGCAAAATTCCTCCTCCTGGGTTTTTCTGCTCCAGGATTTGCTTTGAGTACATAAAAAAAAAAATCATTTTAGAAGGATTGCACTACGTGGTGGAAAGTTAGAATGACAAATTTATTTATGGACTAACAGGTTTTTCAGTTGCTTTGCAAAAAAAGGAAAGGAAAAAAAAGAAAAGAAAGCATGCTGGCTGTCCAAATTCCAGAATGCATACATGCTGTTGCGGTTCATATGTCCTGCAGCAAAATATTTGCCAAAACTTATTGCACACCTAACAGAATATCCTCACTTATCTGTCACCATGCATCATTATTCCTGCTTATATAGTCCATAAACCTGGAAGATTAAAAAAAAACCTGATAAATTAGCCTCACTCCCGTTGCTGTAATGATATTTCTACCTAAAGACATTTGTCAAGTCAGTAATCGTCACTTTATATTATTATTTTGGATGTATTTTATATGCATACATAAAACACTAATTATACATTATATATACATTATTATTCAGATGACTCTTTGCTGTTGTCTTTTCTTCATCTTCTTCTCTTGCTTTTCTTCTGGATCTGTGTTCTGCTGGATGTCCTGCTTGTGTCCCAACGAACTTTCATCCAGAGACGATGTTTTTGCCTCAGGCTGCTGCTGAACACGGTAACTCTGCTGGACGTCTGCTTTTACACAACGAGTCACAAGCCAAAGAGGTTGAAAACTAGTTTAAAATTGAACTTACGTTGCATTCGTGTGTGTGAAATGTTATTTTGTTACACAACTAGTAATCCTAACTGTCAGATAAGTGTGGTGGAATGAAAACCACAAAATGAAACGAGTAACCTTCAGAATGATGTGGCTATTTGTTGTCTCAGCTTTGGATTGGAGATTCAAAGAAAGTGATTGTGACACTAGCGTTTGACTCATTCTAGACACTAAATATGACCCCATGTAGGCCTCTGCTTGATGGTCATTTTGTGAAAATGCTGTTGGCGGTGACTACAAAAACCTTATGGAACTACAGTATTTTGCTGGAGGGCTTCTTCAACTAAAATTAGGTCTGTCTAAATTATATTAAGCTTTGTTTCATATTGAATGAATAGTACATACAAGTTTTAATGATTGATGATATAATGATGATGTTTGCATCAACTGTACTGCTATTTAAATCGAACAGGACATTTCTTGACAGACTGCCCTCTATCCGATTTTCTTGTTCTTGTAAATTTAAATCCTTCTGAAACTAAGAATTGCTGCTTTACGTTCTCATTTTTATTCCCTAGGAAAGGCCAAGCGGTTCTTATTTTAGCACTTAATTGATCGATGTTGTTGGAGCTTCTGTGGCTCTGCCTACTGAAAGCAATACTTTGGTTAAAAGAACACCATCATTTCAGCTGCCAAAACAGAGCGCAATTGTTTTATATAGTTAATATGCGATACAACAGAACTTAACAAGAGAAAATGAAAGCGTGGAGATTAGCATTATCAGTGCAGGAGCAGCATTTGTATTAATTTCAACAGCAGCACACAAGTTTCAATCAGAAATCCAACCACGCTTGAGGCAAATCCATGCGAGTTTGTTGAACAAAAATAAGTTGCACACACGGATACAGCTGTTGAAAAGGTCAGTGAACAAAGTGCCCAAATGTAACAGCAGAAAGAGAGGGGAGGTGTCCTGAAATGTAGCTAAAGAGGGCTCATCAAGCTGCTTTCTCAGGGACTCTCACTGAGTTTGTCAAATAAGGACAAAACAGAGAATTCTGCAAACAGACAAATGTGCAGCATTTCAATGTGTGTGGATCAGTGGGGTTTCAAGGCAGCTCTTACTCTGCTCCCCAATCACATCCTCGAAGTTTCCATCAAGCACATTGCTCTTTGAATAGGAATACAGTGTTCCATTGCATCTTTATTCACTAAAAACATTTCTAGAGACTTGGCTTCTCTAACCTGGAGGAGCAATTCACCCCTGAATGAAAAGAGGTAATGCACTGTTTGCTGAAGAAAACAGAAGTGCTGAGTTAAAATGGGCCAGGGCCTTTGAGGAGGTATATTGAAATGTCCACGAGAAATGTTTTATCTATCCTTTTTCAGTTTCTTTCAATAAAATTCAAGATTTCTCAAAAAAAATGTAAACAAATGAAAACTGCCTGGTAAGAAAAGAGGTTGGCTTACTGAGTTGAAAAAAATTATTTACTTGTCAATCTACATTTATGTAAAACAACCACAAACTGACTGGACTTACGAACATTTTCACTGGTCCTTTTGTTTTCATGTTCTATGTTTTGCATTTCCCTTCGATATATTTAGACGTGTGTGCTACCAGAGACTGAAAAGACTAATTATGTAAAGGCCAACTACTGTTATTTACCCACAGCATTGTTTATAAAAAGATAACCCCACACTGGGATTGATTTGGATCCATTATTGACGGTAAAAATCACCCTCTATTTCTACACCCACACAGACACACAGCTGCCGACACACACACAATACATAATCACTAGGTAACATAAATGTCATTTTGAAAAAGGTCACCAGGCATTCTCCTCCGGTGCAGCTCTCACTGAGGAGAGGATACGAAATGACATGGTCTGTTCTTAGACATGTCTGTGCTGCTGTCCTCCAGCTCTCTTTGTTCAGCTGGGTTGTATGTCATTCACTGTATCTTTCCTTTCATTTCCTCTCTCTGAAAAAAAACAAAACAAATCTTTGAGTTTGAAATTATCTAGGCCGAACTTGTTGAGAGAGGATGGAGCATTTCAAATTTGTCATGTAAGGACCGTAAATTTGTCAGTGGCGGTTTTCATGGAGGCCAAGGGAAGCCTGGCTTCCCCAAAAAATATGCAAGAAAGAAACAAGATAAATAATCTTCACCACTATGTATTTTATGTTTTATATTTTTGTCATTCCTTGTTGTCAAAACACTACATCAGGCATTTCTGCTTTGCGAGGAGCAAAACAGCGCCCCTCTTTTCAAGCTCTTTTTGTGCATTACACTACGTCTCTCATGCCCTCTGCGCTGTCTGTTTTTATGTTCAGAGGCCAGCTTCGCCTTGCCTCCCTTAGAGAAAAAAACAGCCCGTATTAGCCAATCAGATTGAAGCAAGGCTCATCGCTTAATGGTCGATGCATCATTAAAAAAAACATAAGGGAGGCCAGATCAAATCTGGCTTCCAACCAATCACAAACTGTGATGAACAATACCCACACTAATGCAGCTGTCCCGCCAGGGCCAGCAAGCCCACACAGCAAGTATAGCCATCAAGCTAGCCAGAGAATGGATGGTGACAGGGACCTTGAGTTTCTTGTAAAAAATGACTTCACAAAAACTTCCTTTTGAAGTTCAACTACAAGTCAAAAGGGACGGTAGGTCAACTCCAAAGCTCAATCTAAGTGTAGAGCTAATGGAAAAGCTCGCTCTTTTTGTGAAGCTAACTATGCCAGAAACGAGTGGCTAACGGGAAGTGCCAAGCTTAACTGGCTTTTCTGCTGGCCATGTCTCCTATTTGACCGGTCTACCGGCTCCCTGAACAACCCCTGGAGCACTTAACCTCTTTTTTCACTGAAATGAATGAGAAGTTGGTAGAATAAAGGTACTGTAACAGCAGGCTGATTTGTTTACATGAAAATAACAGTTAAAACACCAAATCTAATTTGTTGTTCACGCTGGCTTCCTCGGTAATTTTGGTCACGGGCCGCCACTGAAATTTGTGTGCCAAATTCCCTGGCAATCCATCCAAATCATCCAAAATTTCACTTTACTGTCATTGCACAAAATACAAGTACTAAGACAGCAATGCTAAATTCCGTTTAGCATCTAAACAGAAGTGTCCAAGAAGCTATAAGCGTACAGCACAATGTGAAATGTCTAAGTGGAATAACTTTAAGGGCATTATTAATGCAGGTTGTTACATATGCACAGTATGAGTAGTAATCATATAAATAATGCATGCAAGTATACAAGATAGATGAGTATCTAGTATGTAGTATGTATTTAGTGAAATGTAGTATGAATAGAACTGACAGTACGGCCAGTGTGGTATGAATGCACAAAAAATAGAATAACTTGAAGGTAATATTGGTGAGTATCCATGTGTAGTGCTGTCACCTTGGTGAACGGTGATAACAACTGAGAGGAAGGAGCTTCAGAAGAAAGTGCTGGACAGACAGACTGGCACCGTCAACCACAGGACCCTAGTGGAGCTGTGCAGCAATGTTTTTATGAATGCATTCCCATTTTGCTGGTATTACATTAACCTGTCATGGGATTACACAATGTACTACAGATCAGCTGTCGGTGGCAGTAATGCACAAAGAAACATGTCGATACATCAACAGCAGCAGAAGAAGACTGTCTGGCCAGCTATAAGTCACAGACTGTATAGAAAAGATGGGCGTAGCTACCAACTTTTGAAAGTGAAACCAATGTGGAAATGCCTTAAAGCACAATACCACCGAGCACTGCAAGGCTCTATAAAGCGTTAGCTGCAATAGACTCCCATTCAAAGACTGCCATGAGAAACTGAGTCAATATATTTTTCCCAACAAGTCATTAAGATTTAATTTGTTAAATACCCTCCTTCTGATGAGTGTTTTGGTGGCTTATCTGTAAATGATTTCATAAATGTCTAGAAATATAGTTTCAAAGTGCAGGACATTTGAAGGATTGGTTGCTACTGTGGTTGATATGTCTGATCAGGTGTGATCGGATACTTCACACAACAGAGCAGGAGTCAGGCTGATAAAGATGGGCAGACACAGTGTTCTCAGGTTTATAGTCAGTCCTGCCCCTCACTCCTAACCAGATCTCTTCTGAATATGGTCACATCTGGCTCCAAAAACTCTAAGGTACAAGAGGTACCAATTTAAAAGCTTTGAAACAGTAGTCCTCAGAACAACGGGTGGCATTATGTGGCTATGTCTGTGCTTTAAGCTCTCAATGATCTCTGCAACAACCTGCAACAATTCTTATCTGCTGGAGTGTATCACAGAAGTTTGAAGAGAGCTGGATATGGTGCTGCTACCCAGCTTAACTGTTGAATGATTTCAGTTTCGTCACGTCTTTCAGTTTTAAGAATTCATGTGCAGCACCAAAAGCACCAACCAAAAGCAGCAACCACCATCCCAAGAGACATCTCTAAAACTGTCACTTCTAACTGCAAACAAGATCTGGTTTTACTCTGATATAAAATTTTTATTCATCGACATTTTATATTTCTAAAACCTCTCCAGAGTCTCAAAATCAAGTTTTACTGTTGTGATGTCATCACAATGGAAAGTCTATGGGAAGAGCAGGAACGTACTAATGCAAACATGCTGTGTACGTAAAAGCAGAGCAACAGGCTACAAAATGTTATTGGCTCACTGTGAAAAATTTACATTCATGTGAGATGGAGCTGTCTTTAAGTCCAACATTTAGTTCTCCGTAAAGGCAGACTATGTGATTTTAATCTAATAACCCTTTTCATCAAATTCAGCTAGGACTTTCTCATGGTTCACCATCACAGTTCTGGTTCCGTAAAATGAAACCAACTGGACCAACCCACACAACATTTTTCCAGTGTGTCAGTGCACATTCATGCATATATAGAGCACAGTGGGAAAGGGAAAGGTGTGGGAGTAGGGGGCCAAGGGGCCAATAGGAGCAGAACGGACAGGAAATCTGGCATATGCTAACTGTCTTCATGTGCTAACTAGCAAAATATCTTTCTCAATAATACCCAGAGTCCACCTTTAACACCTTCCTTGCAAGAACTGTCATTGCTTTCTGACACCCCAGTTGGCACTGTGGATGAATTATTAAAAACATAAGCTAATGTATGTAGAAGAGAACAGGGAAATGTGTTTGCAAAAGGGGCCATTCATACTGGCAAAATTTATAATGACAGCTCAAGCACAACGCCCCTTGAACCTCTCATGAAGGAACTTTATTGCACGCTGCAGTTGACCCAAACTCTTTTTAAGTGTGGTAGGGGGTCCAGGATTGCAACTAAGTGTCTTATGAAAAGAGGGCAAAAAAGAAGAAGTGACAATTTTGCTGAATGTTGAAACTGTGGAATTACTTTCAATTCCCACTTTCTCCTCCATTCCTTTCAGACATTTGGACATGGAAATGTGACCGCAATCTGTTTCTATGGTCACCCTGACCAAACCTTTGAAAGGAGTCTGCATTTCCTGCAGAACAGTAAACATAAAATGGTTTACAGATAGAAGTCTCATAGGTTAATGTCTACCAGCTATGTTATTAATGTATTCTTTTATAGACTGGGAGGGCAGGTGGCTGATGAATCCACCAAGGGTATCCACTTACAGTGTTAAAGCACATGCCACTTTATATACTGCAGAAAATGATGAATAATGAAAGATGTTATCTTTCTTTCTGCTTTGTTTCACTGTTTATCAGTGTTTGAAGATAAGTTATACTTTGTCCTTCAGAGGAAAATTTGCCTTGGGGAGTAGACCAAGTTTTTCACAACTCTGTATGACCATAGAAAGCATGATAATAAAACAAAACTAGGTATCAAAAGATCAGTTTTGCAGATTTAATATGTGACCACATGCATCAAGGCTTTAGATTGAGCTGTCTGTTGAGAGAAGTGGAAGTACAAGACAGTTTAAAGTGGTTGCTCTTGTGTTTGCAGGCACTGCAATGAAGGCTGCAATTTGTACTCTGAAAATAGAATGTGTGAAGGGTCCTTCAGGTTCTTGTCTACATGTCTGACAACTGTGTTTTCATAGACTAAGATGAAGAATGGGTGCTATTTTTCCCCAGTCACTGTTGATGGTTTTGGGGTTCAATGCAGACCAGAAAAGGAAGTCGGAAAGTATGTAAAGATGGGTAAAAACATTGTTGATTTTGGCTTTTCCACAGGATTTATTGACAGTAATCCCATCTGTTAATGTGCAGGTATCTACCTGACCAAGTATAGTGTTTCATTATATTGTTGAATACTGCTTACCTGCTATTGATCAACATGAATTTCTGTTGGTGTGGTCTGGTTTGATTTCATTAACATTTACTGAAGATAGATTTAAAACACTCTAAACTATTACAAAGGTTTTGACAGTACATTTTCTTCTCGAGTCAAATATAACAATAATTTGCTGATTTTAAATGAGAAAAACAATTAAGCAATCAATGAACAACAACAGTATATTGCTGAGGCAGCACAGACCCCACACCCTTTGCTGTCAATAGTTTAAGTACCCATCAGTGGGGAGGTCAAAGGTCTGTAACAGCCAGCATGTCAAATATGATGAAGGTGCTTACAGTGCAAATACAGATCACTACAGATCAATTTGGCAGCATTTTTTCATGTTTCATCAGTCACAGTATTGGAAAGAAACTAATTTGAGAGTTCATGACCCCTGTGGAGGTCAAAGATCAAGATGCTATGGTGGAAATTTTCTGTCATAACAGCAGATAGATGAGAGACATTTATGAATATAACGTCCAAAATGGCCCTCGGAGGGAGGATTCTAAAATGTGTGAGGGTATGTGAGAGGAAATATATTGTAATGCACATACTCTGTGAGTCTGTTATCACTCCACCAAGGAATTTGGCGGAGTTATGTGACAATCGTCATTGGTTTGTCCGTCCGTCTGTACGCAAAATTACTCAAAAACGGATTAAAAGGGAAGGCCAGAAATGGCACAAGGACCAACTGATTTGATTTTGGCAGTGATACAGCTTATAGTCTGCGTCTATGGATTTGGTCAATAGTTCTGTATCACTGCGAGATAGCGGCCTTAGCGGAGATAGTGGTCTTATTGAGACTTCTCTGTTGAAAATGTTACAAGGAACATTTGATTGAATTCGGGGGGGTTCTGAATCCCATCAATTCCTGTCGCCCAATACATAGGTGATGCAATTCAGTATCCATACAAAACATACACATGCAAAACACACAACTTTACTCAATGCAAGGTAATTTTGTTTATGGGTAAATCTATATTAAATGGCCACATTCTATTTTGTCGTGATTTCAGATCACCAATAACTAATTCATGCATTTCTAATGCATTTTAATGCTGCTTTTCTAAAATAAAAAACAAGCTGCATGTCTGACGATGTTGGCTGAGTACTGCACTCTCTGATTGCTTTTCTAGTTGAATGTGCTGTGATGGTGCTTCACACTATTTACACACACCAAAGTCCAGATGACAAGTGCTGCTGTTCAATACATATTAAATTTCTATTATCCCTTTTATCCTCTTAGCTTATTGTGTTGGTTTTACACCACATTTACTGCATGGTTTACTCTCAGCGCTCTCATCGGTGTCAGAAAGTACACAGCTGTTTACAGCAAACAAGCTCTGATAAACACAAACCCTCTGTACTATACTCCAGCAGCCGGCCGTCACAGAAAGTCAAGGTGACAAGGCTAAACGGAGTGTGAATATACAATCTATACATCAGGTAGACACAACTACAATCTCATGGTGCAATGGCCAAATCATTTCATAAAATGTAAGTCTGAATAGCTTAAGTAGGAAAAATATGTCAAGGCTTCAACGTTTTCAGCTTGTTTCTCAGTCCACAAAATAGATAAATGAATAAACAAATAGTACAACAGATTTCTGTGTAAGAAATCAATTTGTGAGGCAGAGGATTTATTTGACCCCCCCAGAATCTTCAAACAGTACAGAATTGAGGTGAACATCTGTTCCTGAACTGTTCGTTCAAACAGAACGCTGATAGAATGGATACTTTGTCCTGGTTGAAGGTGGCAGCGAGGCTCCTGAGGAGTATCTTAACCGTCTACCAAATTACCTCTTGCCAAGAATAATCCTCATTAAGAAGCACTATCACAAAACTAGACAAGTGACAATGGAAGTAACACTAATGCTTCTATAAAACTGTTTGTACGGTGGAACAACATTAGGAAGCATTAACTCCCTCCCAGACTACTGCAAGCTCTTTTATGTAGAAAGGTGGGCATTGATCTCACACCATTTTGTTTTGTTGCCTACTTTACATTTAGAATTCCAATGGGTAGAGATGGAATAATTTTGTTCCAGTATATTAATAAGTGTTTTCAAATTTAATTAGACAGTGGATGTGTGATTAAAAAAAATCCAAATAATCAAGATAAACACTGAAGAAAGCACATATATTTATATATAATATTTCATCATCTTGAATGTCCAGCATCAATGATTTTTTTTTTTTTTATCTTTATGGGGGTTCCCCATACACTACCATAAAGAGATTTGGGGAAATGTCCTTATTTTTCTGTCTTTTTCAATAGTCACAGTGAAGACATGCAGCAAAGGGCCGCAAGCAGGAATCAAACCCCAGCCGCTGCGTTGGAGACCAGCCCTTGTACATGGATCACCCGCTTAACCCGTTGAGCTATATGGGCACCCCAGAATATTCTTATTTTTTTTTAAGAAAAGCAGTTTTTTTCAATGACAATAAATTTCAAATAACCTGAAATCCAGTTTAGACATTGTTAATGTGGTAAATGACTATTCTAGCTGGAAACAGCTGATTTTTAATAGAATATCTACATGGGGTACAGAGGAACATTTCCAGCAACCATCACTCCTGTGTTCTAATGCTACATTGTCTTAGCTAATTGTGTTGGAAGGGTGATCGATGATTAGAAAAACCATGTGCAATTATGTAAGCACATGAATAAAAATGTGGGTATTTGTGGAAAACATGAAATTGTCTGGATGACCCCCAATTTATTTAGTGTAAATACTCAAATATATGGATGTGCTTAGTCAGAGAAAAGGAATCATTCACACATCTTTGGTATCGCTGTGGTAAAAGTGTCCAAACTTTATCAGTGCTGCAGCATATATGCGGCACATACTACATCTCATTACTAGAAATTTCTGTGCTCTAATCATTTTAATCGCCATGGGAACCCTTAGAAACATGAAGGTTTTTTGTTATTGTTTTTAATCACTGTCAATTAACCTGGCAACATACAATATAGGCAGGTTACAAAAAGTGATCTGCATTCATGAAATTGATTGAGAAACCATCTGTCTCCACATTTGGGGCATCACAGTGACAGTTGTATGCAACAAAAACCAAATATGAAATTCTGCCTCCAAAGTTGCTAGACATGAGTGAGACTCGTTTGAAGTTGTTCAGGTGAAAAGTGGCCATCAAGTGGCAAGTTAATGTATGGTCTATTTTCAGAAGAGTTACACTATTCATAATGTATAAGGTGAATAGCAGGCACTTTGGATAAAAGCATCCACTACATGCACAGGTACAGGTAGATGAAAAGGAGAGTGAGAAGTAAGGAGAGCTGGAAAAAGCAATGCGTGCAAAGAAAGGTTTTCTCTTGTGGCAAAAAGATGAGACAGGAGCTCTTATGGATGATAAAAAAAGTAGGTAAAGCCAATTTAAGGAAAGGAGAAAAATATGAACAAAAAGATGAAGGAAAGTTTGAGCAATGTGACAAAAGTTTGCTGGGAAGGTGAAGAGAGGTTAAAAAAGGACAGAGCCGAGCTGTTATGTAATGAAAGGGGAGGAGGGGAGGCAGAGATAGAGGGGTGAGGAGGATAAAAGGAAGGAGGCAGATGAATAAATGCATGTAAAGGGTGTCAAGGACTCACAGTTATTGTTCAAAAAGGACATCCATGAGTGTTTGTGCTTAATTCTTCTCCAAATTCATTAAAATAGACACAGCTATGGACAGATGGTGAGGTGTACGGAGAGACTAAGGACAGAAGGACAAATTAGACAGAAATGTTGAAAAATCACCTAGTCCTTTATTAGGGGTCAACGACATTTTAAAAGAGGCCTTTTTGAATGGACACAGTGCAAATTGTGCCAGATGTAATGGATTTTAATGGCTCAGGCACACACCGATCAGCCACAACATTAAAATCAGCTGCCTAATATTGCGTAGATGATGAGGGGGAGGGTGGGTTCTAAATGCAGACATAGGAGGCATACAGGAAGGTGAAAAGCAAACTTTCATAAAACTTACTGAAGGTGACAGTCTGAAACAAATCCCAAAGAAAGAGGTCTAAAAATAACCACGAAGAAATCAGAAAAGGGGACCAAACCCACAGGAGGATGGCAGACTGGACCTCAGGAAGGTAAATAGATGAACTTGCAAAAAACAAGGGATGAAACACAAGGTGGAAAAAATGAGGGAATCACGAGGGCATGAAGAAGACAAGCTGGAAAGGAAAATCAACTGAGGCACACCAGAAAAGTAACCGTAAAAGCAGGAACTAAAGCAGCTAAAACCAAGACTGTGACAGTAGTAGCTCTGAAAAATTAAGGCTTTGATTCCACAGATCCTTGAGGATGTCCTGTGGCATTAGGCACCACAACATTTACAAATGATCATTTACCTCCGTGAGATCTGGGGAATTTAGAGGCCGAGTTAACATCAGGAACACTTTGTGAAAACATTCCTGAACAAGACAAGCACTTAGAGAGCGCAGTACTCCACCGATGCTGCTCAGTTGTTGTAATGATTTTTAATGGATGGAATCTTAAAAAAAGTTTGTGGTCCACAGTGGCTGATTTGTGGTAGGATCATGATTATCACCAGGCCACTGACGTAGTGTCCACTTGTAGTCATAGTTACAGTGGCGCTGTGCCACTATCTCGCAATGATACACGAATCCGTGTGTCCGGACTATAAGTCGCATCACTGCCAAAAAGTAATCAATTGTATCATTTCTGACCACCTTTGGTCAGAAAAATTTGTTGTCCTGTTTTTTGAGTAATGTTGCGAACAGACAAACAAACCAACACAGGTCGTCACATAACTCCACTGCATTCCCTGGCGGACTCATAATGTTTGCAGCGCAGTAACAAGCATTATCCTGCTGAAAAATCCATCAGGGAATACCGTGATACAGGGTCTACAGTGTGTTTGGGTAAGTGTCAAAGTTTTGCTGTGAATGCCAGAACTAAAGGTTTCCCAGCAGATCATTGCACAGAGCATCACAATGCCTCCACCAGTTTCCTTTCTTCACATCGTGCCTCCTGCTGCCAATCTGTTCTCTGACTAAATGACACACTCAGACATGCACATGATGTAAAATAAGCTTACAGTAATGGACAGGTATCAGCATGGATCCTCTGAGTGGTCTACAGCTTTACAGCTTCAAGCTGTGTTGCACAGTGTGTTCTCACACCTTTCTTTCCTCAACTTTACAGTTTTCAGCAGCTTGTATTACAGTAGCTCCTCTGTCGGTTTGGAACACACTTGCCAGCCTTCCATTCCTTCCTGATTCTTGGGCACCCATGACTCTGTCTCTGGTTCACCAGTTGTCCTTCTTTTGACCGCTTTTTGTAGAAACTAACCACTGCGATCAGGAACATCCCACAAAACCATTTTGGAGATGCACAGATCCAGTCATCTAGCCATCACAGTTTGACCTTTGTCAAAGACACTCACATATTTCCCGCTGTTACAGACCCCATACAAACAAGAAAGCACATGGCTCAATACGGGTAGAAGGCTGTAACATATGAAGAAGGACGCCACACAGAAATGTTACAATTGAAGCCACAAGCTTTATTTGGTTAACCCAAAGTGATCAACAAAAGAAACACAAACCCAAAAGGAAACAAAGGAGGGCTGGAGACCCCGGCCGAAAAGAACAAAAGTGGGAAGATGCTGGGCCAACCACGCAGTGGGCCGTCGCTCCCAGTGTCTCCCTCTAAACTACCTAAAAATAGAAACTAAATCTGAAATGAACAGAAGATGAATAACGGACCTGCCGGTAATCTCCAGCCCAAACTAACACAACAAAAGAAAACAGCAAAACCCTGGCACCTAAACATGCATGGGATAAAAAACAACAAGGTGGAAGGGAAAAACCCCTTCTAACCTGACCAGGTGTCTGTGCCATGTGCCATGCCGCGCCCCGTGTCTCTCCACTCCCTGTCCCTCGTATCCCCTCCTCCTCTCCCTACCTGAGCACCGATTGCACTCAGGTGCACAGCAGGCCGAGGGAGGAGGGAGACAAACTGGACAGAAAGAGAGAGACAGAGAGAGAGAGCAGGCTTCTGCACGTAACACCTGCTTCAAACACATCAACTTCAAGAACTGACTGTTCACTTGCTGCTCACTGACAAGAGCTATTGGAACAACATAATCACAAAATAATCTGCGGTATTCACTTCACCTGTCAGTGTTTTGTTTTTTAAAAGAGGGTTTGCTTCAAATAATTTCACCACATTTTTTAATAAAAATGTATCTAAAGTCAATAAAACTCAACACTTTCTATGAAAACAGAGAGCTTCTTTCAATAATAGGAAACATACAGAAAGATAATAGAAAAAAAGACCTCGATCAAAGTCAGTTTCAAATGAAGCTTTGGCTCTGTCTTCACTTGAGATGAACAGTCATGTGTATTTTTCTTCTCATCTACTGATCCCACAAAAAGACTAAAATTAATAATGAATGGCTACAAACGGTTGTCTGTGTATTTGAAACTCTGTCAAAGTTCAATCTTCCTTTGTCACAAAGGTCTTGAAAGCATTCTAAAACTGCAGCATGTTGTGAGGTGAGTAGCTGGCATAATACAAAAGGAGTTCTCAGTCTGTCCTTATATTTCTGTACAAATTCTCAATCATCCATGTCATGGTTATCCTAACAGCTTCAGAAGAAGGAAACTGTGTGTCTTTTTGGTTCTTGAAGACATTTCTCCTCTCATCCAAGAGGCTTTTCAGTTGTTGCAGAGTCAGATATTGTCACTCCAAAAACCCATAGCTAATGGTCCATTAATGGGCCAAAATGGTTCAAAGTCTGGATAGTTGTAAAACTACCAAGTTTTAAAAACAATGCTTGTGGTTCAGATACGTGGGCGATGCCTTGGATAAAATTAGAGCCAAAGAAGTAGAAGTTTTCAGGGAACATAGCTATGTCCATAGCTCGATGGACAAAAACAACATCAGGTTCACAAGGGAGGATGTCGGGGAAACAAATAGCCCATTTTGGACTGTGTTGTGCACATTGAGGAGAATGGAAGTCTCAACATTTAAGTTGACAGAAAACCTTAAAAAACAAACCAAAACTTTCTGTTTGATTCCCACCGCCCACCGGGACATCAGCTGGGGGTCATCAGAAGGTCACAGCCGCAGGATGAAAACATCCCTACAAACACAGAGGGACGAGAGAAAGCACTTAAAACCTGTCTCTAACCTAACACCGCTATTATGAAGTCAAAGAGGAAATCCAGAAAAAGCAGCACAACATCAAACAGAGAATAAAAGCACAAGTGAAACTACATTGTCATCCATTATGTAGGGTTTGTATTTTCTCCAAAAACAAGACATCAGTGCACTTCAGACCCAGCAACGGCAGGACAACCATCTCTTCCGGACATCTGTTCATCTGCATCTGAAGGAGAAGGGACTCCTTGGATGGCAACAGCCTGGACAGAGAAGACAGGCGGTTTGAGAGGGGAGTGAAAGAAGCCAGGACGTTGCCTGCGATGCCATTTATCAAATATTTATAACAGTTTAACAGTTTTGAGATCTCATCCCAGAGAGTTCCACTTTGGAAGTCAGTGAAGCAGCAGAAAAACCTCTCCCTGCTGGTAAAGTGTACGAAAAAATATGAATGTTTAGATGTAACACAGATTGTATAGACAGGTTGTCAGATTGACAGAAAATGAATAGAAATGAATCTGAGTCCTGTTTTAGTGCATGTTCAGTGGATATTTCTTAAACACAATGCTGCCATGATTCTGTACCGTGTGGGAAGCTGTGCCAGCTGCAGACTATTGGCGTTTTGTCAAAACATAGTGACAGTATTGCATTAAGACTGGGACAGACATGCTCAGGACTCTGCTTTTTGTGTGAAGATTGATGTGTTTCTATGAGGACTGTCCGTAGCAATAAATAGGTTTGATTGATTTGGATCTCCCACATGAACTTCTGCTGCAGATTAGCTGTTCGTCCTTTGTTTATTTGTCAGTCCACTTTGATGAATGCCTGAAAGCTCGCTGCCAAAACATTTGATAACAAGGAATTTGCTAAAGAAGAAAAGAAGAGCTCTCTGCAAAACATTCCTGCAAGACACTAAAGAAAGCATGCACTGATGGAATAACTGAATAATAAAAATCATCTGATGAAAGCCAAGATTATCCGTTTAAAGATTTGTGGACCTGTGGCTGAATACCCAAATCAAGCTAATGCTTTTCAAGTGCACACCGCGTCTTCCACAGAACATAATTTATGTAAACTGCTTGTAAGAGTTCTAGGTTTGCAGACACTGGCACACATAGTTGATAATCCCGAGAGTAAGAGTTATACATGGAGCAACTTCAAAGTAACCGTGACACTTAACCAGTGTAATTAATGTCGGTGCTGGTGTGAGGTACAGGCTTCTTAATCTAGTTTGTTTGGAATCCTCAGCGTGCAATGTGTGGATTTGTCATTACCAACACTTGTCACACTTCGTCAGTCCAGAAATGTGCTCATACAGGTGTTAGCTGATAAGTACTACACACATGCCTGAATGGCCAAACAGCTGGGAAAATAAAGAAGGGATTAGTTGTCAAGAGGAAAATACAGGCCTCTATTACAGATGACATTTTGACATGCCACAGCAGGAAAAGCACCACATTTAAATGAAAAAAGCAAAAACAAAACGATACTGGGGAATTCCATTTAGCTGCTTCAGATTCAGTGTTCTGCTCTAGTGGGCTGTCATATAGTGAGGAATGACAGGAACACCTAAACAGTATGGAGTCATCATAAATACAATTATGTTTGTATACAAAGCACCATTTTTTTTTATAGACAATTGTTTCGCACATCAGCAAGTTAACTAGCTTAGAGTTTGTGATTGACTAAGGTGTTTGCACAATCTTTGTCAGTCATTGTAGATATTTTCTCTTTATTTTGAATCACATGTATGCTTTTTTGTTTTTCAGCAAATCTTTCATAGAAAATTTATTAAACTACAGGGGAGCCTCAACTTACGTCGGAATTTCATTCCTACAGCACAACGTAACATGCTTTTCGCTGTAAGTCGGAACTAACAAATATACATTAGTACCTATGTCAGGGTTTCGCCCTTTTCCGAGGATTTTATAATATCTAAATTCACTTCCACGGAGATGGCTTTCCTTTTCTTCGAAGCACTGCCATCAGAAGAGTCTGACTTAGGCTTGGGAGCCATAATGAAGGCCAAAAGGTTTACAACAAAAAAAAAACACAAACTAAAGAAAGCTAATGTAGCACAATTCAATGTGGCATACAACTGGTGAATGGACACAAAGCCATCTTTCTTGTATACCGCCACGTGACAATGTATTCATCTGAATGCAGAATGATGGAACAAGACTTTATTTATAAATTTATCAGAAATGCCGTAGGTCGACCGATTGTAAACCAAAGACTGATTGTAATGGATTGAATATTATTGGGTAGGACTGTGCTGCCGAAACCAAAATGTATGGGAAAACCTCAATAAAAACTAAGAATTTCCATCATTTTTGAAGGCAAAGTATTTGAGGAAAATGTTAATAATTCCATCCATTATCTATACACAAAGGCAGAGGACACCCTAGACAGGTCACCAGTCTATCACAAGGCTACATATAGTGGCGAACAATCACACTCACATTCACACCTATGGACAATTTAGAATCACCAGTTAACCTCAGCATGTTTTTGGACTGTAGGATGAAGCTGTGGGATGCATGTGAAACATTCCCTGTGCAAGAACACTGTAAACATGCAAATCAACACAGAAAGATCCCAGGCCCAGGTCGGGATGCGAACCGGGGATCGTATAACTGCAAGGCAACAGTGCTAACCAGTACACCACTGTGCAGCCCACTCAAGAACCCTCCATTGGGATTTCTTGCATCTAAAAAAAAAACAAAATAGAAAGAAAATATTCAAAAACTCCAAGTCATACATAGTCATCATTTATTTAATCATTTCATAAGCAGAGAAAAATATACAATTTAAAATTCAAGCTTCAGCAAAAACTCTTTATGCGTTGACAACAAGCCAGCTAGCATGGTAGTTCAGTCTGCCATACACAGAACCAGAACAAGTAAATTTATAGCGCTACAGCCAGAGTCATGGGATACAAACAGCCCCACTGACAGCTACTATTTAAAACCCATTAGAAATAGTAGCCTTATGTCTGATTATAGCATACTTAAAAGGTATGACTGGATTAATCTGATCCTCTTAGCTTGTCCTGATCCCCAAAGCTTTGTATCACATCTATTTTGTGTGAGTAGATTGGTACTTGGAAAAAGAAAGTTTCAGAAAATGGGACATCGATAGCAGCAACTTGTGCTGAGGAGTAAATTATTCGATTTTCAAGCGTGAAGAACTGTTTCAATTCATGACTGAGGCAGTGAGCAAAATGCAGTCCACAAGTGATACATAGATATATACCAGACAGTCTCCCACGCATAAGAAAACAAAACCCCCCAAAGAAATATAACAGAAACACTAATGCAACACTGTTTTTTTTCTCATTTAATAGTAATAACAACAACATCAACATTGAATGTTTTTTTTTTCTTTCTTAGATTTGGATTTTCAATGAGTTTTTCATTTGACATTCATGTGGTCTGTAAAATGTAAACAAATGAAAGTAATCCCCCCGCGTTCTGCCACGAGGAGGTAACAATACGTACCATTACAGTTGGTGAGAAATAGATTCTATTTTTACACCAAGAACAACCAGAGAAAGAGGTCAGATGTTAAACGATGATTAGATCATGTCTTATACTTTTACATAATTGTAATGTTGAACAAAATGCCTATACAGACGGTATAATTAATGCTGACTGTGTATTGTTAAACAGAAGGGTTTTGCCCACTTGGAGTCCTCTCTATGTACTTTTGCGTGACAAAAAAAGAAAACACCAAACAGTTATACAAAATATTGTTGCGTCTTCATTTTTAACAGTGACAGTTAAGCACAAAGAGCCTCACAGCTGCGCTATAGCACGTCTTCATAAAGATGAATCATGTCGAAGCCAGTGTCCTTGATGCTCCGGCATTTTTTCCTACACAAAGTCTGCTAGGTTGTACAAAAGAAGACCAGTATTCATAAAACTACCTCCAACCAAAACAGAGACTTAATTATTAGGAGCTACGGCTAATATGTGAGTCCAGCAATACTTACAGTAGTTAATAGTGGTCATATTCTTGTAGCTAGAAAACCAAACAAATCCCAGATTTCCCTCTGTTGAATATTTGAAATTAAATCCACTTCAAGCCATGAAAACTCGGTGAGTTATTTTAAATGATCATGCATGTTGGAAAAACAAAAAAACAATATTGGAGAGGATTGGATTTTTTCTGACCTGCTAAACCTACAGTTAGATTTGCATCATTACAGTTCTGCTGCCACAGTACCTTAGAACTTTTACTATTTTGATAACTGTTACCAGACATGGGCTACAGAATGTGAGCCAGTCTAAAATGAGTTTTCTTTTTTTGCGAAATTATTAAACTCGTAATCAGGGAGTCCAAAAAAATCCCACTTCCCTTATTTTGATTGGTGCTTTGATTTATTTAGAAAGTGGCTGAGATTGCTATTTTAAAATAAATAGAGACATCTGAATCTACACTACTGTTCAAAAGCTTGGGGTCACCCAGGCAATTTCTTGTTTTTCAAGAAATCTCACACTTTTATTCATGCACAAGCCTTTAAACACCACTGGCTAACACAATGTAGCATTAGAACACATTAGTGATGGTTGCTGGAAATGTTCCTCTGAACAACTATGAAGATATTCCATTAACAATCAGCAGTTTCCAGCAAGAATAGTCATTTACCACATTAACAATGTCTAGACTGTATTTTTTAATTCATTTAATGCTATCTGCATTTAAAAAAGCATTTCTAAGTGACCCCAAATTTTTGAACAGTAGTGTATCTCCCAAAAGTTACACTAAATTGCATTCTCAATTACGTTTTGACAGAAAAGTGTTCTGTCCCCCAAAGGCAACACTGTAACATAGAAGTCCTTCTATGGAGTCAGAAGGGTTGGATGGTGGCATAAGTCGGCAACAGGACTTTCACTCAGGCGACCAGCGTTTGCATCCTGCTTGGAGCCAAACTATCACACTTTGGTTGACACTTTCACATGATAACTATTTGTTAGAAGCAGTGAAAACAAACAAACAAGAACACACTTTATCAACACATGATCACAACAGTATTTGTAATGCATAATACCATGAATGTTGACGTTGTTTTGACATTTAAATTTAATGCAACAAATCTGAGGATTACCATTATTATCTTAGCTGAGAATTAAGCTAACTGTGAAGGGACCATAAGCTAACTGTGAAGGGACCATAATACTCAGGTCAAATTGCAAAACTGAACAAAAAATGCCAAACCAGTTTACGTCCACCGTAGATTTAAATATACATTATTTCTTATATTATGTGGTGTAGCATATGGGTTGCTTTTGCAAGTCCCAAAGTCAGAATCAAATGGCCAGCTTGAAGCTTTATTGTACAAACATTATGAGGGAGATAGAATAAAAACAAAAATCCACACAATGAAAATGAATTCATTATCAAACTGTTCCAATCTTTAGCCTAAGATTAAATACATATTTCAAGAAACCCAAGTTCAAAACAGAACTGTTCTCTGGCCTTGTGACCGCTGTCCTCAGAGGGTTTATGAATACAGGTCTGGACTAGTATAAACTAACAGCAAAGCACCATTAAAAACTAGAGCACATTTTATCCAGCCAGAGAGCGAGCTTCAGTAACAGACTTCACTTGATATTTAAGGCAATGTAAGTTTATAGAATTGTTCCTCTCGAAGAAAAGGACAAAAAAAAAGAGAAAATGAGGAAAGTGCACAATACAGATTTCTATGTGCTGCAAAGAGAAGCTGCAGCAAACAGATTGGTTTATACAAATAAGACATTTAACAGCAAACCTTAATCTTATGTGACAGCAAAAAGCATCCATTTGCTGTCCTGACACTCATTCTGCTAGAAAAAATGAGAGAAAGAAAAGCACATGTGTTTGGAATCTACAATAATGACATCTTGACCAATTAAACTTATCCAAATTATATGAAGAGACACATTTATAAAACTAAAGGGGATACCAACCCTAAAACAGAATACACATGTAAATACCTAAAGCCTGGACACTTGCTATAACTGTCTCACTGAAACTACACCCACTGCTTTGCTGCATAAATGAAAAACAAAGTCATACTGTTGTTCAAATGAGAACAAAAACTGATTTATAAATGTTTAGATAAAGCTGTGAGTCAGAAACTGCACTCAAGTTTCCTCAGAAATTGAGCGCCACTGCTTCAAGGCTTTCCTGGAAATAAAAGTTATAAAAATTGACCTCACCAAACATGTATCGGCCACAAATTTCACTCAAATTTTCAGTAAATAGAATAAAAATGATTTAGTAATGACATTTTACATCCAGAAGGTAGAATTCTCCACCTACAAGGATGAAAACTGCCACTTTAACTGTTTGGCAGAGGCCTACAACCGCTGGGCGATAACTTTTATTTTATAGTTGTCCAATTTTTGTGGCCCAAACCTCCACACTGACATATTGTATCCAGTGTAATGCTGTCAGTCCAATTCCCAAAACTGTCCAGAATGAGAATATTTGATGTGACGTCTGTTTCAGGGTTGATTTCCACTTTAAGACACTAAGAAGAGAGAGAGCCCCTTTGTCCCTTGGAGTGGGGTCAGAGCACTGTGACCCCGTCCTCCTGCTTTGCCACTGTGGTGCTGGGAGTCAAAATTACTCCTCAGGTAACACCCAGACGCCAACCCCTCCCGGTGTAAGTGCCCCACCTCAACATTTCCTAAACCCCGACTTCACCAAAACTCTCCTAAATCCAACGTCAACTCCTCAACAGATCAGCTTCACCTTGGAATCCTCAAACCTGACCTGGGTAAAAAAAAACAAAAAAACAGCAAACCCATATGTGTCATTTTTAAAACATTTGTTATCATATTGGTATCCAAATTGTATAAAACCATGACAAACCACTGGAAACTGGATCATAAGAGATGGTGTTGTCTTTCCTCCCAACTTTTTTTCCCCAGAGGTTCTTTTTGATGTTTTGGTGATACGGTAGCATTGACATAAAAAAACTGACATCTTACTGTATTTGTTGGTCAGTTCCATCAAATGTATAGGGAACTACTTCAAATTTAAGAAAAAAAAGTACAAATTTCCTTCCTTAAATGTGAGCTCTGCAATTTCCCTGCCTTGAAACTTACACTTGGGTTTTATTTGATAGTTAAAAGTGGCAACCTTTTTTGTTGCCGCCATATCAATATAATCAAAACAAGAATTTTGCAGGAGTCAGAATCAATGAGCAAACTCCATATGATGGAAAACAATAATCAGTAATTCCAAGCAGTTATGAAGGTCTAAATTTTCTTTTTTTTCAACAAGTTGCAGCAATGTTGGCCAGTTGTAGTTCACATTTTAAATACACTAGAGAAGGAAGTGTGTGCTGTTTTTCTTTGTATTCACTTTTAAACACATATACACATTGTCTTAAAAAGTTATCTTCTGGCAAAGTGATTTATAGTTTTCAGTGTTTGTCCGTGTTAAGAGATAGGATTGAAATCATTTTTTTTTATCGGAGTAATTGTTGTAATTGGATGTTTTGTTATAGTATTTAAAGATTTAAGTGCTTGGAACAGCTTTTGTGAAAGCATTGTTTTTACCCAGGTCATGTTAACGTTGTTTGAGTCAGATTTCAGGTCTTAGCTGCAAACTTGATACGTATACATCCCTACAGGCTAACTGTATTTTTATGTGTGGACACATCACAAACAGCACAAGCAGGCACTGTCATTCATTTTGTGCCCTACAAAACAGCAAGAAAAAGGTCCATACACCTTGTGGTTTTTTCTTCAAATACTAAATCACTTTGTTTTTGTTTTTTTTTGCTGTCGTGTAAGGTCTCCCCATATCCCACCCTAAATACTTCCCATGCTTCCACAGGTGTTCATAGAAAGTTCCTAGAAATCACAGAAACACTAAGAAACTTGTTTCAGGACAGGATTTCTTAGGCCTAATTTGTTTCAGGACACACTGAGAAATGCTTGTTCTATGAGAAATCACATTCATGTGACCCAATCTGGGTCCATAGACACAGTTTAAGAAATATTGTTCAAGAGTAACTTGCTGCAAATTGTTCTTTTCCTTGCAGATATTACATCCAACTTGTTGTCTACATAAACATCACATTACACTTTGTGTGCCCATTAAAGCCAAGGGTCACGGGCTCAGCAGCATAATACAATCACGTAGACCCATTTTGTTTCAGTAAAACCCTCTCAATAACAGCCCCTTACTGAGACCAGCATAGGACACCAGGCTTTCTATCCACCACTTCCAATCACTTACGACTGAAAGTTTAGAAACATCAACTGATAAAGATATAGTAAACTGTAGTGAAAGTGTTTATTCTCCATTTCGGGCGGCATGGCTCAGTGGGTAGAGTGGCCGTCTTGTAACTGGAAGGTTGCCAGTTTGATCCTCAGCCCATCGTGCTCATGTCAAGGTGTCCCTGAGCAAGACACCAAACCCCTAACTGCTCCTGACGGGTTGTGGTTAGCGCCTTGCATGACAGCTTCCACCATCAGTGTGTGAATGGGTGAATGTGACGTATCATGAAAAGCGCTATATAAATACAACCATTTACCATTTTGCAATGTCTAAGGTCGTTATCGCTGGAAAACCACAATCTGCACTTCAAATGTTGTTTATGTTCCTCCTACAAGCACCAAGGTAATGCAAGGTTGTCTTGCAGATTTGGTATCTGTAGCTCCTTCTATTAATCCCATGCTGTTTATACACTTACCCAACTCCAACTCATGCCTTCTCATAACCAAGTAGAAAGTCAAGCAACTTCCTAGAGAGGCAGCAAGTGTCTCCCAGCCTCAGTTGGTCGATCCAATTTCTGTTGATGAGACTGTTGCTTTTGGAACTAAAATAAATGTCTAACAACACTCAAGATAGTTGAAGCCTTAAGCAAATATCCTTGAGGTTTGCCTAAAAGTCACTTAACTCTGTTCCAAAACATGTTATCATCTTGTCCCATCTTGTGGAGTTAGGGCCATAGTCCTTCCAATCTAGGGCTCAGTTACAACCATATCAGGCATCTTCAACACAGATATCTACGTCCTTCCCAACAAAGCTTCCAACAGATCTAATTTCCCTGCACCCTTTTAAAACTACAGGTGCTGTGACTCATTCCTAAATTCTTTTCCTTTCGACCCCATCCTCCTCATCTCCCTCCCCCCCGCCCCAGGCCAGTCTTCTCATTGGGGGGCGGGAGGGTTCGTGCCGCTAGAGAGCTGTAATCTGAGTCAATTCTGTATTGGAGTTCCCTGTCCCATGGGTCTCTCCCCTCTGCGGGGGGTCTACCCCCACCAAAGGGAGCTCCACGCCTAGTCATGCTGGATTAGGCGTTCCACCTCCAGGCCCCCCGCCATCCCCGGCCTTGCAGCTGTAGGCAGCTGCCACCTCCCTGGCAATGCTCCTCATCCTGCCTGACTGCTGGGTATCAAGGCGGAACGGAGACGGATGGCAGAACTCACGGAAGCAGCGCTTGAAGTTTTCATCCAGGAAGGCATAGAGCACAGGATTCAAGCTGCTGTTGACGTAGCCCAGCGCAATGCAGAAGTGCATCAGGACCAGCGTGAACAAGCTGCTCAGGTTGAAGCCCAGGGACTGAGCCAGGACCATGATCTGGATGGGGGTCCAACAGACAACGAAAGCCGCCACCACCACCAGAACCATCCTGGTGATGCGACGCAGGTTGCGGTCCTTTTCCTTGGAGCCGGACAGGATGCGAACACTGCGCAGGCGTTTGACCATCAGGCTGTAGCAGATACTGATGATAGCCACGGGGATGAGGAAGGAGAAGAGGAAAACGCAGGTGCCAAAGACAGGATCCCAGTGACTCCTTGGTTCAGGTAAAACCACAATGCATTCAACACCTGGTTGTGAAAAAAGAAGAATAGAAGAAGACAAATGATATTCTTAGAAAAAAACACTCTTAAAAGAAAAAGAATCTTGAGGAACCTTTTGAGGTTCTTCACTATTCTCACTGTAGAGAAACCTTTTGGGTTAGAAACAGTTCCTTGAATAACTGCTCAAAAAGTTAATTAGACAATATATCACCTAATTACAGATAATCCTAAATAAACTGCAGAGACCTTTTTTTCCCATTTAGGCAATTAGGGAGCTTGGATTGAAAATCCTTTGCACATACTGTTGGCAGAAAGTCAGACAAGATGCTAAATTGCCCAAATATACACAGTTTGCATTGAGAAATATCCCCAGTACCGGTCAAAAGAGCTCTATATTTCTATGCAAAAAATGGGCAAAGAAGACAGGAAGATAAATGTGTCTGAAGCTATAAAAAGATAAATAGAGCCATGTGAAATCAAAGAATTATGACTGCAGAATTTTACAAGAACCTGGTGGGTTGGTCAAATTTCACATCATGAAAGGCAAAAGAAAATGTTCTTTAACAAAAAATTAGGACAAAAAGTACACAGTGACATTAAAAGGTTGTTCAGGGGAGATAATTTGGTGTGTCGAGCATCGTAATAATTTAAATGCAACACACACAGAGTATGTTAATACAGTAAATCTTGGCAGAGGACAGACAGAAATGAGAAGAAAACAAAGCTGAGTCTCAACCTACAGGACTGATACTGAGGTAAGTGGAGGGGGAGCAGTAACCACACACAGTGATAAGAGAAAAAATCATTTTGTTCAATATTTTTACAGAAACATACTGCATTGTTAGCACTAAATCACAACAGAGAGCAACGTCCCGGCTCTCCTGTTGAGACGTAATAAATGCATCTTGTTTGCCTAAATGGAACTCGGGTGTTGGCTTTGGATGCTACACAAAATCCTCTTAAGGTGCAGAAAGCAATGAAGCACAAATTGAAAAGAAAATACAGAATTGCTAACCAGCAGAGAGGAATTGCATAAAACCCCCCACTAAACCTTCGCACTTTAAGCCATTACAATGACTCACAAATGGCTGCAGGGTTGAGGTTCAAGAGCATTTTAAGAAAACTGAATCCATCCAAAATCCATTTTCAAATTTCGTTTTAGTTTATTCTTCACATTTTTTCAAGTCGGCAAAGTTAAAAGACAAACAAACAAAAAAGCACTACCTTTTAGAGTCACTTTATAGCTGTGCTCAGCTGTTGCCATCAGTATGTCAGTGTTCGGTAGCAGCTGCTGAATTACATCCTATCGTGTCTGATTTATATGTATTGGACTACAGTGGAGAGTGAAATGATTTCATTAGACAATTGTTAGCATCACAGTTTAAGAGTTCATCAGGTTTTTTCATCTGTGAAACAGGTCCAAACTGAAAATAGCCACTAGTTCTTGAGACATTAATTACAAATGCGAATCACTGTCTGACCAAACGATGTTGGTACAAAACTTTGCGTCAATCCATCCAGCAAAGAATGACATAGTATACCGAAAAAGTGAGAATTTTGTCAGCAGTGTTGCTAGAAGAAAGTAAGGTGACTGACAAAGTTCACATGAAGTAGTTTATTCAATGTCATACAGAGAAATCTGCTGACTTTATATCTTTGACATTTATGAAAGAGTACCCTGCAAAGTTAGCCTAGCCACGCTAGACCCATGTTTCTGAAGGCACAAGGGTCTAGGCACGCTCGACAGGCAGGGAGGGGGGCTAAAAGGTTGTCTATCAAATCCCTCTGCAGCAATTGGGTAGGTATACAACCAATCAGCGCAACGAATAGGCTCCTAGAGCGCCGGAAATCAGAGGATGCGGGAGTTCGGTGAAGCCTTATTTATACAGTCAATGGGTGAAGCTCAAGTATATTACAGACATGTTAACAGAAAGATTATTCAGAGTCGGTGCTAATGGAGCTCAATGACTGTTGTCGTTTTTGTTGTCGACCCTGTCAGAGAATTAAATTCGTTGCCATGTGTTGTCTAACGCGGCTAGGCTAGTTGTTTCCGGTTGTTTCTGTCAGAATCGTCGCGCCTCTGTCGTCACTTAGTTACGCCCGCCTTCTGACTCTACACTTCATGGTGATTCGTTCGGCCAGTTTTAGGAGAATCCAGCCTCGAGCCTTATGGAGGGTAACTAGACCCACCCTGGCAGAGAATTAAATTCGTTGCCGTGGGTTGTCTAGCGCGGCTAGGCTACTGCAAAGTCACTTTAGGAGACAATATCCTTCCATCCATCCATCCATTATCTATACACCGCTTAATCCTCATTATGGTCACGGGGTGCTGGAACCTACCCCAACTGACTTAGAGTGAAAGCAGGGGACACCCTGGACAGGTCTCCAGTCTGTCGCAGGGCTACATATAGAGACCAACAAGCACACTCACATTGACACATATGGATAAATTAGAATCATCATTTAACCTCAGCATGTTTTTAGACTGTGGGGGGAAGCCGGAGAACCCAGAGAAAACCCACGCATGCACAGGGAGAACATGCAAATTCCATGCACAAAGATCCCAGAAAACCAGGGATCTAAAGTTTTTAAAGTTTTCCATGGCTTGAAGAAAAACTGGAAAAGTGGTCAGTGTAAAACAATTGTGATGATCAAATTAAACACTGCTGCTGTTTTAGCACTTGCTGAAAAAGTAGACATTTTGAACTGAAGCAGTACAAAGTGTTAAAAGTGCCTGTAGCCACAGTTTAATACTTTCTTGCTTCGTCAGCCTGGTGGAACAACAACCTGCTTCGAGTCTTGCGGCTATGGACCAGAAGAAGGAGAAATCCCCCATACGTACGAATGTTTGACAATCAATTTGTCAGAGAAACCACAAATGGCCTAAACAATGATTGATTACACTTTAGAGGTAATCTGCTCCTGGGATTTTTGCCATTAGTTGGATTTCATGTTTTAATCATAACCCTGACAGGAGCGGAGATTAGAAAATGTGATTTTTTTAAAATCCTGAGGCTGTTTGCGAGGCCAAGAAATCAATCAGACTTACACTCTAAGTGATAGCAATGATGCTTTAAAGTGCAGGAGGAAGATGGAGGAAGGTTCAGCCATAGCAAAGGCTGGTACTCTTTAATTATTACCGTATTCAAGAAAAGGGGGGTTCTACTTTGAAAGCTGTAATCTTTAACAAAGTATTCGTTGAGCAGGTTTAGTCTCTATTATTTTGAAATGTTAAGTATGAAGTAATTTTTTCTAAACTCACAAGTAACTTTTTTCATGTTTGGGATTCAGGCTGCAAGAGAAACATAAATGCAGTGTCTTTGTTCTGAAATAAATCCTTGAACTGTGTTTATACCAGATACGGCATCACACACACACACACCAGCTGCATAAATACTCGAGATAAAGCTGTATGAAACAAATGGGAATAGGAGCTGCTGAGAGAAAAGTTGATCTATTATTCCATTTGTTGGAAGCTTTTATCCGATGCATCTCTCAGTGCCATGAGAGTGCACGATTTATGGCGTGTGCGTGTCCCCAGTAAAAATGGAAGCTGCAGTCCCCGCTTCATTACCGCCACGCTGCAGCCATTGATCAAAATCCCTGTAAAAGTCTGTGTGAAAGGGCAGGAATAGTGATAACTGTCTTGATAGGGCTGTGAAGTTTATGTGTTTTATAGCAGTTGCTGTGGATGCCTCGCTGTTCCCTGAGGAAGGAAGTGGCAGAAATGAAGCACCGGGCAGGTTTTAAACCTAAGGGATAACAACACCAACAGATACAAGAAAGGTGTTGTTCCCTGTTGGGTGAAAACCCTCCTTATGGACAATCAGAGGTCAAACGGAACAGCAAAGACGGGGCAGTTTCACAGCTGAATGAAACCAGCAGAGTCAAAGAAAAGCAACGTGTGCTGGTGTGTGTCGAACATTGTTGCCTTATGGGAAAGCTGACGTGACTGTAGATAATCAGTTCTCATTTCTGTCTTCATATCATCTTCTCCTTCTCACTTGTCTTTATCTTGAGGAAGCTGCACCCACTCTGTCTCCCACCCTCCATTTTTCAGACAGCGCTGACATTTCTGACCTCGCGGACACTTCGATTTAATGTCCATGATTTCGCTCTCATTCTGCTAAGAGACGAGATGGCAGCTTGTCAAGACACCGATATATTATACACCACAGCGCTCAGACCTCCATAGCTACAGCTTCAGCTTATGACTAGCGCATGAGAGAATATGTGGATGTATGTTAACATGTTAAAACATTTATTGTGCTTCTACTGTAAGCTAGAGGAAGTGTGTGTATGTCTTCATAAAATAAGCATAAAATTAAAAAAAATTAAGCAATGTGTTGAGGAATTTCAAACTGCCTATATGCATGCATTACTGCATGCTTCAAGATCTTCTGACTCGCCACACTCAACCATGTTATGTTTCATTTAACAAAGTTATACACTACTGAATGTAGATAATAAAGAAAAGACCATGTGCTCAGGTATGTTTGCACAAACTAATGCAATTCACTAACTGTTTATGACGTTTATCATTAATTGTTGATGTTGTTGGGGTTTGGTGTTTGACATGACGATTCAAGATTCAAAAGATCATTCTTGCCATGTGCACATACAGAACTGACAGTGAAATGTAAAGTGACTGTTCCACAAGGCTGTGCAACAACAACATGATACCATCCATCTATTCTCTATACACCGCTTTATCCTCATCAGGGTCGCAGAGGGCCTGGAGCCTATCCCAGTTGACTTAGGATGAAGGAAGGGAACACCCTGGACAGATCACAAGTCTATCACAGGGCTACATCGAGACAAACAAACAAGCACACTCACATTCACACCTACAGACAATTTAGAATCACCAATTAACCTCAGCATATTTTTTTAACTATGGCAGGAAGCCGGAGTACCCATAGAAAACCCATGCATGCACAGGGAGAACATGCAAAGTCCATGCAGAAAGATCCCAGGCCAGGATGCAAAACAAGGATCTTCTAGTCATGAGCGGCCGGTGCTAACCACCGATCCACTGTGCATCCCACAACATGGTACATGATTAGTAAAATAAACAAACAAAAAAACAACCCTTAAATAAATGAAAAAAAATGCGACAAATATTGAGGAGTAAAGAGGTTGTGGAAATGCTGTGTACATCATTCAAGAGTTGCAGTCATGTGTATGCGATGATGTAATGCTCAAGAGCACATGTGTGTATGTATACATCTATATATTACAGAACTACATACATTAAGTCAATGTGTTGCTGCTGTTTGAGTTGCTGTTGAGTGATTATTTTTGATGTCCGGGTCCCTGCAGCGAGCAATAATCTGCAGTTTATCCTCGGGAAGTCCAGACAGCTACGTATCAGCACACCTGGCTCACCAACCACTTCATAAAGACCGGCTCATCACTCCACTCCCTGCCACATCATGAACTCAATTCAAGCTAACCTCACTGTCTGGTTCTGCCCTGACTGCTCTTTCTGACCTGGCTGCATGCTAGGAAACTGGACCCCCTCCTCCTGATCGAGGATCTGGACCCCTGACTGTTCTGTCTAACCTGGTTGCATGCTAGTACCCTGGAGCATACCTGCCCCCTTCCTTCCTGTTTGTGAGTTTAGCCTAGTTTGGGTTTTGCCTCCCCAATCCTGTTTGTTTAGTTCTTGCTGTTGTTTAAAATAAAACCCGTTAAATTCTGACCTGTCTCCGTCTTTCTGTGCGCTCTCACTTTGGGTTCACCCCCATGTGCCGCGACATCCTAGCATGCCAAGTCCTGAAAAAGCCAGCAGTTGGAGCTTTGTTCTCATCCAGTGGGATTTCTGGATAATTTAACACTTCCTGCTGTGTTTAAGCACCATCGATGGAAGCATGCCATGAACATGGGACCTCTGGAGGTATCCTGTGGTTTCTGACACTGGAACGTAGCCAGTAAATCTGTTGGGTCCTGTGGTTTGGAGAATGGGGCCTCCATGGATAAGCTTTTTCTCAAATTAGATTGATATTCAGGGAGTTTGGAGGCCGAGTCAATGCTCTAGGTTTTTCATCATGTTCTTCGAGCCATTCCTGATCATTTTTTTGCAGAGTGGTGGGATGCATCGTCCCACATGATGAACACCACTGGCGTTAAGCAGTCCCATTAGCATGGGGTGTGCTCAATCACTAGTAAGTGGGTGGTTGGGATGTGATAAAGTAACATCCACACATAAGGCAGGACCCAAGATTTCCCAGCAGAATATTGCAGTGTAATGAGACAATCAATATTATACACTTCATCTGCCAATGGTTTTAATGTTGTAACTGATTGGTGTATTTAGTACTGATAAGATGGAACTTGCTGAGGGAAATTCTGGAATCTCATAAATGTATGCATTCATGGAGACTGGACTTATGTGAATTAAACTTTGAGACAAGTAAATTCTACAGGGACACCCTGCTGAAGTCTGCACACATAGGTAATCTCATTAACAATCCGTATTTTTTTTGACTCCACAGATTAAATATGGCTGGTCTAAATTTTGGAGTTATCATTAAGTGGCCCTTTTACCCAAACTGCCCATTGACACATTCCCACAAAGAAAAAAAAACAACCGAATAAAAAAACAAACAAACCCAAAAACAACATAAATATGTACACAGAGTAAAATATTTTGATGTGTACACGATCCACGATCTTTTCACTGTGTTGACAGGAGGCATTAAGTTCCCCAGCTCTCATCTCTCTGAGAGGATGATCGGTGGAAATCTCTCAGACAGGATTAGTTGCTGCTCCATTAGAGTTTTTCAGCAGCACTGGACACTCGCAAGAAAAGGTCAACATGCAATCACTCAACAGCAGTTTGCAACAATCACTCAATGGCTGTTTTGAAATATCTCGCATCTGAAATGTTAATGCAAGACCTTCACTCCACTCTTTTTTTTGCAAACAATTATTATTATTATTTTTAACCATGAAATAGGATTCACAATTAGCCCAGCTTAACCTCAAAGCCACTCTGCAGGAGGAGGCAAATTCAGTGTGTTTCTAATCAGTCCATTTTTAAAAATCATATCAATTTCAAAATCATCTCCAATTTTATAAAAAAAAGTCTCTTTACTGTGTTGCTGGTTTGTGTTGAACACACTCAAGGTTTCCAGTTTACCATTTATTCAGCCAGTATATCCCTTAGGATTGAAATGTTTTGTGTTTTTTTCTGGAGTGAGACCTGAATTCAATGGCTTCCCACACCAGGACAAGTGTGTTTGCTATGACCAAGCTGGATTCAGCCCTTCCAGGAGTCAAACCCTGTTTTTTGATAGTAGGCTGCTGATTAACATTCAGCGTTGGCATGAAGTGGCTCAAAGGTCAAAGAAGGAGGGAGAGCGCACATGCTGAGTTCAAAAGTATTTACATAACTAAATAAGATCGTACGGAATTAAACGGAGACAGAGAGATTGAGCAGGCTAGTTTTCTAAAGCCCCACGGCTCAGATGAACCTCATCTTCCTAATGACCTCCAGTCTGCTTGGCTGCTTTCTCAAAGGGAGTTTTGATGAGCAGATCACAAGCTCAGTCTGAATTATTCCTGAAAAGGTGCAGCTAGTGATTAAGAAGGGGAAAAAAATAGCTGGAAAGCAACCGTAGAGCGTGTGATGGAATTAACATGATCCTGCCTCACACAGATTTGGTTCCTGTACGTCTAAATTGCGTTCTCACTGATGTTATGAGTGAAACACATTTTGTGCCAGATTGTGTTTGTATTTTTCAAAACTATAGTTCTATTCAGTATATCTTTGCCAGTTATTCTATTACTAACCCAGAAAATGTAAAGAGGGTTTTAGAAAATGTTACAAAATGGCCGTATTTTAACACAAACCATGATGTGTCCTGAATTTAGCCAAGTAACATTGATGCCTGAATTTTACCAAACGATGACTGAAACACAAAAGGAAATAGCAAGGGAAAAAAAATCTGCGTATAAATAATTACATATCTGCCAAATCATGAATGGAAATGCAGAACAGTTGTATAGGAATGTTTTTTGGTAGACAGGGTTGGATCAACAACATAAAAAGTCAGAATAAATGCAATGAATGGCTAACTTCTGGTCAAACTAAAAAGACTATAAACCAAAATTCATATCTAAACTCAAACGCTGGCTTCAATACATAATCACCTTTTTATCTGTTGTCTCTCATCACTTGATGGAGGGGTTTTATTTATTTTTAGTTTCACACTATTTTTTTGTCTCTTAACCTTCTTTTTTCACTTTCAAGCTTCGTTTTTTCCCTTCACCATTAACTTATCGCCACAAACTGCTTTGGGTTTCTTCTTCAAATCTTCTGTCATCAGTTCCCTCCAGAATTGATCACTTTTGTTTGCTTTCCTTCACATGTAACCAAGGATCTGCGGGGCACAGATCCTTGGTTACCCTGTCAAACTCTGCTTTCATTCCTTTCATTTAACATTTTTCTCTTCTATTACATTTTGTCTAGCTCTGATTTTTTATTCTCCACCTGCTTAACTTCTTCCCTCCGTATCTTTGCTGCCCTTCTCATCTATTTCTTTTGAATTATTACTTTTTGTTCTCTCTCTTACTCTCTTTACCAACTTTTTTTTTTTAAAAATATTCGCCTGATTTGAATATCTCTCTGTTTTTACAAATTTTGTGTCTCTTATTTCTCTCTCCCTTGCCTTTCTCTGCACTTTCATTTTTTTCTATTTTGTGATTCTTTCCTCTTTCTTTCCTCATATCTTTTCTTTTCACTGGTTTTCTATTACTTCTCACCTGTTTATTCTCCTCTCCTCCCCAAGGACTTGCTTTTCCACTTTTCTAACCTTCTTTTCTTGGTCATCCCTCGGTAAATTTTTTTCGCTTTTAAATAAAATGCTCACATCCCTTTCCCATTCTCCAATTGCCTTTTCAGTTTCTTGCTTTCTCCTCTCTCTTATTGCTAATCCCCCCTCATCCCCCTCCTTTCAGTTTCAATCAGACCAAAACGGCATTCACTTCTCCCTCTTTTTTCTCATTTTGACCTTTCCTTACATTTTCACACATCATTTCTTTCCTTTCTTTTTTTTTCTCTACTCCTCCTTGTGTTGCTTCCATTTCATTTTCTATCACAGGACAGTAGCTACACACAATCTTGCAGTGATTGGATCCCGATGCTCTTCCACCTGAACACATGAAAGCTTGTTAAACTTCAGCAGTCAGCCCTGCCTCCCAATAATTCTGTTCCGATACAACTAAGCTGCATTCTCCTTTCATTCTCAGACATCCAGGGAGCCGCTGAATCCCATCCTCCTGCCCTGGAGAATGTTATATCACAAAAGCTTGAGGAGTAAACACCTTGATTCTTGCTAGAAAACACAAATAATAATCCAGAAAATACAACAACATGCACTGTAAAAAGTGCATTTGAGTTGTAGTTGAAGTAAAATACTTTATGAAATGAATCTCATTTCACTTTCTGGGTTTTTGAAAACAGTCTAGAAGTTACCGGACTCAATCGACTTTAGTTAAGCTTTATTCCTTTATGATGATGTTTGAATTTCAGTGGAAGTGCAAAGATCGGTTTCGCTGCTCTTTCACTGTTGTGCATCAAACGGCCAAGTTTCTGAAAAATTTCTGCTGAAACTCAACCACTGTTTTCTTTAAGTAGGACTGCAGAGAAAACAAAAGGAAAGAAAAGTAAATGCAATGTTGAAATCATGTTTAAAATGTACCTTTAGGTAAAGCAAATATGTCTGTTGTAAAAACTGTCAGTTTCGAGTTCTTCAAAATGCCGCAGCAGGAAAATGTTCATTTGAGAGAGATTGGTGGCTTCAATACAACTTCATAACTTTACTTGGTTGCACCTAATGCAATTGCTCTTTATTGTCAAGCGATTCAATAAAGTTGGTCCAACAATTCTCTCCTGTCATTGTGGGATAATACAGTTCCACCCCTAAAGTCATGTGTAATTACCTTCACCATCACTCATTATTGTTAAGTCGGTTATTTAAATCTTTAATCGCATGGGTGTCAGAGGAAAAGCAATGATTTGTAAAATTAAATGATGTCACCTCATTAATTTCTATTATCGACCTTTAATGTACAAGACAGCCTGAAGATCAATGACCCAAAACCTTCAATAAAATGAAAGAAAGCCAGGAATAAAGCAGATTCTAAACTAGAGGACTCCATCAGCTGCTTACATATTTTGATTGTGGTGCTTATGATTGGGCTGCACAGTAACGTAGTGGTTAACACTTTTGCCTTGCAGCTAGAAGATCCCCGGTTCGTGTCCTGGCCTTCCCGGGATCCTTCTGCATGCAATTTGTATATTATCTCGTGCATGCGTGGGTTTTCTCTTTCTGGGTACTTCGACTTCCTCCCATAGTCCAAAAAACATGCTGAGGTTAATTGGTGTTTCTAAATTGTCCGTAGGTGTGAATCCGAGTGTGATTGTTTGTCTGTATGTGTAGCCCTGTGACAGACCTGTCCAGAGTGTTCCATGTCTTCACCTTAAGTCAGCTGGAATAGACTTTATCCCCCTTAGAAACCCTAGCAACACCTGTAAGCCATCACTGTACAAGCTATATTTCTGTAACTTTGGCTTCTTTTGGTTAACATAAACACATTTTATCATGTCTTAATTTTTTAAAAACTTCTTAGGCAATTGATAATCAATTGAACTGACAACAAGATTCTACAGCAACACTGGCAGCTTTGTAAGGCTGTCCTTAGCAACAGCATGTCAGCATGCTATCATGCTCACAGTGACAAAGTGAACATGCTGATCTTGAGCAGGTAATATTTACTGTGGTGGCCATCTTAATAAAGTGTGTTCACATGCTAAGAGTTTCTCTATAACACCTAAAGTAATAGTACTTTATTACATTTATTTACTTGACCATCAATCAAAGTATTGGGTCGATTTAATTTCTAACATGAGGTATCACTAAAGTCATCAGGATTCATCCTCTGGGAGTCAGAAATGATAAAGCAAATGCAACATCAATCTATCTAGACGTGGGATGCTTCCTATTTTGTTTCTCAGGGATTCAAGATGTTTATTTGCCGCATGCTCCCACAGTAAGGTCAATGAAATGCAATATGACTGTTGTACAAGACTGTGCAATTACAATACACAATGAAAACTGTTCCTTAACACAGTAGAAAATTGTTGTTCAAGCGTGCTGTTGTGGTTTAAGATGATATAATCTGAGGTCAGAGAGTGATTTTACAGCTAGTGAGGATAAATAGGATTGTGCAGTTAGTTTTAAATTACATAGAAGAATAAGTAAATAACCACAGTTGTTGCTGTAACTGAGAGGAATGTTTTTTCTGCATGCTCTTTCATTATTCACTTTGCAGGATATGCAAGAAGTGGTGCAGTTTGATCAGCTAAAGTTGATTTGGAGAAAAGTAGAACAATCAGAGTCTGCTACTTCACCATTCAGCTGCCTCTCAGTAGTATTCATTTCATTTTTTGTGTTGTATTTTTCTTTTCAGACAGGTATTTGTACAATCTTTCTCACTATTTTTGCTGTCACCTTTTGGTCTGAACCTTTGTTACTGGTTTTAACAATGACACAATATAACGTAGACATTTTAAATGTAACATTTTAATTGGTTAAAAAAAGACATTTGTATTACATCGTCTCTATAAATGTATCTCTGTGTTTCTATGTGTGTTGTTGCTGTATTTGCTTACTTGCGGGCCTTACATTGTCTTACATGTGATTACATAAGTTGAACACTTCTTCAAGCTTAACCACTGGGTGATTTTTAGACAATTTAATGCTGCCTGGACCTGAATTGGCCCACAATCACTGCTTGCCATAACTGCTATAAGCTCTGTAGTCATTTCACGAGGCACTTTTACTGTTTCAAGTATGCAATGTGAACCGAGTCTTGTCGTTATGTACACTGAAGCTTATAAATAATCATTTAAACAGTCATTTTGTGTCCAGCTGAAGAGGACTTGCTGGAAGTCTCAGCTACTACTCTGACGGCTCGAGGACTGATGACTAACGACACAAATCTGGTCAACATCTCTGAAAAGCAGGGCATGACAGTTTATGAGAATGCTCCACTTGTATGTGACATTTCTACGTCAACAGCTCAGCTCACACTGCAGCTCCTGGCACAAAAAATGAAATTATAAGTGTGGCTGTCAGGAGGTGATGCGTGTTCGGCTCCAAATATCACCAGCTTGGCACTTGTGTGTAGATTTATTCTGTGCGTGTATGAGTCGATGGGCATGTATGTCTTCTCTGTGTGTATTCTGAGTTGGTGTGTGTATATGTCCGTGTGTGTGTGTGTGTGTGTGTGTGTGTGTGTGTGTGTGTGTGTGTGTGTGTGTGTGTGTGTGTGTGTGTGTGTGTGTGTGTGTGTGTCCTTGGGCGATACAGCACTTGTCATAAAGGTTTTATCTGGTTGTGTCAGTGTGGAAGGAGGCCACAGAACCCTACACTCCCTCACACACACATTCTAAATGGTGATTCTCACTAAGACCATCTCTTTTGGTGCAGTTTTCCTCCATCACACTTTATTGCTCAGCTTTATATTTGCTTCATTTCACTTTAGCGTTTCATTACTCTGTAGATTTATGTATTTAAGGAGATTGGATTAATGAAACAGAGCACCGTTTCAACTATCTGCGGCAAAAACTAGGAATGTGGTGAAAGATGCAAGCAGGTGCATTATGTACATCATACTGTAAGTAGGCAGTGTAGTATAAAGTTCAGTGGCAGTTGTGCTACGAGGGCACAATATTCTTGTTCCCGCAGGAGGATTATATGGTGCTGGGAAACAAAAGAAAGCAGCAGATAAATATAGAAACAGTTGTGATTTATTAGCACTGGTGGAAGAGCTGTATGTGCTTTATGAGACAATCTACTGTAAGCAAATACTGGAAAGGAGTGACTTTGTCTTCTGTAGATGCTCAGAAAGTTACTTTGAGAGTCCACCAGTACAATATTGTTATGGATATGGTTGTGTATGTAAATCAAAGAAAGACCATTCTTTCTAACAATAACCTATCTTTAAAAAAAAAAAGAGCAGAAATGAATGTACAACTAACGTGAAAAAGCCATGTTACATGTGTCACTGCTTTTACAATAATTAGCCCACTCAATATATACCACACCATCAGAGATAATAAGACATGCCAACACTGTACACAGTTACTGTAATGGAACTATATTAGCATATTGTTTTGAATTGTTCATTCCCTGATATTTACAGCCCTTTAGAGGATGTACACAAGGGGCTGAACTTTGACATGTAATATAGTTTAGGGCAGACAACCTGCCACCAGAAAGGAAATGTACAAAAACACAAATTGCATTCAGCTATGCTTTAAAAAAGGTAATTATTTTCACCTTTTCCCTGGACTAATTAGAGTTTGTATGGGGACAAATAATGATTCTTCCTCGAAACAACATGCAAATGTGCTTCATTTTAACATTTAGACCAGCGCTGTCTCCCACAACTTCTATATAACTAAATTGCATTTTCACTTATGTTTTGAGTCAGAGGTACTTTTTGATGAATTACACTTGTTTGTAATGTATCACAAGTCAGTATAATTTTTTTAAAAGTTTTTACCGTTGCTCCATTTTACCAAACCAACTATATGTTGTTTGAGATAGGAAAAGGTTTACACATTTTGTAAAAGGGTGATGTTTTAATGTGAAACAGAACATTTCCATCAACGTCATCAAGTAGCTTTGGTGACCAAGCTTAAATAAACTTAAAAAAAGAAGACATCATTGTGAAGAAGTCAATCAAAATGTGCTATTTTATTTAATCCAAATACAACCACGGAGTTCTGGTGCCTAAATTTAGTTTTGCATTTCTAGATCTTTTTCAATAGAAGTGTATCAGTGCTGGAGAATGCCCTGACTGCATCGCACCATCAATCTGCTATTTTTTCCCCCCAATCAGTCACAATCATTTTAGGTGTTGCTAAGCCCAGGATACAGCTATGGTGCCCCTCAAAAAAAAAAAAAAAAAAAAAAAAGAATCCAGTGAGTCTGCCATATTGCATGATCCAAATCCTCTCCTCTGAGCTTCTTATGCAGGCTCCTTTAAACTGGGAGCCTTCCCTATGTGACAGAGAATGCAGTAAGGTCGTGTTGGAACATAAATTTTGAGACACAGAATTGACTGAAGAAATGCTATTTGCTGCTTCACTGAAAAATCTGAGTGTAGGTGTCATAAAACTTCTAACATCACACTTGGTTTCAGTCACTGGCTTTCAAACTAGCATCATCTCACGGCACGTCTATGAAGGAATGGGAAGACTTGCTAGAGGAAAGAACACTGTTCTCTATGTACACTGGAGAGCAAGTTTCAGCTTTGAAAACAAAATGTTGACACGAGAACCGTCAAGGGGGGAATTTTACTCCCTTGCAAATTACAAATCTATGTAACCTTGTCAAAAATACAGCCCATATACCATTCAGTTCCTGACTTTTTCTAAAATGGCCATCATTTAGTGAATTATGAAGGGTTTGATATAAAATAAAAATTATATCAGCATTCATACCTCGAATCACTGAGGGTTCATTTTACCTCACATAGTGAACTACTTTATGAGCTGTGGCCAACACTCACATCACATCTGGTTGCCAATCACTGCAGATTGTGTAGACGTCTTGTGAGAAGCATGTTCCCTACCATGAGATGCAGCTAACTGTATTTGATAAATACACTAGATAAATACATACAGAGTTGAGGAGACCTGACAAAGATAAAAGAGTAATTACAGCAGCCTTGAAGTGATGCTACATTGATGGGGTACAGGATAAGTGAATGCTGAAGAACCAGGCAGGTGATTTGTTTGTAAAACTGTAGCTATGCCAAACAGAAAGTCCAGACTTTGGGAACCTAAACCAAGCAGGTCCAATGTGGAAAGTACCAGCAGAATGAGCTGGTGGGAGAAAGTAAGAGTTGAAGAGAGAAGTCAGAGCAGATCACACATGATGCAGGTACAGCAGAGGTGGATGTTGCAGAGAAGAAACTTTGTAGGAGTTCTGGTATTTAGATGGGATGTAGGTGGATTTGACCCCAACACACCCTCTTCTGAGGCTGTTTGACCGATTCCATCTGTAAGGTTATGAAACAGCCTAAAACATGAAATAAATACAGAGTGCTCTGTTTCTGTGTACTAGTTTTTAACCTATATACTTCATGTTCCTCTTCTGCATTGATTAAATTTTTCAAATATGTAAACAATTTTGATATTTGCTTTCTGTAACTTCAGTTTAAAAAAAAAAGTTATTTACAATATATTCGATCATTTCAATCTGTGATGAGATATCCTAAAGCAACTGTAAATTTAAGAAACCACACAAACTGAATTTTAAATTGCTATTTTGTCAAGTGTAGCTGATTATTTTTTTGAAAATCGATAAGAATGAACATCCTAATTGCTTACAAAATTACAAAATCATGGTTGCAGACGTTATTACCTCCGCCAAGGAGGTTATGCGATCGGGTCCGTTTATTTATTTGTCTGTCTGTGTGCATGTCTGTGGACAGGATTTCTCCGAAACTACTTGTCGGATCTTCATGAAATTTTCACCAGAGGTGGATCTTGGCCCAGGGAGGACTCCATTCAAATTTTGTGTTGATCCGGATAAGGATCTGGATTCTGGATCCGGATTTAGATTTTCCAACTTTACCATCCACATCTTCCCTTGGCGGAGGTCAGAAATCTCGGATTGCTCATGTTGCAGTATGAGGTAAAAACAGTCACTCGGTGGTTGTAGGGAGTGTTGGAATGATGGTGGCTTTAATGTTCAATGGTCTTTTCATTGCTATTTTCAGTTTAACAACCTATTGTTGTCAATGATGAGTGGCAACACTGAAGACAACTATGAGCCTACCATCCCATCTTCAACTGTGTAAATCAGGGGGCAAAGCTACGTATGTCCTCAAAGAGATTTCTGTCATGAGAGCTGAATGAGGAAATGATTTTCTGCCTGAAGTCCTGCGTTGATGGGAGGACTGACAGATTGTGTTTTCATTGTCATCACGTGACTGAAAGTGTGGTGACATGTACATTTAAATGTACTGGACTGGCAGCACTGTTGTGTTTACTGCATTTGAATGTTTTCCACTACAGCACAGGTCATTAAAATTAAATGTTATTTTTCTTAACTAACATTTTTACATTAAAAAAAGCAACATGAAAATGGAGAGTTTATTGCTTGTGTATATTATCCACCGTAGAGCAGATTAAATCTTCAAAACTAAAATAGCAAATGGCCTTTTCTGTGTCATTTGAATGCAGTTATGGAAAGACCATATTGGAATGCAAAAATTAAAATACAAATTAGATCATTGCATTTTCATTTTCATTTCGACCCAAATGACACTATTTTGGGATTACATTTTCATATTCATGTTTAAATTACCATTTAGATAAAAATCTGTAACCTGCACTGACACTGACGGACACACACTGTTTTGCAGATTTGTCCGCTGCTGATTTAACAGGAAAAGTTCAGATTTACATTCAAGAAAAAAAAAAAGCTCTTGAAATGAAATGAAGACCTTGACCAACCTCTGTGTTGGTGTCTCAGTACTGGCACGATATGCTGCCAGGAAACACACTTTGACACATTTTCTACGGGTCTTTTGAATGGATTAGTCAGAGCGTCTATTAGTGACAGTGGGGTGGCTGCTGATTATACCCTCCTTCCTGCCACCATGTCCTTGGGTAAGGCTTTTGACCCCAATTACTGAGAGCCCTGTGCCGTGACTTTCCCTGCAGCTGTCAGGTTGCGAAGCTGCTCTGACTCCACTTTGTTTGTTTAGAGGAGACAGAAAGAGGAGAGGAATAAAAGTGGAAGGGACTCAACCTTGATTATGCCTGAATGTCAATTTGCTGTACAGCTAGGACAATCACAAAAACAGAGACAAATAAATAAGTAAAAGCTACAAGACTGAGCCAACAAATTGCAATTACACAGGAAATAGTGGAAAGGAAAAAAATATGAATTTTATTAAAACAGGGAGACAGAGACACAACAAAAAAGTTAAGAAAGGACAACAGAAGAAGATAAAAAATGAGATGGAAACACAGGAGAAATTAGATGCATATTAAATTCTAAATATAATATTTGTTGTCTCTTCAAATTATGAGAGTCTCAAAGAACTCTGTGGATATCCAGTGGAAAATAAATCCATCCATCCATTCATTCTCTATACACCGCTTTATCCTCACTCGGGTCGCGGGGGCTGCTGGAGCCTATCCCAGCCGACTAAGTGCTAACCCATACCCCACTGTGCAGCCAGAAAATAAATCTTTACATTTTAATTTGAAACTTCTTGGAACAAAAATGAATAAAATCATAACAATAGGGACAACATGGAACCCCAACTTCCACACTGGCTCTTTGTGGAATGTCCTCAATTAAGCATTTTGAACTCAGAAAGCTCCTCCTCACTGGCAATGGTGAGGAACCACAAGAGGTTCATTGAGGCTCTTGTCATCTCACAGTGTAGAAAAAGCTAATTTTCACTCTGAAAGGAGGAAATGATAATACAGTAAAAATCAGAATGGGGTGATGGGAATAAAATAGCAGCGAGAAGTAACATATATGATAAATGACAGAAATGGAGGCACAGGGGAGAAAGAAAAACCAAAGGAAAGTGAGGTGTTGAAGACAAGTAAGAGAAGCGGACAATTGGAAGAATGAGAATGGAACTTTAATAAAACCGCTGTTGATGAGAATAATGCTGTAACACGAACATAGAGAAAGAATGAAATCAGAAGATCAAGTAGACGAGAATGCACTACGCCTTAAATGAAGCAGACGAGAATTAAATGAAAAGAACGAATGAAAGGTGAATGAGGAAGGAGTAGACGTTGAAGACAAAACAGAAGAACGGACAAATAAGAAAAGAAGCAAGACACGAGCAAACACGAGATAAGTAAGAAAAGAAGCAGATGGAGGAGAGAAGAGAGAAGTCTTCGTGCAGCTGTGGAGTAGACTAATAAAAATGATTATGGGATTAGGGTGTAGCTGCAGGCTGAGACTGGATCAATATCGAACCACTAGGCCTCCACTTTCCCTGCTAGCTACAACATATTACTTGATTTAACTGCAAAATAGCCCTGGTAGTAACAGGGCCGTGTGTGGGCACGTACCTCAACAGTTTGCCATTAAAACGGATAATGAAAGACAACTATTTTGCTTTCCCTTCTCAGGTCTGTCAACTAGCTCTCTGGCATCGACTTTAAATATGTACCAAAACATTGCAAAATCTCGGGTATTCATGGAACAAAGATAAGCAACTGTAACAAAGTGTAAAAAATAGGGCGAAGTCTTGAGCTAAACTGGCTTTTAAGGATGGATTTAATAAGAGGTCACTGGCAGATTTGTGAACAGCAAAAACAGCGGAGACAGACTCTGGAGCAAATCGGGCTCAGACGGAAAACAGTTCACTGAGATCAGTAAGAACCTGACCGTGGAAACGTGAAAAAACTGTAGTAAAATCAATTCTAAAATTGACAAGCAGCCAGTGAAGGGCAGCGTGGATCGAAGAAACAAGATCTCCCTTCATGACGCGTGTTTGGCAGCAGCTTTCTGACTAGTGCAGTCAAGAGGCTGGGACATGAGGGAGGGAAGTTGCTGCTCTAAAGTCTGGATTAAATAATTCATCCAGGACTGGTAATGGAATAAAAATAATCAGATTTCAGACCTGATTTCTGTGATGTTACAAAAGATTAAACTGAAGAATTGCTTACATTTAGGGTGCGAGGGAGAGAAGAATAAGGATACCGGCTTCAAAATCACTGAACTTGTTTGTTCATTTAACAAAGGAGATAACCAAAGATAGGAGTCTGTTGGTTTTTAAGAAAGTGGGGAAACCATGGGACTGAACCATCTTAATTAATCTGATTGCTTGGACATTGTAGCAGGACTCTCCTTTGGTCTTTCCTTTCCTTTAATAAGCTCTGAAAGGCACACCGATCAACCTGTCTAATACTGTTTTGGTGCCCCTTTGAGTCACCAAACAGCTCTGATCCTTTGAGGCCTGTTTGGACACAAGTACCATGACGCTTGTGAATCTTAGAAAATACCACAAAATTGTCACTTACAATATAAATACCAGTCATAGCCATCAACCAAAATGAAATATATTTCATTTTGGTTGATGGCTATGACTGGTATTTATATTGTTTTGTGGTATTTTCTAAGATTCACAAGCGTCATGGTACTTGTGTCCAAACTTATGGCCATGGCTGTATAAAAATCACTCACATTCGTACAGTCTGACACCTGCTCCCAATGCATCTACTTGAAGAACTGACTGTTTACTTGCTGCCTAACGTACGGTTTATCCCACCCTCTGCCATTGTAAGAAGATAATCAGTGTTATTCTCTTGTCAGTGCCTTTAATGTTGTGGCTGACTGCAGTACACCAGTAGCATCGAACCAATTCAGACCAAGTTTTTTTTTCATATTGAGAAAAGGTGACATCATTTAAACTTTGATCGTATTATTCTTTTACTAATGTTTTCATTTATGTTACATAAATAGATGTGACCACTCTCTTTATCATCTCACACACATAGGGAGCTGTTCAAATCATGTAAATTGTGCTAACTGTGACCTTGTGAACTACACCTGCCAGGACTGCTTTGTCAGTGCATAATGATTCAATGGGAGATGAATGAAATTATGTGGATTTAATGATTTTTATGTAAATACAGTACCACCAGGTGTGTTGTTTCTGTTCACACTGACATTAAAAAATTATCTTTCTCTGTTGGTAAATCTGATTAAATCCATTTCAGAGTGATTTGCAATGGTGTAAATGTAAAACACTGCAAAGAAATGACAGACAGGCGAGTTCAGTCAGGCCGCCAGTGAGTCTGGCTGCAGACGGACACGAGACCTGCTGTCATCTCAACTGGTCTGGTTAAGCCTGCCGGTCTCAAAGCAGTTTAATGCAGGGCAGAGCTGCACTGGAATATGTTAACGAAGACACCGTTTACACTAAGCTAGCAACTTTTGCTTTTGAGAGAATGGTGATCCCATTCATAAACAGCAAGATGAGAATAACAGGGAAACATGTTGGCATGCATTTCACTGATTGCTGCTACTAAGGAAGTATTCTCTGTACCAATGCACTCTGTGATCTCCAAGCAGTTTATGGACATTTATTTATTTATTTGCTCTTGTCATATTTTGACTCATTGTGAGTTCATTTTTAACTGCAGTATAAAATCCTGCACATTTCTGGAAATATCACAACAATGGCTGGGAGTAGAGAGAATTCAAACATCTATTGTGCAATATATGAAAGTTATAGTATCATAACTTATGAAACAAACAAAAAACATAATAAATAGAATTTGTTTTCTTTACAGAAATCAGAACAAATAAATAAAAAAAATCCACAACATTTTTCAACCTGCTCACATGTGTTACCAATACTGGAAAACAATGGCAATGCTACATACAAGATGTTTTACTACTCACAGTTTTTATTAGTTATCATGCTGTTCTCTTATCTGATCTGTGCAAACCCAGCATGCAGTTAGTTAAACAGAGGAGTCACGGATGACTTCACAGCTGCAGATGGGTCTATTTTCACGCCACAAATACGCCTTTACAAGTTCAATGTGAAGAATGTAAGCGCTATTAAAATAAAAATATTTACTTGAAGTTGTTGAAATGTGGATGATCCATGATCTGTTTAACTTAAAGAGTTACCACTAATAAAAGACACTGTGAAAAACCTCACTGACCTGATTTCCTCCTCTAGCTATGTCCTGGGAAGACATTGTGCTTCGGGGCTATTAGTCATAGCTATTATGGCGAGAAAAAAGGGATATGTATGAAGACACTGAAGCTGTTTGAGTGTGAGGACATGCACTCAAGCTTGAAACACAGGACATGTGAACAGCAACAGTATATCTGAGCAAAGAGAACGAGTTCTGAGCTGCAGCAGCAGGGCAGATTTCCACCCAAACAGTGAAGGCTTTGCAAAATCTTACAGTAAAATGAAGAAATAATGCTCTTAAATTGAAGGAGCGTTTTCTTGATCATAGAAAGTAACTCCGTAAATCTGAAATGCCAGCAGCGCACAGATGGGCCAGCTTTTACACGTAGCTTGACAATCATCCAGTATCAGTCAGTTGCCTCCTGAGGTTGGTCAGGACAGCCTCGGAAACAGTGGGAGAGTCACACTAACTGAGACGGCGACAGTGTTTTGAGTAATCAAATGAGATTCTTTCCAAAACCGCTTGGAGCCCAGACATGCTTCGTTGTTGGCGTGAAATTTTAGCAGCTACTAAAATTACAGTAAAACCTCTACTGCTGATTAACACCCCTGCTTATCTGCTGATGACATATTTTGGTCATTTCCATCTCTGTGTTTGTATTAACCTCGTGTGTTTGAAAGTCTTTGTGCACCTGTTACCATGGAAACTGAGCAGAACGCTTTTAATATTATGGCCTTTTAAGGAGAACTGCTGCCATCTGTGATCTCCAGCAGCAAGTTTGCCATGACATACAAGACTGCCAGCACAATGAGATCACAAACACACATAAATACTCGTCATCACCCTCACACAGCCCTATAAGACAAACACATCACTATGAAAGACACAAACATCTGCTTCATATGTCTATACAATCTGTTCCACTGCAAGACTTTTTCATTAATATTAGACTATGAATGTCACCTATAGTTATGCCGGAGTGAGATGATTCATTGCAGCACACACGCAAAGAGCTTATACAGTAGGACCCAGGTGAATCCATTCTACAGAAACTGATAAGCATCAATAAGAAGAGAAATGAAAGGAGTATATATGAGAATTAAGCTCCTGTTATCAGCTGACTGTTATCGGGTATCAAAGAACGAACAGAGAGAGAGAGACTGTAATAAAAAAAAATCTAACTTACCAGCTGCTACATACTTCTGAAAACTTCAGTATTTGGTGAGACATACTGTTGCCGTTTAAACATAGCTGCAGTCCATTCTCTTACATTGCTTGCTTTTACTATCTGTGAAATTAAATCTTTTACACAGATGCTATTTTTGCCTTTATTTAATTATGAGAGGATATCTACCGAAAAGCTAAGATTACTGCAATATTAGCCCTCTGATGCAAGGAACTGAGCAGTCCGCAGCAAAGATATGGAAGAGGAGTGCTCCTTATTCCCCTACTGGCTGTATCAGTGATGGGCTTTGGCTTTTTAAGCCTTAATTAATTGTCCATTGTAAATGCAAGGAACATTTGCCCTCTCCTCCCTGGGTGAATCCCTGTTAAATATTCTCACTGATTTAATCATTTATTGGATGGAGAATTCTGCTGATTCAGTGCACAGGCATTAAATGAAAAAGCATTAAGTCAAGTCTCTCATTTAATTCCCCTATGATCATGGTGCTTGATATTCTTTAATGAAAGGTGGGAATAAGGCGAGAAAGTGCTCCGATTATTACTATTTGCGATTTTAGAGAATTGCTAAGTCCCTCACCATGGGAGGAAAAGTTTTTAACTTATCTAGTATGTGGAGATCTTGAATTAGCTGATTCACAGCTTTCATCGATTTATTTAACACTCTGTACTTGAAACAGAGTCTGGGCATTTTTCCTGAATCTCTATGGAAACAGTACAACCATTGATTTAAGTACAAAGAAGGTAAAAATGTCTTCTGTGCAGTATGGAGCAGGCTTGACAATGTACTGGGGGAAAAAAAAGAATTTCTTTGACTGTTAATTTTACAAAAATATGGGGAAAAAATGGAAAAATGGGATCACCTTGCACAAGTTTTTTCTATATGCCCACATATTTTCCCAACACTGGAAAAAAAAAGATGGCTCTACGTTAAATAGAGTTCTTACAACTTGCCTTTTTAACATTTTTTCTTCTTATTTGCTCTGTGCAGTTCAAATAAATAGTCCGCAACTTTTTCCACGTGACCATTTGTCACAACTGAGTCACTTCTGAGTCGCTTCTCAGTTGCGTCAACCTTGCAGATTAGAAACACAGCATTACAGAAAATCTGGCATTTCTCAAAGGAGAGATGTAGAATGAAGTGATTTTGATTAAATATCGCAGTTTTAAATTTAGATTTGGTTAAACTCCTCAATAAAACAGCACGCTACATTTGGAAAGTGAACATCTGTTTACAGTTTCTGGCATTTCTGAAAGACAACATACCTTTCAAACCCACCAGTCACCTGACAATATTTTCTTTGTGCACTGTAAAACTTGATAATAAAGGGATACATTTATTTGTCTTAGATGAACGATAGTGGTATTCAATTAACCATGTGCCATGATGGGAATGTGATAAACCAAACCTAAAACAACTGTTATTGTAACTTTTATGCAAATATTTCTTGTAAAAAGTGACTGTAAAAAGATCTGGTGTGTCGATGTGTAAGAGGCTCACACTTGACTGTAGTGTAACATTACATACAGATGCAGATTAAATGAACCTTCTGATGATATGTTTCATGTAAAGAGCAGGACAGAAGAGGAGATGGTGAACACCTCCCTGACTGACATCTTGAGACTGGAGTTCAGCTGTGCATTATGGGAAAGGAGCACTAAAGCCAAGCTAGATTTATCTATCGAACTCCAGGTGAAGCTCACTAAAATTGTGTTTGCAGTTGGATTTCCAGTCTGCGTTGGAGGAAATGAAACAGCAGATGAATAAGGAAAAGCAGCAAAGACAATATAGAAAAAGCGCCAGGACACACGCTGATCAGGTTTTAGCTTTATCAGGAGGGTCTGATGTCAAGGTAGGAATAATGAATTGAACATTGAATTTTCATAGAGCATTCAGACTTTAGCAACATAATGAGGCTTCTACAAGGAATAATATTGAGGGGCTGTAGGTCCATATGATGATCTATATATTAAACAAATCCTTTCTATGACTCAGAGACTGAAAGAAAGCCTGGCATCATTAAGCCTCTAAATCCTCAAACACACAAGTGGGTTTCAAATGTATGTTTTCTTTACGAAATTTTCAAAAAATGATTATTAGAACAAGAAACTACACTAAAAAAAAAAAAAAAAAAAAAAAAAGGAAAAACAGGGACAGTGGCCAGTTTTTGGATTGGAAAGCCACTTTTCTACATGTTCAATTTGAAGGTTTATCAAAAATAAATCCTTTTCTTTCTTTCTTTCTTTCTTTCTTCATTTTTTTATTTTTTTACACTGCTGTTCAAAAGTTTGGGGTCACCCAGGTAATTTCATGTTTTCCATGAATATTCACTCTTTTATTCATGTACTAACATAATTGCACAAGGGTTTTCTAATCACCAATTAGCCTTTCATCACCATCAGCTAACACAATGTAGCATTAGAACACAGGAGTGATGGTTGCTGGAAATGTTCCTCTGTACCCCTATGTAGATATTCCATTAAAAATCAGCCATTTCCAGCTAGAATAATCATTTACCACATTAACATGTCCAGACTGGATTTCTGACAAATGTAATGTTATCTTCATTGAAAAAGAAAGATTTTCTTTTAAAAGCAAGGAAATTTCTAAGTGACCCCAAGCTTTTGAATGGAAGTGTATTTATTTTTTGTACATTATGGAATCATTATGGGTGTCCATGAAGAGACTAAAGCAAGTGAAGCAGCCTGAGGCCTGAATTCTCAGTGGGACTGTGATGCAGCAACCTTCTTCTGTTTACTGCACTCTGTACGACGTTAATTTGTGAGTAAGAATTCTTATTATCTCGTATTTTAAAGCATTTCAGTGCTGACTGTTTTGCACAGCCCTGTACAGTATATTTACATTACGAACACATCGTGTGCATGTCTGTAGGAATTACTTACTGTTATGCTCTTGCTCCTCCTCAACATTTCCCATGACCATAGCTGGGACACCGAAGGCAGAGGCCAACACCCACACACAGATATTCACCACCTGGAGTCAGAATACCATGATAGTGAGTTACTAGTCTGTGTTTTCCCATGGGTACGCTATTTAATAACCTGTACGTATACAAACCTGGAATGCTTTATGGCACAACAGTTATGTCACAAGCACCGGAGTCTTTGTCAAGTATGTTGTCAATATTCAAATACCCTTGTGAAACTGTAAATTAAATGAATAAATTCAAGTAATTTCATACGCAAGAGTAAATTTAAAAAAAAAAAGTCACTGTGTAGTTTGTGTTCTTGTACTTTTCTAACACATTCCATGTTCAAATACATTTCTCAGCTTCACTCAGGTGTCCTGGTCACAGCGAACAATACATGTGTTTATCTTTGCCAGAATATGATCAGAGACGCCATTTTGACATCAGTATCCATTGATCTCCTGCAGGTCTGTTCTCACACGATGACAGCAGACACAACGTCAGTTTAATGAATTCATGGTTTCATGAACTCTAATCATGAGATCAGACTCTGAAGTGAGTCCAAGCGACTGTTAACATCAGAACTGATGTCAGGATTCATTTGAGTGAGAACAAAGGAGGCATGAAGGTTTTGAAAAGGTAAATATCACACCTTGAAATGAATCAGTTTTACCTTGGCTTTGTGAGGCGTCCTCATGTCCAGCGCCTTGACAGGGTGGCAGACGGCTATGTACCTGTCCATACTCATCACTGTCAGGGTAAAGGTGCTAGTGAACATGTTGTAGTAGTCGATAGACACCACCGCCTTGCACAGGGCATTCCCAAATGGCCAGAAGCCCAGAAACACATCAGTGCCCTGGAAACATTGAGGAACCAAAGAATGAACAAAGAAATACAGCTGGGACCTGAGGTGCTCTGAAATATGACTTCATGCACATTCAAACTGATGAAACACAGCAACTTTGAAACACTTAATTTTGAAAGAGTATGTTAACAAACAGTAACATTTACACACGAATCAAAATTAGAAACCGTCATTCAGATGCGATAGATTTGTGGAGATTTATAGGCAGCAGAGCAGCTGTAGTAGTGATAGACACAATTGTAAAGTGATGCCATGAAGGAATATATAACCAATGAACATATGAATTTGTCTTCTTTTCCTTTCAGCTATTCCTACCATGGGTTTCCACAGCGAATCATCTGCTTCCATCTAACCCTGCCCTTTGCATCTTCTTCTCTCTCACCAACTAACTTCATGTCCTCTTTCACTATATCCATAAACCTCCTCTTTGGATTTCCTCTAGGTCTCATTCTACCAATTTATTCACCGTCCCTCCTCTGTACATGTCCAAACCACCTCAATCTGGCCTATCTGGCTTTATCTCCAAAACATCTAACATGTGCTGTCTCCTCTGATGTACTCATTCCTGATCCTATCCATCCTGGTCACTCCCAGTGAGAACCTCAACATTTTTATTCTCTGCTACCTTCAGCTCTTCCTCCTGTCTTTTCCTTTAAACCAGACAACATCACTGATCTCACCACCATTTTGTACACATTTCCCTTTATTCTTGCCGATACCCCTGACACTTTTCTCCACCTGTTCCAACCTGCTTGCTTCTTCACCTCTTCCGCACACTCTCCATTGGTCTGGACTGTTGACCTTAAGTACTTAAAATCCTCCACCTTCTCTATCTGTACTCTCTGTAACCTTACCCTTCCACTTGTATTCCTCTAATTCACACACATGTATTCTGTCTTGTTGTGTCTAACCTTCCTCACTTTTCCAGGACATACCTCCGCCTCTCTGGATTTTCCTCCACCTGCTCCCTGCTCTCACTACAGATCACAATGTCATCTGCAAACATCACAATCCATGGAGATTTCTGTCTAACCTCATCTGTCAGCCTGCCCATCACTGTAGCGAAGAACTGATCTATGATGTAGTTCCACCTCCACCTTGAACTCCTCTGTCACACCTACAGCACACCTCACCACTGTCCTTCAGCCCTCACATGTACTGCACCACTCTAACATACTTCTCTGCCACTCCAGACTTCCTCATGCAACACCACAGACCCTGTCATGCTTTCTTTAGATCACCAAAGACACAATGCAGCTCCCTCTGTCCTTCTCTATCAACATTCTCAAAGTAAATACTGCATCTGTAGTGCTCTTACTTGGCATGAAATCGAAGTGCTGCTCACAAATGCTCACTTCTGTCCTTAGTCTGGCATACACTACTTTTTTCCATAACATTATTATAAGGCTCAGAATGCCGTCCCTTTAAGATTGATAAAAGAGCAATGTTACACTAACCATGTCTGAAAAGGGCTTAGAAAGTCAAGGGTCGTGTAGTAAATGTGATGTGTGGATGGTTGATGAAGTCATACCTGGAAAGGTAAAGTAGCCAGGAACAAAGAGTCAGCCAGCGCCAGGTTAAAGATGTATATGTTGGTGGCAGTCTTCATCTTGGTGTATCTGGGGAGAGAAGAAGCACATCAGCACACAGATTCAGTTAGGTGAAAAAGCAAAGATTAGCAGCTTGCACTTTTAACACTGTAATCAAAGGTCTGTTGCCTGTTAAAGATTTAATCCAGTCTGGAGTGTGCAAACAAACACGAACAGTGTGCAGCTACAGATGCATTGTACTGATAGAATGCACAGCGAGTGTCTTTATCAGGCGCGGCTGCTAAAATGGAAAGAAAAAAAAATTACTCATTTAGATAAACTATTCACAGTGCAAACATTATATTGATCAGTCGGGATGACCTAATAATGTTAGCAATTGCATCAGCTCAATATTGCATGTAAATTAAAATTCAAATTTCTGTCTTAGTTCATTTAAAATTAAATTTAAACTGAGCTATATTCAGGAAAATTGGCTTGATAACTTAATTTTGCTTCAGCTTTAGTTTCAAGATTTCAAGTTCCCTCCCCTATTTTAATGTGCCTGCCTGGATAATTTCAGACAAATGTAATTCCAAATACAGTGGAATGCAAAAGTTTGGGCACCCCTGAATTTTCAAGATTTTCCTCTACAAATCACTGGTTGTTCGAATCAGCAATTTCAGGTAAATATATCATATAGCAGACGAACACAGTGATATTTGAGAAGTGAAATGAAGTTTATAGGATTTACAGAAAGTGTGCAATAATTATTTAAGCAAAAAAATAGGCAGGTGCATAAATTTGGGCACCCCAACAGAAAAGTTACATCAATATTTAGTAGATCCTCCTTTTGCAGAAATAACAGCCTCTAAATGCTTCCTATAGCTTCCAATGAGGATCTGGATTCTGGTTGAAGGTATTTTTGACCATTCTTCTTTACAAAACATCTCCAGTTCAGTCAGGTTTGATGGTTTCCGAGCATGGACTTTAAATCACACCACAGATTTTCAATAATATTCAGGTCTGGACACATTCCAGAACGTTGTACTTGTTCCTCTGTGCGAATGTCGAGTAGAATTTGAGCAGTGTTTAGGGTCGTTGTCTTGTTGAAGTATCCAGCCCAGGTGCAACTTCAACTTTGTCACTGATTCTTGAACGTTGTTCGCAAGAATCTGCTGATACGGACTGGAATCCATGCGACCTTCAACTTCAACAAGATTGCCAGTACCTGCACTGGCCACACAGCCCCACAGCATGATGGAACCACCACCAAATTTTACTGTGGGTAGCAAGTGTTTGTCTTGGAAAGCTGTGTTCTTCCTCCACCATTCATACCGCCCCTTGTTATGTCCAAATAACTCCATTTTAGTTTCATCAGTCCACAGCACCTTATTCCAAAATGAAGCTAGCTTGTCCAAATGTGCTTTAGCATACCTCAAGCGACTCTGTTTATGGCATGTGCGCAGAAAAGGCTTCTTCTGCATTACTGTCCCATACAGCATCCCCTTGTGCAAAGTGCGCTGAACAGTTGAACGATGCACAGTGACACCATCTGCAGCAAGATCATGTTGTAGGTCTTTGGAGCTGGTCTGTGGGTTGAGTTTGACTGTTCTCACCATCCTTCGCCTCTGCTTATCTGAGATTTTTCTTGGCCTGCCACTCTGGGCCTTAACTAGAACTGTGCCTGTGGTCTTCCATTTCCTCACTATGTTCCTCACAGTGGAGACTGACAGCTGAAATCTCTGAGCTAACTTTTTGTATCCTTCCCCTAAACCACGATGTTGAACAATCTTTGCTTTCAGGTCATTTGACAGTTGTTTTGAGGCTCCCATGTTGCCACTCTTCAGAGAAGATGCAAAGAGGAGAACAACTTGCAATTGGCCACCTTAAATACCCTTTCTCATGATTGGCTCCACCTGTGTACGCAGGTCAAGGGGCAATGAGCTTACCAAACAAATTTTGTGTTTCAATAATTAGTGCTAAAGGTATTCAAATCAATAAAACAACAAGGGTGCCCAAATTTATGCACCTGCCTACTTTTGTTTAAATAATTATTGCACACTTTCGGTAAATCCTACAAACTTCATTTCACTTCTCAAATATCACTGTGTTCGTCTGCTATATGATATATTTACCTGAAACTGCTGATCCGAACAACCAGTGATTTATAAATGGAAATCTTGAAAATTATCAGGGGTGCCCAAACTTTTGCATACCACTGTACCTTTGATTGGAGAGCTAATTCCCTTAACTAATTGTATTGTCTTACATGAACATATTTCAGTTCAGAGTTCGTTCATGACTCAAAAAGACCGATTCAATCCGTTGCATTTAAATTCTTTTGTTGAGCCCATAATTCACTCTTTAGACCGTAGATGATGACCAGTGTTGGTGTTTTACAATTTTCCAGTCTTCAGAGTCAGGGCAGCATGAAAGTGGTGACCTCGGTCCTCTATTTCCCAATCTACATTGCATGTTTTACAACATTCCAGATGAAACAATCACAGGAGTCAGAACCATATCAGAAGCAACACACACACACGTTATCTCAGATAGTAGTAGAAAGAATGTTAACTGGTGAGAAAATATCAATTTCTAAGTTGGAAAAATTCTAAAGGCATAAATTGGATGAAATGTGCTTACACACGTGGACAAAATTGTTGGTACCCCTCAGTTAAAGAAGGAAAAACCCACAATTCTCACTGAAATCACTTGAAACTCACAAAAGTAACAATAAATACAAATTTATTGAAAATTAAATAATCAAAAACAGCCATTACTTTTGAATTGTTGATTAACATAATTATTAAAAAAACAAACTAATGAAACAGGCCTGGACAAAAATGATGGTACCTCTATAAAAGATTGAAAACTATTTGACCAGAGTGACATGATTAACTCATCACTCATCACGTCATTTAATTGACATCACAGGTGTTTCCAAACTCATAATCAATCAGTCTGCCTATTTAAAGGGAGACAAGTAGTCACCCTGCTGTTTGGTGAAAAGGTGTGTACCACACTGAACATGGACAACAGAAAGCGAAGGAGAGAATTGTCCCAGGACATCCGAAAAAAAATTATAGACAAACATCTTAAAGGTAAAGGCTATAAGACCATCTCTAAACAGCTTGAAGTTCCTGTGACAACAGTGGCTCATATTATTCAGAAGTTCAAGACCCACGGGACAGTAGCCAACCTCCCTGGACGTGGCCGCAAGAGGAAAATTGATGACAAATTGAAGAGACGGATCGTTGGAATTGTATCCAAAGAGCCCAGAGCAACCTCCAAAGAAATTAAAGGTGAACGCCAAGGTACATCAGTGTCAGATCGCACCATTCGTCGTTGTTTGAGCCAAAGTGGACTTCATGGGAGACGACCAAGGAGGACACCACTGCTGAAAAAAACTCATAAAAAAGCCAGACTGGAATTTGCAAAAATGCATGTTGACAAGCCACAAAGCTTCTGGGAGAATGTCCTTTGGACAGATGAGACCAAACTGGAGCTTTTTGGTAAGGCACATCAACTCTATGTTCATAGACTCAAAAACCAAGCATACGAAGAAAAGAACACTGTCCCTACGGTGAAACATGGAGGAGGCTCAGTAATGTTTTGGGGCTGCTTTGCTGCATCTGGCACAGGGTGTCTTGAAAGTGTGCAAGGTACGATTAAATCTCAAGACTATCAAGGCATTCTGGAGAGAAATGTGCTGCCTAGTGTCAGAAAGCTTGGTCTCAGTCGCAGGTCATGGGTCTTCCAACAGGACAACGATCCAAAACACACAGCCAAAAACACCCAAGAATGGCTGAGAGAAAAGCGTTGGACTATTCTAAAGTGGCCTTCTATGAGCCCAGATCTGAATCCCATTGAACATATGTGGAAGGAGCTGAAACATGCCATTTGGAGAAGATACCCATCAAACCTGAGACAACTGGAGCTGTTTGCTCATGAGGAGTGGGCCAAAATACCTGTTGACAGCTGCAGAACGCTCATTGACAAATACAGAAATCGTTTAATTGCAGTGATTGCCTCAAAAGGTTGTGCAACAAAATATTAAGTTATGGGTACCATCATTTTTGTCCAGCCCTATTTCATTAGTTTGTTTTTTTAAATAATTATGTTAATCAACAATTCAAAAGTAATGGCTGATTTTGATTATTTAATTTTCAATAAATTTTTATTTATTGTTACTTTTGTGAGTTTCAAGTGATTTCAGTGAGAATTGTGGGTTTTTCCTTCTTTAACTGAGGGGTACCAACAATTTTGTCCACGTGTGTATATGCACACAATGTTTTCACATAGAATTTTCAGCACAAAGTGAAATGTCCTCCAATGGCACCAAGTATTCACTGTGAACAATAACAGAACAGGTGGACCTTGGACAGAAATGTTGATGACAAAGCTCCATTTCAACTTGAAGACCTCATTGTCCCTTATTTTCTCAAAAGAACATTTTGTTCTCAGACTGCAGAAGCAGAATGAGAGGCAGAGTTCAGTTATCAGACTCCTCTGCTGTGGAACCAGTCCCTAGTTTGATTTATGCCCCTATGCTTTCTGAATTTTTCTTTCTATTTTGATAAAGCTTGCAGTTAGAGCTAACAGATGACCCTGAACAGATCCCTCAGTGCTGCTGGATAACTTCCCATGATGCACTGAGCACCTCTCATTTTCTCTCTTCTCTTTCTTTCAGTGCATTTATGTACCACCTTTGCACGTCATTAAGTGTGAGTCTTCTCTCCCTGTAGTTTGCGTTTTGTCCTCTCTGCAGGTATCTCTAGATGCAGAACTCCACGTTTCTGATCTGTAATTAAAGACCTCAACGATTTCCACTGTGGCTGTTGTCCTCTTGTTGGTTGTTGGTTTGTTTGTCTTTGTTTTTTATCCTTCTATCTCACCCTAGTCTGGCTCACTGGATGCAGACTGCAGGTATTGCAGGCCCTGTCCATCCATTGTGGTAGTTACACATTAGCACTTTTAAACTTTAAAAAACGAGTTACAGTAAGGCAGTACTGCTGGTTCTCTTTGATGAATCAGCCATTCTAATGGCAGCGCCCGACTGCATGCATGCAAACTTTAAACAAAAATTGTTTCTGTCACTATTTTAAGTGAGTGGCACAGTGATGCAGTTTTTAGCACAGTCGTCTCACAGCTAGAAGATCCCTGTTTCTCTCTGTGTGGAGTTTGAATGTTCTCCCTGTGGCTGTGTGGGTTTTCTTCGGGTACTCCGGCTTCCTCCCACAGTCTAAAGGCATGCTGAGGTTAATTGGTGATTCTAAATTGTCCGTAGGTGTGAATGTGAATGTGTTTGCTTGTCTCTATGTGTAGCCCATACTGGTGACTTGTCTAGTATGCTCCCCCTCAAAGACACTACAGAAGATTAAGCTGTGTATACAAACTATTTTAAGTAAATATGGGATCCAGCCTGACCATTCTGCACAGTGCTATGTCAGGGTTAGCATATGACTATACAAGACTACTTTCTCCTCCATTTCTTAAGGCTGGGTTATGCTTTTTTACACAAACGTGATGTACGGAAATGTGACGCTTGGAAATCCGCTCGAGAGAACGTGAGTGGCTTTATACTCCATGCGCCGCCTGCTTCCAAACTGCAGGGGGCAGTATATCGTAAACACATGTTTACCACAGTACAAAACTAGAGAAGAAGGCGTTTGCCATTGTTTACACCCCTAGCAACACAGCATTTTACTGAATAGTTGCATTTCATTTCACCCCTTGAATTGTTAATGACTCGTTATCATGGTGATCTCTGGGTGATAAATCGTGTAAATGACTGTATTTCTGAACTTCTGCTGCTAGGAGCTCCTGTTCTTTTGCCAGTTTTAGGCATATCTCTGTCCATGCTGTCAGAAAAATTTGGAGGTGAACAACGCGGAAATTTTCCGCTTGAGAAGGGCTGTGTGAGGGGTCCTGGCTGCTAAAATGGTGCAATTTGCCCAAACAGAGCTGCACGAACCTTGCAGATGCATCAAGCATAAAACAAGCTTCAAGCATCTTCTCACTCTTTAGGATCTTGTTGAACAACCTAGTCAGAAGCTCTACTGCCTCTCCTAGACACATCCATACCTCCACAGGTATATTGTCAGGACCAGCTGCCTTTCCACGCTTCATCCTCTTCAGTGCCCTCCTCACTTCACCCTTACTAATCTTTGCTACTTCCTGGTCCACAACAGTCACCTCAACCTTAACCAGTTCATGTTCTGCCCGAGGTTTCTCCCTGTTAAAGGGGAGGTCTATTTCTTTTTTCTTTCATTTCCACTGCCTCCAAAGAGCTGTTCAGATTAAATCAGTTGGATTTGTTGGGTTTCTCTGTGATATCATATTGTGAGGTCTGCACCTCAGCATAGAAACCATTGGAGGGATTATAAAACACAATGATGAGTTTGAAATGATTTAAGAAAAAAAAAATACTGGCAGAAAGGTAATGAGGGTTTTAGCATCAAAAGGGTTCATCCTCTGGGAAAGGGAAATGTTTGCAGCAAATTTATCGCCAATAATCCAAAAACAGATTATGTACTATTATGTGTGACACACTGACATTTTGAGCTGTTAAATTCCCCCCTGCTGGGCATTTGTTGCTTCTATCTTTCTCTGAGTTTGCCCCTGAGGTGGTTATGTTCTGTGCTCAGCATCAGCAGCCTGATGTGACCCTGCGATTTTGCATCACTACTTTGTTGGGTTGTCGTGCTTCGGTTTTGTTTCTGTCAGGTTTAGTTGTCAGTGATCTGTAGGTGGACTGGAGGGAGCGCTCCAGGGCTGGTGATTCTGTGTCTGCAACGGGGATTCCCTTTATTTTATGTCATCCTGCGTGTTTCTCTCAACTTACTTTAATTTTAGGTTTATTTTTAGTCAGTACCTTTTTCTTTGATGTTTTCGGATCACACATACATCCAACACATATAATAAAAATCTTTACTTTTTTTGTCTTCCGGGGTAAGAATGAGACTGTTTGAGGTCAAAACACTGAAATCTGTCAAAATTTATCTACTTGAGTCCATGCATACATATCCATAGAAAACTGTTAAATATAAAGAAACCTGAGTCATTAAAGACAATATTTTTGAGTGTGTGTTGGGTTTGTTTGCTCTTGTATCTCTGCAGATTTCTGTGTCTTTGACTTGACAACAAGCTGAAGGTTCTTCTGCTTCGGCTGCCCTGAATAAAACTTTACAAAAACGCATTGCAGTCAAATGTTTTCCCCCTCTTCCCCCCTCTCTTCTCCCCCCTTCTCTGCCCATTATTCACTTTGGCCCCGGGCTCTTTTGCACTCCCTCTTCTTTCGTCAACACATCCCCTTCTTTCTCACGCCGTTTCTCTCGATCTCCTCCTCTGCCTCCTCTTTCCTCTTCATGTCCTTTCACTTTTTCCCACATCTCCGATTTTAGATGATGTTCACCATCTCCGACGCCCCTCTCTTTAATTTTATTTTAGATCTCCCACTCTTCTATTCCTTTGCATCCCAGCATCTGTGTCTTTCAGTCCTTTATCCTTTCATGCCTCTCATTCCCGTCCTCTGATTTTCAGTTCTATGGATTGGGTCAAAAACCCTCAGCTCGTTCTGATTCCTTATTGTATCTGCAGGTTCAGGGATCTGAGATGTTCAAGATTTTTGCAATACTTTGTGCCAGCAGTTAAAATTAGGCCTTAATGGTCACAACAAAGAGATACAGAAAACTAAAGAAAGAGGTCTAAACTGGCAGCTTTGCCAGGACAAAAGGAAATGAGGTGTTGATGAACATCCGACTGCTAATCTGATGACAGAAATTTGCAGTTCAGACAAATCTGCGAGGAGCTTTGAGTCATTCACTCTGAAAATCAACTTGTAGGGGAGAAGAACCTCAGCTGAACTCAGCAGGCCACTTGCAAAAAGTGAATATTTAGTCACATTGACAGTGTTTATTCATTTTCTTGTCCAAGTTCAGTTATACAGCTGACAGCAGAGCCTGTTTAGGCCCCTGAAGTCTAGGGATCTGGGCTGGTGCCAGCAGGCTTATTCAGTTAATCTTCCATAATGATTTGCGAGTACTGTGTAAGCAATGTGAAGGGAAAAGAAAAAGAACCAACCCTTCAGTTGAATGATCTGCCTCAATATGTCACTTAATGTAAATCATCTGCCAGCCTGTGCAAACTTTCCACTTGTGTTTGAATCTTGTTCAGATGCTTTTTCTGGAGAAAACGTAATTGTTAAGGACTGATAGATACTTTATCTCCTCCTATCTTCATCAGCACTTTCCTGTCTTTCTGCGTTTCTCTTTCCATTCACTTTCACCTTTTAACCCTCTGAAACACAAGTAGTTTCTGTGCGTTTTTTTGCGCTTCACTGCAGATCCATTTTTTAACTGCTATATAAAGTCCTGTCCCTCTATGGAACCAGCACAGAGATTGCTAGAAGTAGAGAGAACTTGAAAATATCTCCAGTCATTGAAAATAATAAAATAAAAATAAAAGAACAGCAAAGATTGAAAAAAAAATACTGACAATAAATATATAATTTCCCTGAATGCCCACAAGTGTTACCAATACTGGAAAAAGTAATGGTGAGTATACAGACTATGGATCATTTTCTGTTTAGATTTTAAATGACCATGGTGGTCTCTTGTCTGCCTTAAACATAACTGGTATAGCCAAGCTTCAGAATTTCAGCAAATAGATTTTACTTGTGTTTTACAGCATCTATTTAGACCAAATTGTTTGTTTTGACTTTTGTCTTAAAAAAAAAAAGTCATGTAGAATCAAGTAATTGTAATTAAACATCACTATTTGAAGGTTAGAATACGCTAAGTTTCAATACAGAACAACATTTTACAGATGATTAGTTGAATTTTCAATTTTGTTACAATTCTTTTTATTTTACAGTTGCTGGCCCTGATACTTTATTAATTCCAGGGTTCAGAGAGTTTACTGTGGGCCTCTACCACAACCCTCTGTCCATTTCAGCATCTGGCCATTCCTTTTATTTCTTCCCATCCATTCCTCTTTCCTCCTCGTTGCGCTCCACCCGCTTATCGAATACCTTTCATTCCTCCTACCTCACATATTGAATAGATTTTCAATCCCCTTTCTTCCTGTTCTCCATATTTCCTCCCTTTCCTCCTCTTCCAAGCCTCCTTCCTTCTTTTTCTACTTTTTATTCCATCTGATTCTTGCTTCATCTCTCTACCTCCTTCTTCCGCCACATCTGCCTTCTCCTCCTCCTGGTTCTCTCCCTTACATTTCTCCCTCCTTTTCTCTGCATACTGAGGACTTGCAGGCAGGCCGAGAGTCTTCAGAGAGAATATTTCATGGCTGTTCAGCTACCCTCCCCTTTATACATCAGAGACCGAGTCTATCTCTGCTTTTCTGTCTCCACAAGTGTTGTCTTCTCTCTCTCCGCTAGTCTCTGCAGGTCTGACTTGTCTTGTAGAATTCAGTCTCACTGGCCAAACTGTCTCTCCTCTGTCTCTACGGAAACAGTCCTCCAACATTCAGCCATAGTCCCGCCATCTCATTTATCTTTCACTCTCCCTGTCAGTCAGTGAAAGTGTAATTGCACATGGGAAAAATAAAAGGGACAAAACTAAAGATGTAAGGACTAAGATGTGAATCCAGAGCAAGGAGAAGCTACAGTCAGTATCATACAGCGTGGAAGTTAATTCTTACCTTAACATGACCTGTCACAGACTCATACATGAAGCACAGTCAGTGTTTGTTAGCTTTTTGCTTGAGTTTCAACAAGGGCATACTGGGATAGATGTAGTTTTGAAAGGAGTTTCATCTGCATTGTTGCTTTGATCATATGAGAACATCTTTATTTTTACACGTATTTTAAAAAAAAATTCTTTACATACACACTAAAACAAAACAACATAATAATCAACTCCTTCACAAGATAATTAGGGTGTTTATGAAAACAAGTTAAGAAAGGAAGAAAGAAATGGAAAGAAAGCAATCAATATATGGTGTCAATTATCTTTGCGGCAGGAAATGGAAGAGTACGGTTTGATCCTGAAGCCCAACAAACAGCCAATGGTTAAAAATGTTCAGAAAATACTCAATACACTGTAATTCACATTGTATATTGAGCTTCATGCATCATTTTTGTTATTAATAAAAACCAAATTTTTATGTTCTTCCTCTAGAAATGTGATTATTTGTATCTTAAAAAGTAACAATTAAAGCTAATGTTAGCAAACAGTCATTATATTTTCTATCTATCTATCTATCTGTCTGTCTCTCTCTCTCATATATATATATATATATATATAAATATATGTGTATATATATATATATATATATATATATATATATATATATATATATAGTTAAAAACAACATCAGAGCTTTGAGGATGTGGCTTACAGTGGTGATCCTTGGCAACACAGCCAATGAAAGCAGTTTGGTTGTTTGCTTGAGCATTAAATGAAAGCTACACTGGACAAAACAGCTTTTCATCTCTGACTGCCAGAAAGGAATACAAACCTCCCAACTGAGTAAATGCCAGAAGACACCACGCTAAACAACTGCAGACACCAGATGTTGGTAGATAACCTCAGAAATCCTGCTGGGATGGCAACTGATGCTTCATCACATGCTGACAGTAAGCAGCAGTTTGCACTGTTTATATTCAGTGCAAAGACAAGGCCAAAAAGGGAGAAAAGCACAGAGATCCCGGATATTCATAAAATGAAGCTTAATTCAGGTTAGAAATAGCTATTTATTCAACAGTATGTCTTGCTTGGTGACACATAAGTCACGTCATCAGTCAGTGTCAGACAAAAATGCACGGTAAAAAAACAATCTTTGGACTCAACATCCATCTTACTCCTCATGAGGGAGGCTGGAACTGCAGCTGATTTGAACAGGTTCACCAGTCTATCACAAGGCTACTTATGCAGACAATCAGTCACACTCATATTCACACCTATGAACAATTTAGAGTTCCCAAATAACCTCAGTATGTTTTTAGACTGTGGGTGGAAACCGGAGTACCCAGAGAAAACCCACGCATGCACAGGGAGAACATGCAAACTCCATGCAGAAAGTTCCCAGGCTCAGACCGAGGCATGAACCGGGGATCTTCTAGCTGCGAGGCAACATTACTAACCACCAAGCAATGGTGCCGCCCAGGGCTCAACAACAAAACAATATTCAGTGCAATAGATTCCATCAATCTTTTTTGAGTTAAGACAAATTTGAAAGAAATTATGTTCAACTAATAAACTACATTGAGTGGAGTAAATTATCCTTCCCTCTACAAGCTAATGTATTTTTAGTTAGTTAATGATTGGTCGTGTAAACAAAGTCTGTTTGTTTGTCTATTGGTCTGTTAGCAACATTAGTCAGCAATGGACTAAAGGATTTGGATGAAATTTGCAGGAAAGTTCAGAAATGACACAAGGACCACCTGATTAGATTTTGGCAGTGATGCATCTTATAGTCTGGATTCATGGATTTGTAAAAGATTTCTGTATCATTTTGAGATAGCGGCACAACGTCACTGTAGCTATGACAACAAGTGAACACTACATCAGCTGTCTGCTGACGATCACATGATTGCAAGGCTACTGCAAATCCACCACTACGGACTTACTGTGACTTATCCATCGGAAATGATACAACAACTGAGCACCCTTGTTGGAATACAGCACTCTGAGTGCTTTTCTTATTTTGTTATCGTTGTGGATTGTGACAGTTTAATTCATTCAACAGCAAAATTATTAGCAATTAACCATATCACAATTGAAAATGTCCCTACAATCATTGTTTTATTGTAAAATATTTGTCAAGGAATTTCTTTTTTATTTCTTTTTTTTACTATATTTTAGGTGATCTCATTGTCTGAATTTTTCCAGGCAAAGATAATGTTCTTTTCCTCAAGATGGAAATAAACAGTTATCAGGCCAAATTCCATGTAGATACTACAGCTTGACTTCAGTTTTAAATCAACTAATGGCACTCGCCATTATTAAATCAGCCCAACACATCAAAACAGTGTTTGCAACTGAAAAGGTTTATGTAAATCAGTAAAATATAATTTTATCTTGTTATTATACATTGAATTTAAAGGTGGAAAAAGTTTCCCTGAATTACTTTTTGAGCATAGCAAATTAGAATTACGACTAGAATTAGAACCCAGTGTTTGGATTTGAAAACACATGTTCTCTGTTTGTTTTCAGCTTGATCAACTGATTGTTTTGTCTATACGTAAGCCCAAAATCCCATTTCTAGTGCTTTATGTAGGTTGAGCTTCCCTCAACCAGCATGTAATGCTACACTATAAAACTGTAAAATGTACTAAGTAAGCAAATATTTGGCTTTGGTTTTGATTTCAAAAATTATTTTAAAGAATAGATTTCCATTCTGTCAGTCCTAATACAACCCACATGCCTATACTGTATCTGTGAGAGCAGTATTGGCTGCTGTGACGATTTCTCTATACTGGCTCTCAAGTGATCTCCTATTTGGCTATTTCATTCTAAGGTTCAGCTGAAGTGAAATTTCTTAAACCAAGTGGAGTATTTTCTACATGGAGTCTTTTCAGATCCCTCCCTCTCCTCATGAATATCACTAACATTCCTGAAATGCAGCTGAAGCTCACTGCTCTCAAAGACTCAGTCCTGTTAACATTCACTGTCTGCACTTAAGGAATCTCCAAAATAAGCATGAAATATTTAACCATCCATTAAAGAGGGTTTACTGCCTCGCTCGCTCTGTTGTCTCCCTCCTGCCAGCTAATTCTCCAGCTCTCTCTCCAATTGTCTTTTGACTACTTCTGTCTTCTCCACTGTCCTCGTATAAACACTAAGTCCAGGCATTATTCTCCGAACAAAATCCAATCTGCAAAGCTAATACCAGCGTACTGATTGCAGCTCCAAACTAATCATCAGACATACAGTTCATTTTGTCAGATCCTCCTAAACAAGCAGACTGGTGCAAGTTAGACAGCTAAAACACTCAATTAGGGTGAAGTCAGGCTCAGATTATGTCAACAAACATCAGCTGCTGGATGCTCCAGGCAGATTTGAAAGGCATGTTTTCTTTAAAAAGTCACCGAAACGACATCATTTTTAGTAGAAAAAAATGCAAAAACAGAGGAAAGTATTGAATGTCAACTTTCAGCGTTTGAGACAATTTTGTCAGAAAAATCAACCAAATGTAAGCTTAATATTTTGATACTTTATCAAAACCTTGCTATTCTGCATGCCGTACTTAAAAATGTGCAAAAAATAGTCTGCACTGAACAGATAAATATTAAACGCATTGCAGAGCTGTTTAGATGTCATTCATACACAATTAAATTGATTTTAATAACTTTTAGGGGCTTGAAGCGTCTATTATCTTGGAAAACGTTACTGGATTGAGACTTGATATTGCTAAATATTAAATTGCTCAGATTGGATTGGGTGAAAAAACAAACAAACAAAAAAAAAACCTATCTGGAGACCTCTGCTTTCCAGGTGGCTGCATCAGAAACTTGATATATCTTTCCTTCATTTTGCAGTTGTTCAAAGCAAAAGCTGCTGCATGGTGCAAAGGTGACTCTTCAGTTTCATTTCCACTTTGCTTTGGCTAATTTCCTGCATTTATATAAACTCTTACTGTGAAGCCTGAATGAAATTGTGTTCATCCAGGGAAACAAGCTGAACCAAAAGGAATTGAAAAAAATTGAAATCACTTCTAACAACCCGCGTTTATAGACCTGCTTTTAAGGGAAGTTTATTTTATTTTAAATGTTCTCTCTTGCTTTATTTTGCTTTTAGCTGCCTAGTTCTTTGGTGTGATGTCGTCTCTCTTTAATTCTCTATTTTTTTTTTTAATTTCTAACTTGAACCCTCAGTCTTATTTTTTAATGTTTAAACTGCCTAGTTCCCTCGTTTGATATCAGTGCTGATCTAGCTAATTATTCATTTCATTTATTATAGTTTTTACTATTTATTTTAATTGACTGCTCTGATTTGTCTCCTCTGTCTTGTTTGATCGCCTGTGTTGCATGTTTTAACTGTCAGACCACCTTGTGTACGCTGTTCTTAAGGGTGCAATATAAATAAAATTATTAATATTATAAAAGGCACAAACTTCATTCATACAACTTCCAGCATGGTTTGTGTAAAATTTACCCTCTAGCTCTCAAAATCACTTTTTCTAATCACAAGCTGTAACACTGCGTTATCCTCCTTGGAAGTAGTACAAGTTTTGCTTATTTCTCTTTTATCTGCTCAGATCACTGTATTAATATTTCACGCCAAGTCAAATTAGTTACGCCAAAGCAATCACATCATTTCCCTTTGTATTTCTGCTGCTTCTCTGCCTCACAGCTACACCTCGCTGTGTTTGTTTTCTCTCTTGCCCCTGTTCATGGCAACTTTCTCTCGTGCTGTTCAAATTTAAATTTTCCTCTTCACCTGTTACCTTTATTTGCGTGACGCTGTGATGCATTAATTCATGAACGCAGTTGCTCGATTACACCTCTGAACCTTTCAGCAGACACAACTGTAGCATGGGAATGAAAAATGGTGTTGTGAGGTGTATAACTGAGACCGAGAAGGTCAAGATTTTGCAATTCAACCAGCAATCGTTTCGTTTTTTTGTAACCACACAGATGCGATTAAAAGCTTCACGTATGCATGGAGGTTGATCATAACCTGTGTGGTTAAAACAAATTTTGGTCAAGACTAGTGAGTGTTGCTCTGAACACACTTCAGGGACACACAACAAACATTTAATTGAATTCTAGATCAGTCACTGACTTGTAAATGTCAGTGTAACAATACTGCTGCAAATATCATTCCAGCTGCTTAACCTGAATGACGTGTAGAAGCTTATTGCTATCCAGTAAACACCAACATTTCCTACACACAAAAAAGAATATGTATATTTAAATAATATTGTTTCACAGTTATAATAATGACAGCAGATTTTTTTGTGCATGTGTGAGTTTTAAATTTTTTGGGGGCGGTTTGAGCAAATATTTAAAAATTGTTGCAAAGTTTTTAAATAAGACATTTGGATGAAACATCGCGATTTCAGCCTCATGCTTGAATATGCTTCTCAACCAAAGGGTGCATCACTAATGAATAGTTCGAGGATTGTCCAAAATTGAAAATCCAAAAACCCTCTTTTTTTGGTAACAGTTTCTGTATCTGATAAATGTTGTAGTTTCTGCATTTTTAGGAAGATAATGTGACTATCAAATCTGCCTGTGGGCTTTGGGGTGCAGAAGGTCACCTCATTTAAGCAGTGATACAAGGACTTTGTCACAATAAAACAGTCTGAAATTATGATAGACATTAATTCCAAAAAAGTTTGAAGTTTCTTCTTTTGGATGCTGCAAGGCTGCTGTACAGCAAAAGCCTCGTATTAATGACGCATATTGGTGTTTTTGACCTGTCTTTACTTTTCTGTGATTTTCATGGACCGGGAAGCAAATACTATTTTCTGATAATATTACCTTGTGTCATGAAGGTATTTCGAACAAAAATAGGTCCCAGTCCTGTTTTTCTTATTATGGAATGATGTGACGACAGGCGTACGTTTGTCCTTCCATCTGTTACACACGTGGACAAAATTGTTGGTACCCCTCAGTTAAAGAAGGAAAAACCCACAATTCTCACTGAAATCACTTGAAACTCACAAAAGTAACAATAAATAAAAATTTATTGAAAATTAAATAATCAAAAACAGCCATTACTTTTGAATTGTTGATTAACATAATTATTTAAAAAACAAACTAATGAAACAGGCCTGGACAAAAATGATGGTACCTCTATAAAAGATTGAAAACTATTTGACCAGAGTGACATGATTAACTCAGGTGTGTCATTTAATTGACATCACAGGTGTTTCCAAACTCATAATCAGTCAGTCTGCCTATTTAAAGGGAGACAAGTAGTCACCCTGCTGTTTGGTGAAAAGGTGTGTACCACACTGAACATGGACAACAGAAAGCGAAGGAGAGAATTGTCCCAGGACATCCGAAAAAAAATGATAGACAAACATCTTAAAGGTAAAGGCTATAAGACCATCTCTAAACAGTTTGAAGTTCCTGTGACAACAGTGGCTCATATTATTCAGAAGTTCAAGACCCACGGGACAGTAGCCAACCTCCCTGGACGTGGCCGCAAGAGGAAAATTGATGACAAATTGAAGAGACGGATCGTTGGAATTGTATCCAAAGAGCCCAGAGCAACCTCCAAAGAAATTAAAGGTGAACTCCAAGGCCAAGGTACATCAGTGTCAGATCGCACCATTCGTCGTTGTTTGAGCCAAAGTGGACTTCATGGGAGACGACCAAGGAGGACACCACTGCTGAAAAAAACTCATAAAAAAGCGAGACTGGAATTTGCAAAAATGCATGTTGACAAGCCACAAAGCTTCTGGGAGAATGTCCTTTGGACAGATGAGACCAAACTGGAGCTTTTTGGTAAGGCACATCAACTCTATGTTCATAGACTGAAAAACCAAGCATACGAAGAAAAGAACACTGTCCCTACGGTGAAACATGGAGGAGGCTCAGTAATGTTTTGGGGCTGCTTTGCTGCATCTGGCACAGGGTGTCTTGAAAGTGTGCAAGGTACAATGAAATCTGAAGACTATCAAGGCATTCTGGAGAGAAATGTGCTGCCTAGTGTCAGAAAGCTTGGTCTCAGTCGCAGGTCATGGGTCTTCCAACAGGACAACGATCCAAAACACACAGCCAAAAACACCCAAGAATGGCTGAGAGAAAAGCGTTGGACTATTCTAAAGTGGCCTTCTATGAGCCCAGATCTGAATCCCATTGAACATATGTGGAAGGAGCTGAAACATGCCATTTGGAGAAGACACCCATCAAACCTGAGACAACTGGAGCTGTTTGCTCATGAGGAGTGGGCCAAAATACCTGTTGACAGCTGCAGAACGCTCATTGACAAATACAGAAATCGTTTAATTGCAGTGATTGCCTCAAAAGGTTGTGCAACAAAATATTAAGTTATGGGTACCATCATTTTTGTCCAGCCCTATTTCATTAGTTTGTTTTTTTTAAATAATTATGTTAATCAACAATTCAAAAGTGATGGCTGATTTTGATTATTTAATTTTCAATAAATTTTTATTTATTGTTACTTTTGTGAGTTTCAAGTGATTTCAGTGAGAATTGTGGGTTTTTCCTTCTTTAACTGAGGGGTACCAACAATTTTGTCCACGTGTGTATTAAGTTTGTGTGCCACATTGCTAAAAAACGGACTAACGGATTTAGATGCAATTTTCAGGGCATGTCAGAAATTACACAAGGACTATCTGATTAGATTTGGCAGTGATGTGGCTTATAGTCTGGATTTGTTAAAGATTTCTGTATCATTGCGAGATAGCAGCACATAGTCGCTGTAACTATGACAACAAGTGAACACTACATCAGCTGCCTGCAATTTAGTGTCCATACATAACGTTCACATGCAGAACACACATCTGTGCTCAGTGCAAGGTAATTTTGTTTGTGGGTACATCTATATCACATGGTCACATTCAATAGTGCCGTGATTTCTGTTCATCAATAACTGATAAGCAAATGTTGCATTTCTAAAAAAAAATGCTGAATTTCTGACATTGCCATGTGAGGGAATGAACAGTCTTGGTGGAGTACTGCGCTCTCTGAGTGCTTTTGTATATTAATATAATTGACTGTTGATTTTATAATAATAGAGTTCATATACACGATCAAGCTGTGTGTATTCATATACCAATAAGATATATTAAAGCAAAAATATGAAGCATTTACTACATGACGTAACACTGAACCATCATCGCACCATCAGAAGCTCATTGTCAGTGTTCCTCTTCCTCACCACACTCCTTTTCTGCACAGGCGTATCTCTGACAGATTTTTCTTTTTTCTGCATTTCTCTCTCCGCTTCTTCTCTCAATTAATGAAGGGAGGAAGAAGCGAGGAAGAAGGATGAAAGGAGTCGATCTGATGACTCTTTAATTCGCCGAGCTGTTTGGTTTCAAATATTAATAATCATTTTGAATTATTCACACGCTGCCGGTCTGCAATGTGTCGGCTTGAATGAGCTGTCACATGCCTGCACAAATTTGTGTGTGTGTGTGTGTGTGTGTGTGTGTGTGTGTGTGTGTGTGTGTGTGTGTGTGCGCATCTTCTTGACTCCGTGAGCTCACTATGCAGCGTAGGCACCCATGTGTGCACTATAGCAGGTCATACTGAACAGGGATCGTTGATAGAGCAGAACAAAAACAGACCACAATGTAAGAAATGAAGCAAATTAAATGGTCTGTTGAGGAAATGACATGTTTCATGTGTTTTGTTCTGTAACACAACAACCAAAATCCTGTTTTATACTCAGAGAACAACTCTGCTAATTAAAGGTAATATAAGTGAAATAGTTTTTTTTTACTGCTACAAAGGGAAACCTTGGTACTCTTTGACTCAATCAACAGGCTACATCATATTTCACTAGTTTGAGAAAAAGAAATAATTTGAGTTCTTGCTGAAAGCGAGTTCTGAAAATTTATAGTAGTCTCATGTTCTTATTTATGTTTGCAAGTTAGACCTACAGATTTGAGAAACATATACTAAGTGCTAAGTGTACTGAAGTGTGTGTTTTTTTTTTGTTTTTTTTTGGCTTTGGTAGATAAACTAGTATTATAGGTGTAAAACATTGAATAGCCCAAACCCAGGGAATAAAGAAATTGAATAAACATGCTTTTAATGCAACATATGCAAATGAATACTAAACCAAGTAAATAAAATATAGATTTAAATAAGATACAACTCTAAAAAAATATATGTTTTCCTTTAAAAATGTATTCTTACAAACTCAACAAAAACATACTCGAGCATTCAAAAGTTTGAGGTTATCCAGGTATCACCTCAATCCAGGTAATTTCATGTTTTCCATGAAAACACAGTTTTATTCATGTGCTAACATAATTACACAAGGGTTTTCTAATCACCAATTAGTCTTTCAACACCACTAGCTAACACAATGTAGCATTAGATCACAGGAGTGATGGTTGCTGGAAATGTTCCTCTGTACTCCTATGTAGATATTCCATTAAAAATCAGCAGTTTCCAGCTAGAATAGTCATTTACCACATTAACAATGTCTGGACTGTATTTCCGATAAATAAAACAAGGGCATTTCTAAGTGACTACAAACTTCTGAGCGGTAGTGTATGTTTTCCTGCATTTTATGCCTTTACTCTGCCATCATGCTAGCTGACCTTACAATCACTACCAAACTGACACCAATAAATGGCAGCTGAAGGCGAGTGTGACATTTAGCACCAGACAAACTTTTGTTGCGCAGAGGCGCCTAACTTAAAGTGCATTTGAAGTCGGCTGTTCTATAATATTTCAGTGTTTTCAGACTGAGAATTTACCTGAGGTGGTGCGGCTTGACTGATGCAGGTTAGAGGGGGAGAGGGGAACTTCTGACTTTTGTTGTGAGGCTAAAAATGTACAGATGTCCTCTCACATACAGCTCTGGTGGACGCCACAATTCATCAATGTTCTTTAATGATCTGAAATGCAGTCGCAGAAGCTATGAGGCAGATGGACACAGAGAAGCTTCTAGTCTTCGTTCAATTACTGCAGCAGCTTTGACAGATGTTTAAAACATCTGTGCCTGAAAAGAGTGAAATAAGATGCTCTGATGTCAGATTTACCTCAGTTGAAACAGAGAAATTGTTTCTACCTTGGGAAACTGTCACAAAGGCACACCTGCTAAATGCAAAGTGCATTGAAAAATTTAAGTCGCATTTAACAGTTTGTCTGTATTCTGGAGCCACTGCAAATGTGTAACCCAGGAATCCAGGACCCCATTTGAGGGGGTTAGAAGCAGAGTGGTCCAACCCACAAAAAATCCAAACTAAGTTGTATATCATTTCTGTAATATTTTATGGTCTAGATTTTACTGGCAAAGTGGTCTTACCCACAACCCAAATATAGTGTTACAGTGGTGTGATTCCACCAATGTGATTCCAATCACCATTCTTGAAAACGCAAAACGCTGAACCAATTTTTCTCAAAAACTACAGAAACCCTTCCAATCCCTTCATCTGGGCCAAGTGCCTTTGACTAAGACAAAATATCCCCTCGGGTCTCTCTTTGTTCTGTCACTGCACAAAATGTTTCCAGGGTCAAATAAATGTCCTACGCCATCTGCTCTCTGCTGACAGCACGGATTCTGATCTGAGAAGAAATGTTCACAGTAAATGACTCTGAATGGAAATGTGTCACTTAACTTGTGTTTGAAAGTAAAACTTTAATGACTCGTTTCACAGCAGATGAATGCTTTTTCACAACATGACTCCAACATCTATCGTGTGAAATCATATACACCTCTTTTCAATCTCCAGCTGTAGCTCACAGCATAAAGGCAGACTGCATGAACCAGACCTGACCGACACGCATTACAGAGATGAAATGAGTCAGAGTGAGTGCCCAAGCTCTTTCATAGATGCAGGAGGTACAATGACAATGTAAAAGTGCCATGTTTTAATGACAACAAAGCTTAAACTCAAACAAAACTTTATCTTCAAAGAATTTGCAAAAATCAAACCTTTCTTTAAAGTTGTCAGACATTCAATTTTCAGATGGTCATTTAACTCATCTGTAATATGCGGTTTTATCAGAAAATATAAACTTAAAATTGAAATATTTCATAGAGCTTATTACTCAGCCAAGGAGTTATGTGACGATCGACACACGTTTGTCTGTCTGTCTGATTATCTGTGCGCAACACTATAAAAATTCAGAATAAAGGATCTGGATGAAATTTTCAGGAAATGTCAAAAACACAAGGACCACCAGATTAGATTTTGGCAGTGATGCGGGTTGTAGTCTGGATCCACGCATTTGTGAAAGATTTCTGTATCACTGTGAGACAGTGTCACTGTAACTATGACAACAAATGAACGCTACATTATCTCTCTGCTGACGATCACGAGATTTCGATCCTACTACAAATCGACGGCTGTGGACCTACTTAAAAATGTTGCACATGCTGACTCCAAGATTTTTCAAGATTTGTCAAATAAATCATCAAAGAAATTAAAGTCTCGTAGAATGTAGCTCTGTGGTTCACATCGTCACCTTGCAGCTAGAAGATTCCTGGTTTGCGTCCTGGCCTGAGCCTTGGATTTTTTTTGCATGAAGTTTGCATGTTTTCAACAGGTACTCCGAATGAGGTTAACTGATAATTCTAAATTGCTCACAGGTGTGAATGACAGAGTGCTTATTTGTCTCTCTGTGTTGTCCTGTGATGGACTGGTGACCTGTCCAAGGCGTCCCCTGCCTTCACCCAAGTCAGCTGGGATAGACTCCATCGCCCCCACGACCGCGATCATGGATGAATGGAACTCTGGTTTTCTCTTTTGTTATGATTAATGGCAAGAAGACATTTTTGAGTTCCTTTTGCAGCTAGCCATGGTTATGCTGTTTCCATAGAGGTGCAAACTTTATATTGCAGTGAAAAATGAGGCCAAAGTGAGGAAAAATGTGAAATAAACTCTACGGGATGACAGGGTTAATCCTCAATCTGGCCTGTCAGGATTTCAAAATGTGAACGACACTGATAAATCTTATTGTTATGTATCTTATTGTGCGATGAAATAAATTCTGATATTCAAATACGTGTGATGTCAATTTCTAATTTGAGTCTTTTACTTCAAAATGCCTCCTTTTAACAGTTTTTAAATGCTCCAGGTTACACTGTCTCCAATCATTAAATTCTGCCAAATCTGCTGCACAAACATCCCTTTTACACAAAATCCTTATCTTTTAATGCTGTGTCTCATCCTCTCTCTCCCTCTGTGCTTTAATGATATCGTTTCATAAAGACCTATTTATCTGTATCTTACTACACTATAAGCTCTTTCATATCCTTGTGTGTCTTTAGATGGAAGAGCTCTCAAAGGAAAGCCTTTCTTGATGACAATCACACAATCCAATTCACGGCTGCCAGCTGCTGCGGCGGTACAGACATAGTGTATTATCACAGTTCTCCTTGGGTGACATCATCAGCTCCATTCTTAAAGGTCTTTAAGCGTCTGTGAAAGCAATTCAAAGGATGTACAATTATCTTTGTCAAGCCAGAAGGGTATTCAAGTGAGCAGCAAGAGGGATTATTGAACTGTGGATGCTGATGTCAAACAGCAGATCCAGGATTTTGACATACACCGCAAGGATTACAATGCTCTTTTAATATAACCACTTAAGCAGTTCTGTCACGAATGACTACATCTCTGCCATTTAAAGCAGTGCCATATACACTGACACCAAAAGTGTACCTAAGTACAATAACAGAATGAATGCTTTTAAATCTTGTACTTGTAGGTATGGTAGCTAAGGTTTCAATAAATAGTAATAAAATTTTATAGGTGCTGCAAAGTCATATGCATGTTTTTTGTTGGGTTTTTTTTGCAAAAGCAACAGTGATTAGAAAAGAGATGGAATGAGCTGGAAGATGAGGCTGGTTTCCACATGTAGGTAAAAATGAGACCTTTAAAAAGATGTAACTTTGTTTTGACGAACCACCTATCACACATGGTGGTACGACACCAAATGATCAGAAAACAGATAACTAGGACTGGAATTTTAACACATGAATTTGGATTAATTATTTACAGAAAAAATAATGTCTAAAAATTAACGCATTTAATCACACCTTTCTCAGTTCCCAACACTGATGCACACTCCAGTTGGGTGGGTGACGGTTAGGAACCATAAGTCTGTTTTCCAGCCATGAAGAAGATGCACAGAACTCACTGAGTGATGTCAGTGCAGAAGAAAGTTTGGTGAACAGTGAAGGAGGACGAAGGCGAAAAATTTTCTTTTAACAATCTTCCCAATGGCAGCTGAGATAAAATTGTGGTTGTGTGCAACAAAGAGTTTTGTTATCACTAGCACGGTATCACCTCAATGCAAAACATGTTGCTGCGAGCAGCAGAGCTAACATTAGCTACCACAGTCCTGGTACAGGACCACTTTTCAAGATGTTGAAAGTGACTGAGTTTAGAAAAAGTCTTCAAATGTTGAATATAATAGCTAGGTTTGACTGCAGTGATCTGTGGATGCAGCAGACTGATGAAAAATGCAGATAAATATAAATGAAACCAAAATTTTTGTTGGTTAAGTTCATGTATATGTCAATTTGTCGATTCAGTTGTCAACCAAAATTGATTAGAATTGAAAGCTTTGGACTGCACAGTGGTGTAGTGGTTAGAACGTTCGTCTTGCGGCGAGAGGATCCCTGGTTCGGGTCCCGGCTGTCCCAGGATCTTTCTGCATGGAGTTTGCATGTTCTCCCTGCGTATGCGTGGGTTTTCTCCGGGCACTCCGGCTTCCTCCCACAGTCCGAAAATATGCTGAGGTTAATTGATTATTCTAAATTGCCCGTAGGTGTGAATGTGAGTGTGATTGTTTGTCTGTATATGTAACCCTGCGACAGACTGGCGACCTGTCCAGGGCGTCATCTGCAATATAATCCAGCCCCCCGCGACCCTATTGAGGATTAAGCGTTGTATAGAGAATGGATGGATGGATGAAAAACTTTGCTTATTGTGTCAAATATTGCTATTTGACAAAATTGTGATTAATCCTGATTCATTAATTAAAAAGCCTCTAAATGATTAGATTAATTGTTTTGATCATGTCCCACCGCTACAGAAAACACATCCAGGGCAATACTACTTGGTTCTATTCCTCTATTAAACAGGTGGGAAACTGCTGCAGTTTTACTACCAACTCGATGCCATATCCCATGACGTTGATGCTCAAAGTTGATCATCAATAAACCTGTGTTGAACACCTTCAGATGATGTATTTGTGAAGTTATGGGGGCTCAAAAACACTGGAAAAAGGAACACACTGGCAAAACATTTCAATTCACCTCTGTAATTGAAAGGCATGTAACTCAAAAAATATTCATAGCATGGCGATGATATTGTGCATGGCTTCATGAAATGTATTACAGTTCTTGTACACAGAAAACAGCTGATATTAAGGGAGTCTGCTTGGAACTTTTTTCAGATTTGATGAAGGCAGAGTGTGTTTTTCTGCACTCCAAAATAGAAATAACTCGTGTTGTATCAGAGGCAGGGAAAGAAAGTTTTCCAGTGTTTCAAGCTTTTCTTCATATTTCTGCACAGAGATTGTTCAAAGCCCCATCTGTCTTTTGTCAACGTGCACACACAGAGCGCTGCAACATTACAAATCGACTGTCATGTGTTTTGCTTGATTTCATCTCACTTGAACCATCTATTGCACTTCTTTGAACATGCAGTACATCCTCTTGATCTTGAGTGCTGCATAAGAATGCAGTTTAGTTGGACAGGAACACAATTTTGGAAGACAAGATTGCTGTTACATACTTTTCCACTGCACTAAATCTTTCTATTTAATACATCATATAAGACTCGAAAAAAGTCAAACCTGAGCAATGAACACATGATACCCAACAGTTCCATGTCTAAATTCATCCCAGCTACTACATACCCAGAAGGCGTAAGAAAAATGTCAAAAAAAAAAATTTCTTTGAGAGAGGAGATTGAAGAAGGAACAGTGAAGTAAGAGCTGAAATCAAAGGTTAGTCAAGCTGTTTTTCCATCTTTGAATAAGAGCACAAAAGGATGAGTGGTATTCCAGTGATATTGAACAGGAGGATGTCAGAGAAATGAGGTTTTAGGCTTTTCGAGCTATTCACTCTTGACATAAAACACTGGAGTATTGATCCAGGTGGCTCCCAGCCCAGATTAAAAGCACTTTAGACCTCAGAGGACTCATTCGTATGTCAACAGGAGCTTTGCTTTCATGAACATTACCTTTGCATTTGCTTCCTTTTAGGCCCACTTTAAATGCTTCAAATGACAACACACTTACATGGTAATTGCGTCACAACATAATTAGTGTGCCTTGTTTGTCTCATGTCACTTGCAAATAAGCAGCAACAGCCATGGCTTCAAGCTGAAATCAGTGTGGAGGTGCCATGACCTGGCAAAACCTGCTGGTGGGTTTGAAACAACACCAAAAAAAAAAACAAAAAAAAAAACACAGCAAATGACATCATTTATCAGAAACAAACTGTAAAATGTCAGATTTTTAACTTTCCAACGGTTCGTGAATTTATCAACTACCAACAGGAAAATTAACTAAATCTAAAGAGACGTTTATTCAAAAATGACTCTGTTCTACATTTCATTTGAAAATTGCCCCAAAACAAAATTAGCACAACAAAGACGTAAGTAAATGGCAAATAAGTAACTAAACAAATAATCCGAGCTCTTTAGCACAACCATGAAGCCGTTAGTGATTCAGCTTTCACCCACCGTCATGTGATAAATTCGCTGAGCTACAGACCATGATTACACAGCACTGAGACGAGATGACTATAGAAACAAATTCAAACTCTAAATAGGTTTTTTTGGTGTGTTTTTTTAATCAGTGTCGGTAACACCTTTGGGCTCTTGGAAAAAATGTTATAAATGTTGATTCAGGGTTTCATTTCATTTTTTATTCTTTTGGGAAACAAATAATCAAAGAAATTTATGTTTTTATTTTTTTCAATTCCCTATCACATTGTAGCTGTTATACAGCACAAAAGACAGTTTAGTGTCCGCTCTATACTTCTAGCCATTGTCGTGCTGGTTCCGTACAGGTGCAGGTCAACTTCTCTCATGAAAAACTAAGTCAGTAATGCTGTATTGTAAGATAGTGAATAATTAAGTAAATAAGAGAGGCATGTTCATGAATATAAGTGGCTAAATTGGCATGTCTGGTCTGCATGTCATTTTGATTAGACTGTGTAATTGTTGGTAGAGTAGACGATGCGTTTTCCACACACAATTTTGCTGTTGTTTAGCTTGTTGAGTTTTTGGTTCATACGTAAATGGTTGTTTTCTTCATGGTTTAAATTTTAAATACATTTTCATTTCAAGTGTGGCATTAGACAGAATGCATGCATAGCCAACATGCAGATGATGTTGCACATATTCTGTTCCACATAGATTTTAGGTGTCACTTCCACGGTCCATCCTTGCCTCCAGTGACATTAAAGACATTCTTATATTCTTATATTTGCTGGGAAACCCTCAGAACTTCATAAAAATGTCCATATTGTAGCTTTGGACTGCAAGGATTTGCATTTGCTTCTGCACAATTTCAATATCAATGTTTAGTTGTATTTTTTTTGATAACATCTAGTTACAGTGCCTTGTGATATTATTCGGCCCCTTTACTTTCAGTGCACCAAACTCACTCCAGAAGTTCAGTGAGGATCTCTGAATGATCCAATGTTGTCCTAAATGACTGATGATGATAAATAGAATCCACCTGTGTGTAATCAAGTCTCCGTATAAATGCACCTGCTCTGTGATAGTCTCAGGGTTCTGTTTAAAGTGCAGAGAGCATCATGAAGACCAAGGAACACACCAGGCAGGTCTGAGATACTGTTGTGGAGAAGTTTAAAGCCGGATTTGGATACAAAAAGATTTCCCAAGCTTTAAACATCTCAAGGAGCACTGTGCAAGCAATCATATTGAAATGGAAGGAGTATCAGACCACTGTAAATCTACCAAGACCCGGCCGTCCCTCTAAACTTTCACCTGGAACAAGGAGAAGACTGATCAGAGATGCAGCCAAGAGGCCCATGATCACTCTGGATGAACTGCAGAGATCTACAGCTGAGGTGGGAGAGTCTGTCCATAGGACAACAATCAGTCGTACACTGCACAAATCTGGCCTTTATGGAAGAGTGGCAAGAAGAAAGCCATTTCTCAAAGATATCCATAAAAAGTCTCATTTAAAGTTTGCCACAAGCCACCTGGGAGACACACCAAACATGTGGAAGAAGGTGCTCTGGTCAGATGAAACCAAAATCCAACTTTTTGGCCACAATGCAAAACCATATGTTTGGCGTAAAAGCAACACAGCTCATCACCCTGAACACACCATCCCCACTGTCAAACATGGTGGTGGCAGCCTCATGGTTTGGGCCTGCTTTTCTTCAGCAGGGACAGGGAAGATGGTTAAAATTGATGAGAAGATGAATGGAGCCAAATACAGGACCATTCTGGAAGAAAACCTGTTGGAGTCTGCAAAAGACCTGAGACTGGGACGGAGATTTATCTTCCAACAGGACAATGATCCAAAACATAAAGCCAAATCTACAATGTTAGGGCTGGGTATCAATCTAAAAGTTTCGATACCGGTACCAATTCCGATACCTTCACTTCGATACCGGTTCCTAAACGATACTTTTTTCGATACCAGTTTCACAATATATACTCTAACAGAATGAAAATTGTATTCCACATTACTTTTCACATCTTGAGTTTAAATTTCCAGTGATTTCCAGTGCAAAAGAACATTTGCAAGCAATGTACAGTTCAGTACATACTGAGCCACCTTCACCCCCGGACCCTTCCTGGCCGACCCGGAGCAGGTCGCGGCGCACCGCCACGGAGGAAATGCGCCTGGCGGGGGACGGCCCGAACCCGGCGAGAGGTCCCGCGAGGGGATCCTCCCGCACCGAGCGGCCGCCCCTGACCCGCCGAGTTGAATACCCCGGGTGGACTGCGCGGACCCCACCCGTTTACCTCTTAACGGTTTCACGCCCTCTTGAACTCTCTCTTCAAAGTTCTTGTCAACTTTCCCTTCAGGTACTTGTCGACTATCGGTCTCGTGCCGGTATTTAGCCTTAGATGGAGTTTACCACCCGCTTTGGCATATGCTGCACCGCGCACTATTGGCGTCTGTGGCGATGGGCGTGGGAGAGCTCAGCTGCAGCGGGGAGAGGTGTGGAGGAGAGTGTGTGGAAGCAGCGTCAGGTTAATTAGCGCAGCTGGCACCAATTAGACTCACCTGATTCTCTCGGCAGTAACAGACTGAAGCAGAGGACAAAAGACAGACGGACAGAGAGGACGGGGGAACGGACGAGCGGAGAACAGCGGACAGGACGAGGTCCGGTGGAGCGGGCAGCTTACCGAACGAGATCCTGTGGAGAGCCGGCTGACGCCGAGACTGTTTACCGGAGGAGAACCGGCGGAGAGCCGGCAGACGTTGAGACTGTTTACCAGACGAGGTCCGGTGTAGTGCCGGGCAAGGAAGAGAGACTGTTTTATTTACATTGAGACGGTGTGGTGAATAAAAGACTTTGTTTGCATTGGCCGAACTGCCGTGGTTATTGTGCTGAGCAGAGCCGCAAACAGGTTCTCCTGTTACAGCGTCCATTTCACAAAAGTAGAGCCACATTTTAGACCTCAGAGGCATCTTTTCCCACTTCGACGACATGCTACACAACTGCAGTAAAGTCAATGTACCTAACGTGAAACCTGTCTGTGAATGGGCAGCATGCTTTTTTCCAGCTTGCCGCAATCACGTGTAATGTTACAGCCAGTCACAGGTTTGCTTTATCATAATCACGTGATAAGTACCGAAACATGGAACCGAAAGACGAGGCTTATTTCGATACTCATTACTATCGAAACATTTCGGTCGGTGCCATTAAAGAACCGAAGTTCGGTACTCAGCCCTAGGAATGGTTCACAAATAAACGTATCCAGGTGTTAGAATGGCCAAGTCAAAGTCCAGACCTGAATCCAATCGAGAATCTGTGGGCAGAGCTGAAGACTGCTGTTCACAAACGCTCTCCATCCAACCTCACTGAGCTCGAGCTATTTTGCAAGGAAGAATGGGCAAGAATTTCAGTCTCTCGGTGTGCAAAACTGATAGAGACATACCCCAAGCGACTTGCAGCTGTAATTGCAGCAAAAGGTGGCGCTACAAAGTTTTAATGCAAGGGGGCCGAATAATATTGCACGCCCCACTTTTCAGATTTTTATTTGTTAAAAAAGTTTAAAATATCCAATAAATTTTGTTCCACTTCACGATTGTGTCCCACTTGTTGTTGATTCTTGACAAAAAAATTACAATTTTATATCTTTGTTTGAAGCCTGAAATGTGGGGAAAGGTTGAAAAGTTCAAGGGGGCCGAATACTTTCACAAGGCACTGTATCTAGTTAGCATGTTCTCTGTGTGCATTCGTAGGTGTTCTCTGGGTTCCCCCCACAGTCCAAAAACATGCTGAGGGTAATTTGGAACTCTAAATTATCTGTATGTGAATTTGAGTGTGCTTGTTTGTCTCCATATGTAGTCCTGTGATAGATTGGTGACCTGTCCAGAGTGTCCGCTGCCTTCGCCTTAAGTCAGCTGGTTTAGACTCCAGCCCTTCCACAATCCTAATGAGGTTTAAATGGTGTATAGATATTGTATAGATGGATGGATAATGGCTCTTTGGCTCATTTGTATTTTTCATTCAACTTTTTCACCTCCAAGAACTTTTCATTTTTGACTTTTCATTGAATAAAAACATCATCCTGATTAATTTCCCCATATATGCAAAAATATGCAGCTAAAAATGCAGGCGTCTATTTAAAATCTCATCTTAATTCTAATGAGGCAAATTTTGCAATGCTCTAAATGGCATCATTCAGATGGGACTTTTTATGTTCATTTTCAGATATTGTTCAGTGAGCACAGGGCTCCCTCAGTTTACTCTCATTCATCCCACTCACTGCAGTCCCACAGGTCACGCTGATAATGGAGAGTCGGGGGGGCACATGCACACATGCTCACACACTTGAAACACATGCTTTTCACTCAGACACTATACCACACAGAGTCAAACACCCACTTTATTAGGCCAATCACAATTCAATCCACAGAAAAAGAGAGTGGAGGAGCACTGATGCGCACATGAGTGGATACTACAAACACACACACCGACACTGACAGCTTGAACACCAGCAGGATTCACTTTCAGGCATTATCCCACACTGAATTTAGTATTTTAACACAGCGTTCGTCATGATTACACTCACTGATAAGTACTGATACTGTAGTAAATTCAGTGCCATCTGTTTTAATAATTTTTTGCTTGGATTTATTTATTCTTATACAAAATTGATGACCCAGAATTTCAGGCAAATCTGCCCTTGATTTTAATCTTCAATTTTTGTATTCTTGTTTAGTTTTCATACTTGTCTCCTTTCTGCTTAACGTAAACACAGCCTGCAGTTCAGCCAAAAAAAAAAACAAAAAACAAGTTGGCCACAGCAGCATTCCTAATGTCATTTTGGTTGAGCATTTTGTTGCTTTATTTTAATTTTTTTTTTTTTTAGAAAATCTAGTTAGACTAAACACTTACATTTTGTGACATTTTGCTCGTTTAAAAATAACAATAATATCACAATTTAGCTTACAATTGGTTGGGTTTTCTAATGGAACACTATGTCACTGATGAGTAGTTTAGGGACTGTTGGGAAGTTGAAAATCCAACAGTTCTCTCTGCTTTTACAGTTTCTGGCTTCGATAAATGGTGTATTTTTTTTTTTAAAGGAAAACACTTAATTTAAAGAAATTTACACTTCTTCAGATATCAAGTGCTTTAGTTTTTTTTTTAAAAATCAGTTTTTGTCTTTTTATCTTTTTGCAGGAAACTTAAGTGACACTTAAGTCACAAACTTCTTGGACGTCATCTTTTATTTTTATGTATAGCATGCTAAACCCAATCCTTAGAATTTTCCTGATTGATGATATACCAACTAAATTTTTTTTGCAAATGGCATTCAAGTTTTCAAGAGTTAAGCTGTACAACTTCAGAAAATACTGCTCTCGGAAACAAAACTGGACCTTGTCTTTTTCTCATTTCAAAACATAGTGATTAAATGATTTTGCTCTGTTTGTGTCAGCACCATGCTGAGGAACAAGAAAAGAACACATGGTTGAGATTAAATCTTTTCAAAGGTCCTGCCATTTTGAAAAATGTCAGCTTACATCAAAGCCTGTGAAGTTCGCAGCAGCTTTAAATCAATCCAATCAATTTAGTCCCACAAAAGTGGGCTGCACATACGGATGCTTCACGTGAACATGTTTAACATGATAGCACCTCACTTTCTCTAATTTGTCTGTGCAGTGCTTCCCTTTCATGTGCTTCTTTTACTTTTACTTAAAAGTCTTACTTACTTATTTCTGCTGTAATAAGGAAGCTACAGTCATTTGCATACCGGGAGTGAGTCTTCACATCAGTGCGGTGTCTCCTTATTTCAAACAGAAATGACATACTCATACCGTCACTTTGCTGATCCTAGTGTTGAGACTCTGTATTTTTATCAAGCTTTTTGTTCAGTCAGTAGTTACAACTACAGAATGCAAATTCATCAGGACATTTTTATGCAGCACAAAAGACATCCAGTATGGTGGTTTTCTGCTTTATGTGATTAAAAAAATTACTTCATTGCGACTAATCACATTTTTGTCAAATAGCAATATTTGACTCAAAAAGCAAAGTTTTTCATTTCAAATAAATTTTGGTTGACGACTGAATTGATGAATAGGCATACATGTGAACTTAAACAACCAAAATGTTCATACATCATTTGTATAGTATTTGTGCATTTTTCATCTGTCTACAACATTCACAGAATACTGCAAGCTCAATGTGCAATTTTAGTGATTGTATTCAACATTTTTAGACTTGTTGTAAAATCAAACACTTTCAGTGTTTTTAAAAGTGAGCTATCGTGGGCTGGCTACAACGTTTGCCGGTACCAGGACTGTTAGAGTTAACATTAATCATCCATGTCCACAGGATCCATCAATTTCAGAAATACTTTTCGCTGAACTATTTTGTAATAAAATAGAAAGTTTGCGACTGAGCTGCCATGTTGGTTCATTTCTATTGGACTGAATGTCTGAAGGGTTGTCATACGATCACCTAGTGGCCCATTAGTGACCAGCAACTAAGTGGGCAATATTCAGATGTGGCACATTTCCATGCGAGAAAAAAATGGCCGTGTGGACACGCAGCTTGTCCGTGCTCGCAGCAACATGTTTTGCATTGAGAAGTGATTAAAAACAAACAATGATGGACGCTTTGCATCAGCCAAAGACTATTGTGTATTTGAATGAATATTTACTGCATAACATTGATGCACGATATGTTAACACTAAAACAATCCACTCTCTTTGTGAAATCACACAGAAATAGGGATTTTCATTAACTTTAGAATCTTGTCTGTCTTTCTCATCCAACTCATTGCTTTCCAAAATCACCCACAGACACATTTTCTAATGTTTATCAATAATGTATTCATTTGCCAATCCCTTACATGATGTGTTACAAAACAGATTCTTACTACCTGTATGGGTCTGTAGCCTCAACTTCCTCAAACTCATTCTACTTTAGCTGTGGTTCACTGACAGTTAGATCATGTCTGAGCTAAAAGCTCTGCATGCATGCATGTATCTAAAAACTTACAAAACTTTACAAAACTTAAATTTCTTTAAGTGTATGCACTGTAGGGTTGTGTTTGAATAACCCCAAACCTCTGGCCAAACTTCTCTTCAAACAGATTTATTGACTGTTTTAATTCCCTGTATATGCCTTTTCTGCCTGACATTAGTCTTCCAATCAATTGTAAAGATTCAAAGAGGGGAAAAAAGATTCTTATGAACAAAAAAAAATCAATAATCTCTTGCTAACTGTTCACAATGCCTTTTTCAATCGTACATCCCTGTCCTAACTGCTGCCTTTCTCTGCTCTGTTCTGATTTTAGCACACACACATCACACAGCCCACTTGATAAAAGACTATAAATTGTCAGTGGACAAGTGGGTTTTTTTTTTCATTCTTTTGTGAGCACATTCTTGAAAAAAGGTGATTGGAAGTAATTTCCCCTGATGCTGTTAGCTAACGCTGTGAAGAAAATGGAGGAAGAGGCACAGCGGAGCCTCATTGTGTCTCATAAACTTCATTTTCTTGTACCAGAAAAAAGAACCTTTACATTCTTGTAAACACTAAAAAACACAAACCACAGTGAAGACTTCCTTTTCATTCTCAAGAATGGTAACAGTTTCACTTTGGACTGAAGCACTTCAGGAGCATCAGTAATCCAGTCAGGTAGAAAACAAGGTCAAAGAGGAATTACTGCTAGATTAAAATTCAACAAAAACAACCCAAACTGGTGATTTTTGGAGATAAACTGAAACTGATCCACTGTGATTCTAAGTAGTTTACACACAGACAGTGTTACTTTCTCTGAAATTCCTTCATATTTTGAGTCCTTAAACTACTTCCAGAGGGAAAATGTCATCTGCTAGAAACCATTACATTGCATACAGACAAAGTGTTTCAAAAACACAAAATGTTTTCTGCTTGATCACTTTTGTACTTGAGTTTAGAAATGAACAGATGAGCTTGTTTTCTTTCTCAGTGACTGATATGTGGAACATTAGCCCAGCTGGCTAAACTGGAATTCTGTTGTTGAGCAAAGACACATGTGGTTGCCTGGAAAATCCAGACTGACTTTATTTATGTATTAATATAAATACAAATAAAGGCAGTCTGGCATTGTGATGACAGGAGACGATTTCAAAAAGGAGGGGCTAACGAATGCAGCTTGAACGAGAAAGAACCAATCAGCGTAACACGGATGTGACGCACAAACAAATCGACCTTGAAGTCCATGTAGTCCAAACATCAATGGCATGCAGCCGAGAAAGCGTCGCGGTGAATGATTACTGCCGTTTTTGTCACAAAAATCGGCGAATACATGGGGTACTCTCAAGTACAACACTTATTTTTGAAAAGGCTATGCAACAAAAGACTCCTTCCGAACGATTAGCGGTGTTAGGAATAACTTGAAATCGGAGCCAAACCAAATCGGTGCGTATGTGTAAAAGTTGCTTAAATTTACTCACACATTTGGAACGAGATTTTCCTCTGTGCAAACAATGGCAAGAAGCCGAAAGTAACGAGCCATCCACTGCCTCCTCATCGTATGAAACGTCAAGTGAAAACAGGCAACGACTAACGCCATCCAAAACGCCAAGAGACCACAAAAAGATTCGCTTTGGCCCCCCTCCTCCTCCTCCGGCATCATCTTCGAGGCGCTGAAGATGACGCAGCATTAACTCCCGCCTCCCGTGCTATGATTGGTCGTACCAAACTGTCCCGGGAGGGAAACGCGATTCAGTTCACCCAATGCCAAACTGACTCTCCTGTATCTCCTAACATGGAGATAGGAGATTACATGGAGATTCAGTTTGGATTTTCCAAGCTACACATGTGGGACATTTGCCATCCTCTACAAGCAGGACATGAAACTAAATAAATCAAACAATAACAAGATTAGACCCTGCGATAATCCTTTTCCCCTCCTGTCTCCTTGAATGCAGTTGTTTTTTAAAATTGCAGTAAATATGTGTGCATTTTCTGTTTTGCCACTTGGTATTTTTCTACTCGTGCTGTTTTTGTGGAAAACTTGTGAACGGCCAAACTATTGTTTTCAGTTGTATTTCATACCAGTATTCGGATTGAGTTATCACTTCTTCAGCAGGAGAAACAGTTGTCACACTGTTGAAAGCGCACGAACACTACAATTCAATAACTGAACAAATCAGAGTTAAAGTCTGGACCCAAACAGGAAAAAAAATCAACTTCTAAAATAAACAAATATCTACATGAATGTACTGGGGCCTGTCATCCATATATATGCCATATTTATTCAATTTTTTTACAATACTACACAAGTGGTATACTGATGAAAGCTGGAATTAAACAACTTGGTTTTGAGGAACAACATTTGGTTCTGGTTCTGTTTGAAAGCTGTGGAATTTGAAGGTAAAGCTAACACCTTGAACTCTTAGTCATGTCTCTTAAATTACTTCCGAACTGTGTTTAAAGTGTGAGAAACATTATGCTCCTGAAAGAGGCCAATACCATCAAGAAATACTGCTGCCATGGATGGGGTGTACGTGTCTGAAACAGTGCTTGGGGAGGAGAAATGTAGGAGAAAAGAATATCCAAGCAGGACATTCCTCAAAGTATCACACTGCCTCCGCTTGCTTGCCTTCTTCCCATGTTGATAAGAGTAGACCATCTTCATTTGATGCTACATGGTCAAGTTCTGATGCCCATGTGTCCATTGTAGACAGGATTGAGCCTGACCGTCACTGATCTGCACTGACATGACCTTACATAGAACAAACTCTATTGCTTTCTCTGTTCTGATACTTTTTATCACAGCAGTATTCATGTTGACAGTAGTTCTCTTCTGTGAGACGAGACCACTTGGGCCAAGTTTCACATCAATGACCCTGATCATGACCCATGACCCTGTTGCCCACTCACCAGTTGTCCTTCCTTGGACCACTTTTTGTAGATTCTATCCACTGCATACCAAGAACACCCAACAATACCTGCTGTTTTAGAGATCTGAACCAGACCTTGAACCATCATAATTCTCAAATCCCCACTGCGTTCCAATACATAAGCTTGAAGAACTGAGTGTTCACTTGCTGTCTAATACATCCCACTCTCTGCCATTCTGCTGTTTTTTTAATCTCTCAGTTATTTTAACCCTTACAAGGCCATGTTTCTGGAGAAGTACATATACTAAAACATATACTAAAACCACCTAATCCATAAAAATATTGATCAAGTCTTGCGAGGTCGCATTGTCGTAGTCGTTTGCCATTGTGAAATTCGGCCGTATTATTACGGTACATGGCCCAGCATAAAAGCTTCGTAATTACGGCTTCGTTATAGCAGCTCATACGGCTTTATCGTCTGAAATAAGCAAATTTGGGGCCAATGTTTATATCTTACCATTGGTCGACTTATATTTTATGTTAATTAGCGAGCCGAGAATGTTCGGTTTCGGCTGTGTGTACAAGTAAGCGTGAACCAAGATCGGTCCCGGCTTTTTAAGGGTTAATGTTGTAGCTGATAAAAGTAAAATGTGCTATGCAAAGAAGGCACTAATGTGTAAGAGTGTTTACTAAAGTATGATATTTTTCTAAACCTAATCACAAACTTTTAGTGCCAAAAGCTACCCAGAAAGTAAGTAAAAAGTGAAATTAAACAAGAATAGAACATGGCTTAGGACAAGAACCCTGGTCATCTGAGTGAAAGTCCAGTCATTGGCTCATGTTTCCATGCTTCCCTCCTGCCTCTTAATGTGGGCTTTCTGGCTTTTTCAAACTGGACACCTTCCTTACGATGTCATGGGTGATAAATTATGTTAATTTTAAATAAATAGGAGTGTAATTTTGAGGAGACAGGGTTTTTGTTTCACCTCTTGATGCCCTCAACCCAAGAACCAAATTCTGTCTTCAACATTGAGCTAATAAGAGACGAGGGGTCAATTGGCGACTTTCCGGCAGTTTAAGAAGAAATAATTCAAATGACTGAAAATAATAGGTTAAAATCTTGTGAAAAATTCAAGCTGCACTACCTCATTATTTGAAATAAATAAACAAATAAAAGGGAAAAACAATCGTTCAGCCTTGGTTTTAAATGAGCCGGGGACCATGTTTTACCGCTATGAAGTCAGCCAACCATCTGTTACTGTCCAAACGGTAAACTTGAAGGAGACACTTAGATTCGTGCTTATTAACCTTCAACATAATCACAGCTTTGACTTCAGTCTGTGTTGCTTCAGGCATAGCTGAACCGTTTCTTTTCCTGTCTCCTTCCTGTCTCTACACCATCACATATTGACTCTGTCTCATTGAATTTCTATCCCCGTTTGTCGGGAAATCACCAGGACAAAGGAGGACACCACGGAGCTGCAAAGGAAAAATGTGATGGACAGAAAACTGCCAAAAGTGATACTGAAGCATCACTTTCAGCTCATATAATCACAGTGTTGTTCTGTACTTTGATTTGAAAACAATGAAAGCAATGAAAATTTGAAAAGACAAAAGCAATACAGGGAAAATTTCTTATCAAACTGTTCCATTTATACATTATTTTTAAATACTTCAGCTACAAAACAATAGTGGTCTGTAAATAACCAGGCATGATGTCAGATGTGTCTTTTTTTCCCCAAAGCAGGCCGCTGATACACAACAAAAGCATCAGTCAGCACCTTCACTATTTAGCCTCCAAACTTGTTTGTTGAGTTTCTACAAAAGAAGTCAAAACTATTCAAAGGTAAAAAATAAGTAAATAAATAAAAATCTCTGCAGACTGTCAGCAGGTTGGCTCACAGAATAAAGCTGCTGAGATGTAAAGAAGCAACATGAGCACAATCAAGTCTAGAGGACCTTTTCTGATAACATTTTAGAAGCAGGCTTTGGGCCAGAAATTATATCAGCAGCTTAATCATCCATTGGGTAGCACTAGAAAATGTATCCCTTTCTCCTATTCAGAACTCACTGTTTTTCATTTGAAGGGAAAGTAGAGAACTGGAAAGAAACTATCCTGGAAAATTAGAAAATTTAATTTAAAATGCAATTTATGGGGTTGATTTCAGCATTACGCCAGCAGCTTTGATTTATTCACAGCACAGACACAGCTCACCATTTCTAATGAGGTCTGCCGCTAATTTATGACCGTATATAATGACAATATTGTGATTAAGGATGCATTTAGAAGCTCACAATCTGAAGGAAGAAAACGGCAATCAATACATGTGTCCTCTGAAGTCAGGCCAGTTCCCATTTCTAAAACACTAAAAGGCCAAGAAAGAAAATAAACAGACAGAAGGCGTGTCTTCCATCCATCCATTCTCTATACACCGCTCTATCCTCACTAGGGTCACGGGGGGTGCTGGAGCCTATCCCAGTTGACTCTGGTGACCTGTCCAGGGTGTCCCCTGCCTTCGCCCGTCTGTCACAGGGCTACATATACAGACAAACAATCACACTCACAGACAACTTAGAGTAATCAAAATTAACCTCAGCATGTTTTTGGACTGTGGGAGGAAGCCGGAGTGCCCGGAGAAAACCCACGCATGCACAGGGAGAACATGCAAACTCCATGCAGAAAGATCCCTGGCTCAGGCTGGGATTTGAACCGGGGATCTTCTTGCTGCAAGGCAAAAGTGCTAACCACTACACCACTGTGCAGCCCAAAAGCATGTCTTGATTACCGAAATGTATTTGCGGCTGAAACACATCAAGTCCTTTTTATTCGTACGATCACAAGTTCATCTGTTTTTTGGAAAGTGGTGAAACATTTAGTGTTGTAAGATGGAAGGTGTCACACCAGTGCTGGGTCGTGTCAGTGACACTGCTTCCATCACTTCAATAAAAAAAAAAAAACATTTTCAGTTGTTCTGTCAAGCTGTCTGCATTACCAATCTGGTAATGGAATTTATGGAATTTACAGAGAGCATATTAAGATAAAAGAAATATAATAATGTGGCTCTTTTTTTTTTAAAAATTTAACCACATTCAAAGCACGACAAAGATTCTCCACTACAGCACAGAGCCCTGTTTTTTTTTCCCCCGTTGCAAAGCAAAAGCACAAGAAACACCAGACAAAATTGATTCCCAAGTGCATCTGTGCTACCACTGTGCTGCAAGGCCACCATCATCTCGAAGTCAGTGTGAGAGAAGCAAACATGACCATGCTGATCAATGTATAACATTGATCTCTGCAGGGTAGCTGAGACTTGGAATGATGGAACAACCAGCAACAACAAACCGACCAAGTGGGACACACAGCAGGTCAGACACTCAGACATGAGCTACTGATGGTGCCGTATGCGGAGATCCAAGCAAAGGATTTTGTTAGTGAATGTTTCTGCAGCTTCCAGTAGGAATTATGGTGCACTGCTTTCCGTCTTTCTGTATTAAGACTGTAACATTACTCATCATTTGAGAGGGAGATCATGACTGACATTTCACCCCTTTAAACCATTACTAGCTTTGGTTGTTCATGGTTTTAATGGTATTTGCCACTAATGCTAGTTGCGGTAAAACAATGGTCTGTTGTTGGAATAAGATAATGGAATTGTTGTGGTTAAGCCATAGTGGCCTGGTAAAACATCTTATTCAAAGGAATCTTAATAGGAGACACATTAAAACAAGATAAGATGAGATAAGATGTGTTTTATTGCTCTGAAAATTTAAATTGGCATTGGACAGCAGCACGGATTTTACAGCTCTGTAAGATTGCAGACAGCATGATAGTAAAACAGAAGCACACAATTAAAATCCTGATTGGAAAAAAAGTGGAGGCGGAGCAAAGTATTACAAAATCGAAGCCCAGATTGCCTCGACAGCAGCCTTCTGTATTTTTTTATTTATTTTTTATTTTTTGGTTAGGTGTGTGCGCTGGACAGTCAAGTACAGTAATGTTGTTTTCAATTAAATTACAAAAAAAAAAAAAAACAACTTACATTCTAATTTTTGGAGCTGCAACTGTATATCTAAATGTATCTGAACTTCTGATCCACAAACATGAGTTTTTGCTGCAGCTTCTGTGTTAACTTGATTTAACAGAAATGAATGAAAACATTCACGTCGGTATGTACATGGAAGTACCAACCACGTAAAATATGAAAGGGAGTGTTAAACTATTAAGGATAATTTGCACCCACTCAGACCTGAACACACAGAGACAGCAAAAACACACGGCAGCCGTTTGATGTGCAGCCAATTAAAAAGCACCGAGAGAGCATCAACACGTGTCCTTCTTCTTCTTGCATTGTACAGTTTACGCTCACCTTGCCTCAAAAGACATCCTTTTCTCTCGCGAAGTCTAAGATGCACTGTGCGATCACAACTGATAGCATGGCCGCTTGGATCCACACAACACCTTGACACAAAGACATGCAGCTACGGAGTTGATTAGAATTAGAAGACCTCCACACAGCCACACAAAGACCTTCCCTCATGTTGCTTCACATTCACATGCACACGCCATCATGCACACAGAAGGTGGAACGCTACCCTCATTATTTTGAAAAGGGAGTCACGAACTGAGATCTGAGGATATTACACAGAGAGGGAGAGTGCACCCTGGGATGAGATGTTCATTAGAGCCTCACCTGCCGTTCTGTTACTGCTTGTGCCACCGACAGCAGCTGCACATACAAACACACACCCCCACACTGTGCAATAACGTGTACAACGACGGCCCTCCACCGCCTGTAAATAATGAATGATTTTTCTATAAATCCGGGCCCAGGATATGGAAGCGCTGAGTGTGCTCGGTCGGCCGGCATCTCCTTATTTGACAGCTTTTTCATCGCTGTTGCCAGCCGGCCAGCCTCGCTCAGGGCTCTGCCAGAAACATTAGGGTGCCGGCCTCGTGATTGCTGACTGCTGTCTCCTGGCAAATGTTGCACATTAATACAAAACCTTTCAACTCCTGCAGACATTACAGCCGAGGTTTTTGTCAGCCACTAGCGAGCAAAGAGCTGTGCCCTGCTCATCAAGGTTGTTGGTGACGACCTGGCAGCTGCAGGAGAAAGAGGAAACAAAAAAAGCTGTGACCTTTGTGTTACATCTGCAGCCATTAAAGCGTCCTATCATCTCACCTCTCCTCTTTCAATAATGGTCATTTTTCTCCCCACCTCTCTCTCTAGCTGCGTTCTCTCAGCTCTGGCTGAGATAAAACTAACAGAGTTTATTTTGATTTGCTTTTCTTCCATTTTTATATGACTTTGCTTACATTTTATGGTGACTTCAGGTCATGCGTTCTTTTTCACCTCTCACTCCCCAGCTTCTTCTGCTCCTGGTAATCCATCTTTCTGTCTACTATTGCTTTCTCTAAGTTTCAAAAATGAAATACACATATATAAAAAAATGTCTTTCAGAAGTTTGAGCATTTCTTTTCAAAGTCGACGTCTGTTATTATGCTATTATTCCATCCTTACTGTATGACTGCCGCTGAATTGCCACCCACATCTTAAATTTTGCTGAGAGATTCAAAGTTGTTCATGAATACTTCTTTTCCCACTTATAATAACATTTAAAGCAGAATCTCTGTGACCAGCCTTCCCATCACTGTTCAATGTTACCTTGATGTAGCCATAGAAGAAGATAGGTATATATAAATCTGGCATATTCACAACATAGATTCTTTTGACACATTTATCCCACTTGATCACACATTAGCAGACAGAACTGGCTGTACTGGTGTGTGAGATTTAGTTTTGATAAATACTAATCACTGCAGACTGGGAACACTCCACAGGAGCTGTAGTTTTGGAATTGCTCTGAGTCAGTCGTGCAGCTATCACAATTTGGCCCTCGTTACACTCACTCAAATCCTTACACTCCCTTACACACCCATTTTTCCTGCTTCTAACACATCAACTTTGAGGACAAAGTGCTCACTTGCTGCCTAATGTATGCAACCTACTAACAGGTGCCATGATAAAAACATAATCTGTGTTATTCACTTCACCTGTAAGTGGTTATGCCTGATCCGTGCATATATACAGTATAGATGTCTTCAGAATGGTTATGAAGCCTACAAGTTGGTGAACATCCAGCGGATTACAGATGACTTTATTTTCATATCATACATTGTCTTCTTTCCTCATTTCACTCTGACCCTGAATTCATACAACCTCAGTGTTTTGAGAGCATATCAGAAACACAACAGAGTTGTGCTTCAAACACATATGACTTGTTCTGTGATATGGGCTGTAGAATTAAATAAGGGGGAAAAAAAGAGGGTGATTTCACTGTCTTCTTCCTTTGTTCTTGTGCAACAAACTGACTCTCTTTATGTGACGCTTTCAAGAAATCACCCTCGCGTTTAATCCAAATTGTACTATCCTCGACTATCTGCTATCTGAGTTCACAATCCCTGTAAACCATCATATACCTATCATCGCACTATTGTTCTGGGGGCACGGATGTAATCATGTGTGAAATTAGTTTGGATAGGGTTTGATGGTGCTCCATGTCTCAATGGATAAATTCAAAGCCCATCTAATTAGGATCTGGAGCAAGAGAGGGAGAGACCAGTGACCTGTGGCCCATTTATCTGCTGCTAATCAGGATTATCTCAGAGTGGGAAATTGTCATAGCTGTCATGTCATTTTTGTGGTGAATTCTCTTTAATAGGTAGTGCAGGTACCACTTTAAACATCACTGCAAGATAATTGACATTTTAACCACTACCTCCAGTTAAGGTGAACATATGACACCCCAGAGATAAATGTAGCCACATTTCCACCACATTTTGGCTGATCAAATGAAGTTTATGAATTATATTGTTGATAATGGGTGTATTCCTTTTTGTTTTTTGTTGTTTTGCAAGATATAGGGTTGGTTGTCTTTGCTGGCTGGTTGATACTTGTGTAGCAGAGATATTAATACTTATCTACATTAATTGCTGTTTATCCAGGTTGTTTGATCCTGACTACACCCTTACATGTGTTGTATCTACTCTCATATGTACGTCACTTCGGATAAAAGCGTCTGCTAAATGAAATTGTAGAACTCTAGAATTAATAATTCAAGCTAAAAAAAAAGAAAAAAAGATTTGTTTAACCAGTGGATTTGCCGCAATATTTGGAGACTAGCTAGCAATGGGCCACCATGACAGAGACTTCTGTGGCCGTTCATGGCTTACAACCAAGCTCATATACATGACAAATTGGCATCTATTGCAAAGATCTTCCTGTTCGATAATTGCAACGTCATTTCGGCAACTAAAGCATTTGTCTGTGATTTGCAAGTCCATCCATCCATTATCTATACACTGCTCAATCCTCATTCGGGTTGCAGGGGGATGGAGTTTATCCCAGCTGACTTAGGGGACATCCTTGACAGGTCACTAGCCTGTCACAATGCTACACGGACAGACAAACTCTCACATTCACACCTATGCACCGTTGAGAATTACCAAGTTTTAGGACTGTGGGTGGAAGCTGGAGTAGCCTGAGAGGACCCACACATGCACAGAGAGAACATGCAGACTACATGCACAGGGATCATGGGAGGATGGGGACATGAACCAGGGATCTTCTAGCTTCAAGGCGAAGGTGCTAACCACCAATCCACTGTGCAGCCCTGGTTTACAAATGACAACTATATTGTAAATTAACTGATATCACTTTGGATAAATCCTGTAAATTTCTGTTTTTTTTAAGACAAAAATACACCATGATCCAGTTCTGAAAAGGAGAACACCTGCCTGTTCAGCCCGATCGCACGAGGATTCGTGAAACTGTCACGTAAGTTTTAGTTTCGGTTTCGTGCGCACCAACACGATTTCGTCATGTTTTTCGTGCCGCTCACCACGAAATGCGCACCAGTGTATTTTAAACGGCGGACTTTTCGTGCCACTCAGAACGTATTTCAAAAGAATGTGTATATTATATTTTTAATGTAAAACCGTGGCGAATCCAACGCTATATTTTGCATGACATCGTCCCTAAACATAACCCTAACCATAACCTAACCATAACCTAACCATAAGCCGGTGGTACACTTACCAATTTGCATAGGAATTTCAAGAATGTCCGGTGGCCGGCGGCCGCAAACGCGATCACACAAGCAGTATACGCCGATGGACAGCTTAGATCGTCATGAATCCGCCGGTATAAACCACTTTCAGATGTGATTACCACAGTGAAAAACATTTCGTGGTGAGCGGCACGAAAAACATGACGAAATCGTGTTGGTGCGCACGAAACCGAAACTAAAACTTACGTGACAGTTTCACGAATCCCCGTGAGACCGGGTTGGCCTGTTGGTACCTCAGCTCCTCATCTTTCATTCTCTTTAACCCTTGGATGCATGGCCAACCAATACCTACACTCTTCCATGGGTGGGGTCAAAAATGACCCCAATTGAAATCAATGCATTTTTGCAATAAACTTGAGACATTTCTTTCATGTTGGTTAGACATTATATATTTTGTTCAACAAAAGAGTATTTTCAGTTTTGATATGTTCTTTCTTCACTTTTAATTCAAATTTTATCACATAACAATCACTGAAACGGTGTCAAAACATGTTTAATCTTCCTCCGTATTTTAAAACAGACAGAGGGACACATAAAGGAGGTTGATTTCCAGGCAGCCTGACATCTCCAGGTGGACAATAGTCTGAGTCCTCTACATCTGAGATGTCAGATCCTGAGTCAATGCCTCCAATAGGCTCTTCATCCCATCCATCCATGATCATTTTTAGGGCAACGTCCACAGGGATCCTAGCTGGCCTCCTAGCAGCCATGTTGCCTTAGGTTGAAAAAAAAAGGAAAAAACATGAGAAAAGACACTGTTTGAATGCACAAAACTATAAATCATTTGTAGCTTTGTAAGTAAATCTACGGGCATGCGCGCACACACACACTCACACACATACACACACACACACACACACACACACACACACACACACACACACACACACACACACACACACACACACACACACACACACACTCACTAACTAACCCATTAGGTAGCCTATTATATGATCATCGATTATTCAATGGTGTATGTGTGTGTGTGTGTGTGTGTGTGTGTGTGTGTGTGTGTGTGTGTGTGTGTGTGTGTGTGTGTGTGTGTGAGAGTGTGTGTGTTTGTGTTAGCTAACAATACTTTAGCTATCAATCCTGTTAGCTAAGATACTGTGTAATAACAGTGCAACAACAGTGTATGAGTGTATGCGTATGCGTGCATGCGTGTGTGTGTGTGTGATTGTGTTAGCTAACAATACTGTTTGCTAATAATAATGTTAGCTAACAGTATTGCTAGCTAACCACAAACTATAAAATTCACATATTCTGTCAATGAAAAATAAGTTCATAAATGGAGATAATACTTACATGTATAATGCTGTGCAAAAATGACCTCCTAGGTGGTGGGACTGCTGACATCAGTTGTATGAGGGACAGTAAATGTTTATTTACACTCACAGTTGCCAAGTACCAATGTTAAGTGAAATATCCCATTGGAAATACTTGGGGTCATTTTTGACCCCGCCCATGGAAGAGTGGGGTACTGATACAAAAACTGATTTTTTTTTAATTAATGAAAAAAATGAATAAAAATGCAAATGGCATCATGTCACAAACATGTTTTATGAGGAATACCTGGAATATGAAAATATCAAAACTTTTAATCTTAAAGATATTAAGGAATAACAACCTCTGGGGTCAATTTTGACCCCACCTATGCATCCTAGGGTTAACCAAATCCTGTTGCAGACTTTCCCTGTAAGCCTATTAGTCATCTCTCCAACCTCCTGAGCACATCCACGTAGGTCAAGAGGCCCCGCCCTTCTCCATTTATCACCACTACATCCACTCACGTCTTTATCTTCCTTCCTTTGTCCTTTCCTCCTCCCTCCTTCCCTTGATGTTTCCCCTCCTCTGCCTCCTGTCTCTTCAAATTCAATCTCGATCGCTCTGCTTCTCAAGCGGTCTCCACCTCTAGCCTCCTCTTTATCCCCTTTCCTCACTTATTATTCCTTCACCTCTTTGTTTATCCAGAGACGACAGAGAGTTTTTCACCTCCCATCTTGTTTTGTCCTCCGTCCTTTACCTTTTCTTCCACTGCCCCCATGCCTCTTGTCACTCTTCCATCTATTTTTTTTATTTTCCCTTTCTTTTTCCTCCTTTTTCTTTATGATTAAGTGGACACTTCCAAACAAGTTCAGCAGCAAACAAACCCCTCCACTTGCTGCTCCTTCAGATTGTTCATATTCTTCCTGCACTCTGTTCAATTTACTTCAGAATACTCTGAGGAAACTCAAGGTTTCTTGTCGTTTTATTTTTGAAAATGGATTTCTGTTATTCGATTCGGTAGAATGTCAGCTTTTACTTCAGACATCAACTTCAGTCTCTTGCCATCACTTGCTGCTCCTTTACTTGTGTCCCTTCTCCTATTTTTTGAGCCTCTGCCCACAACTACCTCTATTCACCAACAAACACTCCACATTTTACTTTCTCCTTCCCCATTCCCACCTTCTCCACCTCCATCATTTCCTTCCTCCAGCTCTTTCCCCCACTTGCCTCCTCCATCTTCCCTCCGACATCAACAATTCAATTACTAACACGCTACACTGCTAAACTGCTTTTCTTGCTCTTTATTCATACTGTCTATTCTAATCTATACACTGGCATTTATATGTAATTAGTTTCTTTTGCTTTTCACAGATGCAATTTAGTTTCAAAATATGATGGCTCAGGTTCCCCTTTGTGTGACTGACACCTGATTTGCCAAGACGGAGGTTTTTGAATTAGGCTGCTCTGCATGTGCGCTCTGGGAAACAGATGATGACATAGTGCTGCTGCGAGGAAACGCTGTTTAAAAATAGGACAAAAATTACAAATGCAGGAGGAAAAGCCAAAGAAATTATAATAAATGGGACTATTGTTGCTTAAAAGCAGTCATCTTATGAAACTGTAAAATATGTGGAATGACATAAGAGACCAGAATTAATTACAGCTTACTAGAAAATGATAATCCCTGCAGCTTCGAAGAAGAGAGAGCTGAATGAGGCGGAAGACAATAACTGTCAGGTATTGTGTTTGGTTATAATTATTGCTGCTTTTTTTCTTTGCATAAATCATTTTTTAAAGATTGTCTTAAGGTTAACTCAATGCATTTCAAACATTTCAGTGCTCACAGTTGAATTCATTAAACTTTTTCTCCACCGCATTGTTCTGTCCCAAAGCAGAAGTTGCATATTAAACCATTTTTTAGGCTTCCTCTTCACCAAAGAGCTGAAGGTCCGAGCCTCAGTCAAGTCCACATGTGCTTTGAGGCTTGCCAGTTAGTAAACAACGTGGTATTCATCTTGCAGAATTCAGTACTTGCAAACTCTGGCACATCATCTATTGCCAACCACACTATCAAATACATATCTACCTTTAATTTAGAGCTGGTTCTTTCAAAAGGAGATTTTTCAGAAAACGTTTTATTTTAGTTGAAGTGAACAGATTTAGTCTTTGAATAGAATACATGTTGTGTGGTTAAATTAGACTTTTTCCAGTCACAGAGGCTGAATATATTCAAATTATGCATCATAAATTGCATATACTATACAACAGCTACTGTCTATTGTATATAAACCTAGACCTGACTTTATTCTTTAACTATGTAGAAACACAAAAACATCTGGTACAGGATGTCTGAAAATAGTATCAGATCTGAAGCCCAGACAGTCGAAAGGTCTGACAGATCTGTAATTGAAGCTACTGTATTTGTAGTTATTATTATTATTATTATTTGGCTGTTTGTCTCTGCTATTTTTCCTTCCTATCTTGTCTAAGCTCATATTATCTCCTTGTTACATCACTTTCTGTCTCTCTCTTCAGTTATTGTCCATCTTATACTGCATCTTGCTTCTAATGGAAGCCTCATTCTGATTCTGCTTCACTTTTTTCCTCTTCACAGTAAAAAACAAAACAAAACATGCTGTTGCATGTCTGACCCAACTCTCTATAATTCATCCACTTATCCCAGCGAATACCCAGTTATGCCAGTGGCCACAAATCCGTTCATTTGTCTCTCCTCTCTTCTCTTAGCTCAGCTCTAATATCTACTTCTTCAAGAATCTTCTGTCTTATTATCTTCATCTTCATTTCTTAAACTTCACACATCTCATTGTAGCCATTCTCTCTTCGTTTCCTCCATGATGATACTGCAGGCGGACTTTAGTATGATGTTTTTGTTTGTCTGCTTGTTAATAACATTCAGCTGCACAAACAATACGGATGGGATTTTAACGAATAGCAGCGTTTTTGAAACTAGTCTTGTTAAGGGTATTAGGTAACATCACAGAAAACTACTGAAAAACTCAGTGCCACAAAGCATCTGCTATATACACTGCATGTTAACATGATAGTTTCTAAAGGTGGAGAGACAATCCACACTACAAAATCTACTCATATTTGCCATTAAGGGCATTTTCTTATCTGCTGATGTTATCAGACAGTGCATTCCAAAATGCATATAACCAGTACAACAATTAAGATTTTTCTAAGCTACCACATCTCTGTGTGAAGTTTGGTTGAGGTTAGACAACATAAACTACTTGTTCAAGATAAGGAAGAAAAAAAAGCCCTGGTTAAATAAACCAAAAATGTCCGATGGTTAGGTGGTTAGGGTGCGTTCTACATGGGGCATTTGAGTAATCACTTTGACTCTAGGCCGACATGACCTCTGCTGCACTCCCCATAGTTTCTGTATGTCCCAGCAGCATTATCCAAATGAAGGCAAAATGCCGGAAAAAAATCTACCTTTCCCTTGCTGGAACATTTGATCATATCACAAAAAAACTAATTAGCAGAATGAGCCTCCTCAGTTGTTATGTCTTCATCCACAAAGGTCGGACATGTGAGCACAATCTGTGAAATTTCCGACATAAATAATTCCACAGCGACAGATCAAGTTGTGTTTGCTGACGACGACCAAGAGTACAGGAAGTAGAGGTTGATTTGAATGGATTCAAAGATATTTGTTAATTTTTAGTGGATGGCAATGTTTTATATCTGATCAATAATTTATGGTAGGAAACTGGTTGATGCAAAATTCATCATTTATTTTTAGATTTAGTTCCATAAAGGATGTGTCAGCAGGTCATTTGGTTTGTATTTTGTTCATCCAACCTCTCTGATGCTTCAGTTATGGGATGGCGTCACTTCCAACCTGCTGTAATCATAAAACCTGCACAAATCACCACCACATTTCCACACTCATTCTTTCCATTCGTTCGTCATCAAACCCCACACTGCTCCTTACTGTAATGCAAATAAAGCTCTCCCTGGTTGGAAATCAACCTTGCTGTCCATTGTTAGAAATCAAGAGAAAGTCCAGGAGCCTGGCGGTAAAAGGCGCGATCGGGGGTAGAAGCGGTGCCATGTTCTGGCAGAGCAGAGCAGAAATTAGTCGTGATGATGGTAAATGGTCCAGCTCTGTTTCACCATCTGAGGTCCTCATTAAGGGAAATGCCTCGCAGAAGCCCAGAGCAGGGATGATTGCACACGCTGTTGACCCTGCTAAGATTGTGTTGAAGTGCGTGTGCATGTGTGTGTCTGTGTGAGAAATCTGCCTTCCTGTTGAGCCCAATCTCTTGTCGGTGTGAAGAAATGATGCGGCTCTGCCAAGCCACATGTTTGGCAAATGTTTCACCAGGTGAACCAAACGCTTTTGGCCAAATACTGATTGTTTCTTCCTTTACACTTCACAGCTCCTGTAACAAATGAATTCGTCGCCTCATAAAGATGCAAGGCACGAGGAATCGATATGCGTAAATGAGGTGACGCCGAGGGTTTCATGCATTCCACACAGCATTCAACGACTACCTTAACCATCTTACAAATGATGCAAGAGCTACAGTATATTACATTCATCTGCCTGCACAGCACAAACAAGCAATTTGTTTTACAATCACCATCAATAAAAGACGCTTGCTGTGGAATCTGTCGTAGAAAAGGTTGTCAGAAGACTGAAATTTCCTTCCATTCTGTTTAATATCTTTCTGTCCTGTGAGATTTATTGTCGTCAATCCTCTTGGTCCCAAAACAATCATGCTTCAGTCCTGATTAATTTTCTGTTGTGTTTCAAAGGAGCCCAGAGCCAAAGGTTCTCTGCAGATTTAAATGGTCCAGCTTCTTAATCATTTTAAGTTGCATTTATTATTTTTATTTTTATGTTAATAGGATAATCCTGTTTTTAACTGGAGCAGTAATCTGTCTGTCATCTCCAAAGCCTGTTTTGTGTCTCACTACCATCATGAGAAGATGTTCAGACCATGCGATAAGAAGAAAAAACAGGCCTCTAAGTTTTATTGCTTTGTTCTTCCTCCACTTTAACATTTGCTTTCTGTTCTTGAAACATTTATGGCCATTAAAAATCCCATACATAAACTGTTTAACCTCCTGAAACCAAACAGATTTTGGGTAGTTTGCTTCCATTTTTATTCACTGTGGGCTCATTTTTCACCACAGTAAGTCCTGCACCTCTCATGGAAACAGAGCAGCCAAGGTGATATAGAGAAAATGTGCACAGCTGACAAACTGGAATCAATATGTACAACATTTTTCCAAGTGCCCGCAGATATCACTAATACTGGGGAAAAAAACCCAAAAATAAAACGGTGACTGCATATGATACAGATGTTTTTCTTCTTATATTTTGAATTTGCTTTGTACTTGTCCCGTCTCTGCTCTGCGTAAACTCGGCGTGCAGTTCAGCAAATTAGTCTGTGAGTGTTTTGTCGCAAGTTTTTTTCTGACAGCTGAATCATTAATTATCTGATAAACACCAAAACTGGTGTGATTTTGGTGATTTGTAGGAGGTAATATGAATTTCAACTCAAAGGTGGGTTTAGAGGGTTATTTGAAAAAAAGTTCTTGTTTTATTCTTCAGATATTTCCTATCCTGCACAGACCCAGAGAGTCTGTAGCACCCATAACTTCTGTCTGGGATGGAAGATATAAAAAATACAAAAAAGACTAAGAGAAGACAGAGAGAACTGCAAAGATGGAAAATTAATATGACAGTGAAGATCAAAGCAGAACAATAGATAATGAGACACAGAAGAACAAAAAGGGATGAATAATTTCTCCTGCCTCTCCTCATTTTGCTCTCCTCTTCATCTGATCTCTCCGTCCATCTTTCCTTTTTCTCCTCACTACTCCAATCTGTCACAGCTTCACTGATTGGGTTTTGTCAGGCAATCAGCTGCACGTTTCAATCCTCGTCTTCTTTGACATGATGGTGAGAGAGATACACAGAGGGGTGAGAAGCACATCGACCAAACATGAAACATGAGGAAAAGGAGTATGATTTATAGCAACAGTACAAGTATTTTGTGCACATTTTCTGCATTAATTTGCATGATTTTTTTTTAAATATTAATTTGAATGTGAGGTTTTTGTTGTTGTTGTTTTTTTAAAAAGGCTAAATAATGTCCACATCAAAAATCTGTTATTTTACGAATATTAATTCTTTGTTATTCTTTTTCTACAGATAGTTCTTCTTCTAGTTTCTTTACAAATCTTTTTTTAAATTTTAATTCTTTTTTTTACAGTGCATTCATGTGTTGCTCGGTGTTTTGTAAGTAGCCTCATTCTGTCTCACACTTGTAAAGGGAAAAATGCAGAAAGAATATTAAGAAGGAATCAAAAGCCTGTGCAGTGCAGCAAAGCCTTTGAGTAACAGCTTAAAAAATAAATACTTGAACATTTGGAAATTATTTATGCCAAACTATGTGATCTTCACTAAACGTTGGACTTTAGTATCAAGGTTATTTTTGATTCTCAAAACACTCCTAATTCCAGAAACTGCACCAAGCTATTCTATCAGTGAGTCATGTTATAAACTGGGATAATGGCAGCAACACTGCTATCAACAAATACTACCTTACCAAACAAAATTCACTTGTGGAGCTCGTATTTCATTTTTACAGTTTTGTTCAGGCAACTCAAAGAACAGTCAGTGTTCCGGTACACTAAGTATTTCAACTTTTGAAATCAAACAAACTAGCCTAGCCGCGCTAGACTCAGGTCTGAAGACGCAAGGGTCTAGGAACTCTCGACAGGGAGGGAGGCGGGCTAAAAGGTTATCTTTCAAATCACTCTGCAGCATTTGGGTAGGTATACAACCAATCAGCGCAACAAATAGGCTGACGTAGTTCCTAGAGCGCCGGAAATCAGAGGATGCGGGAGTTCGGTGAAGCCGTATTTATCTTTCTTATCTTATCCTTTGTTTATCTTTCAAGTTGAATTCTAGCTTCAAATCTTTAAGGGCTGTGGCCAAAGCCGAGTCGAAAGATAACTGTGTATTGTGCGCAGCCATCTTCTTGTCTATACTTGTTTCTATGGTTGTTTCCGGTTGTTTCTGTCAGATGGATACAGAGATGGAATCAAACCAATGAAAAAAAGGTAACAGCAAATGAGATATGGGTCATTTTGGGAAAATATTCCAGTTTTCACTGTAATATGAAGGATGGGGCAAAATGTTGCAAAAGGACTGAGATGCCTAGAATAACAATAACGAATGACAGAAAGTAAGATGTTTAATGTCACTTCTAATTTAATCAGTTTATGTGATTTTGGACTTCAAGAATCAATCTTAAGGAAAATATAGGCAAAAGACGACCAAGAGAAAGAAGTGAAAAAAGGCAAAACAAAACGAAAATAGGCCATTACTATATCCCTTGTCACATCTGGCACCTCATTAGTGTCAGTGTTTCATTCCCATCAACTTCACCCACGCTGAGGGGAAGCAGATGTCTCATTTAATGGAGGCTTTTATCACATTTCAAAACAAGAATGTCAGTGAAATGACCTTAAAACCTGAGGGGTGGACTATGGAGCTAAATGAAGGAGTTAGCAAGGTTTGTTGAGCCTAAACTCAGAGATTCTAATGTCACAAAGGAGGCTATCTTTTAACCTGCTAGATCTCCATGGTAACTGGTGCTGCACAAAGGAGATTCTGGTCAGTTTAGGATTAAAACTGACACTGATTAACCTGTTATTTTTCCTGATCAGCATTCTCCATAAAAGTTTGCTTGTTAATAGCGTAATGTGGAGCTGTTCTGAGAAAAAAAGCAGCTGCAATGAGAGTCACGGAATAGTAAAATATGTGTCACCTCACACCATGAACAGCTTTCTGCCAGCACTCTTATCCTTCATCATTTGCACTGGCAGCATTTTTGCCATAATTCATTCTCATATTCGTCATAGCGCTTCTGTTTCTTTTGACATAAGGGTCATATGATGCATTGACCGCTCCTTTTATGTGGGCACTCACGGTGACTGATGAAGGAAACCCGGTGACAACCATCATCGTGATACCAATGTCTGTGTCAAACTCACATAGCCTCATAGGTATATTGTGGAAGTTCGGCAAGATCGAGAGAGAAGGAGGAGGCAGACACAGAGAGACACACTAGAGATGCAGATGACTTAGCTTGTGAGTACTGATATCAGGAGATGCGGCACCGACAGAGCAGCAGTACATGCAAGCACTGCCAGCATCAGGAGTCTCTCTGATTACCGGATATACATTGTAGTTGGGAGAGGGGTCAAATTTAGATTACAGAGCAACATGGAGACAACTCGTCTGCTTAGTTTTGTCTGAATAGACACTATCTAACCTTGACCAGTGCAGAGAGTCCTGCATATCTTCCTCCTACAGTGTCTGCCTGTCGGAAGATAATTTGGGATGATGACAGCTAACAGCTGCAAGGAAATACCTTAGAAAGGGGAAAGAGTAATTTTCCTTCGCAGTACCCATAGAAATACAATTGCAAATTTAGATTACACTTTAAGATAATTTTAGAAGATATACTGCGTGGGAGCCATGTATGTCTGTACAGTGAATGGATGTGAAGCTATTCCAATAAATATGCACAAAAAACATTTACCTGTTGGCAGTACAAGAGGAAGTATCAAGGAATTATCAAGATTATTAAGATCATTCTGGTATTTTTGCTTTGAGTTAGTTGTTTATTTCTGATGATGTTTTAAATGAAAAGTGTAAAATAAAGAGTTTTTGATGAAATATTGCGATTTAAGCTTAGATTTGAACACTTGGATTACTCATGCCACGTATGAGAAGTTCAAGGACCATCAGAAAGCTGAAAATCAGATGATGGTAGCACTTTATCTCATGGGCTGGGAGGAAGTTTTTCTCAGTGACACAAGTGACATGGAGTCTTCTCATTTGCATTTTTGACAGATCGCCTGTCATCTTTATTGCTCATCAGGTGGCATTCTGTTTTTTCCCCAGTAAGTGTCAAAGTTAATGTCATTGCACTCTTTAATCATGAAAAGGCAGCTAAGGAAGTTAGGAGCAATGATTACTTGTGTGACTCTGTCATAGTATGACAACTACTGGACACAGAATATGACTCTGAATATAATTTAAAACTCTCTATTTCGAGGAAAATGCACATTAGTTGTCTTGAAAAGAATCAAATAAAAAGCCCCATCAGGAAGAGTGAGTGCACCATGAATGACAGAGGGGGAAACATGTTTGAAGTGAAAGTTGTGTCCCGTGGCTCACATCACTGCTCTCCAGAAAAAGAAAAAGAAAATCTTCTAAGGAAATATCACTCGACCGTCCCTTGAGGGGGATAGATTTCAGACTTCAAACTCCTCAAAAGGAAAAATGAAACGTGGAAGCATGAAAGAGAAAGACCAACTATCATTTTCTATCAAAGTTCAAACTTGAGGGCAACTGAACTACTAACAGCACTGGAGTCTGGCTGCTGTACAGTGCAATTCTGAGGCCTTTAATGTCTGCAGGGACTCCCTCTAAACATCTAACAAAATACTGTGGATCACCTAAAGGTGCAGAACAAAATGAGTGAAGGGCTGGGGTTGTTGCACTGGAGCCAAAGAGAAATTATTATATTTTCCCCCATGTTGTCACCTTCAATATTTCATTTGAATGTTGTTTTTTCTTATTTAATGTTAAAACTAAGTAAGACTGAACATCGTTGTCTCGCTGTCCAACACAGTCACAGTTTATACACGACCATTATATGTCACTGTGTGTCTTCTCTCCTACCATTGCCTGTCTAAGTTCTATCCACTATCTTTTCTCTCTGCCCTTTGTCTTCACCCCAAGTGGTCGAGGGTGCCTGCCATCTCTGAGCCTGGTTACATTAGAAGCTTCTCTCTGTATAGACCCTTTATTTGTTTACAAACATTGTGACGTTTTTTGTGGGCGGGGCTTATGCTGGAGGCAAAAGCGGAGCGAGAAGTCAAGCGGGACTGGGAGTATATAGTTTGCGCTGGGAGTTTGCGCTGCAAACTCGAGCATTTTTAACCCGTTAAACTTCAGTGTACCGCCGGCGGTACACTTACTAATTTGCATAGGAATTTAAAGAATGTCCGAAGACTGCAAACGCGATTATATAAACACTATACGCCGATGGAAAGCTTAGATTCTCATGAATCCGCCGGTATAAACCACTTTCAGATGTGATTACCACAGCGGATAATATAAACACATTTGTCCGACAAACAACGAATATCCATCCATCCTTTCTCTGTACACGGCTTCAACGCACACAGCGCGACTCACATTTCCGGGTTTATTATTACACACTGATGAAAATATTCCACAAAAAACGGCCATAATCCTACCTTGGACATCCAGACGACACAAGCCAGTAAACTATTTTGTCCAAAACATATCTAAGTCGGTATATAATCCACGAATTGGTCGTTTTCAAGGAAATGCACCTCGCGATGCGCGTCCAATATTCCCTGTATTTCTCATCATATTTTTTTATTTACAAATAGAATATTAGCGATTTTTTTGTACTGAAAATGGCTGGAATTGACTGCAGCTGATCGTCTCTGTCCAGTCTTTTCGCCTCAGTGCATTTAACCACAACTGTCTTCGTTCCCTCTGAGCACGAGTGCGGTGGAATTCTATAAAACTTTAATTTGCGTTCGCCAATGTCATTCCTCCTATTCTGGCATCCAAAAACACAGCAGGACGACATTTTAGAAAAGTTAATAGAGCCTAGTCCCTCAGTCTTTCGCCTTTCTGTCCGGCCGCGGGCTTCCTCTTTTGCCTCCAGCTAAAGCTGTGACGTCATTCGTGACGTGGGTCATTAAAGGGTCTATAGATATATTGATAAAAAGCTCAAAACTGTAGATTATGTCTAGATCAAACCTCTGTATTTTTTACAAATTGTCATTTGCTAAGAAAATACACAGATGTAAAGATTTTTTTTTTTGAGTAGTGCACTTGTAATACTGACCAATCAGGCCACAGATCAAGAAAAAGAAATGAAAGAAAGAAAGAAAGAAAGAAAAGTTTATCTTCACTCTACAGGTGATTAGTTACATCTACCTAAATACAGAGTGCAGTAAGCTAATGCCGTGTCTGAACAGAAAGAGTAACAGCTGCTTTTTGTGAGTTGTCTGTGTTTTGAAGGTGTAACTACAGTTGTTGTGTATTTGGCTCAAAACACAGGCGACCCGCGTTTAGCTGTACCTGAGTGCACACAGCAGCTGCTGCTGCTCGCTCAAACTTGCTACATTTTCTGTGCAGACACGAACCCTCCATTGTGCTTAGTCATGCTGCAGATGTAGCACCCAAAGCATCTGTGGAGAGACAGCTGGGACAGACCGAGTCACTGTCCCCTTCTAAACCACGCGGTGACCCCCAAAAGATCACATTACAATCAGCTCATCAAGATTTGCTCTGAGGGTGGATTTGGGCTTCGGCAGCCACGTGGCAGCAGTCGCCTCAGATTATATTGTTTGTCACGTACAGTGCTGCAGTTACGAAGATGGCCTGAAAATCCAGGGATTTAACTCCCTAAATCCCAAAACCACCGATGGATTTAAAAGGGTTTTTTTTGCCATAAAAAGAAATAAAATAGAAGAACTACACCATGTAAGAGCCAGACAATATAAAAACACAGTTGGATTTTCTCATATTTACAATGGTCCATAATCTACCTACCTGTGACAGTGAAGACAGCCATCAACGATCCCCACAGTGGATCTATTGAAATGACTGAAATGTTCATCCACAACATTAAAACCACGCCGCTGCAAATGTGTCCATACTCCAAGTGCCAGCTCTGACCCTTCATGGTAAATGGTCTGTATTCATATAGCGCTTTTACTATACCTGCAAGGTACCCAAAGCGCTTTACACGATACGTCACATTCACCCATTCACACACACATTCACACTTCAAGGCCTGGACTAGACCTCTGAAGGTGTCAAGTGGTGACTGACATCAGGATGTTGGCCGTGAATCCTTCAGGTCCTGTGGATTCTACAAGATGCAAGATCAGATTGGAATTTGGAGGTTTGGAAAGCCTTTTGTCGTACTTCTAGAGCCTTTTCTGAGTAGTTTTTTGCAACATGATGGTGTATTGTCCTGCTGGGAGGATGGTGGGAGCTGCTGCCATCCATGGTTTTAATGTTGTGGATCTTCAGTGTATATCAGTGTGATACATTTAGTTTTGTGGAGACAAATTTGATGCACCGATGCCAAGAAATTCAATTGAAAATAATAATAATAATTAAGAGAAAAGAACAACAGGCGAAGGTCGAGCATAGAGAAGAGCTACAGGGAAGAAGACATAAGGACTGTGAATGTCCTGAATATATGCAAATGAGAGTGTGTGTCTGTTTCGTGGAGACAGAGAAGTCATGTGACAACCAGCTATATTTGGTGTCCATTATGCACACACACACACAAACGCAGACACCCTCTGTTCTCGGTAGGGAGAGATTCATTTGCAGTTCAGAGTAAATGGCCTCATAATTCAACGTGGTCATTAGGAAGGAGGAAGGCATAGTCATTACCCTGCAGCACACACACACACACACACACACACACCTACACACACACACGCACACACACACACACACACACACACACACACATGCAATCTGACAAGCAAGTGTAGATAGAAACATCTGGAGATACATGCGTGCATTTGAAGCACAAAAAACACGACTTGAACTGATTCATTAAACATACATAAAATATGTAACTATTATTATCATTATTATTATTACTACTGTTATTATAATTATTATCATCATTATTATTATTTTGACTGAAATTTTTAATTTGGTGTGAATGCAGAGAAGAAGCAGAAGGAAACACAAACATCAGTGAACACTGTTAAAATAATAAAATAAACTTTTAACCTGTCAGTTTTTTTTACTTTTTTTTTTTTTGTTGTTATTTTACATAATTTCCCTGTTTTGGTGAATTAAAGTCAGTAACCCCTAAAATCACTGAAAAAAGCATTAATTTACACAACAATGAGACAAAACGGCAAAATTTCTAATGTTGTCCATAATTAAATTATGTTTTATGTTTTAATTCACAATACAATACACAGATTTCCATGTTTTATTTTCTTTTATTTACATATTTGTTTATACAAAATTATAAGTAAATTAGAAAATGAATAAACAAATTTGTATTTGAAGAAAACACATTAACTGTTCACCATTTGTTTGTAATGTGAAATCTTTGACCTGCTTTTTTCAGCATCACTGTTGTCAGGTTTCCCTTTTCATTGCAATTATTATGATTATATCATTTTTCAGGGTCAAGAACAAGCAGACATGACATGACATGAGAGTCATTTTTCTCTCTATTTTCCTCTCTGCTGGTTTGCATCAACGCTTCTCTTTAGCCTCCAGTCCTTCCAAACCTTCAGCAGCAGTTACGATGAAGGTGTAACAGATTATTTAGCTGATTGTAAACGAAGATGGCTTTGGTAAAAGTGATGAAAAAAAGCAAAATATGAGTAATAAAGACTTGTAAGACTTGTAACTATTGTGTTATCTGCATGCTCTCTTCTAAACAGATAGTCTGTCTCAATGGGATGCACAATTGTACAGTCATTTTCAAAGCACTTTTTCTGTTTATGTTGTGCAAAATGTAGATGCTCACATTCATCATCCTCTAAATGTAAAATCAGGCTGTGATGTTGCAGGTAAACCTGCATGATAGATGAAAGACAGACTAATGAATAAACAGATTTCATCAAGTGGGTGATAATGACTCTCACTAAACATAGATTACACACTCACACACATACACAAACACACACATTCTGATTAGTGAAGGTAACTGTATAGCGGATGAAAAATGATGAATCATGTGACATTTGATGTTCCCTCGTTCTCTTTCATTTCATGTCTTTCTCTTCACCCTTTATGTCTCACCTTTCTCTGTATCCGTTTCTCTGCTTATTGACTTCTCCTTCAATCTGCTTCAGTCTATTTTCACTGAAGAGCTCAGAATAACACTCCCAGCCCGACATCCAAGCACAGCCGTTCCACTTTTTAATTAAAATATTTTTCCACAGTTTTTTTTCCCTCAAACGCAAAAGTTAATTTTGACCTTTACACTGACAGTAAGAATGAGCATAACTTGACAGAAATATACTTCACTGACAAGTTATACAACGAGAGGTCAAAATATGCGAGATGATGTGTTTTTGCTCTTTTTTGGGACTCCAAACACACACTCTTAGACCATCTGTGTGCAATTACCTATTCAGTCAGCTCCATGTCTCTGAGCCAAAGTATGAATGTTTGATGTTTCTATCTATTCAAAGAGACACTTTTGGCTGATCACAAACAGCAGAGTGAAATGAGAGACTGGTAACTGCAAATGACCAAGCAGTGGATACCTGCAGCCATGTCCGCTGAGCGGCTAACAGGCAACTAACATTTCACCTCAAAGAGAAGCTAAAAGCAGGGATGCCTACATATGTAACTGTTGTTTTCCTTTTAAACGGGGTGGACATTTGTTGAGTAATGATAAACAATGAACTCAATTCAATAAAAACACTAAAATAACCTTTTCTTCTGTCAGAAATACTACACTGCCCATCCAAGAAAAAGTTGCACACATTACACTGGACCGCCTTTAGCTCTGAAAATGACAAACGTTCACCATGGCATCGTTTTGATAAGCTTCTGCAATGTCCACAGTTGCATGAATTTTCTATCAATGTCTTATATTAATGATGGGAAAGTCAGACCGCTGCGCCAAGTCTTCTCCAGCACATCCCAAAGATTCTCAATGGGGCTGAGGTCTGGACTCTGTGGAGGTCAATCCACGTGTAAAAATGATGCCTCATGCTCTCTGAACCACTCATTCACAATGTGAGCCCCATGAATCCTGGCATCATCATCTTGGAACATGCCCATGAAAACAGGAAAGAGAAACTCCATCAATGGAAAGACCTGGTCATTCAGTGCATTCAGGTAGTCAGCCGACCTCATTCTTTGGGAAAAAAATGTTGCTGAACCTGACCAACCCCAGATCATAAAACTCTAAGCCCCACAGGCTTGGAGGCACGAGACCGGATGAGTGCATCACTTCATCCAACTCTCTTCTCATCCTTATGTGGGCATCACTTTGGAACAGGGTAAATCTGGACTTATCAGATCACATGATCTTCTTCCAGTGCTCCAGAGTCCAGTCTTTATGCTCCCTAGCAAATTGAAGCTCTTTTTCTGATTAGCCTCACTGATCAGTGGTTTTCATCGAGCTATACAGCTTTTTAGTCCCAATCCCCGGAGTTCTGTTCCTATTGTGTGTGTGGACATGCTCTTAGCTGTGAGTTCTACTGTTGATTTCTTACGATCATCTATGAGTTTGTTACGACCACATTTGCTCCTCGAAGATGATGGTTCACCACTATCCTTCCAGGTTCTTAACCTGATTTATTTTTTTTAGTTTCAACAGCCTCCTTAGTTGTTTTGTGTGCTTGATGCAGTCCAGTAATTTGACCTTTCTGAAACTGATTAACATCCTTTCCATGACCACAGGATATGTCTTCTGACATGGTTGTTTAAGAAACGAGAAGCTCCTCACTGCATCAACTGGAGTTAAATATGCTCTTTCCAGCTGAAACATATTCATCACTGCAGTAATTATCCAACGGAATGTTCTTACCTATTTGCTTCGTTAAATCCAAGTGGCAGCTTTTTTTTTTCAGGCAGTGTATACAATAATATTCTAATTTTGTTTCTGTGTGGAGATTTTATTCCTTACTAAGGGTTAAACAGCACCTAAGAGTTTAACTGTCTGAACCCGATGACCAGCAGAACTGAAAGCATGCTATCTTTAAAAAAATGCAGATAAACTGGTAATAATCAACTTTCTGATGGTTCTTTACCTAATCTGTGACATTCTGTCAGAAAACGAATGGAAGCTTGAAATTATACAAAACATGCAATTGCAGGACAACATGTGTATGACAAACATTCCAGGACTTTTCGGCTGAACTGCAGGTCGAGTTTACGCATAGGAAGGAGAAGACAGAGTGTGGAAACAAATTACAAATGTAGGAAAATAGTAAAATATCTCTAGAATGTAGTCACCATTTTTTCCAGAACTGGTCTCAAGTGGTAAAACTAAGTGTGATGTAATTTTCTACTTTCAATTATCTTTTTCACTTTCATATGCGGGACTGAAATAAATTAGAAAACCAAACTGTCCAACAGTTCAAAGACCAGCAGATTGTTTACCAAGTGAGATTCGGATAACTGGGCCATTCAGTGCAGCTCAAAGCCCAGTTACAACCTAATTAGACTCTCTGGTACCAAAGCCTCACTTCAAATGCCAGATTTGCTCTGCAGCAGATGGTGAAACCTGACACAAACTGACCCGGCACTTTGTAAGTAATTCTGATGTTTTAGGGATCTTAGGACGAGATAAAGTGTTTAAAACTGGGTTTAAATACGCAAGAACACACACACATTAAGCAAATACCCTACATGCAAGCATCGTCAATAAATATTCATGAGGGTGTGTTATGATAATGAGCAGCTCTGGGAGAAAATGGAACAGTGAGGAAACGTCTAGCAGCGATATAAGAAGGCAGATAGGTGTTTTCTCCTTAACACAGATACCTTATGTATACCTTTGCTTTCCTCATTAAGATACCAGTGTGTATAGGATAGAGAATGTTCCCATCAGAGGATTCAAATGAAACACAGCAACATCCTGATTAGTTTTAGCCAATCAGTGTACAGACCTTAATTGTTCTTTCTATCTTTCAATCCCTTCTTCTTCTCTCCTATTTTCTTTTATTTGCACCATTCCTCAGTCGTTAGCTCTTCGTCCACCAGGCTGGACATCCTTGAACTGAGCTCTGTTCTGGGATCTTGGTCTGTCTGAACCGATCTTCAGATTATTTGGTACAGTGAGGTGTTTAAAAATCCTTAAACTAGGCTTCTGTGATGTGTCCCTCCATCAGAACACTCTATCAAATCTAAGCTTAAAACTGTGATACACACGTGGACAAAATTGTTGGTACCCCTCAGTTAAAGAAGGAAAAACCCACAATTCTCACTGAAATCACTTGAAACTCACAAAAGTAACAATAAATAAAAATTTATTGAAAATTAAATCATCAAAAACAGCCATTACTTTTGAATTGTTGATTAACATAATTATTTAAAAAAAACAAACTAATGAAACAGGCCTGGACAAAATGATGGTACTCTATAAAAGATTGAAAACTATTTGACCAGAGTGACATGATTAACTCAGGTGTGTCATTTAATTGACATCACAGGTGTTTCCAAACTCATAATCAGTCAGTCTGCCTATTTAAAGGGAGACAAGTAGTCACCCTGCTGTTTGGTGAAAAGGTGTGTACCACACTGAACATGGACAACAGAAAGCGAAGGAGAGAATTGTCCCAGGACATCCGAAAAAAAAATTATAGACAAACATCTTAAAGGTAAAGGCTATAAGACCATCTCTAAACAGCTTGAAGTTCCTGTGACAACAGTGGCTCATATTATTCAGAAGTTCAAGACCCACGGGACAGTAGCCAACCTCCCTGGACGTGGCCGCAAGAGGAAAATTGATGACAAATTGAAGAGACGGATCGTTCGAATTGTATCCAAAGAGCCCAGAGCAACCTCCAAAGAAATTAAAGGTGAACTCCAAGGCCAAGGTACATCAGTGTCAGATCGCACCATTCGTCGTTGTTTGAGCCAAAGTGGACTTCATGGGAGACGACCAAGGAGGACACCACTGCTGAAAAAAACTCATAAAAAAGCGTGACTGGAATTTGCAAAAATGCATGTTGACAAGCCACAAAGCTTCTGGGAGAATGTCCTTTGGACAGATGAGACCAAACTGGAGCTTTTTGGTAAGGCACATCAACTCTATGTTCATAGACTCAAAACCAAGCATACGAAGAAAAGAACACTGTCCCTACGGTGAAACATGGAGGAGGCTCAGTAATGTTTTGGGGCTGCTTTGCTGCATCTGGCACAGGGTGTCTTGAAAGTGTGCAAGGTACGATGAAATCTGAAGACTATCAAGGCATTCTGGAGAGAAATGTGCTGCCGAGTGTCAGAAAGCTTGGTCTCAGTCGCAGGTCATGGGTCTTCCAACAGGACAACGATCCAAAACACACAGCCAAAAACACCCAAGAATGGCTGAGAGAAAAGCATTGGACTATTCTAAAGTGGCCTTCTATGAGCCCAGATCTGAATCCCATTGAACATATGTGGAAGGAGCTGAAACATGCCATTTGGAGAAGACACCCATCAAACCTGAGACAACTGGAGCTGTTTGCTCATGAGGAGTGGGCCAAAATACCTGTTGACAGCTGCAGAACGCTCATTGACAAATACAGAAATCGTTTAATTGCAGTGATTACCTCAAAAGGTTGTGCAACAAAATATTAAGTTATGGGTACCATCATTTTTGTCCAGCCCTATTTCATTAGTTTGTTTTTTTAAATAATTATGTTAATCAACAATTCAAAAGTAATGGCTGTTTTTGATTATTTAATTTTCAATAAATTTTATTTATTGTTACTTTTGTGAGTTTCAAGTGATTTCAGTGAGAATTGTGGGTTTTTCCTTCTTTAACTGAGGGGTACCAACAATTTTGTCCATGTGTGTAGCATTAAATCATCTGTCTACTATTCACCAATTACTACAAAGTCAACGTGCAATTATAGCGATTATTTTCAACATTTTAAGACTTTTTGTAAACTCATCTTGCAGTGACTTGAAAGTGGTCTATTGTGGGCTGCCAGTACCGGGATTGTCGTAGCTAACATTAAAGGTACGTGTCCACAGGATCCGTCAATTTTTCACATCCTATTCGTTGTCTATGTGAAAAGCACCACATTGCATGCTGGTGGTGTTGCACTGCGTTTCAAGCTGTATTGCGATTCGTTGCCCCGAAGCTCATTTGCAAAAAATAGTTTAATTTCTACAGCTAAAAGAGAAAACTTTTTGTTGTACAAAATGCACACAATTTACATTTACATTTTTATCCAAGCTGCCATGGGGAAGATTTTTAAAAGAAAACTTTCTGCCCAACAAGCAATGTAGTTTCATCTTACATCACTATTTTAAAAATTTTCTTTTTATGTTATTGTTTTTCAGGCTGCTTTTGGCTTTATTTGACAGATTAGTGAAGAGGCAGACAGGAAAGTAGGGAAGAGACCTGCCTTTGTCGTCACTTAGTTACGCCCGCCTTCTGACTCTACACTTCGTGGTGATTCGTCGGCCAGTTTTAGGAGCATCCAACCTCGAGCCTTATGGAAGGTAACTAGACCCACCCTGGCAGAGAATTAAATTCGTTGCCGGTGGGTTGTCTAGCGCGGCTAGGCTAGATGTAGCTGACAGAAAATCTCCCCTTCTGTTCTAGAAAGGAACGGACAGCCCATGATGACTACATTCCCCCAAACATTTCCTCATCTGGACTTACTTCTTGTTGTTTATCTAGCTGTAAAGTATTATTAGATCTCCATTTCGTTCACATTGTCTCCCTATGAGATCATGTGATGTTGAAACTCCTGTAGAGTAAGCCTGGGTTTACTCACCAGATCAGTCAAGAAGCAATATGTTGTTTTTACATGTTGCACAGCTTAGTGAGATCATCTCTCACCTTTTGTCCTGGATCTCTTTATTTTCTCAGAGCTCAGTTTTGCTCATATAAATAACTTCCTTCACATTTTGTATGTTTTTTTAATTCACTATTTAGAACTAATAACGAAACACTGTGTGAAATCCACTGTCTTTCGACATCCAGTGTCTTCTCACGCCCACTTAATTAAAGCTCTCAGAAAAGTGCTGCAAACATCTTAATATGTCATCTTCTTTTTACTGTGGAGACTGCACACAAAAACAGCCCATTCAGAGAACTGTCATAGCTAAAACACTTTTCATGTCACAGTTGTAAAGGCACAAGATTCATGTCAAAACACACAGAGTTGTACTTTGGAAAGTAGTGGAGGTCAGTGGTTCAGATGATGTTTGTACATTTGCATTTAAAAGCTGTAAACTCACAATCATGTCGTCATTATTTCTCAACCTAGAACAACCCTAACACCAGACAGAGAATACAGACAGGGGAGTCTTGCTTTCTGTAATACAGGATATGCACAGAGAAGCAGGAAGATGAAGGTACCAGAAACATGTGGTGATGGTAAGTAAAGGCTAAGATACAGGATTGACAGATCAAAGTCCAACCTTCTGCAAGACAATTAGAAGCAACATTTATCCATCCATCATGTTTGCTGCCTTGCTATACAAAGGAAAAGGCCGACTGTCTTCTGCATTTAGACCTCCATTGTTGGCATTTTAAAGTCCAATCCTGCAGTGATAAGTGTGGAGAGTTCATGAGGGTGAAAGAGTAAATAAAAGGAGCAATGGCTTTAAGCATCAGTCCAAAAAACAAGTCAATTTGGACTCATGTCTTATACATAAGCAGTTTGATTACCGCTCAGTTGATCACTCCAATGTGTGACATTACAGTGTTAATAGTCTCTAGCAAATGACAAAACATGAAGGAAGCCATGATCATCTATAATTTCAATGCAAATGTGTGACTAGAAATACACAAACTGTCCAAATGTGCAACAAAAGTGGCATCAGAGCCCTCATTCACTGAGCAGGAGTGTGCCTCAGAGTCAGTGAGTGCAGATACTGGGATTGGACCCAAAACTATGAGTTGCTTCCAGCAGTTTGCCACAAGCTAATCTGTAATCATCAGCTTCAGCCTGCATCTAGAAGCATGCGGAATTTTCAGCTCTATGATTTGAGGTTCTCTCTATGTGTAGTCCTGTGATAGACTGGTGACCTGTACCAGGATGTCCCTTGTCTTCACCCTAAGTCAGCTGGGATAGACTCCAGAGACCTAATGAGGATGAAGCAGTGTATAGATAATGGATGGATGGATGATTTGAGGTTTCTTAGCAAAGTGCTCACTGGGATTATAGTTGACTCACGTAGGTAAGTTTGATACGAGCACTGGCACTTTTTCCTAACACAGTACCTCATCTGTCGATTCAGCTGGAGTGTTTCATCTTCATGAAGCCTTGGAAGTTCTCCAACTATCAATCAACTAACATCATCTAGGGCTTCCTGAACCTGGATGCACTCTTACCAGTGGAAAACAGCTTCATTTCACATCCTCCTGACACCTCCTGAGCCTTTTGTTCTTAGGTCTACTGTCACAGGGTTATGACACAATAAATTTAAAATTTGTGCATGTTTTCGTTTCATTTTTAGTCATTTCCTTCTGTTTTTCCCTCCAAGGAATCATTTTTGATGTCTCGAAACCGATGCCAAAGACTGACAATGTCCTAAACCGTACAACAGGATCGGTCTGTTGGTTATGGAAACAGGACCTATTTTTTCCAACAAAAATCCCTTCAGGCTGCTCTTTTTCCCTCACAAAAAAACCTGCTTCATGTGAACACTGCTTCAGCCTGCTATCCACTGTCTCTTTTCTCTTTCTCTCTCTTCAGGCTGTTCTGCGCTGAACTCAGCACGATGCTTCTTTCTCCTGTAGTCCACTTCTTTGGGGGCTGTAGCGCTAAACAGATGCTTGCAAGAATACCTGCTCACAACTGTTGTTGCTATGAGTCAAAAACACATTGCACTGCAATGCTATGCTGCAGAAAGTTAAAACTCTTCTTTTCTTCTCTTCTGTGACAGCGCTGAGAGCTGAAAGCGCGGCTAAAGCTCGCAGCGCTGTCAGAAAAAAGTGCTAATGCATGTCTGGGAAAACAAAAAAGTAAAGACGCTGAGAGAAGAGTTTCCGACAGACACATAGCCTCAATTAATGCTGCTTGATGGCTTTTCCTCTGTGCCTTTTATTGTTCATGTTTTTTTTTTTGTTTACAAGGAAAAGGTAAATGGGCAGCTGCTGTCTGCTGCATTCGCTTTCCATCTGCCGTTTACTCTGGCATTTAAAAGATCGTTCGTGAATGTGAAAGAAAAAAAAAACTTTCCTTTTTGCCTCCTTCCCTCAAATAATCAAAACATTTTTTTAAAGTTTCATGTCAGAGTATCTATGCATGCACATCATGAGTACAACATCTGTACACGGGGATGCAAGTAAGGGAAAAACTGTCTGGCGCACAGTGTGATAGTGTGTTGCTTTATATAAAAATGAATAAAACAGAACAGAAAAATTACAGAAACATACCAATATGTTTTGCTATTTTACATGCAGTGTAAAAGGTGTATTACCTGTAATATGCAAAATAACATTAATTGTTTACTTTAACATGATCCTTTAAAAGATGGTTACTTTTTTCTAGTTTATTATGATTATTATTACATTGTAGATGTATATACCTGTTTACAGTACATTTATATTTTGTAGTTATTTGCTTTACTTTACTTTATATCTAGATGGATGTACTTTGAGACTACTGCTGCTGTTATTCCCCTTGCCCACATTGGCCCTCAGGTGATCCCTTCTTACATCACTGTAGTGTAAGGTGCAGGACAAAATCCACAGTATATATCCACAGTATCTCAAGTATCTGAAGTTTAGCCTGAGTTCAGGCAAACGCTCTTGAGCCGGGGCGCTTCAACAGCCAAAGCTCCGCCTCGTTACTTACCAACCTTGAGTTAGGTTCACCCAAGAAATCCTTGCCATAAGACCTCAGGCTATGATTTGATGGATAAGAAGTAAAGGCTTAAGAAATACAGTTTGGAGTGAGACCCTGTTAAGCCTTGAAAGTTATTAGTACTTTTTTCCCCTTTTTTTGTCAGTAATTCTAAAATGAACAGGGAGCCAACAAAGACGGGTCATTATGGTGGTGTTGTGATCAAAGCCAAACCTGAGCATCAAAGCTACAGTCAGATTCAAACATCAGCGGTATGGTTTTTGGTTTAATAAGCCCTGGGCGTTTTTTTGACACATTCATCTGAAAAAACACCCCCAAATCAATTCAGTTGTGAGGCCACTGTGAAAACCTAAAATAAATAAATAAAATCTTTATTCCCATCACCAAGCCAGAGTAAAATGTGAAAAGTCCAGTAAAAAAAAAAAATAAATTACCTCTTACAAATTATGAAAACACATAACAGTGTCATACCAATGACATTGTGCCAGTGATGTTACTGAACCTGTTTTTTGCTGCAACTCTACCAAATTTCATGCGACAGAAACAAAGCACAACAAACATATAGTCTGGACTTGATGTGGGGTTCTCCATGGTGGGAGGGGATCACCATATACTGATAGATTCATATAATAATGAAGCTGTACACACAGGCAGGCATTTTGTCAGACCATGATGTGACCTAAAGCATCTTCTCAGTTTTCTTCCATTTGCCCATGTAACTGCAATGACTGTAACTGAGTTCTGGACACTGACCACATGAAGGTGACCTACACTCAGTAGTCTGCTTGTGTACACCCTTTGTTGATGCAGATTGGGCACTGAGGCTGCTAACACGCTACTCATGCAATACCTTGAAGTAGAGGCACTGTATAGATATAAAACTCACTGGTGTTGTGAAGTGGAAGATTCTTAAAGAAAAGCACTTCGAGAGCACAGTACTCCACCAAGCTGCTCAGTCTTTGCATCATTTCTGATGGATGAAATCTTCAATAAAAAAAATTACGCTGTGCTGAGCACAGGCATGTGTTATACATGCGTACATTATGAATAGATACCGAATCGTGTGACCTAAATATGTAGTGGATGGCGAGAATTGATAGGACTCAGAAACATCCAACAATTTAATCAATTGTTCCTTGAATCGTTTCCAATGGATAAATCCTGATAAGTCTGCAGTGGTCAATTTGTAGTAGGATCACAATCATGTGATCATCAGCAGGGAGCTGACAGACTGTGCACTGTTGTCATGGTTACAGTGACGCCGTGCCGCTATCTCTCAATGATACAGAAATCCTTAATAAATCTGTTGATCCAGACTATGAGCCGTATCACTGTCAAAATCTAATCGAGTGGTCCTGTGTGTCATTTCTGACCTTCCATGAAAATTTCGCCCAAATCTGTTACTCTGTTTTTGAGTAATATTGTGCACAGACTAATGTACACCGATCGTCATATAACTCCACCACGTTCCTTGGTAGAGTATATGACTCCTGGGAGACTCTGAACTCAGAACTTTGCTCATTTTACTGAACATTTAATGCTGCAGTTACAGAGGAACACACAAACACAACTTTCATGAACTCAGGACAGTTTATGATGCACCATACAGCAGACGTGAGTACACCCCTGTGCAATATCCCATAATAGGGAAATGATTCACAATTACATCTTTAATAACTGCATTATTTATAAGTTACTAGTTGAGTATTTCCTTCAATAAACAATCTAAAACACATATTTTAAATATTATGTTCTAAAATACAGGTTGAAGTAGCGACTCAGCACAGAAAACATGAATTCACCTGTAATCACTGACACACAAGTTAGACAACCTGCGGTCACTGAAGCTAACTGAGTACAACCACATGGGCAACACAAGTCTGCATAACATGAACATAAAATAAGAACTGTCAGTTTTGAACCTTTAGGTCTATCTGCATGTCTGCATCATGGCTCAACACTGAAGAGAAATGCCAGAGGAACTGAAAAATTTGAGCGTGAGAATTCACAAAGATGGAAAAGGATAAAGGAGCATCTGTGAAAAAAATCTGTCGAAGCTCAGTCGCAGCTCTGAACTCACTTCTGTCGTAGAAAAGCTTTCTCTTGCACTGCCATTCGCATCTGTTGTCTGCTGTCACCAACACTTCTGTGAATTTATGTGTCTTCCCTCTCACTGCTGTTTTCCTTTTGGATTGGGAGGAGTCCAGTTGACATAATCCTCTTTGGGACTAAATTACAGAGCAAGCCACTTTATATACATCCCAGAGTTCTTCTGTGTCGTGGTCAATCTTTCTTTGTCTTGCTCTGCTTCTCCATCACAACGCCAACCTCCCACTGTCCCTGCCTACCTCACACCTAACACGTGGGCAACACAAGTCTGCATTTGTCTTTTGTTCTCTGCGCCGTTCCTCCATTTGACATAGCCACACCACAAGGGAAACATTTAACATCAATCATAATGTTTTGCTTGACTGTCACATCTTTACATTGTAAAGACTGATTGCACTTTCTCAGCTGTGACTGCAAAGTGTTGTTTTTATTCAATTAAATCTGCTTCCTTGTTAAAATATAGTGCCAAGTGAGCAAATGGAGTTTCCCTTTTGTAGAGTGACAAGCTGATATATCAAGGAGTTATTTAGGCACACTACTTCTAAAAGGGTACACGTTAATGATTGTTCCATTTTGATGCAACCTGATGCATATATTTTGTGGTACATTTGCGTAGTTGGAGGATTTCTCAGCCTCTCACTTCCAGTCAGTCTTGCAGCTTTTACTGTATAACCGCTTTTACAAAATATGAAATTCAGGAATTCATTAGACACCACCTTTGAGTAAAGGAAAAGATACTACACCTACATTTTGCATAACCTCTGGCTATGGAAAGACACCAACCAGTGAAGGTTTATAATTTTGCGTTTTATGTTCAAGGAAACCTTGCTGCGTGGCTACAGTATTTGTTAAAAAGAACGTGTGTGGGGGGCATGTTTGTGTAGGTTCAATGTCCCCCCCCCATCTGCTACTAAAGAACTATTAAGATTTATCTAGCTGTGAGTATGCCATAAAATCACATCAAAATGTCATATTAGCTGCGCAGTAAAAAACACCCTCATTTACGTTTTCTTATCTCTTATTTCCTTCTTTCTTGTTGCCGCTCTTCATGAATAAGTGATTTCAGGCAGCCTGGTGTTATGAGATTCCTTGAAGCCTGCTACAGCTCCCGGATGAGATTTCAGTCTATGCCAGGTAATTACCCATAATCCATCACCTTAATACTGAGTCTAGCAGAGTCCCATTGGGTCCCATTTTTTATAGTTCTTTGGGATAATATGGACATCTTTAAATTCAAAGCACTTGGCTGATATTTGACCTACACTGAGTCTGAGATTATTCATTACTGCTTTCAGGGTGTTTAAGGTTCATCCAACAACCAGTATACTTACCTGTTGAGTAATGTATACATGATGTAGAGACGGTGCCTTGCATTTAGAGCAAGAAAGTAAAATACGCATATTCAGATTTAGACTTGGGTCTGAAGGTGAAAAAAAAGAGTCCAATGTGTTTTTTATGTCCAAACTGGCATAATACATATGTATAGGTGTCGGTATAGGTATAGGTAGGTATTTAAGGTATATATGTTCCTAATATTTTGCCTTCCTAAAGTATATGGAACACCTTTAAAAGTAATACACTCCAGTACAAAACCACTATTATTGCAGACCTCAATAATAAACATCTCTTTCCTGATGACAAAAATGTATAATCTTCATCAAAGTAGAATACATGTCAGAGCTGTTGCATTGGATTGGAAAAGATTTCAAAAGAACGCATTATAAAGTGACTGGTGAATGTAATCTTATTTTTAAAAGAACCCACATAAAGTGGTATCTATATGAAAGAGAAAGTTCATGTAACAATTATCTCTTTAATCCATCCATCCATAAGCAATATGCACTTATCCTTTCAGAGTGCTGCATGGTGCTGGAGTCGTTCCTAGCTGACACTGGGTAAGAGGCGTGGTACAGTCACACACAGTCCATAATGGGGCAACATGAAAGGGCAGGCAACCATTCACACACATTCCAACCTGCTGCGGCCGACCGACCTAAGCTGCATGTCTCTGGATTGTTAAAATTCTTAATATTCAGGGCGTATGAATCTGCTGAATAAACCTCTTGTGGAGTTCAGGTATTATACATAAATGAATATCTCCAACAGTAACTTGTCATATTGTATTTGACTACTTGAACTGCTCCATGAAGCTCTTGAGGAACTTGGGTATTTCATCAATGTAAGTCTGAGATAATAAGAAAAAGATTCAGTCAGATCAATGAAATTCACCCCAGTCTCAGAGGTTAATGAGTGCAGATGCTTGCACTGTTCCTCCTCATCTAGTCATGCCAAGTGATGGGGTCAGCATCATGTCTATAACAGAGGCTGCTGACATTTTTGATGAGGCAAGTTGTCGAAGGCGGCCATCTTAACAGAGGGCACGTGAATGAGAGCTTGCATGGCTGAGTACACAAGTGAAGTAACTGTAGTGGAGATTCAGTTCGTGCGCATTAGTCCGAAGAGTGTGTGTCTGTGTTTTCTGTGTGACTAAGCGTGGGTGAGAAAGGAATAATTCTCAGCATGTGTCCATGTGCGCACGAGTGTGTGTGTGGGTGTGACTCATATTTCTATCTTCAGAACATCATGCAGATGTCACAATGAGAGCAAGGATAGTAATTATCAACCAAAGAGTTAGAGAGGCACCATGGAGACAACACTGTAACACACACACTAAAATTCCCAAACTATAACAATTTTCCCTACGCTTCAGTTCTCCAGAAGAGAGCTGGACATTATTGGGGTAAAAAAAAAAAAAGAAAAAAGATGTTGAGCTATTTGTTTTGCTGCTATAAATAGTCCCACAACCATACAGAGACTAAAGCACTGCATAGAAAATGGATGGATGAATGGATGCTAAATCCATGCTAGGGTTTGCACCCCCCTATGCCATCAGATTTGGTTTTGCACTTGTCATCCAAAACCCTGTGGTGCCAATTTAAATGGTCAAAACTAATTAGGCATGTTGCCTGCATAGAGGCAACAACTGCAAAACACTGCAGACCAAATGAATATTTTTTTCTGTATCATACTTTATGTAGCTGAATATTTCCTTGCATCTGAAGTTGTTGTTAAATCTCAGAGACTCTTAGATAACTAGTGGGAAATCAGAACCAATACAAGTTTTATTTTTTGTGTCAAGCAAAAACAAAGTTCACATCACAATTCTTTCAACATGACTGTTGCAAATGTGAACATTGCAGTGATTGAAGCTCAAAGTACATGTTGTGCAGCCCTGCTGCTGACCAGCTTTAACATGGGCTCACACTGTACTTAATGAAGGTTCAAAGAAGAAAAAAGGAGAAACTGTAGTTTTGTGACAGTTCATAGGACTGAGTATAAATGCTAACCATGCCATGTGTAAAGGGAAATTGTCACTTTGTCAGGGAACTTACTTGACTTACTTGATCTGAGACTCTCAATATTTTTTTTTCAGATGGTTCATGCCAAGTTACATATCATGTAAAGAAGGCCGAAGAACAGGATTAACATCACAATGTTATTTGCTGGTGCTCTGTATGTGGACTCTGTTACTTGTACTTCATCACAGAGGAAAGATAAACTGTACCGACAGTATAAAACTTAGACATGTAAACATTTTAGGCTCCCATTTTTCCCAGTGTAAATCTCCCACTTGTAGTCACCAGCCATCTTTCAAACTTCAAAAGGTCTTGAGCAACATTTTGAACAGGTGTCACAGGAAAAAAAGAGAAATAATGGGGCAATAAATGCTCAATGCAAATGTATCCATAGACAGCATGAGAAGTCACTAATCTAAATTAATGCTATGGTCTTCACAGTCACAAAAAAAAAAAAGAAAGAAAAGCACTCAGAGGGCGGTACTCCGCCAAGGTTGCTCAGTCTTTGTTTTATTTCCGACAGATGAAATCTTGAAAAAATTTGAACCAAATTGTGTGATCTAAATACGGGCAGCAGGAATTGATGGGACTCGCCAATACCCCAACAATTTAATAAATTGTTCCTTGTATCATTTCCAACTGATAAGTTCCAATAAGTCTGCAGCGGTGGATTTGTAGTAGGATCGCAATCATGTGATCGTCAGCAGGCAGGAAGCATAGCGTTCACTTGTAGTCATAGTTACAGTGACAAAGTGCCGTTATCTCGCAAAACAGAAATCTTTTAACAAATCCATGATCCAGACTGTAAGCCTCACTCCCAAATCTAATCAGTTGGTTCTTGTGTCATTTCTAACCCCTCCTAAAATTTCCTCCGAATCCGTTAGTTGCGTTTCCGATTAATGTTGCTAACAGATGAGAGAAAACAGATGAACAAATGGATGCCGATTGTCACACAACTGAGAAGTAAAAAAAAAAAAATCAAATAATTCTTCCAAGAAAAGAGCCATGTTTATTCCTCCAGCAGAGTCTCACAAAATTAGGAGAATGTGTGACATGGAGTACTGAAGCTGTTCTGGAGTCTGGCAGTAGACCTAAGCCTTACTACCACCATGTCTACATATATTAAGGCCAATTTATGTCTTTACATAACCTGTTCTGTCTTATGTTGGTGGACAGATTGGAAAAGAAATTGACATCTCAAAATTCCCTGCTAGGACTTCCCAGTATAAAACCAAAGCAAAAGTGAGAGCACAGCTGTCAGCTATGTTACATCGCATGTTTGAAATGACATCAGTCTCAAGCGAACAACTATGATGCCTTACTACAGAGCAAAACTCCAGCAAAGTATGGCAAAAACAACAAGGTTTTTCTCTCTCTCTCTCTCTCACACACACACACACACACACACTTGTGTACACGAACACGCACACACTCCCTGAGCTCAACATCATATACATGAGTAACAGCTGGTGCTCTCAGGGCAAATGCACTAACTGAAGCAACATGAATCCACCTACGCTCTGTTCAGTCAAATCCATGGGAGAATAATGTGCACAAACACACACATGTGCTTGAACACACAGTGGCATCCATGACCCATACGTGACCAGACAGTTGGCTATCAGGCATTCCATGGGAATATCTGCACAACCAGGAACACTCACACACACAGACGCGTGCTAAGGGGGTTTATGTGTTTTGAAAGTTCTCCTTTTATGTTCGGAAAAAAAATGCTCAAAAAGAACCTGATGTTTCAAGCTGCAACTACTGATGATTGCCCTTTTGAATAACCACTTACCAGCAGGGGAACATTCATCCACTATCTATACACCACTGTATCTTCATTAGAGTTGTGGGGAGCAGACTATCCCAGCTGACTTAGGGTGAAAACAGGGGACACCCTGAACAGGTCCCCAGTCTATCACAGGGCTACATACAGAGACAAATAATCACACTCCCATTCACACCTATGGATACTTTAGAGTTACCATATAACCTCAGCTTGTTTTTAGACTGTCGGAGGAAGATGGAGAGAACCCAAGCATGCACAGGGAGGAACGCTTACTGGGGATCTTCTAGCTGCAAGGTGAAAATGCTAACCACCAAGCCACTGTGCAGCCCAGCAGGAAAACAAACAAACAAAATCATACCCCAATTTAATTGATAACAACACCACAACAAAGCTAAATGACACCAAGGAGCATTCAAAAACGCAATAAATTTCCATATCCCCATCATCTGGTCATATTGAGATCTGAAAAACGGAAGTAAAGTTTGCTTCTGCCTAGACAAAATTGTAAATTAGACAGGGAACAACTTTACTCAGTCCTATAAATCTTCAACTGCAACTCCACCAAATTTGATGCAACGTAAAAGAAACACAATGCTACATCCATTTGTAATACCAGTGTCAGGCGTCCTCTTCGGTGAAAGCATCATGCTCACACACCTTCAGACGCCTTCATCGTTCAGATTGTATCATAAATATACACTTTAAAAGTATATTGATGTAAATTTCAATAATTCAAGCAAGAAAAAAGAAAAATGCATTGACTGGAAAAAAAAATCAACAATTGTGCAGCAGCAAAGTGTTTTTTCAGCTTAGAATGAAGCCCTTGGGAGGGCTTCAATCCCTGGAATTGAAATGCACTGGTCCATCAAAGGTGTCCAGAGCACAAAGATGTTCTGAGGAAAGCAACAAATCTCAGTCATTCTACTCAATAAACGATGCAGATGACTATCAGAATTAAAATTGAATAATTGTCTCTCAATCACTCTATTGATTTTTGGACTAATAATGCAGTGCTGGCATTGATGTTTCTTTCTAAGCAATGACTGGACCTGTGATCAATGGACTCACTGATGTGCTTAGCCTAAATTATTTATAGATTTATGTCATAAATCTTGTCAGTTTGGATTGTCATGTCATCATTCTCAACTACAAAGCCTGTGATTGTCATTTGTAGAAAATTACGTGAGCACATTGAGCTATATTAGAAACAGTTTTTAAGCCCGTGTTCTGCGTTAATAAAGAAATTCATATTATTTTTACCTTATGATGACGTACATGACCAGAAGTTTCCCACCAGGCCAATGACACAGACGATCATGTAGACGACCACGATGGTGACCTTCACCCCGGTCGGCAGTAAGGCGTCGGTCTCGTTGTAGGCACTGCTGAAGTTGTTCTGGAAAATCGAGTCGTTGTAGAGCTGCAGCTCCGCCAGCAGGAACTCGTCTGGGAACTCCATGTCTGATCAGGGACGTTTTACACCCACCTGAAAGAAGAAAGGAAGCTTTTGCTGACTTCCAGTTTCATTTCTGAAGTTACATACAGATGAACTCCACTGTGGCTTCACCATCAAAGCACACTTCCACCCACACTGGACCGCATCCATCAGTGAATCAGGTGACGTCAGAGGGTTTCACATTTTAACCAGAGAGATCAGCGAAACACCGCTTTGGTTACTCCCTAAATATGTGATGTGCAATGGCCGCTTTGAATTAAAAAATAGCTTCCTAAAAGCACGGACTATGTGTGATAGTCACAACATTCACACAACTAAACCGCAAGCTGTGCTAGCAAATGTAAAATGACTGATCATTCTCGCTTCTTCTCTTATGATTTATGACATTATACATTTTTCATACTACATACAGGACATTTTTGAGTTCTCTCTACTTCTAGCCATGTTTGTCTTGTTCCCATGGAGGCGCAGGACTTTATATTGCAGTGAAAAGTGATCCCACAGTGAGTAAAATATGATAGGAGGATGAAGAAGTCAACTTGATGCCACCAAAATCCGAGAAAGGACGAAAGGAAGGAAGATACCAGCTTGAGTCTGGGTGTGTAGGAACAGAAGGTGCAAAGACAAAGGGGGAAGAAGGGGAGAAAAGAGTGAGTAGATGGGGAGGATGTAAAAACAATGTGATGAAGGAAACTGAACAGGAACAAAACAAGAGAAGAGGAATTGACAGCATGAAAATTTCTATTAATGCACTGCCATGAGGGATACATCAATGCCAAGAGATGTGTGAGAAAGAGATTAGGAGAAAGAACCAGGAAGACAGAGAGGGGAGATGACATCAATATTTATGGATGGTAATGCAGTGCAAGGAGAGAGAAATTGTGCTGGAATATTGGGATATCATCATAATTCTACAGCAGAACACAAAACAGACATTTGTTCATACATTTAAGGAAGAAGGCTAGGTTTGTGATGGTCTGGACCTTTAAACTTAGGGATCAGATAAGACACGGAGTAAAAGTCCAAAATCCAAGTTTAAATAAACAAGACATGAGCGAAATACAGGAAGGAGTCAGTGAAGCAGCCAGTCCAGATAAGGAGCAGGTCAAAAGGTAAAATTTAGCAACAGTTCACGTATCCAAAAATACATCAAGAGTTACTGAGGATCAGGCAAAAACAGAAACCAGAACAGGCACAAGGAATCACAAAAATACCAAGGAATGGCCAGAGCGTTCTGCTGTAGGACATATAACAACAGTCTGACAACGGGGAAAAGATCTGCTTGGTGAATGCATAATGAGTAAGTAATTTGCTAACTCAACATGAAACTGAAAGCTGCACAAAAAATGGCAGTAAAACTAATCAAGAAGCATGAAAGCAACACTCAGCAAAAAAACAGAACATGATCACTAAGAATCTTTTTCTTCTTACAAGTAGGACACCAGTAATAAATACTGGTTTTTAAAAGGAAACAACCTGTATTTTCCCCCGTTAAACTTAGAGCTGGGTGATTTAATTGTAAAAACCTAGCATTATAGAAAGTTTCAATTTAGTCTAAATGATAATAATTAACATTACTTGCTGACTTATTTGCAAAGGCAAGTATTTTCAATGTAATCACCTTTCTTTGAATGTATCATTTAAATATACCTAACACACAAATAAACAAATTAGCCACATAAATAAAAATTAGAAAAGCACTCAGAGAGTGTAGTACTTTGCCAAGAATGCTTAGTCATTGTATGATTTCAGATGGATAAGTCCTGATAAGTCCACAGCGTTGGATTTGTTGTAGGATCGCAATCATGTGATAGTCAGCAGGCAGTTGGCCTAGTGTTCACTTTTGTCACAGTTACAATGCCACTATCTTGCAATGATAACAAAATCTTTAACAAATTCATGAATCCAGACTATCACTGCCAATATCTAACCACTTGGTCCTTGTGGCATTTCTGATCTTCAATGAAAATTTCATCCAAATCCATTTGTCCGATTTTGAGTAATGTTGCAAACTGACAGACAGACACACACACAGACAGATACCAAATGTCACATAACTCTTTTATCCTTACTTATTACTCCGTCAAGGAACGTGGCGGAGTAATAATTAAGGATAAAACAGTGATCTTGCCAATTTATTACCATAAAAGAAAACAACTTTGACTAGACTAGTGCACCTCAGGAAATCTACACAGCTCTGGGAATATTGATGAAAGGCAAAATGGGTCCATTTTCATTATCTGCTTTCATGATAGTGCGCACATGATGCTTTTAAAATGATTGAACATCATGTTAAATCATATCCTTAATTCTACTCAAGAAGTGTCTAATGGTGATGCACATTACTTCTATAATTTTATCACCCATTCCAACTTTGTGTTGTCTGTCCATCTGTCCACCCACACATCCTCCATAAGCACAGTTTGCAGTTCTACAGAAATCTCACACTCCTTTGCTCTCCAACGTTGCTGGAAGGTAATGATGAAAGCTTCTCTTTAGAGGAATTCTAACGTTTGGTGAAGAGTCAACTAAACTTGAACATGAAGTTCTCAGGTCTCACTTCTATTCGTGGTAGTGGACAGATATTGAGGGGAAAATGAAATGGGGAGTCAGTTTAGGCGATTTAGCCAACTGAGGATGTCTCCTGTGGGGGTATTCTGGGACCATCTAACAGAGAGGATGCCCTACGGCTGAGAGGATTACATATTCCAACTGACCTGGGTACACCCAGAATCCCTAAGGGAGAGCTAAGCAATAGGGATGAATCCCTGGGCTGCCTATTTTAAATGCTGCTTGATGGAGTCGAACTTGGAGAAGTGAGAGGAAATAAAGAAACTAAAGGATGTGCACTACTGTTCGAAGGTTTGGGGTCACCCAGATAATTTCATGTTTTCCTGAAAACTCACACTTTTATTCATGTGCTAATACAACAGCACAAGGGTTTTCTAATCATCAATTAGCCTTTCAACACCATTAGCTAACACAATGTAGCATTAGAACACAGGAGTGATGGTTGCTGGAAATGTTCCTCTGTACCCCTATGTAGATATTCCATTAAAAATCAGCCCTTTCCAGCTAAAATAGTCATTTACCACATTTATAATGTCTAGATTGTACTTCTGATTAGTTTAATGTTATCTTCATTGAAAGAACTGCTTTTCTTTTAAAAATAAGGACATTTCTAAGTGACCCCAAACTTTTGAAGGGTAGTACGTAGGATTTACTCCAAATTAATTACAGTGCCAGTGTTTATTATAATACAAGAACATGGTCATGAATGTGTTTTACAGTGACGAGCCATTTCCCTGATACTGTACAAACATAAGGTATATTAGGCGCTAGCTATTGGGATACCTCTGTTCCACTGCAACAGCCCTTCATGCAAGCTGCAGCAGCAGTACATCAAGATGATGCGATGAACCCAGCGCCCTCCTCTCTCTCTCTGCGTAATCATGAATATTCATCAAATCAAAACAGCAAAGTAGCTCTGCTCTGTTGCCGAATTTCCCCAGGGTTACTGCCAGGCTTAATATACATGCTTTATATATGCTCTCATATCTCTCTTTCTTCTCTTGTTCCTTCCTCAAGTTTTTCTCCATCACTCTCTTTTCCTCCCCACCCCACTCCTGACATCCAAACTCTTCATTCTGACACAGTCTGTTATGTTTTCCAGGTTCAATCTCTGCTTCAGCAGCAGTGTGTGTACGTGTGTGTGTGTGTGTGTGTGTGTGTGTGTGTGTGTGTGTGTGTGTGTGTGTGTGTGTGTGTGTGTGTGTGTGTGTGTGTGTGTGTGTGTGTGTGTGTGTGTGTGTGTGCTGGTATGTGTGTTTTGGCTGCCTAAGGTTTGATGAATGCGCTTTAAAAGTTAGAGCCTTCAGTATGTGTCCATGTAAGGCTGCAGTGGCACTCTGGGTGGGCTGCTGTGTACCACTTTCAGCATGTGTGAGAGGACTAAGAAGCACTAATGACACTGATGTTTTTATTACTGCCGCAGGAAGAAGGACGAAGAGCATGTAGGAAAGTAGCTAACTACACACGTGGACAAAATTGTTGGTACCCCTCAGTTAAAGAAGGAAAAACCCACAATTCTCACTGAAATCACTTGAAACTCACAAAAGTAACAATAAATAAAATTTATTGAAAATTAAATAATCAAAATCAGCCATCACTTTTGAATTATTGATTAACATAATTATTTAAAAAAACAAACTAATGAAATAGGGCTGGACAAAAATGATGGTACCCATAACTTAATATTTTGTTGCACAACCTTTTGAGGCAATCACTGCAATTAAACGATTTCTGTATTTGTCAATGAGCGTTCTGCAGCTGTCAACAGGTATTTTGGCCCACTCCTCATGAGCAAACAGCTCCAGTTGTCTCAGGTTTGATGGGTGTCTTCTCCAAATGGCATGTTTCAGCTCCTTCCACATATGTTCAATGGCATTCAGATCTGGGCTCATAGAAGGCCACTTTAGAATAGTCCAACGCTTTTCTCTCAGCCATTCTTGGGTGTTTTTGGCTGTGTGTTTTGGATCGTTGTCTTGTTGGAAGACCCATGACCTGCGACTGAGACCAAGCTTTCTGACACTCGGCAGCACATTTCTCTCCAGAATGCCTTGATAGTCTTCAGATTTCATCGTACCTTGCACACTTTCAAGACACCCTGTGCCAGATGCAGCAAAGCAGCCCCAAAACATTACTGAGCCTCCTCCATGTTTCACCGTAGGGACAGTGTTCTTTTCTTCGTATGCTTGGTTTTTGAGTCTATGAACATAGAGTTGATGTGCCTTACCAAAAAGCTCCAGTTTGGTCTCATCTGTCCAAAGGACATTCTCCCAGAAGCTTTGTGGCTTGTCAACATGCATTTTTGCAAATTCCAGTCTGGCTTTTTTATGAGTTTTTTTCAGCAGTGGTGTCCTCCTTGGTCGTCTCCCATGAAGTCCACTTTGGCTCAAACAACGACGAATGGTGCCATCTGACACTGATGTACCTTGGCCTTGGAGTTCACCTTTAATTTCTTTGGAGGTTGCTCTGGGCTCTTTGGATACAATTCCAACGATCCGTCTCTTCAATTTGTCATCAATTTTCCTCTTGCGGCCACGTCCAGGGAGGTTGGCTACTGTCCCGTGGGTCTTGAACTTCTGAATAATATGAGCCACTGTTGTCACAGGAACTTCAAGCTGTTTAGAGATGGTCTTATAGCCTTTACCTTTAAGATGTTTGTCTATAATTTTTTTTTGGATGTCCTGGGACAATTCTCTCCTTCGCTTTCTGTTGTCCATGTTCAGTGTGGTACACACCTTTTCACCAAACAGCAGGGTGACTACTTGTCTCCCTTTAAATAGGCAGACTGACTGATTATGAGTTTGGAAACACCTGTGATGTCAATTAAATGACACACCTGAGTTAATCATGTCACTCTGGTCAAATAGTTTTCAATCTTTTATAGAGGTACCATCATTTTTGTCCAGGCCTGTTTTATTAGTTTGTTTTTTTAAATAATTATGTTAATCAACAATTCAAAAGTGATGGCTGTTTTTGATTATTTAATTTTCAATAAATTTTTATTTATTGTTACTTTTGTGAGTTTCAAGTGATTTCAGTGAGAATTGTGGGTTTTTCCTTCTTTAACTGAGGGGTACCAACAATTTTGTCCACGTGTGTAGCAACTAGTTATTACACTTCCAATATTCCACTCAAGTGTCTTGAATGTAGCAAGTTATTACCTCTACTCTGGTGTCAGTAATTATCTGTCGATCAAAATGCTTCGGATAGATTTTTATGCCAAGTTTGCAAAATAACAATGGGATCTGTGCACAACTCTGCTAACTACAGCAAGAATATTAATCCAGCAGCGGTAACTCCCATCCATTGTGGCATTTAATTACTCCAGTCTATTTGTGTTGTTTAAAGACATCATTTTGTCTTCTCTGACTAATGCACGTCATGTGGTGTTTCTCCATGGTGGTGACAGAAAGGAGACGAGAGGAGCAACAAGTGTCGACAACTGGAGTCAAACTGCGGACACTGAAGTCAACTATCCCTGCTCTTCTTATTCTTTTGGGGTCTCTGTGCTGATTCCGTTGCCCTGAGCAGCATCCAGGAAAGCAAAGCGACGATATGAGTTATAAGCGAAAGCTATTCATGCTGCAGAATGAATAAACTCACTTACTATTAGGAATGCCATACTTGTTGCCAAATTCAACACAGTTGTAAACAGTATCTGCTTGAGTTACTGCAGCTTTCTGTCAGCTTTACCCTGTCTGGCTATTCTCTCTCTCTGACAGCTCCCGTTAACAAGGCTTTACTGTCTTCCCTAATTTCTGTTCTTATACAACTGAACTGTGATCTTATAACAATCTGAGCCGCTTCATCTGAAAGACTAAGACTATATGGTTGATTTTAAGAAAACATGCTAGTTCTGGATAAAATACAATCCATTTCACTTCATGCAGAAAGCTTTTCCTCTGTTTTCTTGTTTACCACAGTGATGATTCCTGGACCATCAAACATCTGACTGATTCTGAGGACCTCTGGGTGTCACATGTAGCTGTACTTTGGTGTCATCTGTCACCGCGCTACTGCTGGGTAGTTCAATAATCCTATCAAAATATGTGACTGTTGGAGTGGTGGCTCAGCAGTTAAGGCTCTGGGTAACTGATCAGAAGGTCATGGGTTCAACTTCCAGCACTGTTGGGCCCATTGCCGCATCTTCCTCCATAGGGATGAACTAAATATTCTCTGTTGTTGCAGTTTTTCAACAAGATGTTTGCCTTGTAACATGTGCCTAAAGGGTACATCTTAACCCAAACCCCGATATAGTAATTTTGGTGCCACACTTCAAGTTAATATAAAAACAAAGAAAGAAAAAAAGACAACCGTGAAAGCAAAACATACTCACCAAATGAAATAACCTCAGTGAAAAAATAAAATAACGATCTGACATATGACAGAATCTCAGCCTCTTCAGTGAAATCTCTATGACTTACGCCATCATCTCTCAAGCCTCCTCGTGAGTCTACGGTGTACAAAGGTCTCCCTGAAGCACCAGAGGGTTTGGAGAAAATGGCTGCACTTGATGGCCTGTGAATATGAACAGGTTTGTGTCAGCCCATCTCACACCAACCGTAAGGCCACAGTCATGTCAATGAGATCCCATTTTTGTTTTTTCTCACTGTGATGTTTGAACTCAAAGAAACATCCCTGACCTGTTTGATCTTATGGATTACACTGCTGTCACATGATTGGCTGACTGGATAACTGTATGAATAAACAAGATGTTCCTAATGTAGCACTGGTGGATGTTTATGTAATTATTGCATTATTTCACGATTAACTTTTACAGTTTTAAATGCTGGTAAAACAGCAGTTATATGAAACACATGCCTTGAAGTGTCATCAGCTTCTACTATCACTGGATTAATAAAATTGGTTATAATTGGTAAATTGATAATAAAGTTGTGACAAGAAAGAGGTGACAAATGGAATAAGTGGACGAAGAAAAAGACCATATCTCTGGTTCTCCTGCACAATTTGGATAATTTCTTTTTACTTTCTATTGTAAATAACAAGTCACTGGAGTACCCTGCATCTTTTTTGTGCAATAATTGCACAGTTTGCAATAGAAATATATTGAAGTTAAGGCAATCAATGAGGGATAACAACCTGCTGGACAAAATCACATACATTCCAGGCAAAACCTGACCTGACATTCTTGTGTGTGTTTTGTTGTTGTTGTTTTTCATTCATTTAATGACTGAAGAAGCTCTGTTTCTTTCAAGCAGATCTACAGTTGTTCCGAATATTGCAATTCACCCTCATAATTCAATATTAATCACCCATCATGATTAGAACGGTTACTATAATGTTGGAAAAACAAAACAGTGAATGTCTTTTGGATCTCCTTAGAGGAAAACTAAACGGTTTTTAAAAGTGGACAAGCAAGGTTTAAATATTGTGAACTAAATGAGAGATCAGTGAGCTGCAGAGCATTTGTTTGTGCTGGATGCCCACAGGCTCAGATCTTTCTCAGAGGAAACAGAGAATACAAACAGTTGTTAATAAGTCCATGCGGTTCAGGTAAACTGGAGGAAGATGTAGTCCCTGTTTATTTTCATCCATTAAGCTTGTTCACGGCTGTCCAAATGCTTAATGTTACATAAAAGGACGTGATCCTGGTTTCCGCTTTTATTTTTTTCTCTCTCTACACTGCAAAGAACAACCTGGAGTCTCTTCTTCGCCAGTTACACGGAAAATATCCTGCACAACTTTAGTGTCCGCTGCAACAATCACCTGTTGATGACTGAGGATTGATGCTGACACTGTCATGATTATCACCAGAGTAAATGCTTGCTACAGACCTCTGGTAGCAAAACAATGTAACCCTTTACTAGGCAAATAAAAATCTATACCATTTGACAAATTTGGCAAAGACAATGATGTTGCTTTAAACTGAGGGTGAAAATAAGTGAAAGACAAGGAAAACAGCAGTGTGATCCAAAATACTCTGGTACAAACAAGCCACCAAAATCACCTTTGTTTCCAACATAACTACAATACACAAAAAAGTATTTCCACAACTCACAGAGAGGGACCAAAGAACACAGGGACACTGGGAGCCTGGATATCCTGCTCCTAAATTAAACATCACTTCCCTTTAAATGTTTATGACTGCAGGTTGGCACCAACTTGAAGACACACATGCAAACAGGAGATAATTGTACAGCACTGCACTGTGTTTTATACAGATTTTTACACCAGTGCAGTTCAATGAAGAGTTGATGAGCTTGCTGACTTCTCTAATGCTGCAATTTTCCCCTTGGATTCTGCTATTTTCTCTCTGCACATGTCAGCTGCAGGACTGGTTTTGAGCTGCACATCAGCAACAGGTCTGCCTCACGGGCCTTAAGAGCATACTCTGAAACTACGCCTGGTTTTCTCCTCGGAGTTGGCAATGATGTCCTGTATATTTATTGCTTTTAATCATAAGCTCCAGTGGAAAACTGTTTCTGGAATACATGCTCTACACATGCTGTACTATAACAATACCTCTTTCTTATAGCACATCAGCTGACTGCTCTGTTGTTGGGTCTGTGTGAAAAAATCCTTTTGTATGAGATCAGTTTCAGGCCAGTGCTGAACATTTTTGCCACACTGGTAACAATCTTGCTATCCATGCTTTATATCTTCAGTAAGCACCAACAGACCATTCTGCATGGCTGCATTTATTTGCATGGTGACAACAATATTTGGTACATTGGACTGTCTATCTTTTATTCATTGAAAGCTCAACTTAAGTTTTAATGCAACACTGACAACAAGGTGTTTGAAATAATTTAAAGCTCAGATAGCTACAAGTTACTGAGCAAACATAACCTGCTGATAAAAAAGGCAACACAGAACGCACAGTAAGTAAGGACACTTTGACTTGTGCTAAAAAGTTTATTTAACTTTTCATGCAGTTACTTGTTTGGTTTAAAGAGACTAAGAGAGTCAATGAAACTGGGACTTTCATTAGGCTGCCAGTGATATTTTTCTGTTTAGGAAGAACAGGTCTATTAGATTTCACCCTATAACTGCAATAGCATGATGATACTGTAAAATTAAGAGTGAAAAACTGCTCTGATCAGAGCCCTTCTGTTGTTTTGTGGCCAGTTCTGTCACATCACACTTGCACTTCCCTGCTCCAAAGTACTGTGTCAGTAGTAACAGAATCACATTTCCAGTAGAGACACTACACGAGTCAAAACACCCAATCAGACAGCACTTAAAGCAGTGATGCACTTCAGTCTGAGCGTAAAAATGCGCCCAACTTCCACCTTTCTTTGCAACGCAACTGGTCATAGAAATACAGCACGAGGGGGTGAAGCGTGTTTGCACCGACCGTCCTGCAAACACACGCCATAAATGCGACAACACTTCACATGAAACACGCCAGGCACACGTCTCCACCGGTCTCTATGCGGTGCGTTATGGCAACAGTTCAGATGAAGCGGCTCAGAATAAAAACAGTGACAAAGCGCAGACAGACAGATGGACGGACGCGGGCGCGATTCCTCTCGCTGCCCGCAGGACACACATGTGGACACATGCTGGGGATGGAGTTGCTTCGCTGCAGCGGGTATGTGCCTTATCCTACCTTCAGTCAGTGCCAACGGCTCCGGAGATCCCCGCAGACCGCCCCGAGGACACCGCTGCTGGAAGTTGTTGTGTTTCTCTCTGCGCTACTGTCTTGGATGTTGCTCTCTCTCTCTCTCTCGGCTTGTCTTCAAATTCACAGTTTCCTCCGCTTGTCATCACCAAGTAGTGGCAAAATCCAAAACCTCCTGTCAGGCGGTCCAGATTTTTTTTAAATTATTATTTTATTTTTTTCTCCGGGATGACGAGCTGAGAGAAAAACAGCTTCACCTCCAGTCAGCATCAGCTGGCAGAAAGACAGAGAGAGAGAGAAACGGAGAGAGGGTGAGGAAGAGGGAGAGGAAGAGGGAGAGGAGGGGTCTGCTGGGATGAAGATGCAGTCAGGCTCTGCGCTTTCTCTCTCTTTCTCGGTCGGATCGATGAGGGTTTGCTCGACACCCCTTCTCTTTCTCCTCTTCATCCCCGCACTAGTAACCCATCTTGTATGCGCATTTGAATCATCTGTGCGTGTGTGTACATCTTCAGAGTCTCCACGTTGTGTAGTTGTGTGTGTGTGTGTGTACAGCACCTGTAACGGTATGGCTGTGTGTACACACTGCGAGCTGTCCGTGTTTGGACTCTCTGATCCGGGAGGGATGATGAAGCAGAACCTGCAGTGATTCCATCTGAAGAGGAAACACGTGAATTCATGATCAGAGTGACACAACCTGCGATTGTAATCACATTACCTTTCCCATTAGCAAGGCGAGGTTACACAGGCTTTCTGTCCAATGAAATTTTCCCCTCACTTAGGCCAAGGAGGAGTGATGTCATGATTCTGATGTGGGTAATAAATGACTGAGTGATCCAACAGGTTACATGAGCAGTGCAGCAGTTCACAGTCTCACATGTATTGGTGGAATAATTATTTTCTGTGGGAGGGAAGAAAGGAAACAGCTTGATTCAGACAGCAAGGGCACAAAAAAGAAAGGGCTTGCTGAAATTTGTCATAAAGCCTCATGATAACCATGCTTGAGCTTGTAATATATAGATTTCATATAGATGGGTATGGACACTTTCATGTAAAGATCTGAATAAGTCTTCAACCACTTGTCCAAACAATGCTGAATGCACAGAAGATCAGTAAGACATTAGACAACCACAAACAGTCATTTGAGATCTGTATGAAACACTCAGGTCCAAGATTTTTGCACAAGCACAATGACAAAAAAGGGAGTTTTGATTTTGAATTTAGTTTTGGATTTCTCATAATAATGTAAACTCTGCAGTACCATGTCAGATGTATGTGATTGAGCTGTTTTGTTCTCCAGTTCTGTTCCCAACGGCCATTGTTTTTCTCTTCACTGTGGTATAGATTGACTGTATGGACTTCAATAACTTGAGTTAAGCTGTGATAACTTGCATTGCATCTTTACTAAGCAGACTTACCAGCATGTCCTCAAACAAAAAACGACCACATAGGTCGTCTGTACACGCCCGTATTACGACCCAGTGTTACGTTTTGACATATGCGACTTCTAGCAGTTGAGTAAATATCGACACTCCGGAGTCGCAGGTGAAACGTCACCATGAACAAACTTTCATCTAACACTATCCCTGTCCCTATCCCTAACCCTAACCTTAACCATAACCCTAAACCCATGTTGGGAAAGTGAGGAAAAAGCCGTTTTGCAACGGAAAAGCCGTTTCGTGAATTAAATCCCGTAATGTGTTCCTTTTCCCCGTAGGGGCGCTAACGTAAATACACTCTCACGGGTCGTATTCCGGTGCACGGTGCATACGACCGATGCGGTCATATGAATTTGAGGACTTGTTGGACTCACTGTTCATTCATTTACGACCATTTGAAATGTGACATCTGTTGGACAAATGTTTGTAGCAGAAGTGGCTTTTCTACATGTGTATTACTGAAAATGAGAAGTTAACTGTGTTTTTCTTCAACCTCTTTAACATTACATTTACCAATCTCACCAACTAGGTGTAGAGTTCTTTTATGGGTTTGTGGAAGCAAAATCAATTGTCAGCTCTTTGTTGTAAATTACTCTGCCAAGGAGGAGGGGGGTGGTATGCTAATGTTACCCTAGAACATTTCCTCAATCACTATTTTGTGAGGACTCTGTTGCTCAATCCTGCACCCATCACTGCCCAACATGATTGCAATGGTATAAAGAAAATCAAACAAGTCAAAGCTTTTCTCCTCATAGCAGAATTCTAATGAAGTTCAGTCAGACCATTCTGCAGTGGAGAATGGGCTGAATATGAGAGATTCTGTCTTCACAATCAATCTCCATTGACATTCTGTCGTGGTGGAGTACCTCAGGGCTCTATCCTAGCTCCTTTATTATTCTCATTGTATATTAATGGTCTCCCAGATGTCTGTCTGGGGCTTAATGTGCTGATGTATGCAGATGATGCAGTGAGCTTCACTCTGGGAGAGGACACTGTGATAATTGTTACAAATCTCTCAAATGCCTTATCCAAGATAGAAGACTGGTTAACATTGAACTGTCTCACGCTTAACACCAAAACAACTGTTTGTATGATGTTTACCAAAAAGAAAAAAGAAAACAATGACACATATAACTGAAAAATGACTGTCTGAGACAATCTTGTGTAAACTTTCTGAGATTGTTTGTTCATTAATATGCACTGTCTCGTCCAAATAAAGAAATGAAGTGAAATCAAACATCAAAACTTGTGGGAGAAAGTGCAAGCAACCAGTCACATGTGTGCTGCCCTCACATGGTTCTTCTGTAGCTGCAGTAGCCCCAGTTACAATTCTGATATTCTGCCAAACCTCAGATCACAGAATTGGAAGCAGTTGTCACTCCCAAATGATCTTGTGAATTGGGAACAGATATGACATCTAAATCTGACCCCTAAATGCATTCTTGCCTTGTGATGCTCTCAAAACCCGATTCATGGATCAAACTATTCAGTTCTGAGTTTGAATAATCCTCATCTGTCAAACTGTTCATCTTCATATTAGGTATTTCCAAGAAATGCCAAAAAGTCAAAAGCTGAGAATGTGCCTTAACATATTGCATTCAGGTAATTCAGGTAAACATATGAAAACAAGTCTTTACAATTCAAGCACAGAAAATCTTTGCTGCATTTGACTGAACTCTTTTAAACCCAAATGGAAACTTACCTTCAATTTATAGAGACAATTTTAAGGAAGAGGGCCACTGCACAGTGAAAATGGTTCAGATGTAACTATTAGTATTAGTTTTTAATAAAGAGATACAAACATAAGTTGAGACTTCATCATTCAACACTGCTGCCAAATTTCATTTATAAAAATCTTTTGAATATTTAGGGCCAAACCCCCCAAAATGGGATTTTTTAATTACAGCTCCACACACACACGCATAAAGTCTTTGATCATTTATTTTCATTTATTGCACCAAAGCCCCACTGAAAAACAAACAGATAGCTGAGATATTTTTCATGATAAGTCCACTGCAGTTGCTGAAAATAAGTCAGCATCAAATGGCATCATTATTTTACACTCACTATATATTCATGAAAGAAAAATAACCAAAGAGGTAAATGAACCCAGGATGAGCTCAGCGGTGCGTCAAAAACTGTCACAGTTATTTAAAGGGGACTTCTCCTTCAGTAAGTCTTCAGTTGTTTTTGTGACCTCAGCTAATCTGATCAGACAAATTGGCGGTAATGAACTATTGTGTGTGTGTGCATGTGTATTTGAGAGTCTTGAATGAGTCATTTTAGGGCCATAGCTGTTCTAATTTGACGTCTGGTCAACCAGTAATCTCAGGAGTCCTCAGGGCTCTCTGCTGGGTCACTTTCTGGCAACAGATGGAGTTTCTCAGACGACAAAAACACTTTGTGAACCCTTAAACCCATTTGCCTTTTTGATCTGGTTCATTTGAGTAGATAAAAAAAAGCTGCAGCCTGAACTCTGCTGAGGATTTAAAGGACAATACTAGTGATTTTGCATGTTAAAGGTTATGTCTTCACTAATTCACTTTCATTTTCAAATACCATTTTAAAGGACAAACTGTCTGTGCAGACCAGCAAAAAGTCTCAGAATAATCTCCATCCATATTAACATGCCCGAAAACATGTATTGTATGACCATCCACATTTCACACTTGATGTTTTTGTTCAGACTGCCCAGGAGCAATTCAATTCAGTTTTATTTATATACTCCCAAATACAGTTCAGATTGTTTCATGATGGTTTAAAGAACCCATATGCCTGATCCTCCAGAGAAAGCCCTAAGGTGACAGCGGCAAGACAAAACTCCCTTCACAGGAAGAAACCTTGAGCAGAGCCTGGCTCATATAGGGGGACCCTTATCTGTTCCCCAATCTTTCTGTTTCTGACTATCCAGACTCTCAGAGGGAAACTAAAACTAAAGTTAAACTAAAATGGGATCACCATACTTTCCAAAAGTCTCAGTTATAGTAGTGCTATAATACCGTAGTAGTGCAGAAGCTGTACACATAGCAAGAATTAGCAGTCTTAAAACAAAACTGCAGTATATTAATTTGGTGTATTTGCAATACATCTTCCATGCCAGTTATTTTCCAAAGCATGCAGCTATATTTTCACTTTGGTTTTATTTTGCAGAATTGTTGAAATTAATAACGAAATAAAAGAAATAATAACATGAGACATGGGCTGCACTGTGGTTTGGTGGTTACCGCTTTCGCCTTGCAGCTTGAAGATCCCTGGTTTGCGTCCCGACCCCCTGTGACCCTAATGAGGATTGAGCGGTGTATAGAGAATGGATGGATGGGATATGAAACACTTAAGTTAAAATATCATTTTTTTCCCCGACCACATCACTGTTAATGTACTGTACAGCAATCATCCAGTAAAAGTTTGTCTTCTTCTCAGAGCTCCTTATCATGAAATTTATTTCCTGACATTGTTTTTGTGAATGCATCTCTATTTTACTGTTGTTTATTTACTTCTTACGAACTAATGTTAGACTCGTGCGATCATCCAGTGACAGCACACATCTAAGTTCATCACAGAGGAGCAGATGTTTATCAGAACATTTACAACATTACTAGCTAGTAATTAGTTACAGTTATAGTGTATGAATGCATTTTACTGTGGCAACTGAATGGGATACATTCCCTACACGACTTGCCACTTTCACCAGACTTGTTGTCAATAATGTTATATGCATTATATGCACACATGATTTGAGCTGATCCTGCAGAACTACTGATATGGTCCTTTAACAACTGAACACAGATGGCTTAAAGCTCCAGTGTGTAGAATTCAGGAGGAACCTGATGGCAGAAGTGAAATTTAAAAGTAGTATGACCTGAAAACAGGAATCCTGTTTTTGTTCTCATCAGTTTAGTCATTTTAAGTCATTTTAAGTCCATCTGTTGAACAATCATTTTTTAGTTAATGTTTGGTAGTCCAGAAAGGACAAACCAAACATTACTTCCATTGCCCACACATGTATACATTTTTGTTTTTATTTTTTTATTGTGTGTGTGTGTGTGTGTGTGTGTGTGTGTGTGTGTGTGTGTGTGTGTGTGTGTGTGTGTGTGTGTGTGTGTGTGTGTGTGTGTGTGTGTGTGTGTGTGTGTGTGTGTTTTGAGGCAAGTTCATGTTCTGCTGAATTATGCTTGTTTGTGACCCATTGCAAATACCTTTCAAATTAATATATCTTTTCCATTTGTTTTGCTGCTTCACTATTGCTGTTTTAGTTATAATTTAGATGTAGCGGGACTCGTCACCTTGGTAACCTGGGGCAACTGTGGCTCAGTTTGTATAATGCAAGGTTAGCGGTTCGATCCCCGGCCTCTCCACATGCTGAAGTGTTCTTGGGCAAGACACTGAATCCCAAGTTGCTGCCCAAATTCTGTCACGATTGGTGTGCGAATGGGTCAATTCAAAACATACTGTAAAGAATTTTAACTACCACTAAGGCTGAAAGGCACTATATAAGTGCAGACTTTAACCCTTGGATGCATGGCCAACCAATACCTACACTCTTCCATGGGTGGGGTCAAAAATGACCCCAATTGAAATCAATGCATTTTTGCAATAAACTTGAGACATTTCTTTCATGTTGGTTAGACATTATATATTTTGTTCAACAAAAGAGTATTTTCAATTTTGATATGTTCTTTCTTCACTTTTAATTCAAATTTTATTACATAACAATCACTGAAACGGTATCAAAACATGTTTAATCTTCCTCCGTATTTTAAAACAGACAGAGGGACACATAAATTAACATTCAGTAACAATAATCAATAACATTCATAACAATCATAGCATTCAATAACATTCATTCAACATTCATGTTCAGACAAACATATCTCTTCTCACTCTTCACAGCTTTCACAGACTATTTTCTTGTGGCTGTGACCATTGCAGACAGGGCTTTTGCATTTCCAACAGAAGTTGGTGGCTAAATGTTAGATTGATGGCTAAATCATTTGTAGCTTTGTAAGTAAATCTACGGGTGTGTGCGCTCTCTCTCTCTCTCTCTCTCTCTCTCTCTCTCTCTCTCTCTCTCTCTCTCTCTCTCTCTCTCTCTCTCTCTCTCTCTCTCTCTCTCTCTCTCTCTCTCTCTCTCTCTCTCTCACACACACACACACACACACACACACACACACACACACACATCTCCACTCACATTCACACTGTTGTTACACTGTTATTACACAGTATGTTAGCTCACAGGATTGTTAGGTAAAAGCATTGTTAGCTAACACACACACACACACACACACACACACACACACACACACACACACACACACACACCCATTAGGTAGCCTATTATATGATCATCGATTATTCAATGGTGTATTTGTGTGTGTGTGTGTGAGTGTGTGTGTTTGTGTTAGCTAACAATACTTTAGCTATCAATCCTGTTAGCTAAGATACTGTCTAATAACAGTGCAACAACAGTGTATGAGTGTATGTGTATGCGTGCGTGAGTGCATGTGTGCATGTGTGCGTGTGTGTGATTGTGTTAGCTAACAATACTGTTTGCTAATAATAATGTTAGCTAACAGTATTGTTAGCTAACAATACTGTGGTTAGCTAACAGTATTGTTAGCTAACCACAAACTAGGCAAATTTCACAGATATTCTCATAAAATTCATACTTTCATGTATGATACATGTATAATGCCGTGCAAAAATGACCTCCTAGGTGGTGGGACTGCTGACATCAGTTGTATGAGGGACAGTAAATGTTTATTTACACTCACAGTTGCCAAGAACCAATGTTAAGTGAAATATCCCATTGGAAATACTTGGGGTCATTTTTGACCCCGCCCATGGAAGAGTGGGGTACTGATACAAAAACTGATTTTTTTTTTAAATTAATGAAAAAATGAATAAAAATGCAAATGGCATCATGTCACAAACATGTTTTATGAGGAATACCTGGAATATGAAAATATCAAAACTTTTAATCTTAAAGATATTAAGGAATAACAACCTCTGGGGTCAATTTTGACCCCACCTATGCATCCGAGGGTTAACATGGAAAACAAAAGATTAGCTTTATCCATTTTCCTCAACCTCACTGTGTAGTTTATTTGCTTTAACCGAACTAAACAGAGTGACAACAACAAGGAAATGAATCAAATGCTGGTCACTGACCTGTGCTTCCATCCTCCCCTTCTACCACCTAACATCGACTCTTAGACTCTTTCAAATTCAAAACCAAAATACATTTGCACCAGAATGAAATTATGTCTCTTTCAGTATGTAAATGAGTAAGAAGTCTGCATATAAATTTGTCATTTTGTTTAAACAGGGGTAGGTGAATACAACTACAGAATCCTTATTACATTCATGAGATAAAAGGAAACAGTGAAGAAACACTTGAAGAAAGTCTCATTTGTGAAAGTATTTGTTTGCTGCAGGGGTTATGCTGACTACTTGTGAAAGAAATGTAAAGCCAAAACTAGCAGTATATTTATATTCTCTGGATGATGGCAATTTTCAAAGCAGTGATGGTGCCGCACATGAAGGCAAGGACTGGATTGTATCTGACACATCAGAAAGGGAGAAGGGGTTCACCAAGAAGCATGAGGTGTTTTGTCATACTTGAATATTTTTAAAAGTCTTTGTATTCTCCAATTTGACCAAATTTTGGGCATGACTGTGAACTGATGACAAGAGATCACAACTACTGTGAACTGATGGCAGAGGAATATTGCCTGGAAGGTCACATTTCATGATTACATACTTTTTACAGCCATGCAGCTCTGTAATCACCAATGTCAGTGAAGCGAATGTAATCTGCTTTCCAAATGTTCGCTCGGCCTGAAAACCTGGCTAAATCCAGCCTACATGTTACTGAATAATTAGCAGGGAACACAAACAACTTTAGAGTTTTGTTTCGAATTAGAAGGTACTGAAATAGAAACAGATATAGATAATAAAGGATTAAGAAGTAAGTGACTGGAAAAGGTCACATACTATCAGCGAATCATTCACAGATAAAAATGACGAAGAAGCAAGAGACCACTGGGGATTGTTTTTGTGCTCTTTACTGTCATTTATTTATTGCTTCTGTCTGAAGACTCCAAAGGATTCATATGTCTGAAGGCTGAAGGAACCTGGAGATCACAGAGGACTCATTAAACACACTTCTTCTGTAAGAGACCCTCTGCTGACCTGAACTCAAATCGTATCCTAATGTCTCTCCTGGGAGTCTCCTGTATTGTCACTGTGAATGTGAATAATGGATTCTATTTCTCTATACTCATGATGTCAGCACTTGTGGAAGTGGCCTTTTCTAAAGTGAATCAGTGAATCTGACCAATGCAGCAGTTGGGATTTAAATTACAATCATCTGTATGTACAGTCTATTAAACAAAGCCATCTTTTGCTTGGCCGACAGCCAAGATTTTCTGTTTCAACTTACTAAATCACCATCAACTAAAGCGTTTTAAATTTGCCACTTCAATAGGTGTCTTAGTAATTATATAGATATAGGCTATAATTTAAATCTCAATAGCTTTAATTAAAATTACAGTTTAAGTGAATATTGTGTTTTCAAATTTTGATTCAAAAGTAATTAATCTCTTAGCCTAAGATGCTACTTTCGAACTGCATAACAAATTAACATTAGCATTATTAACACTAACACTAACTACTAGCTACAAACTGTTTGAAGGAACAGTGGCTGTCTCAGTTTGAAATGAAATGTCTTCATTTTTGTAGCAATTAGTTTGCAAATGGTCACTATCCTGGACTAAGCAGTCAAGCACAAAAACACAGGTTTAAAGTTCCAAAAAAAAGACGGATTTATTTTTCAAAAAAAGTATCTTTTACAAAACAAAAGACTGAAGATAATGAAGGCAAAGTTATAGGGCCCCGAAAAGAGGTCAACAAAATATAACTATTGAAAATATGGCGAACAAACTAAACTGTAAACTAAGTGTGCGTGCTCCATCCAGAAAACAATGTGTTGTCAAAATGCTAATAAACCAATTTTAAACAAAATAAACTGTGTGTTGTTTGTGATTTAAGTGACTGCAGCTCAAAGTAACTAAACATGTGGTAATGGTGTCAGAGTGTGAAAATGCTACAACCTCTTGTGTGGCTATGGGCACCACTTTAACAGTCACTAATGGATGTCTACTGTTGTACGCATTAAAATTTTAAGTATTTACACTCTCATTCAAATCTAATTGTGTTGATGAACAAGATATTATTCAAACCTGCGAGCCCCACTTGGTTACACCTGTTGTTGCCGAGTTCACAGTTGCCACCACTAAGTGCTGTCTTTTTTTTTTAGACTGGCAGTCCTTCTTGTGCTAGGTTTCTTCTTTATTTCAGAAACTTTTCTCTTGAGCTTCAGCAAACTAATGATTGCTGTTTGACCATACTTTATTGAAAACAGTGTTTCCTGACCAGGATTTAAGCCCAGGCCACCTGGTTGAGAATACTGATTCCTAACCACTAAATCACCACGGAAATACAAAGAGTCAAAGAGACTTTCTTTGTGCTGATGTACTCTGAGAGACAATGTGTGGGCTCAGAGAAAAAACAAGGCAAACAAAAATGCAACTGTTTTCATTAGTCTTTTTGAGTTATGACAACTTCTAATGAAATTATATTCAACCAGTACATTTTTTTGATTAACCTCCTGAACTCGTCCAGGTATGTTAAGGTAGCTTGAAATGCTGAACTTGATAGCAAGAAACTTCAACCAGTTTTATTAAGTTACTTCAACTTGCTTTATAGTTTCAAATCATCTAATGCAAAAACATCCAGTAGCTTCAGGTTGAACTGTTGTGTAACTAACTAAACTAGTAGACAATATATATATAAAAAGACAAATTCAGAAAGCAATATGGACTAAACCATGAAAACAATGCAGTAAAATTTTAGATTCCATTTCACATCACAACATATGCCTCCAATTTTAAAATGATACGGCAAAAAACATTTGGCAACATTATCATTTCTCCATATACACAGACATAAATGAAACAAAGTAATATATAAATGTGCAAAGGATGTATATTTTCAATTAAGCACCTATAAACCAATCACAACCACATAAGTTTACACTGATTTCTTCCTTGCATAGACGACTGCTGTTTTTGGATTGGACAGCACCACCTATACTTCCTTGCATTTATTCAAATCTATTCTAGAGCTCACATATCAGTCTCTAACATGCCAACACCATTTCATCAACGCTCATAGAAACTGTGCTTGAAAGAAGAACAACGGCATAATTTTAGCTAAAGATATCTTGGATATATGAGACACGCTTCAATGTGGAGCAGACCCATTCACTGTACGCTCTCTTGCAGCCAGGGGAGGGGTGTTGCTATGACAACTTGAACTCCGGGTGTTTTTTTTCTTAAGCAGTGGGATCAGTGTGAGCATTTTGAGTCATCGAATGCATAACTTGCTCACATAACTTGTGTATGACAAGTTAAATTTTTGCTCATCACACTTATTTTTGGGATCATGTACAAAAACATTCATCTAAGAGAGATGAGATGTGAAGATCTGGTTCTTGATTTGAACCAACAGCCTTCAGATTATTGCTCAAACCTCTGAGATTCCTTTCACCCAAGTTGTTCACCCATTTCTTCTATGAGTGCACACTAATGCAGCTGACTTTTCCTCTCTCTCTTGTCCTGTTCACATTTCTGCATGTGCACAGGCTCGGTCCTTGTTTATTTCTTGCCAGTTTTTGTTTTCATTTAAGCACACTCTCCTCTGTGCCCTTTCATTTGCCCTCAGATTTACTATGTGCCCCTGAGGATTTTTGCTTTTTCCACTCGCTGAAAATAAATCACACTGAATAAACTTTAAAACAGTGTAATAGTAGTGGCACCAGAATGGGTTTCTTTACTGCTGATATTTGTTTATATGCCCTTGATGAGTACAACGTCTCCCATGTGACTGAATAACTCCAGAGTATCACAATATACATGGTCAGTTCTTTAAAACAGAAATGTGTTTAATGTTACCCTAAAGTCCCTGATATTCAACTTTTGAGCCCTGGTCTGAGATAATCATTATTTGTAGAGCACATTGTAAAACCAGTTTACAAAATGCATCTCTTGAAATCAGTGATCAGACAGTTTTATGATCTATGGAGTTTTATAACAGTGAAAACTAACTGTTTTCCTGTGAAGACTGATTATGAACATGGCAAGGCATTTTAATATTTAATAGCTATATATGCATTGCAGATTTTCATGTTTCAATGCTTTCGTGTTAACAAACAAACAAAAAACTAATTAGATATCCACTGTGTCCTTCTTCCAAAACAACGAACACGGCAGAGTTCTGTGACAATCAGCATACATTTGTCTGTCTGTCTGTCTGTCTGTCAGCAACATTACTCAAAAACATACTGACAGATTTGGAGGAAATTTTCAGGGAAGGTCAGAAATGACACAAGGACCAAGTGAATGGATTTTGGTGGTGATCTGGCTTATAGTCTGGATCCACAATTTTGTTAAGGATTTCTGTATTGCGAGATAGCAGCATCTCATCACTGTAAGGATGACAAGTGAACGCTACATCAGCTGCTGTCATGCCGGAGGAACCTGGAGCCAAAGTTCTAGTGAATTTCAAACAAAAGCTAACAATGAACACAGCCCAAGTTCTGCAAATACTTCGCAGATAAGCTCCCAGAGCATTTGCTAGTGATCATCCACCGCAGCAGCTGCCTTTTCTTCCACAAATACTGTTCAGGTCCTCTGCTGTACCAAATTCCAGTGGGAAGCCTCACATGAGCAACATCATGCACAACATCCCTCCATTATCTACACACTGCTTAATCCTCATTAGGGTCGCAGAGGGCTGGAGTCTAACCCGGGACATCCCGGACAGCTCACCAGTCCATCAAAAGGCTACATATAGAGACAATCACACTCACATTCAGATCTACAGACAGTTTAGAAGCACTAATCAACCTGAGCATGTTTTTGGACTGTGGGAGGAAGCCGGAGTACCCGAAGGAAACCCAAGCCGAGACACGAACCAGGGACCTCCTCGGTGCAAGGCAACAGTGCTAAACACCAAGACACCGTGCAACCCCCCATACACAAGAAGCTGTAGATATCTCTAATTTTAATACTGGACTCTAAAACAGCTAATACATTTAAATTTGTCATAGATACATGCAGCAACTTTACAACTGCTGTCCAGCCATCATGTCTTCTGAGAAAACTACCACAAAATGAAGGGATGCAGAGCCGGCTGGTGTTTTCTTGAACTGGACGTAGGGTCCACTGACGTTCAGCCTTGGTGGGAGGTGGAGAAACAGTTGGGCGAGTGGAGTTGATCATCAGTGATGGACACAAAAGAAGATAAAATAAGGAGCAATAACAAGACAGTGAGAGAGAGACAGAGGGGTAGTTTGTGATTAGCTAACCTGACTAACTGTCACAGGTAGACAGATGGTTTAACAGCAAGACGTGAAAATCAGACTGCCAAGCCAGAGAGTCCCATGGCCTCCAGGTTTTGGCTTCTTGGCTCCTGTGAAGTTAGTTTGTGTTCCAGCAGCCTCACTTGGGGAAATGTGTTTTCTCAGAGCAGCACCATATGAGCTGAAAATGACGCCCAGCCATCAGCGAGCAGCACCACTGCTGAATACTGATCCAATCAGTGACAATGGTGATTTGATATAATCAGTTCCTTTTGAAAATCTGTTAAGAGTGATTCATACGTACATGTACTGAACACCTCCGCTATTTGTATCATAAGTAATGCAAGCCGTCTACCATACATACAAATCATATACAGAGCATAATTAGCTTCTAATTCACATGCATAGTCCAATTATAGGTCACTGCTCAGCGCTCCTGTAGGAGGTAGATGTTGCATCATTTCATGGGCAAATTAAGTACACTAATTACAGTTGGGATAAATGAATTGCTGCTTCTGAGTCCTCGTGAGTAAATGCACTGTGAAGAGACACTTGCAGAAAGAGACTGGAGGATTTAAGTTGAGGCGAGTAACAACATAGAAAGAGAACAAGTCTTCAAGACGTAAGCTTACTGGTGTGCAGTTTTTCCATACTTGATAGCAGATGTGCAATGTAAAGCTGTGGCTGCCTTTTACAAAGCCTGTGTGTCTGTTAAAGAGGTTCATGTTAACTATGCAGTCAAAGCCAGTATTTAGTCATATTAAAAATCAGGATAAAAAATTAAAGCAGCAGTTCACATCAGTCTCTTGAAATTGTGACAGCTTCTAATGAAATCATGTTTAGCCTGCAAACTCCACTGAGTTGGGTTCAATCAGCTTTCCTTTATCAATCAAGATATTTTTAATTTCCACTTACTTCATGATTGATGGGATGAACACAGATTTTGAGTTGATTATTATTAAAAAAGTGAAGTTGCTCCAACAAGTTTCTCCACAAATGGCTGAAGGGAATTTGTGTTGCACTCAACTGCAATATTTAAGAACACAAGTTTTTAAGTTCCCAACTGCTGGCAGTTTTTAATTGCTTTATTTGAATGTTTTTGAGTAGCTTTTAGGAAATTTCATTTATTCAGCAACAAAATTGTTCACCAATTAACATGCTTTTTCTTTATTTAATCGGTGTAATTGAACACAGGCTATATTTCCTCAGAAAATGCCATCTTCAAATGTGTGTGTGAGCTGTGTGTGTGTTTGTTCAATCTACAGGTCCTGTAAGGCTCCATCTTAGTTGACTTTGTTCAGGGGGGGACAATCTTGAAATTAGAGCAACTTAAATCTAGTTTTAAATCAATAAATGGTGAACTTAAATTCCACACAATATTAAGTTGATGTACTTGCCAGTTCAGCACAGTTTAGCAATAGGGAATAGTATCTATGATACTAAACTTTACATTTGTGTAACAACACCCTCACAGCAACTACTCTAAATCTGTGCAAAATTAATCTGAGATGGCTATTCATTGGTGCAACTGAGGTGGAAACTAAGTGTCAGAGTCCCAGCCTGGTCCCCTGTCTGCCTTCTCTTCCCTCTCTCTCCTCCTGACATCTCTCCCGTCTCCTGCTCTCTCGGTCCTGTCTCCCCTCTGTGCTGCGCCTCTGGCTGTGCTGGTCATCAGGGCTCATGGCCTCCAGCTGCACAATGGGCGCAGCTGGATCGGATCAGCCATCAGCTGCAGATAAAGCCGGGCTCGTCCATCCCCACGCTGCCAGATCATAGCTTCTGTCGTGTGAGCACTTCCTGCTGGCCCACGGCGTCACTGTCTGTCACCGTCTGTCCGGCCGCAACAGCGGCTTCTGCCTGCCCGCTTGTTCCCCAGAGCCCAGCCCCGCACTGACTCTGCTCTGCCGGCGCATCAGCCCAGATGCTGGCCTGAGCCTGCCTGTTAAATCCCCTGTGTTGGCTCACGTGACTTGGCCTTCTTAGTATTTCTGTTTGGCAGTTGACCTTCACTCCTGCCTTTGGATGAGCGCTTTAAGTTTGCCTTGAACTCTGAGTTTTCACTGTAGTTCCTCCAGCCCAGACTTGTATCTCAGCCAGCTTTTGTGTTCAATCTTGTATATTTTTCTGAGAATAAATACACTTGATTTACCTGACCTGTCCAGCCGTGTGTGTGTGTGTGTGTGTGTGTGTGTGTGTGTGTGTGTGTGTGTGTGTGTGTGTGTGTGTGTGTGTGTGTGTGTGTGTGTGTGTGTGTGTGTGTGTGTGTGTGTGTGTGTGTGTGTGTGTGTGTGTGTGTGTGCTCCTTGGGTTCTGAACTCTGCTGCCCTGTGGTGGGCCAAAGTCTAAGACTTGACCGTGTTCAAATGTCTAAAAATCTTCTTTAACGATCTTCAAAAGCCATCAGATTAAGTCAGCATTCAGGGCAGCAGGATTTATTGTCAACAGAAAATCCAGAAGCAGTTCTTAGACATGACTAGCACCCCCAAGGAAAACCAGAGATACTGAGCTGGGCATTGCTGCGAGAGTGGGTAATTTTTCCACACCTAAAGGGTGTATTTTTTGATAGACAGTTTTGACACTGGGTTCTAAATCCATTGGTTAGATCTTGTCATGGTTATTGTATTTCATTGTTGGGTCACACTTTTCAGAGGACATGCACACTAGGTTGTCATGTTTTACAGAAAACGTGCCCAGGCATGTTCAGACTTTGCCCTATGATTTTGTGACAGATTTCATAAATGTCACACCATTATGTGTTATGTTTTTAATATATTTTAATAGTTATAATACCTTAAGTATACAACATTATGTTTTGAGCACTCCACATTTCATCTCCTAGAAAACATGATTTATCTTCACACCAAAGTTACAGACTTTACTTTGATCGCCCACCAATGTTCCAGACATCCTTACTACTACACACAGCTTCTAGGCCTTCCTTTCCCCCCCTACTCTCTGACATACACAGACATCACAATCAAAGCATCAGTGATTATTAGAATATTCAACATTATGTACTACACACACACATTTTAGCATTACTCATCAATTCAAATGGCATTTGCCAGGGATACATCATATTGTACTTTTAGCATCGTATCCAAAGAATATACTGCACAACGAGATTAGTTTTTTATTCATTTCACAGAATCTGATTAGTCTGAATGGCTCTTTTTTGTCACTGTTTTTGATAAAATACCACTATTTTAAGCTTTGATTTTGGCAATTTTCCTGATGAAACTGCACAGTACACATAAATTGTTCAAGGACCTACAGAAAGTTGAAAGTCAGATTGTTCTTTTTACAGTTTTTGGCTCTGTTAGATGCCTTTCACACCCAAGATTCAGAGGGGTAGCAACTAAAAGGAAAACCGCAGTAACAAAACACCTTTACTGCAGTGAAGATTTCGCAGACTGCCAAAGTACATCTAACTCCTCTTCATTACACCCGAGTCTATTTTGGGGCTGTAGTGTCATCCAATTTTGTGGCACATTAGGAACCTGCTGTTTATGACCAGACAAATCAGAATCAGTGCCTTTCTAAGATGAACAACACTGCGATAAAATATAGTTGGCCCTAGTGGGTCAAACAACAGGAAAGGCTCTGTCCTACCTGCTTCTGCCTCATTACACCAGTTGAAGAGCTATTTGTCTGAGTCAGCCGCAGGGCAGCTCAGAGGGAAAGCACCTCATCAGTTCAGCTGTCACCTCTCTGCACTCAACAGGCTCTGATAGCAGCAACAGGTACAGGGCTGGACAAGCAGAGGTGATGTGATCTGTGATTAGAACAGATTTTTATGCATTTTTGTGTTTATTTGTGGTTGTATCCTCATCTGGTCCAACTATCACACTGCTGTGGCTCTAATTGTAGCTTTCTGGATAGCAGTGGTGAAAAATAAGAAAGTGTGCGAGTACACAAAATTGTCGTGAAGTGCAATTTTGAGATATTTGTACATTACTGGGCCGTTCTATATTATAGAGTTGAAACTGTGTTGGGTAGTGTTCTCTGTTTTGGCTGCTTGTTTTTTTGTCGGGTTTTCTGTAATCGCAGCACATTTTAATAAATCTTTGTTTTCTGTATTCGTAGCACATCTCTGTATTTGGTTGTCTTTTCTGTATACTTCATTAAGTAGTTGTTTTTGTTAATTTGTTTTTTGGATTAAATTGTGCGCTGCCTATTTAATGATTGCTTCAGAGATCTGTTGAGTTTTCTCACTTTGCAAAGGAGTTTTTGTTTTCTTCTTTGCATGTTGGTAAATTGGTAGAAATCCACTCTTAGCTCGCTCATGTTTTGCCTATTTGAACGTGTTTTCTGCAGTGGTTGTGTGTTGCGTTCTTAAGTCCACCATGCAATACAGCAATTAACGCAGTAAAAGCCTCACAAGTGCTGCAGGTCAATAAATTCAAGGACAATTGGTGCTTTTCATGAAGGTATACCTGCCTATTTGTTCTATAACATTACTACATAGGATGAAGAGAACTGAGCAAACACTTAGTGTCCAGCATTTTGCAAATGTGTAATAAGAGTGACTTTTATTGAATCCATTTCTAACAACTGGTAAATAAATAAATAGCAGTTATTTACAGTTTCTTTTGAAATTGCCCTTCAGCTCCACAACCAGACATGGAAGGCTCATTCTATGAACGGCAGTTGCTGTGAAAACCATTTCCAACCAGCTGCAGCAGTGTTAACAGCCCTCTTTCAACTTCTATTCACCACTGATAGATAAATCTGTTGTAATCAGTACTCTATTTACCACACTCACACACCCTCCAGATTACATCAGTCCACCGCTAAACAAATTTCATACAGCAAAATCAGAGCAGCTGTCTGCTGTGCTGAGGTTTGGGCTAATAGACTGGCCAGCCGTCACTTGACAATGAACTGCAGATTGCATGGGTTACAAAATCTTCAAATAACATCTTGCAGAGACCTCTACTGCAGAATTACAACACATGAGGAAATTATCATAAATGTTTTACATGTAGGAAAAGAATCAAGATGTAGATCAGAATGCTGATGCGTTAAATGTGAATTTATCATGCTGATAACACACACAGCAGGTTGTTTTTCTTGCAGATTGTAATCATGTTTTCAAGACTCGTGAAAAAACAAACCACAAGAATGTTTTTTTTCTTCTTCAGGAAAAAAAAAATCACATCCTAAGGTTGAAAGTTGTGTGTTAAATGGATCATAGTTGGCAGAACAACCCAATCTGTGTGATCTGTTTCCACTCCATTACTCTGGCTGAGGAAGTGTTTGGCTGCCTCAGCCACAGGGCCACTCAGAGGAGGGAGGCCTCATCTGTCAGTCTCTGGACTCAACAGGCTCTACTGGCACTGCACCAGGAACAGGGAAATGCTGCTCTGGCTCCTACTGGTCACTGATAGAGGCCATGGATTTCCAAAATGTCTGAATAGTTTGATTTAATAAAAGATGGCCCATTTTTATCATTTGATTCCAGAGCTGCAGTGCAACTTTTCCTTATAGGTTTGAGAGAACTTAAGACGTGCACAACAGCATGTAGAGATGGACGGAGTTATTGTATGTATACAAAGAAACATCAGCACATCTTTTGTACATGACTGGCTCTCACTGGTTTCTACAGTCAAAACCTTTACATGTTACTTACAGCTTGTGTTTGATTTCCTTAGACCTTAATTTGTGTAATCTCATCTGACTGTCTTTCAATTGAAGCTTGAAAATTTGTTTTTCACTGCTCATTTTTTTGTTCTACCCTCAACTCGTTGAAGCAGATGGTTGCCCTCTATGAGCCTGCAACTGCTGCAGATTTCTTGTGACCAGCTGCTTGCAGATAGAAATATACTTGGGTTTCCTTTGATAATACTGTAGTTTCTTGACTTTACTATGTAAAGTGCCCTTAGATGACATATGTTATGGTCTGACATCATATGAAGACCATATACACATCACATCAGTATTTTATTCATTTTCTTCTACTTATCCAGACTAGAGTCATGGTGGCAGCAGGATAAACAGTGTAATCTCTAGTTCCCTCACCCCAGCAACATTTTCCAATTTCTCCTGGGGAATCCTTATGTCTTCCAAAGGATAGATTAGACATGTAATCCTTCCTGTGTGTTCTGACTCTGCCCCAGGGTCTCCTCCCAGTTGGATGTGTCTGAAAAATATCCAAAGGGAGGCCCCCAGGAGACACCTAATCAGATGGCTGAACCACCTCACCTGGCTTATTTCAACAATAAGGGACAGCAGCACTGCTCTGATGTCCAAGCCCCTCAGCCTATATCTAAGGCTTAGCCCGACCACCCAATGGAAGAAATTTATTTTCACTACTTATATCTGCAATCTCAGGGTTTTAATAACTACCTAGAGCTCATGACCATGGTTGAGAGCTGGAACTATGATCTCCTGGTAAATCAGGAGCCTTCCTTTAAAGCTCCCTCTTCAGCACATCAGTACTGTACAACACAACTAGCATTACCGTCTCCACTGTGCCAAGCCACTGTGCATCTCACACTCCATTTTCCAGTAGTTTCTGGTTCAGAACCAAGGCCACAGATTTGGACATGCCAACTTTAATCCAGGCCGCCTCACACTCAGCTGCAAACCACCCCAGTGCATGCTGAAGGTCACACTTGATGAACCCAGCCAAACCTTGTTGTCTACAAAAAGCAGACATGCAACTGTTCAAAAGTGGAACTTTCTTTGGCCTGGCTGCGCCTTGAGATCCTGTCCATGAATATTACAAACAGGATTACATTATCGGAACAGAGTCAAACATTTTCCTGGTGGGCACTGGACCTCATCGCAGTTTCCCAATGACAGATCCATTGATTTTAGACACCAAGCTCCCCACTGGATGAATACTTCATTTTGTGCACCATATAGCCATTTGATTAAGTGCACAATAAGCTGAATTAAGCTCCAGAGAGATGAACATTGTTGATTTTGCCCAAGAGCAAACCCAAGTAGCATTTTAGACCCACTGATGCAAAGGCTCATTATAAAAAATGGTGAAGGACATACAACAGTTAGACACAAAAGACAAAAAAGACGCAATGATAAAATGTCACCAACTAGCTAAAATTTGAAGTCAGCAAACAAATGTCACCAAGGAAAGGGGTAAAGACTATACAACACTGCATAGCATTTATACAAAACTGTTCCGGTTTCCAGAGGCTCAAGTGCAGGATATGAGACACAATACAGAAAAAGTAAAATAAAGGCTTTTATTTTACAATATGAGAACCAACATGAACAACTGGAAGTGACGAAAAGTCATGCTACGGAGCAGGGAAAGGCCCTCTAGTAGCCTGGCGGACAAAAAAAAGACAGCAATGCCTGTGACAAATGCACTATAAATTACCCACAATGGGCAACACCTGGGCAGGAACAAGACAAAAAGCTACCGTGTCAAAAATACTAATGTAGAAAGCTACCAACATCAACTAACCAAATTACTAGGCAGATATGTAAACCTGAGCTAAGCAAAAACAAGAGAGTAATACTAACCAGACAAGATTTCAGGATACTCTATACTAACCAGACAACTTTACATCAATACACTATACTAACCTGAGGATCAAAACTAGAATACCAGTCTGGCTCTGAAGTATACTGGGACTTAACTGGGGGAATATAGGTGAGAAGTCCAGATACAGGTGCAAGGGGAACCCTAGGTGTGGGGCGTGGTAGGTGGCCAAGAGGTAGGCACGGTGTGTGGTGCGGCAAGGTAGATCTGGAGACACAGCGAGGGGCACGAGGTTCAGGGAAAACCAGGGGGCAGCAGAGGCAGGAGACAGATGATTCAAGGGTGAACACAAGCAGGTAGGAGTCCAGACTGGAAGGGAGCAGAGAAACAGGATTTACCAGAGTTTAGGAATGCAAGTGCTAGATTGAACAACACGCAAAACTAACTGTTGGTTGTTCACAGTCAGATACTGAGTACAGAGTGATGTCAGTCTTGACTGTCAGAGGGAAGTGGCTCATTGGATCCCTTTCACCTGGTCACGCTCTGCTCCAGCTGATTGGAAATCAGGCACACCTGTGCCACAGCTTCACCTGCATACGCACAATCTAGGAGAGGGAAAGGAGAGGGGAAGGGAAGATACTGCCACTACCACTACCTAGATGTGACAAAAACTGGAGTAACACTGTGGTGGCTTTTATACACCAAGCTGTATTTTTATCGATCTTTCAAATTATGATGATTTTGTGACATGGCTGTTGTATTTTGTAACTTGGATTTTAAAGAAAGACAAAAACATATAAAATTATCTTCAGTGTTATTAGTCTTACTTGCTGTTGTTGCTGTTATCAAACATCAACACTATTTTCATTTGCTGCTGATCAGTTGCCTCTTGAACGTCCACACAGACTTTACAGTATCCTATCCATGCTTAGCTCTTTAAAAGGTGCTGAGGTGGGAATTGGACCAATGAAATAAAGTCTACAATACATTTTCTGCCATAAACTGACAAGGTTCAAAATGTCAAAATAATTAAATTCCTCAGTTACAACTGTTACAACATACATGTGTCAAATTTTATTTGCAACCCTGGCAAAATGCTACTAGTATTAGGAAATATGCCGTTTTGTTTCATGAAAACATTTAAACTGCACGAGCAAAACATGAAAAAAAAAACATTTAACAATGCTAAATATTAACCACAAGCCATGCAGTTCTGTAGGCTGTTTAATGCAGTGAACTGATTTTACTGGTATCCACTTATCAGCCGAATTACAGTTGACTTTGTTAGCAGGGAAATTATTTATTAGTCTGCTCAGCTAACTGTACTTTGCTGCAAACAACATACTGTAGGCTGGACTGTAATATTGCACTGCAGTGGCTTATGTTTGATTCATTGTGTAAATTATTCAACAGAAAGAGAGGGAGATATATTGTGGTGAACAGTATGATATGATGTCTGGTTAGGTTAGCTTAAACTGCATTATTTTAGTTTAAAACCTGCCCTTTCTGGATATGTACAACATGAGACAGTGCAGTGTTAATGCAAGGTATTTAAAGGAACAGAAGACGCTAAATTTTCCTCTTCTTTTCCAAGTTTCAAGGCAATATTAGATTTCTTATTTTTAGCATCTTCAAAGTTTTGTTTTTTTCCCCCTGGAATTGATTAAATCCCTGAAAACTCATCTGTTTTGTCAGATTTACATTGTTACAGCTTGGCTCAAAAATGAACAAACCCAGAGACACACTGTGTGGCAACTAAAATTATGTTTATTGTAAGAAAAAACAACCAAAATGTGTACCAGTAATACAAAACCCATGCTGCTGGTGCTGCTGTGAGTGAATGAGGGAGACTTCTCTGGCTGAGCCACGAGTCAGCTGACGACCCTTTACTCAGCCTCTGCAAAAGACAAGACGGAGACACTTCATGTCCAGGTGAAGGGTCGTCACAACATACAGTATATCCTTATTTTCCCCTCCCATTAAAATAATTGGCCCCTTACATAGGTGTAAGCAGACTGGTCATTCATGCTACAATAGGTCCAATCATATTGCCCCTAAAATTGAACACATAAAAACTCACAGAAAAAAGTCTCGATGTGTCAAAACTGCTGCACTTTGCACTTTCTACAGGTTCTACAGCAGCTATAGTTCGGACTGTAGCACCGTGAAAATGGGATTACTCCTTAGGCAAGCTGAGCACAGTGGGAGGACAAAGCACAAGGATTTGTGGTGAATTTGGGCTGTGTCAACAGAAGGCTTGTAGAAATCAAAGCACCTGGTTGGTCCAGAGGGGCTAATGTCTGCAGAGGGGTCAGCATGGACCCTAAGGGACTTGAACGGATGACAAAATTTATGTCACGGGCACCCTTGTGGATCTTTGCTAACATGCGGACGGCATTAACTGTCCTTAACTCCACAGCCTTGCCTTCTGTACCAAATCTGCTCAATTTTAACTTTACTCCAACAATGTAACACTGCTCTATGCTACACAATGGTGAGTTGTAAGATTGCAGTAATTCAGCCGTACTGGGTTCTCTCTCCTGATAGCCATGGTTGTGCTCTTTCCATAGAAGAACAGGTGGAGTAACAACAACTGAAATTATATTTAATAAATTATATACAGTCTGACTGACTTTTCAATAAATCATAAGATCCAACAAATTCTTAGATTACAAATTAAGTGCAAAGTCGAAAATGGTTGCCCCCTGTGAACTAACTTGACCATGAACAAATCAATGGCCTCCTCCCAGACCGACTGAGCAGGAGAAGCACAGCAGGATCACGAGACAAAATCAGCGCCTACACAGGTGAGCATCAGGCATATCTTGCTTGAGGGTTCTTATGTCCAGTTCACCTTCAATCAATATCTCTCCTGGTTGGGTTTCCGAAGGAGGTTAAACATGTCAGAAGGCACTTTTCACTTTCAGGCTTTCAATTCTTCAACCATCTGTTATAGCAAGAAATTCCACATGGGAAAAAAATATCTTGTTTACTTAATATCGCTGTCAAAAAATTAGACAATAAAATACAGTAAAGATTATATTATCTGTGGGTTGTAAACAAACTCCAGGAAAATCACTGAAATAGATTAAATGGGAGCAAAAGACGAGGGGGAGGGGAGGTCGGAAGCAGAGAGAAAGAGTGGAGTGAAGACACTAATTGTCAGAAGGCCTGCAGCCTGGAGATGCAGCGTGTTTCTTCTGTGCTGATGCTAAATTTGTCTGGGATGCTTCAACATTCAAGCTGATTACCGTGTTGGGGCACATAGACGCATAGACGCATACGTTCACACTAAATTTTTAAACATCGGTTCAACGAGGCTTTCTGTTTTCTTCCAGTGAGGGGATTCTGTGGCCGCAATGCACAGTGGACAGGCCTGGATAAATCAGGGTGAACCAGATAGGAGCTGTGTCCTCATTTAGGGGCTGATCCCCTAAGTCCATGTTTCTAGACTGATTCTGTTCTGACGTCATGTGTCTGGATCAGCTTTCCAAATGCATTAAAAGGGTGTAGCATCCATTCCTGGAATCTGGAAGGGGGGCAGCCTTTGTATTGTTTTGTGCTCCTTGCCATACACTTATCCATTACACAGTCTGTAATTATATCTGTAATTCCTAGCATGTTTTATTTATGGTGTGACTGTGTGTTTTTTTTTAATGTTCTATGTTTGGGTGCATTTTTACAGATGTTTACACAAGGTATGTTTTGTCTTCATTCACTTTAGTATTTGTCATTTCACTTTATTTAACCACTAGTTATCCTTTTGAACCCCAAATCTGTTGACAAATTTGAAAAACATCTTTTGGAAATTGCCAAAATTACACCATTTATCAGAGCCTGAAACAGTGAAAACTGAAAGAATCACTCGGTATTCAGCTTCCCAAAAGACGCTCCTTCAACTTGAGAAACTGTGGTTTGAATTTCTGTCAAGAGACTTCAGCAGATCTAAGCTGAAAATTGGGACATATTCTCAAACGCACTTTTTTTTCTCCACAACCCTATCTGAAAAAAATGCCCCAAAATAAATCCTTTATTCTAACCAGATATAGGAAAATGAATGGAAAAAAAAATCTGGGCCTCCTCATGCAATCAAGGAGCACAGTAAAAATATATACATATGTATTAAAAAACACTAAAAAAGATTTAGAATAAGATAAAAGGCAGAATAAACAACAAGCAAACAAACAGCATCCTATGGAATTTGCAGGGTAGTAATGATGACCTTTGATATAAACTGAACCATAAAGGATTTATGAACCAAAAGACGGCGCATCAGTGCATTATAAGAAAATCTGAATACCAGCAGAGTTCTAAATACTAAGCCCTATGTAGTATTTACTTGCTGTCCATTTGGAAATTACACTACAACATTTTTTGAATCTCCAAGTAGACAACGGAGTGTCGGAGTGAATAAAAAACCTTTGCCTTTTGCGAGCTTGGACTGTCTGATTCGTGAATTTGATTCAAGGTCACAACATGTTAGCAGCTCCAGTCAGGTGTCTCAACACCTCGTCACACTCTATCATTTCCCCCATGAACACAAACACTGGTCACGTTCAGACAGTATGATGGTATGTCAACACTGGTTTATGTCAGCTTGTCAGAATGAAGCTCTGTCCTATTTCCCTGCAGCAGAAGCAGTTTTATCGCACTCCCTCTCCTGGTGGCACTGTATCTTCACTTCTTCTGATCCTACATCACTTTGAGTGCGTGTTATTGGGGTCCAGTGGCACAATGCCAAATATCTACCCACAGAATTTAACAGACTGATTAATTTGAAGGATGCAGGGCCTGAACTGGGACGAAACGGATGTTGGAACGTCCTTATTTCATCTGCGCCGATAAAGCTGTTGTGGAGGCCCAAGTAGATCCCACCTGGTCTGAACTAAATGTAACTCGACCATGTTTAAGAGTGAGAGCTTTTCTTTTGTCTGAGTACACAGCACAATGCGGTCCCTGAGCACATTTCCACTGCAAGCTGAAGACTTGTGCTGCGGCCCAGGTGGGAGGGTGCTGCAGAAATGATGGAGGGAAGGGATGTGAAGCTCAGCGGGAAAGGAGGAAAAAAGGAACATTTTCTGGCTATTACATTCAGATTTCAGCAAACAGGGAGACAAAAAAGACCGACATAATAGCTGTTATGACTTCAATAGCAAGTGAGTTGAGAGCAATAAACGCAGGCTCAGAAAATGAGGGGAAAAAAAGAGGAACTTTTTAGCTGTCTGTGCTCGGAATGCTTGTGCATTCTTTGAGAAAAACTAATAGCTACCTGAACGTTCTGTAACGTTGCTGAAAGAAAAGAGAATTTCGGAGTTTAAGCATTAAACAGGTTTATGGCTGACAGCATGGGCAATAAGAGAAACTGTTTTTGTTGTCTTTGCAGTTTAAGTAGAAAACGAAATGTGGATGTGAAAGATGGGATGAGAGCATTTCTCAGAGACAGAAGTAGAGAGTAAAGTAGGAGAGCATTTTATTACTGCTGCAGTTCAGGCAGGGGTGATGGTGATAAAGACGATCTAAAAGAGAGGGAGTGTTTTACTGAAACAGGAAGGTAGAAAGTGAGAACAAAAGGAGAGCTTTTTATTGTCATTACAACACAAATGGGATTATTTTGGAAGCAGAGCGAGAGGGGAAAGCGGTAGCGTGTTTTGTTGCTCCCATGAGTCAAAGTGTCAAAGAAATGAAAGGCAGTGTACAGGAGGAGAAAAAAATGTCTTTATTAGAAAATGATTTCAAGCTGCTAAACCCAGATGGGATGCTGTTGATGGAAAAATAGTGAAGACCGAGACGGAGAAAGAATAAAAGGTTGTTGCTATTGGCATCTGGGATCATTTACACCTCTTGTGTTTTGGATAGATTGGATGATGAGCCATTCTCCAGAGACACATTCTAGTTAATGCTGAAAGGGTGTTAATATATCCATCTCAACAAAACTCATACACAGTCTAATCTGTGTAGGTATGTCAGTGAGTGGAAATAGCTAGTATCCCCTGTGGTAAAGGCAGGTGAAAGTAAGCTGGATATTTACAGTATGTGCGTTAACCTCTGATTTGATTAGCCAGCGGGACAGGAAATTTGCTGCATATCATTCCCCTATGTTCTATCAGTTTCATTCCTTTCTCTACTGCACTGTCTGAGAAATTGAATGGATTTAAAAAAAAAAAAAAAGAAAAGAAAACGAAACCCTTGAGATGTCAAAATCAAGTTTTTTTACATTTATTTTTCTCACCCAATCTGATCTGAGTTATTTAGCATCAGGTGACCGTGATTACTGTGAGTCCCAAACCGATATCATTTTCCTCGAAATTACAGTTGCACAGGGTACACCTAAAAAAATGTTCACGTTATTTGTAACACATCTGAGCACGAAGTTATGTGACACTCGGCTTACATTTGTCTCTCCGTCTGTCTGTTATCAACAGATTTGGATGAAATTTTCATTGAAGGTCAGAAATGACACAAGGACCAAATGATTAGATTTGATGTGGCTTACAGTCTGCATCCACAGATTCATTGAAGATTTCTGTATCACTGTGAGCTAGCAGTACGGCGTTACTGTAACTATGACAACAAGTGAACACTATGTCAGCCGCCTGCTAACGATCATGATTTCCATCCTACTACAAATCCACCACTGGGGACTTATCAGGACTTATCCAGTGGAAAGGATACAAGTGACAATTCATTAAATTGTGCAGGTGTTTCTGAATACCATCAATTCTCGCTACATATTTAAGTGATGCTAGTCGGTATCCGTATATAATGTACACATGCAGAACACACATCTGTGCTCAGTGCAAGGTCATTTTATTTGTGAGTACATCTATATTAAATGGTCACATTTTATAGTGCAGTGATTTCTGCCACATTTTTTTTTCAAGATTTCAGCCCTTGGGAAAAGATAGAATGACTGAGCAGCCAGAATTGTTTTCTTTCTTGTTTGAAAACTCTCAGCATGGAGGATCCATTAGTCAGATAAAAAGGCCAAAGCAGGTCGCAAATGAAGCTGTCCAGTTATTGTTTTATTTCCTGAACTTACAGCAAATCCCCAATTTAATTAGCTCAGATCATCGTGACAAGTCTGTCTACAATGTGAGGGAGTCCAAATCAAATGATTATGCCACTCATTTGTTCCACTTCTAGGACGATTGTTTCCTTCCAGTCTTTTTCTTCGCATAACAACACAAAACATTCTAATTCGCTCAATTAGCTGTTGGCTCCAGCACATGAGCACAGAGCACAGAGAAGACAATGTGACATGGAGCCAGAAACAATTAGGCAAAAATCACAATGAGCATTCATACAGAGAGAAACATCTGAGGAGAAAGGATGTATGCATAATGAGGTGAAGATTGACCCGGAACAGTTCTCTGGATTGTTTTGGACAGCTCCCAGACAGCTGTAAACAGCCTCCTGTGTCCCTTCGTCTCCCCATCACTTTTCATTCATTCTGATGAAATGTGGATTGATTCTGACAAGCAGGGTTATAAAAAACACAACACCATCATATCTGCAAATTTCCATAACACTCCTGAAAATGGACACTGGTGACTGTTCATCTGTGAGAGTTGGAGGCAGTGTTGTGTAACAGAGAATGGGGAGGAGGAGAGAAGAGACAATAGAAGAGAAGATTATAAAAGTATAGCAGCAGGGCAGAGGATGAAAGTATGTGACTCAGCAGAGGAGACACTACAGGTGAACAGGGTAAAACTAACAAATACGACTCATATTGATTGTTTGTATGATAAGAAAATATTCATAATAATAATCGTTCTTATTGTATTACATTTTTCTTTAAAAAAATATGGATATGGGGTATTATCTCATCAGGTATTCTCATATTTGCATTTATTCCAGAAAACAAATCTAAATAGTGGAAAAAGTCTAAAATTCTTGTTTTAATTTGTTCACAATGAATCAAAGTTTTTTTTTTTTTCTTTTACAGATGACATTTTGGCTGTGTCTCTTTACCTCTCCATAAAATAGATGGTTTGTAAAAATTCAATATAATTTTAAAGGAAACCTATGGCGACAGTATAGGTTGTCACTGAAAATAATTTTTGTCATTAAATAAGAATTTGTCATTGAAAATGACACGGAAATTTTTAGAGTTTCTCTTCATGACTGTGCTCTCAGAGACTAATTATTATTTTTACACTATTTTTTAAAATGATGTTTCAAAGTTCCGTTTTCAAGGACAACTTTCTGTCTCTCTTTTGGCGTGGAGGTAAGGAGTCTAAGGGGAGGGGCAAGGAGTGCCTCATTTATATATCATGTGGATTTGGGGCAGCCGCGTGTCCTGTGATGCATTTAGCACCAACCAGCGGAAAAGAGAGGAGAAAATCGACAAAGGTAATCAATGTTGTTTTTAAAAATACTACTGTGATCGTGACACAAAGTGTAATTTTAAAATTTTAGACGAGAAAGTACTTGTATAAATGTCATATAACAACACTTGCCATGGCTTTCTTGCACACCATTACTTTAGGTCGAGTGAATGCTGGTGCAACTTGCTGCTGCTCACTGGTACCTTTCAAACTTTGAACGACAAATGTCATTCAGGTCAAGTATCCTAAGTGACTATGGGCTATGCTGATGTGGTAGTGTTGATATCCGAACTTGGCCTTACTGACAAACATTCAGACTGCTCATAGTGAGTATTTGGGTGCTCTACCTGTGGCGTGTCGGCAGACTCTCTCTCCTCTCCTGGCTGCTGCTACGTGCCGGCTATCACATCATGTGGATCAACAAACTGGTTTTGATAGTTTGTCCTCGTTTGGACTGTCTGACTTGACTTCCTTTTTGCAGTTCACAACTGCTAAACTCCTTCAGCTGTGGTTCCATTTCCCCTGCCTCGAGTGACTAATGGCACCTAAGACCAGGCAGCTGCAGCAGAGCGCCAAAGTTTTGCACTGGCTGGTGCCATGCTGTCAGTTCTCTCATTGTCTCAGTCATACAAATTATAGGGATCCTCAAAGAAGAAAACCCACCAGGCCTGCCCCAATCCTAGCCTCCGGTGTCCAAAACCAACTCTGCTTAGCCCCACAGGGACCCCCGTCAGACACCGCATGAGGACCCGTCGCCCCTTTTTGAGTCAGGGTCACCAATGGCAGCTAAGACCGGGTGACTGCAGCGGAGGGCTAAAGGTTTTGTACTGGCCGGCACACATTTTCTATACTCTATAGTTCATGTGTTAATCAATGTTTAAATCCCCACTGAGGGATCCACGGCAAGCTATGGCTTTTCACTCAACCATGGTTCTGTCCGTCTAGAGCTTTTATAAATTATGTATTTATTCATTCCCTAAGTCATTCCATTTAATCCCATACCTAGTCACCTGAAGAACCCCCAGCGCCACCCAAGAACATGCCCACTCTTCAACGGTTGAGGAAAGTGTCCCCTGCAGCTCATGGGCTGCAGGAAACCTGAACAAACCATACCTCACCCAACACGACACATACCCAGCCTCCAAAAAAAAAAAAAACTGAGAGCTACAGAAGATTGTGCTGGACAAGGCCCCCGTGACCACCTCCAGCCTCTAGGACCCCTGAGACAACCGGTCAGGGCCACTCTAGCCAAACCAGCCCAGCACCTGCACAACCCCCAGGGAAAGACCAGGGCTGCTGAACAAGGCCAAGCCAGAGAGGCCCTCATAGGCACCCTCCCCATGCAGGCTGCAAGGGAACCCAAGGCCACCAGGCAAGGAACACAGATGTAAGTAAAAACACCTTGGTCCAGGTCTTACACCACCTGTCCCTAAAAAAACAACTACAACCTTTTCAACCTATTTATAACCTACTGTAAAAGTCTTTGTTATCTGCTGTAATACATCATTTATTTATCAGTGGCAAGTGGCCAGGACTCCCACAGCCCTCTGGAGCAGGAGCCCTTTGAGGATTTACACCCTTGATTCATGGATTTTTTTGTTGCCTTGTGACACATCAGCACATATCACCTAGCTCTCTTCATAAAATGGGATTTGAGTCTTACGTGTTTTAAATTATCATGTTATACCTTATTTATACACCTTTTATCCAAATTTCAAAGAAAAATGGCCTTGAAGATGCCAAATCAATGGTTCATGCGCCTAGTTTTCCCACAATCCCATGCAAAAACTATAACACGAATGCACACATCTACTCCAATCATTTTCCCAGAATGCCCCTCTTTCCCAGGGGACAAGCTGGAAGGAGAACAGTGCCACATATAAGGGGATGCAGTACAGATTCCCCACATCCAAAACTTAGATGCTTATGGACCACCATGGATCCCCTGTCCCATCTGGGGAAAGCCCACGAAAAACAATACCCCTCAAGCACCAGTTCTGTCTCCAGACTATCATAGGGCAAGAGAAGACCCATAAAAGAATTATTTGGCCAAACTGGAATTGAACCAAGGATCTCCAGGTCCCAAGCCTCACATCAAAGTGAGCTATTTTGGCTTCACAAGAACATACCCTTCGGATTTAAAAAAAAAAAAATGTGATAACCTACAGGTTCCAATCGCTCTCCCAGAATGCCTCTCTTTCCCAACAGAAAACCCATGAATTAGGAGAACAGTGTCACACATAAGGGGATGCAGCATAGATTTCCCACGTTCACAAACAAAGACCATAGTGGGCCACCATGGAAGCTCGAACTCAGTCAACTGGATCTTATCTAAGGGAAGGCTGTGAAATCAGGCCCAACTCCCCCTTTTGTTTTTCCCTCTTTGGCTTGTTTTCTTCGACCTGCTGGGATGAAACACACTGACTGCAACACAGAAAAAAAAATAACAAGAGACACAAATTTTTAATCAATCATTCTAAGTAACATGAGCGAAAAGATTCAGACCTCATTATACCAGGCAAGAGTTTGTGTGGCTATTCAGGTTTTCGTCGCACAATTAACTATCCATTCTTGGCTGACACATGCGCTTTTCTGGCCAGGTGGAGACAGAGAGTGGCCTTTGCTGTTTCCTGTGTTGTACCTGAGGCCTCCACTCTTCAGGCCAGGGGGAGCCAGAGAGTGGCCTTTGTTTTTTATACAATAAGAGGTTTTTAGAAATAAGGAGTTTTTGTGTGTCTCTCTGTCTTTTGCTTGTATTCTTTCCTGGGATGAAACGCATTGATTGCAACACAGAAAAAAAGTGTGACGATGGACAAATTTTAAATCAATCTTTATGAGTAATGTGAGTGAAAAGATTTCCCATTTAAAAAAATAACATCTCTGTCTCTCTGCAACTCCTTCCTGGCATCATGGCCCCCCCTTTGCCGTAGCATGATTGGAAAATCAGTTAACCTCAGCTTATTTTTGGTCTGTGGGAGGAAGCCGGAGTACCCGGAGAAAACCCACGCATGCACAGGGAGGACATGCAAACTCCATGCAAAAATAAAATAGCACTACTTTCAACCGACAACTAAATAAGGAAGGTATGGTTTTACCTTGCTGACATGTTTCGACTGCATCCCCAGTCTTCTTCAGAGCATCATCCTACGTGTGATGATGTGTTCTTTTTATCCTGTGATGGGTTTGACAGATATGTCAGATCAGCCATGCCCCCCGCCGTCCGGTGGTCTCTGGAGGATGGAATCCCAGGTATGCCAGAGGGTGTAGGTCCCCCTTGTCCCGGTTCATGGAACTGCTCGCCCGCTTCTTGATCTCTATGGCCTCCTAATCCATTGTTTGTATTTGTTTGGCCTCCGACGTTAAAATCCTCTTCTTGTCCCTGTCCATGATGTGGTTATTTCTTTTCTTTCTTTTTTCTTTGGTCCATAATGGCAGATTTTTTTGTTTTCAACTAAGTCCTTATTTAGTTGTCAGTTTAAAAGTAGTGCTAGCCTATAATAAGAAACGACAAAATGAACATAATCCAACTCCATGCAAAAAGATCCTAGGCCCAGGCCAGGATGTGAACTGGGGATCTTCAAGTTGGAACGCACCAGATAATTTAAAACTACCGTATTTTCCGCACTATAAGGCGCACTTAAAAGCCTTTAATTTTCTCAAAAATCTGCGGTGCGCTTTTTAACTCAGTGCGTCTTATGTGTGCACTGAGCTCCGAAATCTGACTGTCAAACCATAGGGACGTAGTACGTACACTACACATGCTGGCAGCGATAAACCCATTAGAGAACATTATCTAAAGCTACGTACAGTACTGACTATTGTCCGAGCTTTCGCGAAAGCCGGCGTCATTGCTGAACAGCCACCTGGCAACGAGACTGACTCCGACAATGACGAGCGGGAGCCCGGCATGTTTGATGTCGAAATTGCCCAGCTGTTCAATTCAGATACAGAAGATGAGGACTTTGATGGAGTACTGACAAAAGATTGATTAAAAAAAATAATGTCAGTGTATTTTTAAATACGTAGTGGAATAAAGTTCAATCAAGCTCACTGTGTTGCTTCCGTTTCCTTGTTCTAGCATGCGCCCAATAATACGGTGCGCCTTATATATGGCTTACGTACAGAAATAAACCCCGTAATCGAGACTGCGCCTTACAATCCGATGCGCCTTATGGTGTGGAAAATACGATACATATATATTTCAAGTTTTCTGAAATTGCGTGTAATTCTGTAACTGTGCAAATTGGGTATTATGTCTTTCAAGATTCAATACTTTGCATAAATGTCCAACAGGCTAAGTATGGTTAAGATTTTTTTTTAAGTCTGAAAGAAAACATTTTGTGGAAGCAAAAAAGCTCTGCAGTGTGTGAACGAAAACTGTTTCTGTCTGTATTTTTTTCGTAGTTGTTTCCTAATTTTACAAGCATGCTCCAGAAACCTGCAATTGCAACTGGAATGATCAAGATTTAGGAAACATGACATGAAACATAGAAAAACAAACATAGAAGAGTGATAATGAGAAAGAAAATGATATCCTCAACTGCTTTGTGTAAGTGAATCCATGAGACATAAGAACAGAAAATACTCTCCTGCTATCATAGTGATTACAGTTGGCATGGGCATTTGAAAGTCCCAAGCAGCACCGACTGCCTGTGATGTCAACCTTCAATACTAGAATGCAGACCAAAACAATGACATCTCGAAAATCACATTTATGATCATGATTCTGATGCAAGCTATGATGTGATCTCATCTGAATTGCAGATCTAATTTTCTCTGCGTGAGAGCTGGTGGAGCTCACAAAGCACTGATAGCTCGTTTCATTTCCTCAAAGCCAGGGCAGAGATTTTGTCAAACGGCTGTAATTATTACAGCAATAATGGCTGCATTCCATTTCAGAGTGTCAGTCCCGGTCATCTGCGTCATCATTGCTATTATTGAGGTTTTCCTGCCAAGAAAAAATTCAAAATTCATCTGCTGTAGGAAAAAGAAAAGATCTCTGAGCCCTATTTTATCTGGTACAAATTTCGTATCAGCACAGTCAGGTACACAGAGCATACTGATAATATTGATTTCATTAGACTGAGTAGTGGCTTTAATAATGAGCTGAAGCTGCTTTTGTCTTATTGAAGGAATTGTCAAGGATTTAGAAAATAAAAGAGATGGAAATGATTTTTTAATGACACCAGACTTATTGTACACTGAGAAATATTTGGATATTAAAAGCTGTATGAGCGTTCTGAGTGTAGTTCAATGCACTGTGGCGCACGAAAGTGTAAGTGTACTGAAACACCTGTGGCTTCCAATAAGAGCAATCAGCTTCCTCAAACAAGATTCTGCCTTTTCATAAAGCGGAGTACCATATGCTCCACTTAGGAAGAAAATTATAAATAGATTTAATGTAACTTGTGGTAATTGGTAGAGTGACTCTGCACAGTCACGTAAAAGCTCTCCGAAATGTTGTTCGAATTTACTCCCATTGGTTTCAGTTAAAAAGGAATTCAATGAAGGATGATTGTAAAACACTTTTAGCTTTCATTCCCTCAAACACATCCTCCTCACATAAGCCACAGGGCGGATCGTTGGAATTGTATCCAAAGAGCCCAGAGCAACCTCCAAAGAAATTAAAGGTGAACTCCAAGGCCAAGGTACATCAGTGTCAGATCGCACCATTCGTCGTTGTTTGAGCCAAAGTGGACTTCATGGGAGACGACCAAGGAGGACACCACTGCTGAAAAAAACTCATAAAAAAGCCAGACTGGAATTTGCAAAAATGCATGTTGACAAGCCACAAAGCTTCTGGGAGAATGTCCTTTGGACAGATGAGACCAAACTGGAGCTTTTTGGTAAGGCACATCAACTCTATGTTCATAGACTCAAAAACCAAGCATACGAAGAAAAGAACACTGTCCCTACGGTGAAACATGGAGGAGGCTCAGTAATGTTTTGGGGCTGCTTTGCTGCATCTGGCACAGGGTGTCTTGAAAGTGTGCAAGGTACGATGAAATCTGAAGACTATCAAGGCATTCTGGAGAGAAATGTGCTGCCTCGTGTCAGAAAGCTTGGTCTCAGTCGCAGGTCATGGGTCTTCCAACGGGACATCGATCCAAAACACACAGCCAAAAACACCCAAGAATGGCTGAGAGAAAAGCGTTGGACTATTCTAAAGTGGCCTTCTATGAGCCCAGATCTGAATCCCATTGAACATATGTGGAAGGAGCTGAAACATGCCATTTGGAGAAGACACCCATCAAACCTGAGACAACTGGAGCTGTTTGCTCATGAGGAGTGGGCCAAAATACCTGTTGACAGCTGCAGAACGCTCATTGACAAATACAGAAATCGTTTAATTGCAGTGATTGCCTCAAAAGGTTGTGCAACAAAATATTAAGTTATGGGTACCATCATTTTTGTCCAGCCCTATTTCATTAGTTTGTTTTTTTAATAATTATGTTAATCAACAATTCAAAAGTGATGGCTGATTTTGATTATTTAATTTTCAATAAATTTTTATTTATTGTTACTTTTGTGAGTTTCAAGTGATTTCAGTGAGAATTGTGGGTTTTTCCTTCTTTAACTGAGGGGTACCAACAATTTTGTCCACGTGTGTATAATCCTTTCAGAAGTGGCCAGATTTTCAATTTCAGTTTTCGATTCAAGCAGGCTTCATGATTTCATGGAGATCAGGTGCATGGAACAAATTATATCACCAAGTAGGACTGCAAACAGGCATAAAAATAAAGTATTTGTCTTAAAAGAACATAGATTGTTATTATCAAAATACAGACCAAGCGATTTTGAAACATACTTTTTTTTTTAGTCACTTGCGGTAAAATAAACTCACAACCTTGAAGCATCAGCATTCAGGAGAGCGTCTCTCACTTGCAGCCAGCGATTTAAACTGACAGCCCACTCTGCAAAAAGGAGCTGATTTCTCTAACCTCATAGCTGCAACCAGCCCACTCCAATCTTGTTTGTTTGACCTAACAAAGACCCAGAAAGAGTTTTAAACACTCCACCAAGCAGACAATCTTTACAAAGGTCACAAAGTATAACTGAATCTGATTTGTTCTTCTTTTTCTAACAATTGCTTTATTGAAATTGACATTAGCAGAATCGGAGTGGCCGGGAGAATTAGGACAAATGTTGAGAGGGATTATACCCTCCGCCAGCCTGGCCACATTAGGGTTCCTTAAGTGGCAAAGGGTATACTTCATTAATTGAATAACGCATTTTAATCTTCCAGTAAGTGGTCCTGAGTTCTGGAACCTGCCTTGGAAAAATATTGCAATCATCCTTCTAGCACACCCTTGTGACACTCGTGTCCAATCTTTCTCTATTAGATTGCTTTTCCATTTGAAGTTCTATGAGGACGATGTGAAGACTGCAAAGTGTATTTCACCATCAAATAAAAAAGCAGATAGACTGCTTTATTATTTGAAACAAATGATGTCCTCACTAAAAGTTGTTGCTGGCAACATATTATTTTAGATATACAACTAGCTTAACACAGTCAGAATTTATTAATTACTATGTTATGTTGAGTGACGATTGGCATTGGTTTGTCAGTCTATTTGTTAACAACATTACTCAAAAACCAACTAATGGATTTGGATGAAATTTTCAAGGAAAGTCAGAAATTACACAGTGACCAATTGATTCGATTTTGGCATTGATGCGGCTTAAAGTCTGGATCCACAGATTTGTCAAAGATTTCTGTTTCATTGCAAGATAGCCACACAGCATCACTAACTATGACTACAAGTGAGCACTACATCAGCTGCCTGCTGACGATCACATGATTATAATCCTCCTTCAAATCGACTGCTGCGGACTACATATTGTTCGATTTCATCTGTCAGAAATCATACGACTGAGCAGCCTTGGCCGAGTACTGCACTTTGAGTGCTTTTCTTATTATTATGATAATGATGATGACTATTATTATTATTATTACAATTATTAGGATCCTACCATACATTACCAGAAGTCACATTCTACTATAAGAAGCGCACGTTGTGTTAGATGTGTGCCTGGATGTGCACCCCTTCTGACCCTCTGTTTTTGTTGGTAGCTCACCCAATCCCACTCTGACCCAATACCCTGGCATCCAATCTCGTTGGCGTTACGTCACGGCTCTATTTGAATATTAGATGCGAATCAAAGGAGACACACACAGATCACAGAATAAACTACACATATACAACTACAGTTTTAACACCCCTTAATTAGTGGCAGCACAAATAGTCTGTTTCAATCTTTTACAGCTTAAAAAATTCTAAATAAAACCATACAACCCTAGTTCTTTATCATCTTCTGTGATAAATGTGTATTTCCACATATACAGCTACACTCCAGTGTTATGAACAGGAGGATCCCTGCCTGTGTTTCTTGTGTTTGGAAGCTTAATTGCCTCAAAACACGTGAGCACTCAGCCTCACAGGAAGATGTTTTTAAGAGCGCAACATCGGCAGCAGCACCGATATGCTACAGACGTACATGATCACCCAAATACTTAGAGTAATTTAATTTGACAGCAAGCAATCAGCTGTCAGTGATATGGCAGGTATGATCAGTGAACTGTCAGCTGATTAGGCATCAAGTAACAACGTGGAATTCCTGTATTCACAGTAGTTTCTTCAGAAAAACTGTCTGTTGTGTAGAGATGAGCATGAAAGCTGCACGGCGCAAACGGAAAACCTAGTTGTTGTTGTTATTGTGCTGAGGGTTTCCAGGGGAAGGAGCATGACTCCCCTGAGACAAAACACCAGGAAAAGACAGCTGCAATTAAATACGCAAACCTGCCAATGCAACAAGCCCCTGCACAGAAACACATACTGGCAAGCACACTTTTTGAATCTGCATCATAAAGACACACACAGTGTAGAGGATACAAAATGCAGACACACACACCATTTCTCCATGTCTTCCTCTTGTCTGTAAGGTCAATGTTAATTAATCACTGTTTTTCAGAATGAGGGGGTTGAGAGGAAGACAGCAGGAGAAAGGGATGAATCAAAAGAAAAGGAGCTGAGTAGAAGAAGCAGACAAGATAATTAAATAGAGAGAAGAGGAGAGGAAAGTCAAGTACAAGGGGGAAAATGGTTAGGAAAACAAGAGATTCTTCTTGAAAGGACATTGTATTGTAGATTAATTGTAGTACCTGGTTCCAGCAGGTAGAGTCTGCCTCTGTTTAATAGGGTAGGGAGCAGTTTTGTTTTGGCAGGTAGGGAGTACTGTGGGAGTTTAGCTAGCAACAGGTCACTATGACAGAGACTTCTGTGACACTTAATGCCCTCTGACCAGAGGACATGTGTTTACCAATACCCTGGGATCATCTAGGACAGTGTTTTTATATCCTGGTGGATTGTGTAACATCAAATATTCATTGTACTCAATTTGTTTTATCAGTTAATCAATTATTGATTGATAATATTGAGTATTAAAAATATTATTTAAAACTTGCATTCCCAACATATTGAGAGTGCCATCTATAGTCAGAAAAACCCTTTTCTTAGTATAGGAAATGATTATTGTGTTTAAATGCCAACAAACACGTGTTTCAAGTCAAAGTGGACTTCCTCTGTACAATCAAAAACACACAGCAAAAATGAATTCATTCAGGTGAAAATGTGCGTGCGTGTGTGTGTGTGTGTGTGTGTGTGTGTGTGTGTGTGTGTGTGTGTGTGTGTGTGTGTGTGTGTGTGTGTGTGTGTGTGTGTGTGTGTGTGTGTGTGTGTGTGTGTGTGTGTGTGCGCGCGCGCGCGCTCAGGTGCTGGCTATACTTGTGAGGACCAAATGTCCCCACAACTGTAGGAAAACCAAAAACTATGTCACTTGTGGGGACCTCATTTCGGTCCCCACAAGTTTAAACAGTGTTTTCTTGGCCATGTTGTTGTTACTGAAAAAAGTAAAAGTGCCAAAACGTTCCTTTAGGGTTAGGCATTGTTTTGGTCTGGGTTAAGGTTAGGGTTAGGGTAAGGGTTAGGGGTTAGATATGAATGGGAGTCAATGGTAGATCCCCACAAGAATAGGAAATCACAGTGTGTGTGTGTTGTGTACTTCAGCTTCTTTGTGCATCAGAGCTTTAATTAAAAGCTTACATGCAATTAAGCATGATCTATTGCTCCATTTTAATGCATTTTATTAGGGTGTGAGCTTGCATTTTAATTCAAAGTAATTGCATGTCTTACTGTGAGTGTCAAATGTGCTTCTTGAGGACAAACAGCCTGCTCAGCTTTTCATGCCACCAGCCACCAGAATGCCTGACATTCTGCCAACATTCCACACTTTAAACATTTTTTGTTTCCTTGCAGTACAGCTGCCCTCATAAAGTACATACTGCTGTTTGTGGTAGGCGTACAACTAGGACATACTACTTTGTCATAATACTGCACCTGTAGCTTTGAAAGTTTTGTTCATGTGTCTGTCGTAGTCTGCAATGTGAAATGAGCTGTTGTTATTCTGTTCACTCTTAGTGCTCAAGTTATTAAATATGAGTGTAGGGAAACGAAAAATCAAAGCGTATATAAAATGCATTTGGCATATCTTCTGCTGTGCAGGAGATTGTAGGTCAGATTTGAGTTTCTCCACCTCTCTGTCACAAGAGAGTGATTCGAGTCTAGGTGTAATGATAAGACTTAATTTCGTTTGCAATCTGGAAATGAATAAATAGATGCAAGAAAATAGACTTGTGCCTGAGGAAAATTGCATTTTCTCTCATCCTGTCAGGAAAACATTTTCCGTAAACTGCATGTGAAGCGGTGTAAGGACTTCCTCTGTAAGTGGGTAAGTGGTATTGTTGATTTTCCTCTCTACTGAGAAATGATTGTTTCACAATTGTCACATTCATTCCTCTTTCAAATCTTCTATTTTCTCTTTCCAATATGTGTGCATTACCTCGACGACAACAAGGACTTCCAAGATAGAAAGACTTCCCGACACACAAAAAAATCAATAAATAAAAAATGCCAGGACCTCTCTGCCAATCTCTTCTAATTAAAAAGACTTCTTTAATTTGAAACGAAATGTTATCAAGACCCGAAGAAAGTTAATGTGTTTCCAATGCTATTTGACACAGGAACCAAATGACTGAGAATGTTTACAGACAGCTTATATACTCTGATAAGACACAACTTCAAAATCACTGACAAGTGAATACCACTGACTATGTTGTTACAATGACTCTTGTCAGTGGGTGGGATACATATACAGTGGTAGAAAAGGGTATTCTCTGGGTACTCTGGCATAACTTAATTGGCAACTCTAAATTGTTCAAAGGTGTGAATGCGAATATACAGCCCGGTCTCACGGGGATTCGTGAAACTGTCACGTCAGTTTTTGTTTTGGTTTCGTGCGCACCAACACGATGTCGTCATGTTTTTCGTGCCGCTCACCACGAGCGAAACCCGCTGTGGTAATCACATCTGAAAGTGGTTCATACCGGCGGATTCATGACGATCTAAGCTGTCCATCGGCGTTTGCGGCCGCGGCCGCGGCCGCCGCTTCGGCCGCCGGACATTCTTTAAATTCCTATGCAAATTCGGCGGATTCATGACGATCTAAGCTGTCCATCGGTGTTTGCGTCCGCGGCCGCCATTGCGGCCGCGAGACATCCAGCCGCAGCCGCAGCCGCAGCCGCAAACGCCAATGGCTGGCTTAAATCGTCATGAATCCGCCGGTATAAACCACTTTCAGATGTGATTACCACAGCGGGTTTCGCTCGTGGTGAGCGGCACGAAAAACATGACGACATCATGTTGGTGCGCACGAAACCGAAACAAAAACTGACGTGACAGTTTCACGAATCCCCGTGAGACCGTGTTGGAATATAATTGTCTATCCTGTGATAAACTGGTGACCTGTTCAGGGTGTTATCTGTCTTCTCCCTAAGTTATCGAGGATAGATTCCAGCCCCCTGTGACCCTAATGAGGATTAAGTGGTGTGTAGATAATGGATGAATGGGTTTCATGCTGATATAATCTATTTTAATAAGTTTTCAATAACCTTCTTCTTTAATTCACTCACTTCTACAAGCAAATCCTTCTGAAATTGAACATTTTGAACATGATTTTGCTGGTGTCGATCACTGAACAGTTTGTAACTCTTGAGCATTCAAGGCATACAAACCCTCCTGAAAGTGTGGACTTTCAGAATTTTCTGGAAATGTGTTTTGAACATGAGCATGGTTTCTAATCACAATGGATACTCGGCTGTTTTTGTACTGCATCATCCAGCAAAAGTAGTCCAGTAAAATTATATATATTTCACAAAGTCTGGATTGTTTCAGGTTTAGCATTGATTCTGAGCTGTAGTTTGTGACTCCATCTTTGGTCTGTGCATGACTGCACCTCATTACTTGTAGAAAATGAAAGCAATACATAAATACATGCTGTGGAGTGAAATCCTTGAATAGTTTAGAGAAGGGCTGTAGGGGAGGCTAAATGTACTTCAGTGTTTATCCATCTCAAATTCTGATATCTGACTTGCCCAGTACCAATCTGAATGTTGCACATTACACACGTTAATGTGCTAACTCCCTTTCTCAGTTGCTCTTACAAATTGTGCTGTTGCGACAAGTGTAAGTTTTAAGCTGGGGAGAAAAAATAAAGTATGTTTGCTTAAATGGGTGGACAATGCAAACAAAACCTCAAAAAGGCATGTACGAGTTATGCATGGACAGACAATTGTGAAAGGAATAGCTATATTTTCATGTTGTTCCATTTATTCTTTATACTGAATCAGGATGAAGTAGCGCTCCTGAAGCAATCTTTTAAATATATAAACTATGTCTGCTTACAGGACTCAGTGGGAAGCAATACCAACTTGTGAACAGCAGGTCAGATCAAGGGTTGAAATCCCAATTAGTCCAAACAACAATGATGCTATGGCAAAGCAGAGCCAGGATGCCAGGGAAGAGGGAAACATATCGGTGCCCCCCGTGCCCCCCATGCAAAGATTCTTCCTCTTGAAGATGAAGGAGACCAAATCAAGCTACAAACTACAGCTGATGATAAAACAAAAAAGAGACTGACCATAAACCCTCCTGATAAAGAGAGATGGCCCACCAGCCACTGACTGAAGTAAGAGATTTACTGTCAACCCTCCTGATAAAGACAGAGGGCACACCAGATCAAGAGGAAATGGACTCAGGCATCAGAAGGATGTGGAAAGAAGCCGCTACTCCACCCCACCCAAGAAAATGAGAAGCTAAAAAAAGAAGCTCAACTCAATTTTTATTTTTTTTTTACCACAATTTTAAACATCTTCATTCTATGGGTTCAGCAGATCCTAGAAAAAAAGCAAAAGAGACAAAATGTCTCTCTTTCTGTAAAATATCGAAGGGCTCCTCTTTGGCTCTCAGGATATTCTCTGGAGGCCTGTCAGGCATTAAAAGGCAAGTGTGCAAACAAAACCTGGTGCTCTGTAATCGGCTGATACTAAATATTATGTGACTCGGATCAGATCGTTGGAAAAACAAAGGGAAAAAAAGAAACTTAATCATGACATCCTGAACCATGATGTTACTGCTAGCATGGGATGGATGGAAGTTGTCTTTATCACATGATGTGGGAACACATTGCTGTATTCAATTCAATTTCAATTCAATTCAATTCAATTCAATTCAATTCAATTCAATTCAATTCAATTCAATTTATATAGCGTCAATTACAGTCAAATTGTCTCAAGACGCTTTACAGAACCCATATGCCTGACCCCCAGAGCAAGCCCAAAGGCGACAGTGGCAAGGAAAACACCCTTTTAACAGGGAAGAAACCTCGAGCAGAACCCGGCTCTGCATAGAGGGGACCCATCTGCCTGCTGATATGAACTAGATATATGAACTAGAGGATAATGTTCGGCAAGCTTTCATTTACATCCAGTTAAAAAATAACACCTAATCATTTGTTAAACTCGTATAGATAAGGGACTCAAGGTTACATTTGTCCAAATGAGGGCATTTTAGTTACTGGAAGAAGGTTACATTTAAAGAAAATGCTTGGTATGGGTGGTATTTTTTGTAATGTCCATTTAGTGTATAATGTACATTCAAACATATAATAATGATACATATTAAATGTAAAACATTAAGATATTTAAAAAAAAGACGAAAATCAGATTGCCTTCACTGGTCAATCACACATGAGCAGCCTGTCAAGAAAATTTGCAGAATGTTTTGGTTTTGTATTTTTATTCATAGCCAGAGTGTCACAGACTTACTCCTGATGTTTTGAGGTCAACTCCTAGTGTCACTAACAAGCATTTGAAACATGGGAGCATTGCTCTGTAAACAAAGAAATTATCCACTCCTCTTCTCTAACAAGGTGAGCTAACAGGTCCCTTCACACCTTGACAATTCCATTAACTAAACAAAATTGTCTGAACCATGTTTACCCCGATGCCCCTGAAGGGGAGATGAGGGAGACTCTGTAAAATAAAAGATTGCAAGTATTAAATTAGACAAGAAACAGAATGTGGAGACAGAAAATTCACAACAAGATGACACTGCGACAGAGGTTAGTGACTAGACCTCAATTGCAGTCACATTTTCTACCAACCTCAAATCATAATAAAGTGATAGAAGTTAATTATTTTCACATACATGCTAAGCCAAGAGATCTGACACAGTTATCCTATCTTCTATGAAGTAGTTTAACATGGTAATATTTTGTGTGTTGTTACTAAAATAGTCTGGGGTCCACGACTGTTTTGACACTCCAGGTTATCAAAGATGTGTTGAATATTGACCCCAGTGACTCTCCCAAGCTTTACCCCCTAAACTCCAAAACCCATCACTGGTTATGAGAGGCATCTTGTCTGTAAAAAAACTGTCAAAATTAGACCATTTATCAGAATCATAAATTATTACATCGAAGAGAATCGTCAGCGTAATGGTTCGGTTATGTATAGCTTACCACTTGTACTTGGCAGAGGACCAATGCAGTGGACTATGACAGGGCCAGATGGCTATTCAGTTGGTGGAATTGGATGTAACAGGGATGGAGGTTTAATGTACGAATGATTGCAGGCCAGAGGAAGAGATGTACTGTCAAAGAGAGGCTGTGGACTGGGCCCCTCCTATGGCTCCACTTGTTTGGAGAGAGATGATGCAATCTTCATCATGTTTTCAATTTTTGCTTCACCCGAAGTTTAGACCTGGCATTCACTCAGGCCACAGGACATGACTCATCTCTATACCAAATCAGGAGACACTGGAACCAGAAGCTGATTATAGTGATTAGTAATTAGTGACCAAAATCACATACTGCGAACCTCCACTGATCAGCTGACTCACCGGTCAAAGACACCAAACCATGAAAGATGAATGGCTCAGACATCTCATCAGTAAAAGTGTAGCTGCGGGGTTCTACTTGAATTAATCCTACACCTTTTGGCTCCTGAGGATTCTGCTGAGTTTTGCGCTTCAGTGAAACGCACTGTGCAGGACATTTCACTACCAACAGAAAAGGACATTTTGTGTGTCAAAACATATCCATCAGCTAAGGTGGCAGCAGAGGCGAGTGAAGGCACTTTTTATTTGTTCAATACGCAACAATGCATTCTGATCGACAGCTCTTGAACTCTTTAAGCAGTAATAACTAGTGATGGTGAGATGAAGCTTCATGAAGCATTGAGGCTTTCCATCCAATTGGTTCACCCATCACTCGAAGCTTCATGGTGCGTCATTTGCTCTATTGCGCCATCAAGTGGACAAATATAGTAAAACAGGCAGAGTACCTATAATGACACACTGGCTTTGCTATGTGAAGCTTTGAATTGTGTTGAAATGATAATGCCAATAAACAAGTAACATACTTAATATAGTGTCTGTCTTTCCTGATAGCAGAGATAGAGGGGGGGAAATGGAAAAAAAATGGGGAGAGATTTGATATTTGTAGTTTGACTGTTTGATTGGGGTCAGGTTCTGGTTTTCTGTAAAATGTTAAAATACTTTTAATTGTAATATGGGCGACATAAATAAAATGTGCTTGTGCTACTTTTTGTTTTGTGACTCTGCTTGTGGTACCAGTGAAAAACAAAAGTAGGGACAGCATTGTATTTGTTTTTATTAAAAAAATACATATTTTTTTCCACAATGCTGGGATTTAGGTGGTTTTTTGGACAATATTCCTCCAGCTCCTTGGAACACAAACCGACACTTCAACTTTTGAAATACTAAAAAAATAAAAATAAAAATTAGAACAAGCGCTGTGCAGTGTTGTCACAGATACTCATATTAAACTTCAATTGTTATGTGCCACTTTATTAGGTGAAATCAGGTCAAAGTATTCCCAGAAAGGGGAGAATCTTCTCTTTTTGGTCTTCTTCTATGGAGAAAAAGAATCTCAAACCAATTGCAGGCAAAGATACAGCAGACAAAAATCCAACAAATGTGAACTGGGAATCCATTGCGTTTCGCTGCCCCTTGAACCAGTCAAGCAGTACGACCAGCTCACGAGGCTTTGAATGTCATAATTTTTGGCTCCTCCCCTAAATGAAGCAAGCCTCGATACGCGTTTCGTGGAAACGCCCACTCCATTACTCGACACAGGCTTCGAAGCCTCGGCACATCTTGTAACATCACTAGTAATAACTCTCACAAGGAATAAAAATCATGAAGTTTGGAGGCTATACATCATTTAGTTTCCTTTTCTCTGGCAAACTCAACATAACTCTGGCTCAAAGACTTTCTCTGGTTTCTAAATCTCTTTTGATAAGCTTCAGATACTAATACAAAGGTTTGCAAAATGGCAGCTTTCACCATGTCATTTACACTGGTGCAGGAGCGGCCAAGTAATGCACTCAAATGCTGAAAAATATGAATCAACTCAAGCTTTTAAAATTGGTACTAAAGAGATATGCATACTAATGTGAAACCTGTCGGCTGGTAAGGTGGTGGAAGTAGTCACTGCAGCTCCATCAGAGACAGGTGGTAAACAAGTAGCCTGAGCTTTCAGGTCCAGCTTATGCAGCCACGCAGCTGTGTCAGCTTCAATCTCAAGCCTTTTAATTTCAAACTCCAATTGCACCTGCCCATCCTGTGCCTTCTCCTGGGCTTACAGCTGGAGATGGGCAAGGCAAACGTCTATCTAAGGACACAGAGAGAGCTAGTGGGCAAGAGTGAATCAAAACAAGGGATAGTGAGTGGAGTTCTCATCTGCACACCTTCTCCTACATCCACTCCAGCACCTGGAGATGTGTGAGGCATTTACTCAATCTTACAGCTACTCACATACAGGGCATGTGACTCCAGTACAGCACACACACTGCGTACTGACACACTTACCACCTTCATTTCCACCAACTTACCTACCACCTATAATAAATGTTACCCTTGATCTGTATGTATGTATGTGCATGTGTTAAAATAATAAAAATGAATGACATCAGTCCAGTAGCAGTAGTAGTAATTGTAGCAGCAGTAAGAAAATATAACTGCAAGCTGTCATGAACACTGTTCTGTTCATTTGACAGAGATGATAAAATACAGCAGTTGCCTGTAAGAAAACAATAGATGATGCAGCTGTGCCTCACGTCTGATTTAACTGATGTCGCTTTGAAAAGATAGCTCCAAGGCAATGATGTCTCATTTTGTCAAATGCTTTTTGTCTTAACTCCTCTCTCCCTTTGCCTCTTCCTCACCTCCTCCACTTGGATGTCTGGTAGGAGAAATTATGACATGAGGAAAGGAGTCAAGGATATATTATGAAATGTTTTAAGAAATGTCAGACAAGCAAAAAATTGCATAAAAAGCCTTAGAAAAAAAATTACACAACATATCAACATAAACCAAGATAACAGCTTCTAAATCAAAAAATAAATTCTTGTTCATTGTGTGTGATCTTTTTAAAAAGGGATGTAGAAGAATAGTGTCTGTTAACTAGGCCTGCTCTTCAAATTCCAAGTGCTCTTCACCTTAATACCTCCAGAGAAACTCCCTGAGCATACCAGTTATTTTTCAGCAGCTCTCTGCTTCACATTCTTAGTGTTCCCTGCATTCAGCTCTGTAGCCTCTTCCACCATGAGACACTGTACAATTTGACAGGTGTAACTGCAGTTCAAGTGACCTCCTTGCACTCCTCTTCTCTGCTAAAAGAATGACTCCACTCAATCAAATGAAAATCATGATTTTTTTCTTCTAGCAGTGGAGCCTGAGAATAAACGTCCTGGCAAAAGAAAAAAAATATATATTGTAATTTGTAGAATCTTCTCCAACAATGCAGCCAGAATGTCAACAGAACACAAAATTATCTGATGAATATTAGTTAACCAGAGTAAACACTGTTCAGTGCATTCATGCTGCCATGATAAAGTTTTGATTTGAACCATTAAATGCAAACCTCAAGAACAGGAGGCCTAACATATGAATCAAAAATAAATCCATTCAGTCATCCAAAAAAGCAAGAACTGATTATCTGTCACTGTAATGACTATAAAGCCTCCAAAATATTAGTGCTATTATTTCAGAAATACATGTTTAGAAGGGACAGGAAGGGAAGGAACTGACCCATCTGAGAAAAACTGTTGCAGTCTATTGCAACATTTGCTCACGTGGGCAGGAAATACACTGCTCAAAAAAATTAAAGGGACACCTTTTAATCTAAGTATTGCATCAAATCAGTGAAACATGTGGGATACTGATCTGGTCAAGTAAGTAAAAGAGGGGGGTTTTTTTAGTCAGCTTCAGCTGCTTTGGTGTTCGTGAAATTAACAACAGGTGCACTAGAGGGGTAACAATGAGACAACCCGCAAAACAGGAAAGAATTTATCAGTGAAGGCCGCTGACATTTTTTTCCTTCCTAATGTTTTCTGACTGTTTTTCACTAGTTTTGCATTTGGCTAGTGTCACTGTCACTACTGATAGCATGAGGCGATACCTAGACCCTACAGAGGTTGCAGAGGAAGCCTAACTCCTCCACAATGGCACATCAATACGTGCCATTACCAGAAGGTTTGCTGTGTTGCCCAGCACAGTCTCAAGAGCATGGAGGAGGTTCTAGGAGACAGGCAGTTACTCGAGGAGAGCTGGACAGGGCTGCAGAAGGTCCTCAACCCATCAGCAGGACAGCTATCTGCTCCTTTGTGCAAGGAGGACCAGGATGAGCACTGCCAGAGCCTACAAAATGGCCTCTAGCAGGCCACTGGTGTGAATGTCTCTGATCAAACAATCAGAAACAGATGTAATGAGAGTGGTCTGAGGGCCTGACATCCTCTAGTGGCCCCTGTGCTCGCTGACCGGCACCGTGGAGCTCGGGTGACATTTGCCATAGAACACAGGCATCGGCAGATCTGCCAATGGCGCCCTGTGCTTTTCACAGATGAGAGCAGGTTCATCGTGAGCACGCGTGACAGACATGCAAAGGTCTGGAGAAGACGTTATGCTATCTATAACATGGTTTAGCATGACTGGTTTGGTGGTGAGTCAGTGATAGTATGAGGAGGCATATCCATTGAGGGACGCACAGACCTCTATAGGCTAGACAACGGCACTTTTACTGCCATTACGTATCAGGATTAAATCCTTGGCTCCATTGTCAGACCCTACACTGGTGCAATGGGTGGGTTCCTTGTGGTGCACAACAATGCCTGGCCTCATGTGGTAAGAGAATTCATGCAGTTCCTGGAAGATGAAGGAATCGACACCATTGACTGGCCCCAATACTCACCTGACCTAAATCCAATACAATGCCTTTTGAACATTATGTTTTGTTCCATCCGACACCATTAGGTTGCTCCTCAGACTGTCCAGGAGCTCAGTGATGCCCTGGTTCAGATCTGGGAGGAGATACCCAAGGAGACAATCTATCTTCTCATTCGGACCTTGTCCCGGGGTGGGGGTGGAGGGCTTGTGGCGGAGACAGCCCGAATATTCAGATCCGTTCGTCTGGTCTCGGGTCCAAATTTTGCCTTTGATTTTTTTTCAGTTAAACTGAAGAATTCCCAAAAAGTTGAGGCAATTGATTCGCTGTGGCGACCCCTGAAGGGAAAGTCGAAAGGAAAAGAAGCATCTTCAGCATCTTGTCTTGTGTTTATGCAACGAAGTGAAGCGTGACGTCAGAGTCGGCAGCAACCTGGCCATTCAGGTGGTGTTTACAAACAGGAATGGAGGAGATGAGCCGAACACGACGGGATGAGCCGAAGTGGGCCGAAGGCGAAGGGAAGAGACGAGCTCCGAATATTTTTGACATATGTGTATATGTCATAGACATGCTGATCAAAAAAATGATCCGATCCGTGACTCTTGATCCGAGGACCGATCCGATCCGTGAGTTTAGTGATCTGTTGCACCACTAGTGTTAAAAATCAATGGATTAGAGAACAAGAGGGTACATGGTTGTATACATCAAGAAATGAATTGAATTAAATCACTGTCATTGTAATATTGGTTCTTTGGAAGAATAAACCTTCCTGTTGTGAAGCTAACGTTAGCTCAATGTGTGTGCCTCCTGTATTCTTTATCACAGCATCACACGTCAAGAGGACAGAAAACCAGCTGCCCCCTGTCAGGGAGTCAGGGAGGCAACATATACTGTAGTACTAACTAACATACATAAGGCAAAAATACAAGCTTCCTTTGTTGCAAAGGCATTTGCTCTCGTGATGAATCTGCACCGACCCTTAAATATCAAAATATTCTATTCAGAATTTAGAACTCTAGCTGTAAACTCAAGCAAACATACATATTTCATTATACTGCATTGCCCATAGCTGATGTATTCCCCTCTCTAAACTCTTCAAGGCTATGCATGTTTGTGTGTGTGGCGATAGAATGAGAAAGAGAGTGTGCACATCTATAGTCAAAGGACATTAACTTATGAAGGGAAATAATGCAACAACACAAACATGTAGCATTTTAAGTGTTGTTTACTTCTTAGCAGAGTTATTTATGCAATGAGTCCCTATGTGCTTTTGCATCATCTTTTTTAGCAGGACATGGCAGATCTCTAGGATGTTTCTGGCAGAAAGTAGTTCTGCTGTTTAACAGCACTTGCTCAATAAGTTGGTTGTTGAATTGGCAAGGCGAAAATGAATGAGAGTAAATCTTTCAGTATTTAGGGTCATAGTATAGTTAAATATTTTGTCTTGAACTTGTGCACAGAAAGGAAGGTGAATTCTTCTCAATGATTTTCTGTGAAACAGAAGGTAAAACACTGTTTGCATTGTTATTGGCTTCGCAGAAAGGACACCTCAGAATATAGGACATTTTTGAGAACTTTAGATTGTTTTTGGATTCCGTCATGATTGACAAAACCAAGGGACCTTTCTCCAGAGGGCAATTTGTTTATGCCGTAATGTTAACACTGGGAACAGGGTGGCACTTCAAATCCAAGTTTTGATTGATTGTGGAAATGTTACAGCTGTGGCCAATGCAACATCATGATTCTAACTCCTGAGCAGTATCATAGTATCTTTGGGCACTGGTGGACAGAAAGGCTCCAAAGCAAACTGACAACAAAAGGGATTTGATTTGACACTGCTCTGTGTTGGCAAACAGAGCAACATGAGCATCCAAACGCAGTATCTCACCAGAGTCTGTCAATTCTGCCTGAATTATGGGACTCCAGTATTTGCTTTTCACTCTAGCTTGGTCTACTCTCACTCTTGTGTAAATATCTGTTTCTGTTGCTGGTTACTATTGTACAATTATATTTCTCTGCAGACCGGCAAACACAACACACGAACAGAATGGAGAGCTCCGCAATAAATTCTGGGTTACACTAATATTGATACAAAGCAGGTACACGGCTAAGTATTGAGACACACACACACACACTAGAGACCCATAACTACTGTGACACAATTACTCTTTTTGAGATCCGTAAATGTTTCTGAAATGGCTCTGGAAGCTCCACCTGAGCCTCTGTCTTTCCATCAGTGGCACAGAGAGTCTGACAGTAACTTATGATGGCTGCTTGACTCTGACTATAACCTCCAAATCTGTGTCCATGCTGCTCTGAGCAGTGGTCACTCAGCCGTGTCCCTTAAACCTTCATGTCATCCACCATGTAGCCACGAGGCCATGACTGCCACAGTGTCTTCTCCCTTTAAAAATATAAATATAAAAAAAAAGTGCTGGGATGGAGGCCTTGAGCAAAATGTGTGAGTGTTGATGCTTCAAGTCACCCTTAATGTCAGTCAGAAGTATTTCTTGATAAAAACAAGAAAAATGCTCCACCAAGGCTGTTTATTCCCCCATATGGCATTGTCAGAAATTCAGCATTTCTTTTTTAGAAATGCAACTTTTGTTTATTTCTTATTGATGGATGCACGGATATTAAATTGCATGGCCTAAATATGTAGCAGGCGGCAGGAATTGATGGGAGTCAGAAACACCAGCCCAATTTATTCAGAGGTTCCTTGTATAATGTCGGACGGATAAGACCTGATAAGTCTGCAGTTGTCGATTTATAGTAGGATTACAATTGTGATCATCAGCAGGCAGCTGACATAGCGTTAACTTGTTGTCATAGTTACAGTGACACCATGCCACTATCTTGCAATAATTACGAAAATCTTTAACAATTATAAGCCTCCTCACTGCCAAAATCTAATGAGGTGGCCTTTGTGTCATTTCTGACCTTCCCTGAAAATTTGATCCAAATCTGTTTTTAAGTAATGTTGTGCACAGACAGAATAACAGACGGATAGACAAATGTACACCGATCGTCACAGAACTATTAATAATAACTGCTTAGCTTTTTCACTAGGAGCACAGGTCCTCCTACATGAAAAAATTTAGGAGCACAGAAAAAAGTTTAGAAGCGCTAAGAATTTTCACTATGAATTGCACAATTTTATTATTAACATTCACACAACAAGCCAAGCAGTAGGCTCAGTTATTTAACACAGAGAACATCCCTGTCCCACATCTTTTTGTATTCAAGTCGCCTGGCAAGCTTGGCTGAGTTCATCCAGCGGTCCACAGCAGGACTTGGATCAAAGTCCTCAAGACATGGCCCCTCATAGCTGATCCTCATGACGTCTTTGGTGGTGGAGACTGCAAGGCTGCTTCTTTTGGAGCCCTTTGTGCGGTTCTGCGCAGAGAAGCCCCTCTTGCACTGGGCAGCTGAAATGGGCCGCACCATCATCAGCTGCACCAATCAGAGTTAAACTTATAAACTTTACCAGCAGTGTCGCTGACGCCAGTGCTAGTACTAGCACGAGCTGCCGGCATCTCTGGCACTGACACAGGGAATCTGGGATAACTGACTACATTTTCTACTACATTTTCTCTCACATTTCTCTCACCCTCCTTGGTTCCACATTTTTTAAAATATGACTATTTTCTTAATCTCTCTTTCCCGCAAAAAATGCTGTAATGTTCCCAGTATCCAATTGACAGAAATGGCGTAGTTGACGTTACCTAGGTGACTGTCGTGAGAGGACCTTGTGTGGCTTGGACGTTAGCGCGCGTCATTACGTTTTGTAGCGTGCCGATGTGAAATAAAGTTGTTGAAGAAGAAGGTGTAGGCTATGACTTTTATTTTGATCCACTTTTTGTGGATTTATTTTAGGAGCAAAATGCGAATGATAGGGTTAACATCTGTACTCGCATGCGTGCTCCCTTTTTATTTTTTGTACTCGCACCAATCTATTTTTAGGCGCATATGCGAGTGAAACGCTCGCACTGTACAGCGCTGTGACAATGGCTTCAAGTAATATTGGAATATAACTGTCTCTTTTGATGTTTCATTATGCACATTCACCTCAAAACAAAAACTGTTTTTGTGACAATTTCACTAAATATGGGGTAATTTTTCATATCTATTGTCCAGTATGACAGTTCCAATGATGTAATTTGTTAAAAACAAGACAAAGAAACTTCAATTTCTTAGATTATTCATTTTTGAAAAAAATGAATAAAAAATGTAAAATCAAAATAAACATTTTTTAAAGTGTCTGCAGATGTTACTAGAACTGAAAAAAAATGGCTACGCCACATACGATAGATGTATTATTACTGCTTTGTGTCACCAAAGCCTGCAGTATAGTGCAGGTGAACACAAAAGTTTCCAGTTTTTTTGTGGCGAGGCTGCTGGGTGCAGCTGAGTCAGTCCTGACGAAGTCAGTGTTGGGCCAAGAAGTGGAGAATTATTAGTTTTTTGCAGAATCTGCTAAATGTGAACAGTATGTTTTTTGAGACCCTGTAAATTAGACCTTCAGGTAATGTAAATTTTCATGAGATTTCACAATTTTAAGCTTGCAAGTTTTCCAATAAAGCAGCGCATAGCTCATGATTAGGTTGAGGACTTAGAAAGAATTGACAGATTTGTGTTTGTTGTCTGATAAATGGTGCAATTTTGGTGATTTTTTTTTTTTTTTTGTGGGGGGAACTAATTGCCTTTCAAACCTATCAGTGGGTTTTGGCACTCATAGGGTTAACTTTTCCTAATACAATACTTTGAAATGCACATAAAAATTAACTTCAGAAACAGAATTAGTAGTTAATCGCTTGCATTGCATAAGAGCAAAACCAATGTTACATCAGATAGTGATGAAGCTAAGTCGGTAATAGAAAACTGTTTCATTGCAACACTGTGTTAAACCTAGTTTTGCTACCACTAGCTGCTTCGAGTCGTTCATTCTTACCAAACTTCTTATCCTTGAAATGATCACTACTGGCACAATGGCGTTGCCGAACTTTCTAAAACAAGCCTTGTTCTTCCTGACCTGAAGATCAAAACATCTAATTCACTGCTAAGCATTAGTGAAACTACTGTCCTTGTAACTTTACCAAGCCTGAGTTGAGTTCTTGTTCATTGTGCATGACTGTTTTTGTATTCGTATTCAATGCCATTAAATATGATGTCTAATAGTGTTTTCACAGTTTTATAATTGCTTTTAATGGAACCTTCAAAGACAAGTCACTGTCTTCCGCCTGAAATTTTAATGTGTTTAGCTCGCTGCATAGCTCTGCGCCCACACACATAGTGAAGGCCAAAAAAAAATGTAATTATGTATTAGTGGAGCTGACGGCATATTCCTTCCTCTTAAATGCATTCAGATGTGTGTGAGGACAAGGAATTAATTATTCAAACTGGCATCTGGATTTGTTAAGGCCACAACAGAGGCCACACTGCTGCTATCAGTGATACAGTCTTGATGTTGAGTGAAAGCGATGATTAATACAAACAATTTAGAAACACATCACAGTTTCAAAACAATGTTGCCTCGGAGATGAACACTTAGCTGCTCTGATTCTCTTTCATTTGCTCAGAGGCTTTTACTTTGAAAACATAGCCAATTAGCCTTATCACATTCCATTGTCCACAGTACACCATTACAGCTCATGGAAATTGAATTAATCTGCAGTTAGTCACATTCACCGTCTTTCAGAACGTTCTTTAGTCTTTCTACCTCCATCTTCTGGTCTCCTTCTCCATTTGATTCAGATCCTTGTCTGTTAACTCTGCTTCCAACAAATGTGGCTGACCATCAAACTGAAATCACCTACAATCAGTCATTTCATGGTCCAATGGGCAAAAGAGCAATTCATGGCTTTTGTGTCCATGCACATGGACGGCTTGCAATGAAAAAACACATGGGGCTCCGCAGATTTTTCTGAAAGGATGGATGTGTTTTTAACAGTATCTGGCAGCTACTCAAGGATTCAAATGTGACACCTTGTCAATCTGAATAATCCTGAAGTGTATCAGAACTTAGAACTTCTGACTGTGTTATGACTCCATTGATAAGCTCCAAAGTCCATCAGCAGCCTCTTCAGTTACAACTCTTGATACTGAAATATATAAGGTGATGACTGATTGTCTCCTTGTGTTGTCCCAAGGGCAAACATTTGTTCTGAGCACCATTTGTTTTTGAGCAGCTGTGGCTGATGTTATGTCCCAAAGTGTTCTTGGGCAAAGATGCTGAGCTTCAAGTTGCTCCCAATGGCAGTGCATGGGAAACATCTTAAAGCACTTTGAGTACCTCAAAGGTAGAAAAGCATGATTTAAGTGCTAAGTGCTTATGATATTCCTGGTACTTATGCAGTCTGTGTATTTGCAGTGCTGATGGTCCACGTGGTCACACATTTCAGTGTACACATGGACATTCCCAGAGGGGTCCGCATGCACTGTCGCTGACTTGGGTGGACGGTGGAATTTACGTTGCATGTACTGTTGTGGACCCACTGATCCAGAAAACACGAACCGGTCTGAATTTTGCCATTGCATTTCAAAATTCAACTTCTTTGCAGTGTATTTAGTGTAAGTGGGGATCACTCTGTGCAGCCGTGGAGAGGGCTGCACAAGCTTCCGATTCAACCGAAAAACTCAGGTTTGACTTGGGGGGTCCTCGACTAATGATGCATCAGGAGCAGATTTGGATGCCTGATATAAATTTGTCACAAACTATAATAGATGCCTTTCAGTTGGCAGATGGCTGGGCTAAATGAAAAGTTTTTTGTTTTTTTTTGTCTGACAGCATAAGTCAAAATACACTCCTGGCAGGAGAATTAAAAAGAAAAAAACTAAACACTCTTTGTACATTAGACGTCAGTCAAGCTCAGCTTACATGGAGTAGCAGGAGGTCTTGTATTTCAGATTTTTGCTCAGACATTTGAGAGAATGCGGCTTTTATTGAAAAGCAGCTTTTTTTTTAACGAGGACAGCAGGGAACAACAGTATTGACACAGACACACTGTTGAAGTTCTCTTTCAGGCCGGGAGGTGAAATGGTTGTCGCTGGCAGTTTGAGATGCACAGTTTATACGCACACACACACACACACACACACACACACACACACACACACACACACACACACACACACACACAGGCTGTTCCAAAGACACATAATGAATGCTCGCCCAGAAATTTGCTCTCTCAGCTCAGTTTACGCCCACAGATCTCGGCCCTCTCATCACATGTGCACAAACACACACAAACACACAAACATAAATATGCCATCTCAGCTAACACCCACAGATCTCAGGGAAAAGGATGGTGAGCCCCTGATCACTGGCGCTGCACTCACACAAGCAAAGGGAGATCAACTGTCTCTCAGTTCACACCTACAGATACTGTCAGTGGCTGCTGAGATGAGTCCCTGAACACAACATTGTCTATAGCTTATAAAGACAATGGCACACTGGGACACATATTCCTTTTATTCCAAATACAAGGGAGGAAGGAAAGTTACTCTGATCCCTTGAAACCGCATAAGGCTTTTACAGTCAGGAGATTTTCTCTTGTTCTTAGCAAAATTTATTTAACCAGGTAAAAGCTAGATATTGGATTACCATTCTTTAGTTTTATTGTCATTGCATGGAGTACAAGTAAAAGACAATGACATGCAGTTTAACATCAAACCAGAATTGTAAAAGCAGCAGTTGAGTGTATTATATAAAGCCTGGGTATACACAGTATAAGCAGAATGAACAGTAAAACACCCATAGATGTCAAAATAAACATTCATAAATGTATACACTTCCATTCAAAAGTATAGGAACAGTGAGGCCAACTCCTTTGTTTTTCCTGGAAACTGAAAACATTTGGGTTTGACATCAAACAATGAATGTGAGACAAGAGATCAACATTTCTGCTTTTATTTCCAGGTATTTACATCTGGATCTGACACCCAACTTGGAAGATAGCATTATTTGTAATGGAACACCACATTTTGAGGTGAGTGAAAATACTGGAACATCCAGCCATCCATCATCTATACACCGCTTTTTCCTCACTGGGGTCGCAGGGGGTGCTGGAGTCTATCCCAGCTGACTCGGGCGAAGGCAGGGGACACCCTGGACAGGTCGCCAGTCTGACGCAGGGCTACACATACAGACACACAATCACACTCACATTCACACCTACGGACAATTTAGAATAATCAATTAACCTCGCATATTTTTGGACTGTGGGAGGAAACCGGAGTGCCCAGAGAAAACCCATTCATGCACAGGGAGAACATGCAAACTCCATGTAGAAAGATCCCAGGCCCACCCCGGGATTCGAACCAGGGATCTTCTTGCTGTGAGGCGAAAGTGCTAACCACTACTCAACTGTTGCAGTCCTTTTTAAAATTTAATTTTCTAATTAAACATTAAATTTTTTAATTAAATGTTTTGTCTTTTTCAAGGTTTAATAATGTAAGTAAAATGTTTTGTAGTTTTTTTTAAATGTTTAATATTCTTCTTGTTTAATTGTATTTGTAAATGTTTAATTATCTGAAATATTTTATCTTTAATGTTTAATATTTTTGTCTAAAAATTTTAATTTCATAATGACATTTTGTATCTTCTGTTTAATTACATAATTAAATATTTTGTCTGTTAAATATAATTTAGTTGTATTTAATGTTTAATTTTCTTTTTAAAAGTTTTATTATATTAAAAGTTTTTTCCTTTGATTTTATTGCTTTTTAATGTAGTTTATTTCTTTAATCTCTTTCTGACAAGATTTTAACCAACCTTAAAAATGAAACAAACCCTTAAATCACAATGAAAATATTTCTGTTGTCACAATCATGAGTTAGTTATTCAGTTTATTAATTCAGCTTTATTTGTTTAGCACCTTTCACACAGATGACAAAACTACACAAGCAAAGAGAAAAAACTATGCTAAAACTATGATCAAAATTCAAAAACATTTTTAAATAAAAGATTTTACATGGTAATAAAATATGTTGTGTCCAGGGGATGAAGGGAGTTTATTGAAGTGTTCTTGGGCTCACACGATAAATCATTTAAAGTACAAACTTGATATTCAGTCTAAGGAAACTAGAAACTGCAGAGCGACAGAAGAACCAATAATATCTCCTGTTTTCTCCTTTAATGGGTCAACTGTTCTTGTGCTTTCAGACCCAAGAACTACAGACTCTTCACAACCTGCTCAAACTCTTGGTACAGGACCTCACCACATGAGTCAAGAAGGTTTCCTTCTCATTTCTACTCTGAAGCTCACCTTCTTCTGCTCAAACTGCTGACAAATGTTTCTGCTGCTCCAAAGTCTGGTCTCCAGACTTCCTAAAAACTCTCAAAGTCTCTTCTGCTGCAGGTTGCTTTGTAGAACTGTTACAGAAAACCTCACTAAACCACATGGAGGGGCCTCAAGATAGTCGTCCAAATGAAACCGTACAAAAACCAAACTAGCACAACCCAAACGCTAAAGTCTTCTGCAGCCTACCAGAGAACCTCTTTGAACAGAGTATCAGGTAGGCATGAACTAACTGTGACGTCACCCGTTGGTTTCAACGCCGAGAAAATGAAGCCCGGATTTTCCTACTTCCTGGTCGCCATTTTGGATTTTTTGGAGCCAGTGACTTAAAAAGTGTCATCAAACAGGATGGACTGGAGAGCAACTCTTGGCAGGACCAGTCAATGGGACTGTCAATCAAGTATAGCCACGCCCCCTGGCTCCACCAACTTTAACAATTTATTTAAAATTCAGTATTGATTTATTTTAAGATCGGCCACCTGATCTCTCATTTTTACCATGAAAACTAATGGGAAAACAAAATCCTGAGCTGTAGAAAATCAGTCTATAAAATTTAATTTTTTCCAGAAATGAATTGGGGTCCATGGAGCAAAAGCTTTTTGGAGCCAACCCTAGCAGACGGCGTGATATTGCAAGTTTTTGACACTTCCAGGTGGACTTCAATTTTGGAGCCAGATGCTACGTCCATCTTTATATACAGTCTATGGTATCAGGACAGGAACTCTTACCTTCCAGCCCGGTCTCACGGGGATTCGTGAAACTGTCATGTCAGTTTTTGTTTCGGTTTCGTCCGCACCAACACGATGTCGTCATGTTTTTCATGCCGCTCACCACGAGCGAAACCCACTATGGTAATCACATCTGAAAGTGGTTTATACCGGCGGATTCATGACGATCTAAGCTGTCCATCGGCGTTTGTGGCCGCCACTGCGGCTGCCGCTGCGACCGCCGCTTCAGCTGCCGGACATTCTTTAAATTCCTATGCAAATTCGGCGGATTCATGACGATTTAAGCTGTCCATAGGCGTTTGCGGCCGCCGCCGACATCCGGCCGCAATGGCGGCGGCGGCGGCGGCCGCAAACGCCGATGGACAGCTTAAATCGTCATGAATCTGCCAGTATAAACCACTTTCAGATGTGATCCGGCCGCTGTTGTGGCCGGATGTCTGGCGGCCGCAATGGCGGCCGCAATGGCGGCCGCGGCGGCGGCCGCAAACGCCGATGGACAGCTTAAATCATCATGAATCCGCCGAATTTGCATAGGAATTTAAAGAATGTCCGGTGGCTGCAGTGGCGGCCGCAGCGGCGGCCGCAAACACCGATGGACAGCTTAGATCGTCATGAATCCGCCGGTATAAACCACTTTCAGATGTGATTACCACAACGGGTTTCGCTCGTGGTGAGCGGCACGAAAAACATGACGACATCGTGTTGGTGCGCACGAAACCGAAACAAAAACTGACGTGACAGTTTCACGAATCCCCGTGAGACCGTGTTGTACCTTCTGGACAACCAACGTTGGTTCACAAACAAGAATACAGAATGTGTCTGACCAAAAACCTCTAAAGACTCACTACAGCCAAGATAAAGACACAACTCAGCTGCCCCAAATCCACTAATCACTGCATATGTTAGCACCATGAGCTAACTGTGGCTAAAGAACCACATTTACCAAGACAACTATCCACTACAAAGCCCTAAAACACACCAAGAAACACATTAAAGTCTATTTTACTGCTGGAAGCTGCAAGCTAACACCTAAAGAACAAACTAAAGCAACAGAGACAAACTCAGCTCAGTGGTGAAGAGAAGCAGAAGAAATGTTTGACTGCAGCCATAAAGCAGGAAGACACTGAGCTGTTCAGGTGTTCCTGATAACCAACAAGTCCTCAAATTCATACGACCGCATCAGTCGTATGCACCGTGCACCGGAATACGACCCGTGAGAGCGTATTTACGTTAGCCCCCCTACGGGGAAAAGGAACGCATTACGGGATTTAATTCACGAAACGGCTTTTCCGTCACAAAACGTCTTTTTCCTCACTTTCCCAACACGGGTTTAGGGTTAAGGTTAGGGTTAGGGATAGGGATAGTGTTAGATAAAAGTTTATTCATGGTGACGTTTCACCTGCGACTCCGTAGTGTCGATATTTACTCAACCGCCAGAGGTCGCATATGTCAAAACGTAACACTGGGTCGTAATACGGGCGTGTACAGACTACCGATGTGGTCTTTTTTATTTGAGTGTCCTGATAACACCAAGCAACCACCTGGACAGTCAATAGGAACACAGCTTACTGGAAGTCCAGAGGGCTGGCTTAGTGAAGGAAATTTAGTTTAAAGTTGAAGCAGAAAGTTAACAAAGAAAGTTGAAAACCACCTTCTGATACCTGAAATCTCTGAGTTTTCACACATAGAATGCCTGAACATGTCAAACTGGTTCCATAGTAGAACCTTCACTGTAAAAACGTCATAGCATAGTGTGTTGCTCAAAAAACATTACGACTGGCTGTCTAGGGTCGCCGAGGAGTGACACAAAAACAGGACAAACACTGGTTTCCAGGGGATTAGGAGGCTATTTATTTGAAAGAGTAAGTTTTCAATATATTTCATGATCAATATCAGGACAGATGTTACAACTCCAGTTATTCCATTAGACTGCAGTTATTCACAGAGAAATTAAAACATCACATTCCTCGTAATAACTAGATAGGACTTTTATTAAATAAAGTATTGGTGAATAAACTGTGTAAAAAGTGCAAAGCAGCTCCATTAAATGAGGACGTGAGACTTCCACAGCATGGATCACCATCAACTGGATCTGCTGTGTTGATTCAGAGCTGAATGTCAGAATGAACTGAGCTGGAAAAGCTGCTTTGAGCTGCAACATTACGGTCTGACAATCCAACACATCACACTTTTCATCTGGTTGTTTTGCTCCAACATGCCGTAATGTTCAGTTTTTACCTGAATCAATACAGAGATTCAATTTCCAACCAAGACTGGAATTAAAATTAGAATGTTATGAGGTTATTAATGCAACTAAATACTTTCAGATGGAAGGATTTACTTCTAAGTTCTAGTTCAAGTTTCAGTTGGAGCACGTTGCATTCACAAAGAAAAACAGTGATACCTTCATAGCAACATTTAATAAAGCTAAAGCTTCCCTGTTGGCTCATTGGTGGAGTTTGTTCCTGAGCATCTGAACCTTAAATCCAGTGAGAGGACCATCTTCAGTCAGAGAACTTCAAGACCTTCCATCGGCTGGACCAGATGTGGCATCAGCTCCCTCTGAACATCTGGATGACAGGAGAAAAGACAGAAATCAAACAAAGACCACAGAAATACACTTTCATCATTTTATAAAAGTAGCTTGAACTTTATTAAAACTGGACAACATCAGTAATGAAAGTCAATGTTTTTATCTCATCCTATTCCCTTTCAATTGTGGGCTTTGTGTATTTATTATCTTTTAATGATAAAAAATAAAATGGGTCACTACTATCATTTGGGCACTAATGCCTGCTTGTTCACTCTGTTCCAATGTTCCTTCATACTGACAGCAGTAATCCCCTCATCACTACTGACTCTGCCTCAGACACTAAATCACATTTTTAAAATGGTCAAAATTCTCAGCACAAATCTCCACTTTTGACAAAGCCATCAGGTCAGTTTCATTAATGTAGAGCTGAATCATCTTCTCATATAGAGCAGGTCTACACCAGTCTCTTCATTATATTCATTCTCATAATCTTCACTCAATGAACAATCCTACCTCCCACTCTGGTCTTGTGGCTCTTGGCTGCTGCTTGGTGCTGGATCTTTCTTCTGACTCTGAGGGGCTACAGGACAAAGTTTCCCAGTTTTGGTCGCATCATACTATTATTTAAATTATATAATGCTATGTTTTACGGCACAATGACACACAATTAATTGACTATAATTTACTTGAACGGTGGTTTGCAAAGTTCAACATCTTGTCGTAATTGTTTCTTCGTCCTCATTTGTCGTTTCAAACTGCAAGCTTTAGTGAAAAAGTTGCCAATTTCTACACATTCGGCTGTGTCTGTTTCCAGAGCTTTCCTGTTTTTAATTCTTGCCTTCTCCGCACTATCCTTGCTCTTCCTGTTTTCCATCTTTCAAACACCTCTGACCATGTGCATGAACGTGTTAAGTCAAGGTGCTTCTGCAAAAAAAAAAAAGAGCTGCCAGTGGAGGCGGCCCAGGAACAGCGGTAGCAGTATAATGGTCAACTCAGTGCCGTGACTGAATACCGGCCCAAAAAAATGGTAACACCAGCCCTCGCGGCCCAGACATCAGACCGGCCCACCGGGAATTGTCCCGGTCCTCCCGATTAGCCACCCCGGGTCTGGTGGTGGGTTTTATCTCCAACAACGACAAGGAGGACTATTTGATGGAGATTGCCCACCTGGAGGACTGGTGCAGAGACAACACCCTCCTCCTGAACGTCAGCAAAACCAAGGAGCTGATTGTGGACAATAGCAAGAAGCAGCAGAGAGCATACTACCCTCTCAGGATCAGTAGCACAGAGGTGGAGAGAGTGGAAAGCTTTAGATACCTGATGTTAACATCACGCAGGATCTGACGTGGTCCTGTCACGTCAGCATCCTGGTGAAGAAAGCTTGACACCGTCTCGACCACCTCAGACACCTGAGGGACTTTAAGTTCCTTCTCAAGGTATTCAGGAACTTTTACACATGCAATTGAGAGCATTTTGGTTGGGAGTATCACTATCTGGAAGGGCAGCAGCACCCAGCAGGACTTCTTTGCCCTGAGGAGGGTGATCCTCTTGGCTGAGCGCACCATCAGAACCACCCTTCTCAACCTGCAGGACATTTACAACAAATGCTGCAGGTTAAAGACCAGGAAGAGTGTGAGTGAGATGGTCTTATAGCCTTTACCTTTAAGATGTTTGTCTATAATTTTTTTTTTCGGATGTCCTGGGACAATTCTCTTCTTCGCTTTCTGTTGTCCATGTTCAGTGTGGTACACACCTTTTCACCAAACAGCAGGGTGACGACTTGTCTCCCTTTAAATAGGCAGACTGACTGATTATGAGTTTGGAAACACCTGTGATGTCAATTAAATGACACACCTGAGTTAATCATGTCACTCTGGTCAAATAGTTTTCAATCTTTTATAGAGGTACCATCATTTTTGTCCAGGCCTGTTTCATTAGTTTGTTTTTTTAAATAATTATGTTAATCAACAATTCAAAAGTAATGGCTGTTTTTGATTATTTAATTTTCAATAAATTTTTATTTATTGTTACTTTTGTGAGTTTCAAGTGATTTCAGTGAGAATTGTGGGTTTTTCCTTCTTTAACTGAGGGGTACCAACAATTTTGTCCACGTGTGTGTATATATATATATATATATATATATATACACATATATATTTCTCTGTACTTTTTAGCAAATTCCAGCCTGGCCTTTCTGTTCTTCTTGCTAATAAATGGTTTGTATCGTCTGGTGTAGCCTCTGTACTTTTGTTCATGAAGTCTTCTGTGAACAGTAGATTGTGATACCTTCACTCCTGCCCCCTGGAGGTTGTTGCTGACATTGCCACCAGTTATTTTAGGGTCTTTCTTTACAGCTCACAATGCGTCTGTTATCAACTGCTGCTTTTTTCCTTGGTTCAACATCTGTTACTTAGTAAACCAGAGATTTTTTCTTCTTCAGTACATTCCAAATGGTTGTACTGGCTATTGTCATTGTCTGTGCAATGGCTCGGAATGATTTTCCATTTTCTCTCAGCTTCACAATTGCTTGTTTTTCACCCACAGACAGCTGTCTGGTTTTCATGTTGGTTACACCTCTAACTCTAGATGCAGTCTGCACAGGCAGAACCCAAACCTGAAACTGAGCGTAGACACTGAGCGCTATTTATTGTTTGAATAATCAGTGTAATAGGACACACCAGAGCAACAAAACACACCTGCCAGTCACATGTTCCAATACTTTTGCTCACATGAAAAATGGGTGGGTTCAAACAAAAGATGCTATCTTCTAAGTTGTGTATCAGATCCAGACGTAAATACTTGGATATAAAAGCTGAAAGGTCGATCCCTTTTCTCATGTTCATTGTTTGATGTCAAACTCAAATGTTTTCAGTCTACAGCAAAAATAGAGGAACTGACCTCACTGTTAAATACTTTTGGAGGGGAGTGTATATGCATGTGCATATTGGTGCCTTCCTCTTAAGTGTGATGAATTGAAGAAAAGGTTGTTTGTCTTGAATATTGACAAATTATCCAAAAAGAATTCCTTGTCACCTTTTTACAAAGAATCATGATTGTGCTGTTTTGTGATTGTGAAAGAGTCATCTTTGTTTTGTGTCTTTTAAGAATGCATTTAAGTTCCTGAGCACAAGTTGTTAAGGACATCCAACTTACTGTACAAGGTTTACATTGCTTGACTATAAATATCGTCCTTGTGAACAGCAACTGACTGTTATTAACTAGCATATTTGCCATCGTGTCCATTGCTATTAGACAGTACCCCAATATGTCCTCTTTGGACAGTAGATGTGAGGCCTAATGTGGGCTGTCTGTCTCCCTAAGACGTGTTGCCTCAGTGTGATGACTGGTCAATTAAGACACACTCACTTAGGAACAGGGTGTTGCCAGGAAACAGGTGACAAAAGAGTGTCACCATTAGATCAGCCACAACTCCCATCCTCCCTGTCACGGCTGGAGAATCAGTAGTTACACAGTGTTTGTTGTTGGGTGACTCCAATGCACAAACATTTACTCATTGCCAGTGAAACCTGTTAACCTTCTGTTAACAGTCGACCAGGCTGACTGGAATCAGATATTTTGTATGGATGTCCGACTCCTGTCTCTGACTTTATTTTCTTATTAGGATTCATAGTCTGAAAGTTTAGCAGAAAAAGTTGAAATAAGATTCACTTGAAACATGAATATGCTCATTTGCTTTCTGGTTGAAAGGTTTCTCCTTGTCAGGTTATAATTATTTCCGATGTACACATCTGTTTCAAGCATATCAGTGTAAATGAAGGAATCAGAGAATTCTAGACTGTCTTTAAAACAAGAAGTTTAACAATAATTTTTCAAATAATGCAAGGAACACTTACAAATATACGTCATAGAGCTTATTATAAATGAAATATATTTTAATCCTTCTTTAGTTGAGAATGAAATCAGAATGCTGATGATACTCCAGTGTCCTTACAGTAAATATGACGTCCTTTGACAACTTATCTTAAATAAATAAAACTAGGACTTAGCACTGTGAGGTTGCAAGACCCTCCCTGAAGTCACCGTGTGAGGCTACAAACAGCCCTTTACACTTTACTCTTGCATTGTGTCAGTTATTGAAGGGATGTTTTCTGATAAGTAACTTTAGCAAATAGATTAAAAAAAGAAATGTTTTTCACAATTTTCAATTGTAATTTTTCTCACAATTTACTGGCATTTTTACAGATTTGCACAGTTTTTTAAAATTACAAATAATAAAATCACAGTAAAAAGTGTCCATTTATTTAAAAAAAAAGCAAAACAAAAACAAAAAAATAAAACAGGTCACAATTGTAAATGACTGTAAATAACATCACAAATCTGTTTTAACTTTGTTTTAATGAATGGTAATTTGTTGCTTTAAGATGTTTGACTGTAACGTTAAACATTTTTTGTAATAAAATTGTCTAAAATCTTAAAATATTATTTTACATATATTTATCATTATATATATATACATGTATGTATATATATATATATATATATATATATGTATATATATATATATATATATATATATATATATGATCTAGGTTTAATCTAGTTTTTGGTCATCCTTATTGGCAGTTTTCCACCATTATTAATTTACTTTTTGTATACTGTGTATTTTATGTGTCACCTAATGAACAAACAATGGAATACTAATGCAAGAAAGTTAATAAGCGTATTTTTCTAAATTGTTTAAACTAGTCCTTTAAGCTGTAAATTGTCTGCTAATGTAAAAGTCAGGAAAACTGAAAAAGATACAAACTAATACTATTCCACATTACTTTCAACACTGAGAAACTACCATGCAACTCAGTCTAGAGACAGTCTGGTAGCTCTTCTGGGAGAAGTTGGCCTTTAAACAAGGTGAAATGTCTCCCGTAAAGAAGAAAAGTCACATCTAAGAAAACATCACAGTGCCTACCACACTGACTGATGAGTCACCTCAGAGAGTTGTCACACAGAAATACTCCATCCACAAGATCAGACAGAGACACTTTGGAGCATAAATGTTTGAGTTTAATCACTCTAAAAGTGTGTAAGACGTGATTCTCATTCTACGTGCAGCAGATCTGAAGGTTGTCACAGAGCAAGCTGGCCCACATACTTCTTCTGTGTGCATTCACAGTTGTGTGTCTTTGTGCATGTGTTTGTGTGCATGTGGAGAGTCAATTTGCTACTAACTGGCACCGTCTCATGGGACTCGTGTGTCACTATGGCAACAAGTGGAGACAAAGATCAGGGTGGGAGAGAGATAAGACAAAGCAGAGGAGAGGAGAGCATCAGGGCTGCACAGCTTCCATCCATTTTTTTAATTATTTTTTTTTTTGGTAGCCCGTTGTTGGGATTTAATGTTGTTGCAATTTTTTTTTTTAAACATACTGTCCATACTGAGATGTTAGTTATGCGGCAGCAAATTTAAAAAGCTGTTAAAATCGAGATATTAGAGCCCAGGTTGGAGTCTAAATGTTTTGATGTGTATTTTAAACACTGTAACATTTTAAAATCGTTACAGTACGATGTTGATATTTTTTCTTTAATAATAAACCAACCCGATTAATCATGATCTCTGTTTTGGAGATACACATAATGTACACAAATGTTCCTCTAGGGAACTGTCTGTCTGTCTCTTTACCATCATCATCATCATCATCATTGATTAGTCATTTTCATATGTTGCAAAAAATGTTGTCATCTTTACTTAAGAAATTATTATTCACAGCATCTTATGGCAGCTTTAAAAATATACAAACTGATCAGTGGAGATGGCAAGAGAAATCTTGCAGAGGCAGATCTGTTTTCCTTTAAAATGAATCTGCTAAGTCACAATCTAAATCTGTTTTCTTTTATTTATTTATTTATTTATTTTTGCAAATTACTTCTGCATACCCAAGGTCCTGGTTCAAAACCATAATTTTGACACGTGAAAGGTAATGAAGATATGAATAAAAGCTAACTGAAAGAATGTGATCTTTAAATGAACATAATGGCATCACCCAGATGATTTTATAGTAAATGACTGCTTGCTTAACCAAAACTCTTGATCCATCATTAACCCCTTAAGCTTCAGTGTACCGCCGGCGGTACACCTATTAATTTGCATAGGAATTTCAAGAATGTCCGACTGTTGCAAACACGATTATACAAACACTATACGCCGATGGAAAGCTTAGATTCTCATGAATCCGCCGGTATAAACCACTTTCAGATGTGATTACCACAGCGGGTGAGAAAAACACATTTGTCCGACAAAAACAAATATTCATCCATCCGTTCTCTATACATGGCTTCAACGCACACAGCGCGACTCACATTTCCGGGTTTATTATTACACACAAAAAAAAAGATTCCACAAAAAACGGCCATAATCCAACCTTTTACATCCAGATGACACAAGCCAGTAAACTATTTTATCCAAAACATGTCCTGAAGTCGGTATAAAATCCCCGAATCGGTCATTTTCAAGGAAATGCACCTCGCGTTGCCCGTCCAATATTCCCTGTATTTTTCGTAATTTTTTTAATTTAAAAATAGAATATTAGCGATTTTTTGTACTGAAAACCACTGGAATTGACTGGTCTTTGTGGAGAATGCAAACTGACAACAGGCAAGGTTTATTCTGTTACTTACAGAAAAAATCTCAACCCTCCGAACTGCAGGTTTGAAAGGCATTTTATCATTTTTTAAAAATTGCAAAATGACACCATTTATCAATCAGAATCTTTTTTTTAAAACAATAAAAACAACAAAAACCAGAGTATATCATGAAATGTTCTACTCTGCAGCAATCCTTGAACTTTGATCATCTCAGATTTGGATGTCAAAGCTTAAAATTGTTTTAGTTCATCAAAATCACTTTCTTCTGTATGTGTTTTAAACATAACTGCAAAAACTAATAGTTTGCTCTAAAGAGACTCTGTTAAAGGTGAAACATTGTGAAGTGCTCGGCAGAACTAAATCATTGGTGACTTAGCTATGGCCAACAGTAACGTGACCAAAATTCAAGGATTTCTCAGCTTAACTGCAGGTTGTGTTCATGCAGAGCAGAGAGGAAACAAACGTGGAAATCCATTAGGAATGTGAGTCACAGAATATCTACAGATAGACTGAGCACATTCTTTTTTCAGTATTGGTGACACCTGCGGAAAATGTACAGTTATTTTGTAAAATAAATATTCAAAGAAATTCAAGTTTCATATTTTGTCTTCTTTCTCGTCTTTTTTGAAAAAAAAATCTCTCTATTTCTAGCCATGGCGGTGCTGTTTCCATAAAGGTACCAGACTTAATACTGCAGTGAAAAATGAGCCCACATTAAGCAAAGAGTGACAGGACAATGCGTTATGTATTTAGGTATGGCATATTGCTGGAGTGGACTTGTGTATCCTAGTCATGGTTGAATTAGTAATTCAACCATGACATGAAGGAAAGAAGAAACAGATGCAGGGAGAGAAGAGAGGAGGAGAGGTGAGAATATAGAGTTTTGTCAGGTACAAGTCAGACAGAATTGAAATCCAATCTGACTACCTTGAATGGAACACGATCTGCACTCAAATTGCGTTTTTACATTCAGCGCATGTCAGCTGATTGGGAGGAGGGAGAGAGATAAAGGAGGGGAGGACAAACATGAAGGAGGAGGGTAAGGAAGGGACGCAAGGAAAGATGGAGGGAGGGAGGAAACGAGGAGAAGGGTGAGGGAGGCCCGGAAGAAGAAGGGAGGAAAGGGCAGGGGTGAATAGCAGAGAGTGGAGGAGACGGGGGAGCCGGGGGAGAAGGCGGGAAGAAGGACAAGCAGACCGGAGGAAGGAGGGACTGAAGATAGCTAGCTTCATCTGTCACACCTTTTTGATGGAGGACAGCGGGTGTATGTGTGTGAGTTCAGTGTGTCCCTACTCAAGGTCTTACACCTCCCTGTGTGTCTGTCCGCCTGTCCTCCATTAAGCAGAGCAAACACACTGGAGCACCACATGTTGACTCAAAGACTTTTCAAATGGACACACAGGAGGATGAGGGGGAGATGTAACACTGTTGGGTGAAACAGATGTATTAGTCCATCAAGGAACGGTGGAGTTGTGTGACGATCGGAGTACGCTTGTCCGTCTGTTTATTTGTTAGCAACAGTGCTCAAAAACAGATTTGGGTGAAATTTTCAGGGAAGGTCAGAAATGACACAAGGACCAACTGATTAGATTCTGTCAGCAGTGCAGCTTATAGTCTGGATCTACAGAGTTGTTAAAGATTTCTGTATCATTGCGAGGTCGTGGCACAGCGTCACTGTAACTATGACAACAAGTGAACACTACGTCAGCTGCCTGCTGACGATCACATGATTGCGATCCCACTGCAAATCAACCACTGTGGACTTATTGGTCAGAAATGATACAAAGAAAAATTAATTAAATTGTGGGGTGTTTCCGGGCGCCATTAATTCCGGCCACCTGCTACATATTTAGGTCACGTGATTCGATATTCGTACATAATGTACACATGCATAACACACGCCTGTGCTCAGTGCAAGGTCATTTTGTGTGTGGGTACATGATATCAAATGGCCACATTCTATGGTGGTGTGATTTCTGCCACATTTTTTTAGAGATTTCAGCCACTGGAAATGATACAACAACTAAGCATCCTTGGCAGATACTGCTCTCTCTGAGTGCTTTTCTTGTTTTCTCTGGTGCACTTTATCTGAGGAAAGACAAAAGGAAAAATAAACAATAATACAAAAACATTTACCATAATCTTATTAAAATAAAGTTAATCTTGCTTAGTCAGATCCTTCTGTAGTACATGTCTGACTGTACTTCATGTCCATTCTGCTATAGAAGGAACATCACCCTTGCTTGTTTGAATTTAAGCCGATCACCATTGTGGTGGGCAGAGTTAAACAAAGTATGTGGCTTCAGTGTTCCCAAAAATAGCATTGTTTTTGATTATATTTGCATGTAGGGAGGCTAGAACTGTTATTGCACGGGCTAATGCCCCTGCAAAAACTGACACTTTCAGTGTGCACGGTTGCTGCTCTCATAATGAGGTGGATTTGAAAACATGAGTAACAGGAAAAAGCTGACTGAAACAAGTGACCGTTGGCAGGCTTATACTATATCCACAGGTCAGACTTTCATGGTGTAATATTTCAACGGAGCAGAAATGTTGAATTTCTGGTAAATTATGTAAAACATTATCCAATACTATAGCATCGATAGCATAAGAAAGTCAATCATGAGCTCTCTGGTTATCAGTTATTATCTATTTGTAAATGTAATTTTGTTGTTGGAGACTATTTCACATTAGTACAGTGAATTCTAAGTACCTCATAACTGTTAAAGAGTTGACTAGGGGTCAGAAGGTTAAGATCTAAAAGGCCTGAGGGCAACTAGAGAAGATATGTTTACACCTTTAGAAGGTTTTAGTCAGGAAAGATTCACATTTTCAACATGGTATGAAGTAAAGTCTCTTCCCAATTGCAATGATGTGCTTCCATTCTCCATACAGTGAACAATATTAGCTTTTGCAACCCAGTAGTGTGTTTGTTGACTTATTCTAGGCTAAGGCCCAGATGCACAATTTCCCCAACAATTGTTAGATTATTTTAGGTCAGTGATGTTATACAGTATTAGCTTGTTGTAACCTTAGCTGCATTCATAGTGGCTGAGACTAAAGTAGTAGCTGGCAGCAAAGTTAGGAGTTAGACACAGAATGTTCTTAAACAGTGTTTGAAAAACAAAGAGAAATCAAGCCCTAAGAGCTGGGCCAGGAAAATAAAAGTGACAGAACAGAGAAAGATTAAGAAAATAGAGAAGAAGAGCAAATGGAACTGCAGAAGAAAAACAGTTATTGATCTCAGTCAATTGATTTCACAGTAAACAGAATAGCATTGTAGCATCACATCATCACTCCTATTTATACTGTACAGATTAACTTATAGTAATCATTACTCATAAGTTTCCTGCTGTCACATGCTGTTAATGAACAACATTCAATGTATATCTGTTCCAAATATCAGCTATCGGTCTTTCTCGTTTATAATCGATATAGACATCTGGCCTACAAAAAATAAAAAAATATTGGTCAACCCCTAAATCAAATGACATAAAAGACACATGCAGTGTCATCTGATGTTCAAATACAGCAAACCTATCAACCATCTGCACAACCGGTATCGCTCAGAAACAGAATCAGTGCCGCTGCCAGGAACCATCAACCTCATGCAGAGAGAGTTCAAAAGCATCGACAAAAAAAAAAAAAAACTGAGCTGAGGAAAGAAGAGATGATGACAAAATGGATGAATGACAGCTGAGAAAAGGCAGAAGGAAAAAGAGACACAGAGCAGAAAGAGGTCAGGGTTTGATACAAGCATTTTTATTTTTTTTTTACCACATAAACAGCTCTAAATTTGGCAAAGAAAAAGAGGATGATTTAGAGTGAGCTGAATGGATCAAACACGATAAAACAACATGAGCTACTCTACTCACTTTTCCTTCATCAAATACTTACGGCTTCTGTGTTTCTCCTACACACAACACAAACAGGCAGCTTTACCAAGCAAATACAGATTAATTGACCATTTGAAAAACAAATTTATGAAATGGATCAAACACAAACACAGCAAGCTTTTCTTTTTCTAATCATATTTGTTCAAACCTTCACTGTCAAACACAAATGAAGATATAGAGGTCACACTGACACACGCACAACTTTTGGATTTTTTGAAGAACTCGTGTGGAAGCTGACTGAGTAACTGTACTTAATTCCAAGCATGCTACCTGAACCTTAACCTAAATCTATAAGCAATATCTTGGTTCATTTTACCAAGATGTTCTCACTTTCTAATTTGTGCTTTGCAAAATAGTTCTATTTATCTTGTACAAGTACCTTTAAAGTTTCTTATTTTTTTTAACCATGTATAGCTACTGCTTAAAAAATGCCAACATTTAGCACAAATTGTCAAAACGAAAAAACTCCCACAAACATCCTCACATTCAACATTTTTAGCAAAGAAAAAAAAATGTTAACACCTCTACAACATCCTCTCTTTGATTTACTCATCTTCCAATGTCTGTTTCTAATTAAAGACATCCATGTCTAAGACGTCCTTAGCTTAATCAAATGTCCCACATTTTCCAAAATTGTCCTTGCTTGCCAAAATGTGCTTAAGTACCCAAAAATGGCTTGGCACTTTGTAAATCATTTCATATACTATTTCTCACATGCAGCCATTCTGGTGACACTAGGTGAAACAAACACCAAAGTGGTTACATTTCATTGTGTGGGGGACGTGAGTGTCAGTAGTAAATTTAATGATTTAACCGTTGCCCAACCCTTCACTCAAAACCCATAATTGCCAACCTCATTGTGGTGCTTCTGTCGGATAGTAATCAAAGTCAGTCAGATTCATCCTCTGCAATCCCATAAATAGTGACATACTGTATATAACCACCTGATTCAGACGCTTTCATCACATGTCATTCTTTTCGGCCAGTAGGGAACTCATCTACCTTTTGGCTCAGAAGGCATGTGATTATCAAGTCTGATCACTGATAAACAGAAAGTATTGTTGATGATCTCCTGCGTTAGTGTGAATATGTGCATTTAAATTCTCAGAGGAAGTTGTCTCCCTGGAGTCAAACAAAATGGAGCTTTGTAAAATGTGGTTAACATATCTACAGGGTGTATTTTAACCCTACCTGTTCCTAAACCTCACCAAGTAAGTTTGGTAGTTTCTCTTTGCTTCTAGTCATGTTTGTGCTGTTTCCATAGAGGTGTCGGACTTTATATTGTAGTTAAAAATATATTCCACCTTGACAAGACCAAAAAGTGTCCAGTTCAGTGGTTTAAACAAACACGGTGACAGCAAAAGCAAAAATGAGGCAAAATGAGACTCAAACAGAAATCCTCTGACTGAAAGTGTCCTTAGCTGTCCTTAGCCATCACCAACCATCTCTCCATCCTCTAAGTATAAAACATGTTTCCTCTTTGTAATTCTAAAAGTGCAGCTCCACTGCCATTACATTCGGCAATAATGGAGCTCCATTAAAAGGATTGAAAACTCAACTTGCTAGAAGATGGAAATTAAGTGGTCCCTGCTGAACTATATGAGTAATAGTTCCATGCTATGAGGATGCCTGTTGTATGGTTTGATCATATCTGCAACAGGTGATATAACTTTGCATTAATAACCATCCATTATGTTGTCTTTGAGATGTTTTAGTTTGGACCAAAGTGGTGATTTAACCAACCAACCAATTATCCTTCAGTCCATATAGCCATACTACCATGGGCAGAAATATTACTGCCTATTTGGCAGAAATGATTCCACTATATTTAAAAATAGTCCTCATCTGCCAAAATATGTTCATTTTACTCAAAGCAAAGGTTCGAAAACTATGTGCCATCATTGTCTGGTATTATAGTTCTGCTCAACCCGTTTTTACTTTTCTTTGTTTTGTATTGTCTTGCATTTTCTAACTCTTGTCAATTCAAACCTGCTGGTCACTCCCCTGATCTTCCCCACCTGTATACACATCTGCATCCACTCATTCATTCTCTCATTACTTATACCAGAAGTTTGTCTTCCCCTGGGTCCTTGCGCTCCAAGGGGACGGGTCTGCTGATTGTCCCTGGAATGAAAAAGAAGACAGCTTTTTATTTCAGTGCACCGTCTTTATGGATTGCTCTTTCGTCTGACATTAGGCAAGCTAGCTTTGTTTTGAACACTTCTACTGAGCCAAAGACCCACTTGTTCACTGCTGTATATGAATCCAAACTTGTGAAGTACTGTGTCTTCTTAGATATTGTCTTTATCGGTTTTATCATTGTCATTTTATTGTCATTTGTCTGTCACTTGCCCTGTAAAGCACTTTGATTTGAAAGTGCTATATAAATAAAATTATTGTTATTAATATTATTTTGTTATTGTTGTTGTTATTATGATCATCAACATTTTCTCCGCATGCTTGGCCTGTTTTCTACCATTAGATAACTTTGTTGCATCACTTTGGTCCCACTTTAACCCGCCTTACTTCCCATCATGCTTTTGGTTCCTTGAGTGAAGAGTGTCAGTACTTTCAAAAAGCTTTTGTCAATTCACAATATATTCACTTTTCAAAAATGTGCACAAATGTCCTCACTTTTTAATAAAGTCTTCTACTGCCAAAAAAACCCATTTTGGATAAATGCTTTCTGACACTTGAGATCCAGCATTCAAACAGGTCAAGACAAAACGGCACTGACGCTCACCAGAAGCGCTGTCAAGAACAGTCAGGACAGTGTCTTTTTAAAGTGTCAAACACTCTGCAACAACAAGGCACAAACAATCCGCAAAGTTACTTGTGCACATACACACCGAGGTGACAAAGAACCCCCCACACACATCCAGACACCAAAGGCAAACATGTTAATCATCTCCTCCTCCGCCATAGCCTTTGAAATCCGTGTGAATGCCCGTGTTTCATCAGTGACGCTGTGAACAGAAAAGGACGTGGACTGACAGTTAATGCGAACATGGAAGGAGATAATACTCTCTTCTGACGTGTACTGTGAAATACGTTTGTGTTTGTTTGCTGACTGAGAGAAAAAGAAAACTGTCCATACTGAGAGAACACCAAGTCCATAATTCAAATGATGTCCATCTGTTCTTGCATTTGCAGAGGGCACACATTAGGACACTGGCACCAAGAGTAAAACACTCTGTTCCCAAAACACAAGTAAGGTTATTGTGAAGCTCTGTGGGGTCACAAAGATGTCAACTGTCATTGAATAGGTTGACTGGCTGTATTTTCCATTAAAATAGTTTCTTGGTTGCATCTTCTGGAATAAAATAAGTGCGATTAGGATACATGCTTGCCAAGAATCCCACATGACAACCAGATACATTTTGTTGAGCTCACTTAGTGTCCTCTCAGAGGTTATAACGTTTTGGACAATCTGGAAGTGACGATACTGCAGAAGGGCTTTTGATTTTTTGATATATTTCATCTGCAAGGGAAACTGAATGTCAGTAGTGGAGCCTGATTTAATCCACTGTTTTTTGTCAAGTTTGACATAGCCAGGCTCTATTTACGTCAGCTGGTGCAACAACAGCTAAAAATCAACATTCTTTGTTAGCCAGGTTTCAGACTCTGTCTGTGCTTCAACAAAAGAAGGCGACGGGTGAGTCATTTGACTCCTTCAGCACAAAATGATTCTGTCAAGAGAAACAGGTTGCTGTAATTACAAGCAACAAAGAATGTGAAAACATTTGTTGATATAAAGTGCTGTTACTGCAAATGATGCAACAGAGGAATGCTGGTAGAAAAACTGTTAAACATATTTCTCAAGATGTGCATTTAAGCCCAACACTGTCTCATAACAAAGGGGACATGGTAATCACTTTCTTTGACAATGTCATGCTATTGATTGGATATTCTGGATATGTCAAGGGACTATTTGATGTTCTAGTCTGTGTTTTATTTGCTGCAGTACCAGCAGTGTGAAATGTGAATCACGATGAAAACATATGCGTTTTCTATATTAGTAACTGAATGTAGAGGTTCCAGTGAAAAAGCAGTTTGTCGTCTGTAACTGCACAGCTCTGCTCAGTGGGATCGCTAACCTAGAGAATAACAGGGAGCAGATATAATGTATTTCTCAGGTGTATAAATCATCAGGAGAAGAACTGATGGACAGGTTGTGCCTCCTGTAGTTGGCTTTAATGCCAATCTCCTACAGAGCAGGTTAACTGGACAGCATCAGTTGCCATGGGGATTTAATAAGTTAAAAGAGAGCCCTCGTTGTGACATCGAAAAATCTGATTTTAGACTTAGCATACGTTGCTAACCCATTCTTCCTGCTTTCTAGCACAGTCCTCAGGTCAGAAATGAAACATTGTGTGTCCAAACACAGCCTAAGTGTGACTAAATAATTGAATTCAGCCTTACTCCTGCCTCGAAGAGGTCTTCCTCTCATACAAATGCCATTGCATGCATAGCTGCATTTGAAGGTTAATTAGCTCTCAAATGTGTTTTGTGCACTTCTTCAAACTCCGTGTGCGCTCCAATAAAAGAAGGTGATCCGTGAGTTATTTGACTTCTCAGCACAAAATGAGTAGGTGTCCTCATTTAAGTGATTTGCTGTTTGAAAGTGTATGTCAAGTCAGTAAAGCATGACTGTACTATTTTTGTTCTCTGCGTTGTTCAAATGCATGAGTGTGTGTTTGTGATACTGGTGAGCAGAGTGAGTGGTTGGTGAGGTGGTGTCTGTCAGCTTCATAAAAAGCCAATTAGAGAAATGAAAAGGGGGGCAGGTGCTGAAAGCATTTCAGTTTTTCAGTCATGTCATGTCACATCTGTTGAATGGAAGAAGCGCTTCAGTTTTCACTAATTAACTGAAATGAAATATGAACTAGAAACACAGTTTCACTAATTTGACACAGGCAGAAACAAGAAAAGCACTCGGAGAGCGCAGCACCCCGCCAAGACAGCTCAGTCGTTACATCATTTCCAACGGCTGAAATCTTGAAAAAGTTTGTGGCAGAAATCACTGCAGAATGGCCATTTAATATGCATGTACCAACAAACAAAATAACCTTGAGCTGAACACTGGTGTGTTATGCATATGTACGTTATGTACGGATACCGAAGTGCGTCACTTAACTATGTAGCGGACGGTGAGAATTGATGGGACTCAAAAACACCCTCACAATTTAAACAATTGTTCCTTGTATCATTTCTGACGGATAAGTTCCCATAAGTCCGCAGCAGTGGATTTGCAGTACGATCGCAATCATGTGATCATCAGGAGGCATCTGATGTAGTGTTGACTTGTTGTCATAGTTATAGTGATGTCATGACGCTATCTCGCAATGACACAGAAATCTTTAACTATTGTGTGAATCCAGGCTATAAAACGCTGCACTGCCAAAATCTAATCAGCTGGTCCTTGGTCCCATGTCATCTGCCTGCTGATGATCACATGATTGCAGTCTTACTACAAATCCACTGCTGCAGACTTACTGGGACTTATCCGTAGGAAATGATACAAGGAACAGCCGATTACATTGTGCAAATATTTCTGAGTCCCATCAATTCCTGACGCCTGCTACGTATTTAGGTCACGTGATTGTAAAAGTCATGGAATTCTCACCAGTCCGTGTTTTGGGTGACCTAGCATATGACAGCATCCTAACAAGTAGTTCTAATACATTCAGGCCTACTGAGTTTAACATCTAAGTATCGCCTCATTTTATGTAAATTTCTCAGGTGACAGTGTATTCGATGCATCAGTATCTGTCAGGAATCTGCAATCAGTCTATCCTCTTATTGCAGATGCAATGAGATTTTTGTGGCCTTAATCGGCAGAGGTCCATGCACACAAAATCACTTTTCATTTGTTATCAGGTTGTTGCACATTTTTCATCGCATGCAGACTGGTATGTCAATGAAAATTCAATTTTTTGTAGGTGAGGGAGTGAAACTTTTACCCACAATATCACTCACAAGTGTCAGGTAAGTTGGAGTTCCAACGAAACATCAATACTGATGACTTTGAGTGATTAGCCTACAACAGCTTTAAAATATTGGATACTTGTCTTGTAGCTGATTAAATATCTGCTCCTACTCTTTTGATTTTGTAACATGGCTGTGAGCTGTGAGGATGGCACATCAGGAACTCTCCCAAAAATGGTGACTGGATTGTTTTTTTGGTTTGTTTTTTACATCACCACTATTTCTCACTGAACAGCCAAATTATTTGGAGTGATGCAGCTGTACCCAGTATGAGTCTTGAGCATCATAACATCTTTGCAGAAAAGTCCAAGTCAGACTGAGAGAATTTTTGCAGTGAGGCACCAAACATTTGCTGTCGTGGCTCCTTAAATGGAAATTTTGCCTTGAAAGGAATTAATCATGTTATTAAAAGTGTGTCGTGCTTTCCAATAAAACTGTACACGCACACACACACACACACACTGGTAAAGCTCACCAGAAACCAATCTGTTACCTGCAATGTTATCTGGATCAATTATGGCCTTGGCCAGTTAGCACAAGACCAGACCTGAAAACATAATGACACATCTGCATGTTGGATAATGAACAGAAAAACCTGGGACACAGAGCGTTGCACACAATGTTGAGAGGTAATGAAAAAAAAAGAAAAGAAAAGATGAGCACAAAGCAACTGATATGTACAGATTGCAGAAGCAGAAGCACCCTTCATGATTTTAATTTGCGTTTCCATCTGCTCATCCAACTGGATAGCATACTTTACACCTACCTGGCATACCGTGCACACTTCTATTAATACACAAGACAGTTGGTTTAATGATAACTTATGTTTTTCAATTTTCCAATTTAGCTTAAAAGAATATGGGAATTTAATGGTCTGTTTTTTTTCCCATTACATAAATTAGAAATAATATATTGCACAGAAAAGTTTATGTTTAATAGACTTTATAGTCATTAATGAGTCTGTAATATATAATGAAGCAGAAATACAGACTTGAAGCATAATATGGCTGGTAATTATTGCTTGGGTTTGCATTATTCTTTATTAGCCAGGTTTCTCATGACAATTATCTTCTTTTATCTCTTTCAGCCTTTTATTCAGTAATGAATCTCGCTCTGCCTTTACTTGCTGACACTGTATTCTTCCTGCTAAGAACGTTGTGCCTGGTTTGAATGAAGACTGGTAGTCACCAAACTTGCAAAACTCTGCTGGTCAAACCAGAGATCATTCAGGACTAAAGGAGACTTATAAAGGTAATTTATGACAGAATTCCGTGACATGAATGACAGCAGTTCTATGACACGTTCAACCTCTCCATTTAAAAAGCCAATTATCTGCTTTATAATAGCCAAACCGAAAAGTATCTGGCCGGTCAGTTTTACCACACAGCAATGTGTGCATACTGAGTTGAAGTAGAAATTTGGGGAAAAAAAAAAAAGCTTTTTCAGCCTTGTTTTGGGGCAAAGTCACCCAGCTCTTTAAGCAGTTTTGTTTTGATTTGACCGGCATTCAAACATGCAATTTTTATGTCCAAGTGTTCACTGAACTCTCTCCCAATTCGTCAGATGGAGACTTGGTCTTCCTTGCTTTAAATATCCACCTGTACGTGTGACCTAGATGGGTGCTCAGTGATGAGGCTTGCTCTTGATTGACTGTGGTTAAACGCATCACATACAGGAGCTGTAACTGTCGCCCTATAATTGTTCACATTTAACATAATCCATTCATTTAAGGTTGTTTAAATAGTTTTTCTTGGAGAAACTGGCTCATGTGAAAAATGAGTACACTAACACACAAAGTGATTTGGTGTGTTTAAAAGATGCCTTTTCATGATGCTGGGCTTATCCTCCCAGCTGTAGTACTTGGGTGTGTGAGTTAATGAGGGATAAAAGACATTTAAAAAGTAGGAATAGGGCCCATTGTTAGGACAGCACGTGTTATGTGGAAACAGCACATTGATACTGAAAAAAGTGGGAACCGTGTTTAATTTGCAGGCTGATCACTCCTGACATTACATGGTTTCTACATTTTAGCACACTACTAAAAGTCACAAATCCCTGAACATCTGTAAATCTAAAACCACTCTACAAATGTGATACAACAAACCACAACAGTGAGCAGCCAGATGCTGTCACATAACACACAGAATCTTCCTGGTGGATTTCTTTCTGCCATCATCCACAGTTGGTATGTGTATACTTTATTGAGAGCAGGACAGCCTTGTATATATGCCATCAGTTGAGTCATGACTTGGGAAGGTCCATCAGGAAAGTCAGCAGATATGTGTTCAGAACTTCAGTAAGTAGCAACTGGACTTCTATTTTTGGTTCTTGGAAAGGTTTCACCTCACATCCAAGAGGCTACTTCAGTTCTCAGAGCTGAAGGAGCCTCTTTAACACTACCATGTACCATTTCATCCAAGTGCTAAAGACCAGAGCGCTTATGCACATGCTGATATGACAGAGACAGCCCTGAGCCCTCAGACTTTGTGGCGCATTCCCTCTAAGTGCATGTCAGTCTGTTAGAATGGGGCCGCTGGTGGTAAAGTAATACAGACTACACAGCCATGAAAGTCAGGTGATTGAAACTCCTTGTTAAGATCATGTTTTTTCCAGGTCTGATATTGGACATATTTTATACTGCATCATGAATATGATCACAGTTCCTTTACACCAGTCTCAGAATACAAGATCCTAGCCAGCCTGTCCCACACAAACATACAAAAACCCCACACTGTTGCCAAAGATCTGCTTGTTCCTCCTAAGTTATACCATTCAGAGGGATGTCCTCACCTGGTCCTGGAGCTGTCCTAGAGTCCTGAAAGTTTTCTGTCATGTTTGAAATCATCATCAACATCTTTAGCTTTCCTCTCGTTGGAACAGCTCTGGAAGAAAAACAGTGAGCGACAGCAAAATGACAGCAAGAGAGGAGTTGGATCAAAAAGACGACAGGATTTGAGTGACTTAATTTGCTCTCTTGCATGTGTTTTTGTAAATTTGAATTTGAATACCTAATTCAGAGGTTGAACACAGTTTTACAGTATGCGCAGTATGATGCTGGGTAAGCTGTGTAGTTGGAGCAGTTCAGTGATTTGTGCAAACTATGGCTGACATATTTTGTGCTGAGCAGATATAAAAAGAGGATGAAAGAAAAACAAAACAAGTGAAAGTAACGAGAATAGAGCTTGCAGAGCACCGTCTGAAGTGGATTCTGCATCCTTCTGCTCCACTGGACTTGTCTGTCACAGTTGCGAGACGACTATGCAATTAAGACAGCCAAGCATGTGCGTCAGGCCTGAACTAAAGACAGCTTACTCACGTCACTGGAGATGCCGTTTTGGGTTTTATCAGCAGGTGTTTTTCCGTTTGTCTTTCATGCTGTTTGTAATTTTTGAAGTGGAGGTTACATTTTCACAGGACAAACTGAAAACATTGAATCAAGTCATTGTAGAATGATTTACATAACATGTTTTTACACGGCTTTCATAACTAGCTATTACAAGTCCACACTGCACTGCAGTTCAGTGGAAACTACAGTATTGTGATAATTTCACATTAGCCACCACCAGGAACAATGACGTGGTCAGATCTATTCAAGCACTGTGATGCTGTTCAATAGCTGAGGCTGCTGCTGGAGTTTGCTATTGTAAATGCACCACAAACAGAGTTCTTTATAAATTCAATGTGTGAAAGAAAATAAATAAATCTTTTATTTGCTTCACATGCTGCTTTCTGTCTGACGGGAAGCAGCATGTGAAGCTGGGGAAGCAAGTCTCCGAGACCAGGACCATCAGCAGTGGCTCCCCTCAAGGCTGTATTCTTTCCCCACTGCTGTTTTCTCTGTACACCAACAGCTGCACCTCCAGGCACCAATCTGTCAAACTCCTGAAGTTTGCAGATGACACCACCCTCATCGGACTCATCTCTGATGGGGATGAGTCTGCTTACAGACTGGAGGTAGACAACCTGGTGACCTGGTGCAGCAGGAACAACCTGGAGCTCAACACCCAGAAGACAGTGGAGATGGTGGTGGACTTCAGGAGGAACACAGCCCCCCCTGCTCCCATCAAGCTCTCTGACTCCACAGTGCTCACCGTGGAGTCTTTCCACTTTTTGGGATCCATCATCTCCCAGGACCTGAAGTGGGAGATGAACATCAACTCCATAACCAAGAAGGCACAGCAGAGGATGTACTTCCTGAGGCAGCTGAAGGAGTTCAACCTGCCAAAGACTATGATGGTGCACTTCTACACGGCCATCATAGAGTCCATCCTCTCCTCCTCCATCACCATCTGGTACCCTGCAGCCACTGCCCAGGACAAGAGCAGGCTGCAGCGTATCATCCGCTCTGCTGAGAAGGTGATCAGATGTAACCTGCCATCTCTCCAGGATCTGTACACCTCTAGGACTTTAAGGTGTGCAACCAAGATCTTGGCCGATCCCTCTCACCCTGGACACAAACGTTTTGAACCCCTCCCCTCAGGCAGGAGGCAGTGGTCCATCAGGACTAAAACCTCTCGCCATAAGAACAGCTTCTTCCCCTCTGCTGCATCGCTGATAAACACTGCCCGTGCCACTGCCAATCAGCTCTGTTGACTATATTAATTACTACTGCGTAATAACTGCACGTACGTTGTCTATTTTTGAACCATATTCCTTACATCTCTTTACTTACTATTTTATTTTATTTTATCTGTACTTGCACCAAGAGCACCAGAGAAAATTCCTTGTAAGTGTAAAAACCTACTTGGCAATAAAACCGATTCTGATTCTGATTAAACTTAAGAGAACCGAAGGAGAGATGGTAAAGCACAGAGTATTAGTATATTATGGTTAAAGACGCCCTCTGGTGAAAATCAAGTTTGTTTTTTCTGTTTTCCTAAAACGCCCATTTGGTGTTTCTTTTATGCTTCCCACCTTTCCCACCATGTTTTTTTTTTTTAAATAATCTGCTCCACCATTATTAGTTTAACCTGCATCTAGCTTTCTACAGTGCCTTTGGAAAGCATTCACCTTCTTGGAGGTTTTCCCATTTTATTTTATTTTTGTCAACATTGAATCATGGTCAGTTGAAATCAGCTTTACATTCAGTAAAAATACAGAACATGAAATAAATAACTACGTAAATGTTTGCCTTTTCAAGTCAGTATTTAGTAGATGCACCTTTGGCTGGAAATACAGCACTGAGCCAGTGTAGATGTCTGAATCTGTCTTCCACATCTTGATGCTACAATTTCACCCCATTCTTCTGGGGAAAAAAACTGTTCAAACTCTGCCAGGTTGCATGAGGATTATGAGTGAACAGTTGTTTTCAAATCCACTCAAGTATTATTTGGATTGGTTCTGACTCCAAATCTCCAGAACATTCACCTTTTTACCATTTCTAAATAGCTTTGACTGTATGCTTTGGTTCATTGTCTTGCTAGAAAACAAATCTTCCAAGTCACAGTTCTCTCACAGTCTGTAACAAAGTGCAGGGAAATCTTGGATGACAACTTGTGGCATTTATTTTACCTTTACCAGCTCTCCAGGGCCTGCTGCAGAGAAGCGTCCTTACTTTATGATGGTGCCACCACCATACTTCACCGTGGGGATGGTCTGTTTATGATGATGTGCAGTGTTTGGTCTTATGTGAACAAAACTGAGAAGGTTTATTGTTATGCTTGGCTGTCACCAAAGAACCATCTTGTACTTACTTCTTTTTTTAAAGTGGCTCATGAGGATGTACCATTTCAGAATGTTTCATGTCAGAGTCTACAGATGTCACCCCAGGTCCAGCGCCTCCTACACCGGCCTCCACCCTGACTGACAGCGGGGGATTTACTTTTGCCAGTGCCCAGAGGGGCTCCACCTGACATTTTACTGCCACCACCACTGTCAGCCACCAGCCCGGCCTCCTGAGACATTCCATCTCCTTTACCATTGCCATCAGCTACCTGCCCAACCTCCAGAGGGGCTCCGTCTTTGCTGCCGGACTTCCAGAGGATCTCCACCTTTACCTTCAGCCTCTCTTGGGGCTCCACCTTCACCGCTGGCTTCCTGAGGGGTTCCGCCTCCACCCACGAAGCCCATTTCACCAGTTCTCTCTGTCATGGTTGACCTCTGAAGCAACCCTGCCATCTCCCCTTTAATTTGGGCTGCTCTCCAGTCTGTGCCCACCTGTTCTGGGTTCTTTCACTTTGTTTTTGTGCTGCACATGTGTGTGACTGTCTACTCAACTTTTTCCTCACGGCCCTTGCCAGTTAATCATCTGCCATCTTCAGTGTCCCAGCCCTGTTTCTTTGTCTGATCGTCCCTGTGTGCCCGGCGTTATCAGCCTTTGTGTTTCTTTGTTGTTTGCTTTTGTTGCTTTGGTTGTCTTTTGGATTTATTTATTTTTGTTCTCCGTGCTTTTGCTTTTTTTTTTCTAGACTGTGTTTTGAGTTTTGAAATTAGTTTTGATTAAAGTCTACTTTTTGCTCATTTTACTCCTGTGTCAGTGTCTGTATTTTGGTTTCTTGACTTGCTGTTTTTTTCCTGTGATAATTGCTGCATCATATGTGGCTAAACAAATAAAACAATAATAAAAATGGTAATGATTCTACTCAAACTCAAATTATCAGCTCCTCCTGGTATATTAAGTTTTTTTTGTCCTCTAAAGGTGTCCAGCTAAAGTATTCATTTACCACATTAAGAATTTAATGTTATCTTCATTGAAAAAAAAAACTGCTTTACTTTAAAAAATATGGATATTCTAAGTGACCCCTAACTTTCGAATGGTAGTGTATTTACATTTGCAGAGCAGGATACTCCACTGCTTTGGATTTAAAAGCTGGTTTAAAACAGAGGCGGATATGTGATACATCTACGCTTTTCTGCTATTTCTGCTGCAAATACAACATTAGGTTTCCGTGTATTAATATGGATGGAGAGGGTGGAGGACGATTCAGCACCTCAGCTACATTGAATGTCATGTGTATTTCCAACCTTTCACTTACACATCCAGCACTTCTCTAATTCAAATGTCATCAGTGTGTATGAAAGATAATTACACTTGGGGAGAGTGGCTCTCAAAATAGAAATGAAGGAAAAGGTTGAGCACATGACAAATGACTCACACTCACTCAACTAACTCTCTCCTGGTTGAATCCTTTCTGCTTTGTTTTAGTCTTCCATTGTCTTCTGCTTGTCCCTCTTAGTCTTTCCCGTCCTCTTCCTTCTTGTTGGGCTTCATGCATATGGATCACTCTCCTGGCCTGAAGATAAAATCTGTCATTTGCCTCCCTGCTGCAGTGCCACATGGATAGCACTGTATGTCTGAAGAGAGATGAAAGTCTCCGAAAGGTTGCTGCTTCATTCTCATAAGCAGAGGAGATAGGATAGAGGAGGAAAGATGGAGAGGATGATGAAAAAAGAAACGGAGGAAAGTGGAGGGGGAGGTGTGGGAGAATGAGATGCCAGACAGCAAAGAAGCTTTGGATGCTGATCTTATGACCTGCATCAACTCTGACAGTCATCTTTCTTCAAAATCACTACTTCATATATTTTACTATGTACACCAAAAATTGTTTCTCTGAACACCATGTAATTTTCTGGGATATTCTATTTGCTCCTGTCTCATTCTTACTCACTGTGGTGCTCATGTTTCACTGCAACAAAAAAAAAAGTCACAGTTTTACATATAGCGCATTTAAAACAGTTCCAGTTGCACCAAAGTGCTGCCGGGTAAAACACGATTATGATTGGAGAAATACACAGCAGGTTTAGATATTGAGGTTAAGATAATTTGATCATTTTTACCCAAATAATGTAAAAATTGTGAACTAAAACCTTACAAAAACTACAGATAGAGAGATAGATATAGTTTTATCTATCTATCTATCTACAGCTAATGTAACAATGTACCATAGGCTTTTTGGTGATATTAGTTATGGATTATAGTTTATATAGTTATAGTTTGTGTCGACTAAGGCTTTGATTCAAAATAAATTCAAAAAACTCAAACTGTACTACAAAAAAAAAAATCATCAAAACCCAACAAATCCATGGATTCCCTGCATCACATATGAGCAACCTTTGATATTTTCATTTTATACAGACTGCTTTGTGTTTATATTATTTGAATTTGTTTGATTTTTATTATTGTACTACATTTTGTCTATTGTCTTGTGCTTGTGATTTACTTGTATTCGTCTATCAGCTGAGCTTGGGACTCGGCCGCCGGTGTTAAGAGGGGACAGCCCTGCATAATGGATCTTTTTAGATGAAACGGTCTCACTAAAAGCTGTTTTGTTTAATTTGACTTTGTGCGTTTCCTTCCAATAACTCCAACCACCCTATGAAATTGTCCACAAAAAACTGTGTTCTGTTCTATCAAAAGCATTTGCTGTTACCCCTGCGATACTCTTCAGACTGTGTTTAATGTCCCTGACCACTGTACTGTTTGTTTGTGTGTGTCCTGTGTTGCGAAAACTCATGTCAGTCTTGATTCTTTTTTTTTTGCTAAAATCTCAGAATCTGTAGAAGCCACTGTTGGTGTAGCTGTGATAAGTACTCAGCAACTGTGTCAGAAAGTGTACCTGAGGCCAACATTGTGAAAAACTTTGGACAAAAGCTGGACAAAATAAGCTGCCAGCATAACACAAGACCCAGTGGAGAAAAGTGGGTAATTATGTGCATCCACAGTGACGACAGCCTTACAGAAACTGCTCTCCAGATGCCGTGAAAGTTATCCCAGTTATTAGTCTGTGAAGCTGAGTCTAAATAAAGCACCTCGTCTTTATTTTTTCATAAAGAATAAACATGTCAAGCAAAACAACTGAGCGGCTCACTTATTTGTTTGCATCACTGTTGCCAAAAACTATTAAAACACATAAGGTTTGGACACGCATACTTTAATCGGATGCATTCATTTCAGTTTTGAACTTTTAATGAGATTTGTCGACATTAATTACAATTTAGGTCAGCCAAATCCTTCAAGACACTTTTACTTGTGCAATGTTGTGTACTTTGGTTGTCACTGAAGTTTAAAGTTTGACAGAAACAGCAAGAAAATGAGTTGAGATGAAAGATTTCTGCTATAAACCTCACACTGTGAAATCAAGTTGCCAGAATGCCTCCAGTTTATTTATCCAAATCAAAATGAAACCGTTGCGAATAATCAGTTATTACAAGAATCCAGAGAACTTGAAGATCAAATGAAACTTTTTGGTACTTGAGGCTGAGAGGAGCTGAAAATGCACAGCTGCACTGGACAGGATCTGAATGTTAAAGCAGACATCTAATCAGCCTGAAAAGTCGTGAAGTGTCAATCTGCTCATCATTAATATTCGACATCCAGATTCGCCACAGATTGGATTTCAGTGAAGTTATGTGACAGACACTTTCTTCACACGGCAAAGAACACATCCAACCTGTACTGTTGACATTTCTTGCAAAACTAAATCTTAACAGTAACATGCTAAATATCATCTCACTACCCCTGATATCATCTATCACTTGAGCAGACCACAGATCTACAAATTTGTCCAGTTCAGCTTCCTTTGACTGTCTGAACCCTCAAAATTGCCTGTGGGTTTGGAAGCCATGTTGTCTTAAAAAATATATATTAAAAATCCACCATTTATCAGAGAAAGAAACTGTAAAAAAGAAAGAAATTCATAAGATTTTAAACTTTACTCATTCACTGGGAAATTTAACCATATCTAAGCCTGATCAGAATCACTCTATTTAATATGTCCCATTTTAAAATTTGCCAAAAGGTATACCTTTACTATTTCCTATGGAAATAATTGTAACCTTTTTAGCAATAAAATATCTACAGTATGTTGAGTCACCTTTTTTCTGGTCTTGTTAATACCTGAGTTCTCTCTACTTCTAGCCATAGTTTGGTTGTTTCCACTGAGTTTCAGGACTTTATATTGCAACTACAGAATGAATGCAGTCACACATACAGATATAGTTTTGATGTTTGACTCTTTCTTCTCTGGCATAAACCAAAAGTCACTCTTTCACCTCCAACTAGTTTGGGAATGTGATGTTGTCTGCCAAAACCACTAAGAACCCAAGCTGTTGCCTTCCAAAGTCCTGGCTTCTCTCCATTGGCTCCCTGCGAGTTTTATAATCGATTTTAAGATTTTACTGATCACTTTTAAAGCACTTCTGGGTATGGCTCTGAGCTTTACTGCCGACCCCCGTATAAGCCAGCTCGCTGCCTTAGAACCTCATACAGGTTGTTTCAAAGCTGACAGGACCTGACAGCAAAAGCACAGTCGTCTTTAGATTTAAGCCTCGACTCTGGAACAGCCAGAAGGGCTACACCTGAGGAGATGAAAAGGGGTTTAAGGAAGTGATTGAAGAATAACTATTTCATCAGCCTGCTTTTCTGTGATGTGCCTTTGTTACATTTTGAGCTTTTTGTTTGTACAATGTAATGCTACTGGAAGTATGATCTGTGCTTTGAGGAATGAGAAAAGACTTTTAACATCAAGATACTGGTGTTTGCATTGTGAGTTGTGCATATGTTTAAGATCAGGCAACAACGGCAACAAACCATATTTTCCCCTGAAAACAACAGAGTTCGTGAATATCTTATTGACGTTTGTAAGGCACACAGAATGTTGGGAGTGTTAATAAGCAGCTGATTTCATGTCTGGCTTACCAAGCTTGTTTCCACTGAGTGGTTCTACAAAATCAGTCTTTGAAGGTTTCAAAGATAGTATTTTGGGTTGAGTGTTATCCAAGGTATGACATCTTGCACCTATAATCGCAGCAGCTAATGGCGACCGCATTTAAGTTTGTATTTTACCAATTTGTAGTCAGACTAAACAGTGAACAGCTACAGCAAGCTCACAGTCATGGCAGCTAGTAGTTGTAACCTTGTATTTTCTCCTGCAAAATAAACATAATTCATTGGATACAGAGTTGGTACTGTGTACACATGAAAGCACGCGGCTCCTTCACAAAGCCTTGATGCCATTACAAAACTTCGGCCTGAATTATACTTCTGTTGAAAAGTTTATGGTCACTTAGAAATATCCTTATTTTGTGTAGCTACTAGTGTTTAAAGGCTAATTGATAATTAGGAAACCCTTGTGCAATTATGTTTTGTGAGTTTTCAGGGAAAACATGTAATTTCCTGGGTGACCCTAAACTTTTGAACATTAGCGTATATGGTTCGCAATTTCATTCTTAATTTCTGCTTTAGTCTACATGTGAAAACACCTCTTTGTGATTGAGCACATGTATCCCTGAACTATTTTCGTCACACATTTGATTACTTTTTAGTCGTCCTTACTTTCCTCGGTTAAAATGTTTACCTAATGTGGGCATTCTTACTACTATTTCTCAATCTATATCTGAGGTTTCGGACAGCAAACACAAATGGGTCTCGTGTTAGCTTGCCTCGTTGCTTTTCTGTATGACTTTTTGTCCAGTTTTTCTTGGGATTTTTGATATGAGTTAATCTGACTTCTAGTTCCATTAAGACATTTATTACAAAAGAAAAAAAAAACATGCTTGAATTTATTAGCTATGAATGATTTAATTTTTTCCCCCCTCTGTACTCTGTTAAAAGCCCTGCTGTTAGTGGCAGAATGACTAAGCTAGCTTGCAGACACGCAGACATGCATAAGTAGCGGTTACGAATGAAACCAAGTGGACCAGCTTCTGCCTTTCTGACGCTGAGATTCACATCCTGGCAACAGCAATTTCCATAATTGTCTAGGAGGAGGACTCTAAATCCTGAGCACGCAGCCGAGAGAAATAACAGTGAGCTCTGGCTTTCAGCTTATCAGCAAAGGTCATGGCTGATTTTCAATGTGTACTTAGTCTATCCAGTGGTCCATGCATCATTCATAGCATGAAAGAGAGACGTGGAGAGGAAGATATAGGAAGGAGGTTGACAGAAAGACGGAGCAGCTGAGCATTAAACAAACGGTGTCGATACCTGTCTGTTGACCTGATTGCCCTGCTGTCAAGGTCAGAGGTCAAGTCACTGATTATTTGCACAAGTGATTTCTTTCTTGAATGAAAACTTAACTCTTCATGAACACTGGCACATTTTGTACCATAAATCAGCATCAATTCTGTGGTGGAAACAAGACACGACTTCAGCTGTGTGGCTCACATTCACAGTCTGAGCAGTCCACACATGAACTCTTCCAGAAATTCGTAGTATTCACTGAAAACCTTGATTTCCTCTGCTTTTAAGCCAGGATTCTCAGACCATTCAGAAGCATCTTGTTGGTCAACCTCAGTATTCTAGCCTGAATATAATAATCCATTTAAATCTTAAAATCAATTCTGAAATATATTTGCTTAAAATGTTTCCAAAACTATATCAAAGCTAAAGGTAGGTGTAAAATAAGCTCAGTGAACCCAGATAGTAAATGTTGCAAGTACAAGAAACAATATTTACTGTGAAGGAGTCATGACTGGACAAGACTTCTGTGAAATAAAGTCTGTACTGATGTCAAATCGATGCATCGCTGTCAGCCTGTGTCTCCTTCTCCTCTCTCACTTTGTCCTTCTTGTCCTTTCTTTCAATCATACTTTCCGTCTTCCCGTTCTCCTTCCCTCTCTCCCCATGCCTTTCTGCAACTCTCCTCCTGCCTCGCTCTTATCATTAGCTGATTACTCATTCATCATCATGAATTACGGAACAGCAGAAGCCAAAGGATAAACATGCATTTGCTGAACTCATCAGTCAGCCTGTATGACTGTGTGTGTGTGTGTTTGGGTTTTAGTTGTAATTCTCCTCACACAGCATTTATGTTGTTGACATCTCAAGGCTGACAGTAAAAAAAGTGTGCACACAAACATAGCAGCGGTACACACACACCAACAGAATTTACTACTTGCTTCATTGTGTGATGTATTACCTCTCACCTAAATTAGCTGTAAAAACCAAAGGCAGTGTAAAGACACGCACACACGTGTAAATGTCTCTGCTTATCTCTGCAAGCAAGACTGCAAGATAAAAGGAATGAATCGGAGTCGGAGAGAAACAATTAAAGTCCACTGGGGGATTAAATGGAGTGAGAAACAAACATTAGGTGCTTCTGTTCCACCAATTACAACATGCAGCCCTGTGATGAAACCAAATTGGAAACGACAACCTACACCTTCTGGACTTTTGTTTTAGGTGTATCTATGCAGCTTCAGTTGTTTAGCCCAGTAAAACACAGTGTAAGCTTACAGAGTTCCTTGACTAATGAAATGTGATGTCCATTTTACAAATATTTTAAAACATAAGCAAAATAAAATATGGATTAATCCATGTTTTCCATTTGCCACCCTCATTAAAATATCAGCCCTGTGAACCTCAAAACTTGATGGCAGGTTTGAAAAAGTTTTCAGTGAGGTAAGAAGAGTCAGGCAGGATCTGAGGAGGTTTGCGTGTTCGTTTGTCAGGCTAAACATAGGTTTGTGTGTATCCTCACAGCCGCTACCTAAATGCAGTTTTAGAACCGTAGTAGCCCTTTTCATGCACGGTGCCAGTTTGCTGTGACTGGCTGTGTTAGTCTGAGGTAGCAGCAGATCACAGTCAATTGTTTACTACGGTTTCTGTCAGGTCTGTAGTGAGGAGGGTGGAAACGGTGAAAGAACTGGGATGGAGTGGTGGTGATTTAAAGGTTTTATTGTGAGGGAGAAGGATGATTCTGGAGAGGGATTGCTGGACCTCCCGGTCTAGGTCTTGGACTGGGGTGATGTGTTGGGATTCTTGTTGGCGATGGATCGGGTTGGGGTTCGGGACCTGGTCTTGGCTGTGGTACTGTCTTGGCGGATGCTGGACCTCCCGGTCTAGGTCTTGGACTGGGGTTCTGTGTCGGGATTCTTGTTGGCGGTGGATCGGGTTGGGGTTCGGGACCTGGTCTTGGCTGTGGTACGGTCTTGGCGGCGGTTCTGACTGCGGACCGTTGTAACCTTGTGGCAGTGGGTTGCGCTGGGCTCTGGATTTGGTCTCGGCTGTGGTAATCTCTTGGCTGTGGGTCTAGCGGGGGTTCTGGGCTTGGTCCTGGCGGGGGTATCCTCTTGGCGGTGGTTCAGACCGGTAGTGCGTGGGTTCCGAGCAGTTAGGACTAGAGAAGCAAGGAAAGGCAGAGTTACACACGGTTTTATGCAGGACAACAACTAACCTTCAGAATCCAATTTCTGAGACAACTTGGTTTGGCTGGCGTGTCACTAACTGTGAGTAGTTTGAACAACAATCCGGCGAAGAGTGGATGTGGCGACCGGCTTTTAACTGTCAGGGTGAGATGATGACGGAGTGGAGTCAGCTGCTCAGTCCAGGCTACGTGGCCAATCACCTGAGTGGCTCCAGCTGCTGCTGAAGCCACTCTGACCTGATTAATGAGGGTGAGAGAGAACCGGTACAAAACAACACAGAAACACATGGCAACGGCAGAGCCCAAAAAACATGGCATGACATCAGCAAGGAAACCCCCATAAAGGTTAAAAAGGAGTCTGTAGCCAGCAAGGCAGGACGGGAGTCATGACAGAACCCCCCCTCAATGGGCGACTCTCGGCGCCCTTCGGGGCTTGTCAGGATGGGTGCGATGGAAATCGCGAATGAGATCCGGGTCCAAAATCCGGGCCTTGGGAACCCACAGGCGCTCCTCAGGTCCATACCCCTCCCAGTCCACCAGGTATTGCAGGCCCCGACCCCGGCGGCGAACATCCAAAAGGCGGGAGACCGTATATACGGGGTCGCCGTCTAGCATACGCGGGGGCGGAGGAGCGGACACGGGAGGGGCCAGCGGGGCTTCCTGAACCGGTTTTAGCTGCGAGACATGAAACGTGGGATGGACCCTCATGGAACGTGGAAGATCCAACCGGACAGCGACTGGATTAACGATCTTGGAGATTGTAAATGGACCAACAAAACGAGGAGAGAGTTTTTTGGGGGATGCACGGAGGGGAAGGTGTTGGGTCTTCAACCAGACCCGTTGGCCAATGGAGTAGGTCGGCGCCTCGGACCGATGTCGGTTGGCCTGATCCTGAGTGCGACGCGACGATCGGAGGAGAGCGGCACGTGCACGTCGCCATGTGCGTGCGCACCGGCGGAGATGGGCCCTGACTGATGGCACCTCAATTGTCTCCTCCAGGGCCGGGAACACAGGTGGTTGGTAACCGTACAAGCACTGGAAGGGGGAGAGACCAGTAGCGGCGCTGGGAAGGGTGTTATGCGCATACTCCACCCAGGGGAGTTGCTTGCTCCAAGAGCCTGGGTTCTTGGAGGATGTGCATCTAAGGGCGGCCTCCATGGACTGGTTCAACCTCTCTGTCTGGCCATTACTCTGTGGGTGAAACCCCGAGGACAAACTAACCTTGACCCCGAGTGCAGTACAAAAGGCTTTCCAGACAGCCGACGTGAACTGCGGACCCCGGTCCGAAACTATATCCCTTGGCAGACCATGAGCCCGAAAGACATGGTGGACGAGCAGATCGGCCGTTTCTATGGCAGAGGGAAGTTTAGGCAAGGGAATCAGATGAGCGAACTTTGAGAATCGATCTATGATAGATAGTATAACAGACTGACCTTGTGACTGAGGCAACCCGGTGACGAAGTCAAGGGCTATATGTGACCATGGTCGTCTTGGGATTTTCAGAGGATGGAGATGACCCACGGCCGGCTGTGTGGACGTCTTATTTTGGGCGCAGACAGAGCAGGCAGCGACAAAGTCTCGACAATCCCCAGCCATGGAAGGCCACCAGAACCGCCGCCGGAGATTTGATAAAGTCCTAAACTCCCCTGGGTGGCAGGCGAACTGGCTGGAGTGAACCCACTGTAGAACCTCCGAGCGGACAGATTCGGGGACGAACAGAGTTCCTGGGGGACCCGCTTCGGGGAATACTTGGTTCTGTTGAGCTCGTTTCACTACTGATTCTATATTCCAATTAAGACAGGCCAGGTGGCAAGGGGACAGGATGGGCTCCGGGATCTTAGGAGAGGCATCGTTAGAGAAGATACGGGACAAGGCATCGGGTTTGCCATTGCGTGACCCAGGACGATAGGCTAATGTAAACTGGAACCGATCAAAGAATAGTGACCACCTGGCCTGTCTAGGGTTTAGTCGTTTGGCGGTCTGCAGGTATTGGAGGTTCTTATGATCAGTCCAAACCAGAAAGGGGAGCTCCGCTCCCTCCAGCCAGTGACGCCACTCCTCCAGCGCCAATTTGACTGCTAACAACTCCCGATTACCGACATCATAGTTCCTCTCGGCCTGTGACAGTTTACGTGAGAAGAAGGCGCATGGATGAAGCTTCCCATCCCCGCCGGCACGCTGAGATAGCACCGCTCCCACTCCGGCGTCCGAAGCGTCGACCTCCACAATGAATTGTTTGGTCGGGTCTGGTTGAATGAGAACTGGGGAAGAGACAAACAGAGATTTTAGCGTGACAAAGGCATGCTTAGCGGCAGGTGTCCAGACAAACGGAATAGCGGCGGACGTGAGTGCGGTTAAGGGGGAAGCGATCTGACTGTAGTTGCGAATGAAGCGGCGGTAGAAGTTGGCAAAACCCAGGAACCGCTGAAGCTGTTTGCGGTCCCCGGGCTCCGGCCACTCAACCACCGCCGCTACCTTGGCTGGGTCCATCCTGACCTCTCCCGCGGCAATGATGTAACCCAGGAAGGACACCGATACTGCATGAAAAACGCACTTTTCAGCTTTGACGAAAAGACGGTTCTCGAGCAGACGCCCGAGAACCATCCTCACGTGCCGTCGGTGCTCCTCCAGGCCGCGGGAGAAGATCAGGATGTCATCGAGGTAGACGAAAACGAACCGGTCCAGGAAGTCCCTCAGGACGTCATTGACGAGATGCTGGAAGACGGCCGGGGCATTGGTCAAACCGAAAGGCATGACACAATACTCAAAATGCCCCAAAGGAGTGTTAAAGGCCGTCTTCCACTCATCCCCCTCCCGTATCCGCACCAGATGATAAGCATTTCTGAGGTCTAATTTTGAAAAGATCGAGGCGCCGTGTAAGGGAGTAAAGGCTGAGTCTATGAGAGGAAGGGAGTATTTGTTCCGAACGGTGATTTCATTTAATCTTTTGTAGTCCACGCATGGTCTGAGTCCGCCGTCCTTTTTTCCCACAAAAAAGGTTCCAGCCCCGACTGGAGATGTGGACGGACGGATCAGACCGGCCGCTAGCGATTCTTTGATGTATGTTTCCATGGCAGCTCTTTCTGGTTTTGAGAGGTTATACAATCGACCTCTAGGAAGGGGGGCTCCCTCAAATAGATCTATGGCGCAGTCGTACGGCCTATGTGGAGGCAGAGACACGGCTCGGTCTTTATCGAAAACGGAAGCCAAATCGTGGTATTCTGTGGGAACGTTGGTCAAATCGGGAGGTAACGACCGCGGTTTTGTTTCCGAATCCCCTGGGTTTTGGGCGGATACTAGACACTTGGCATGACAGTCTGAACTCCAAGTCAAAATTTTCCCTAGCTGCCAGTCTACTTGGGGATTATGAAGTCTCAACCATGGATAGCCCAGGACAATAGGCGAATTTAAATCGGAAAGTACAAAAAATATGAGTGATTCAACGTGATTGCCTGAGGTTCTGAGGGTGACTGGGACAGTTTGGGCACTCACCTGGGCTAAACGGCGACCATTGAGAGACAAGGCACATAAAGGTGGTTTTATAGGTTCAATAGGTAACGAAAGTTGACTGACCAGAGTTTCATCAATAAAATTGCCCTCGGCTCCAGAGTCCACCAGAGCCCCTACTGTGGACCGGTGCGACTTCCAGCATATAGACGCAGGTACCTGGAGATGAGTCAAAAAAGGGGAGAGAGATGTTTGGCTCACCCGGACCCCCCCAGACCGAGGTGAGCCGTGACGTTTCCCGGCCTGGATGGGCATGTGGCCACTAGGTGTCCCCGTTCTCCACAGTAAAAGCAGGCTCCTCTCTTCAGACGTTCTGCTCGTTCCTCCGGGGATATGCGAGCCCGACCCAGCTGCATGGGCTCCTCTCCTGACGTTGGAGTAACCGGAACAGAGAGATTCCCACGTGGAGGAGGAAGGGACGGCACTGTGGAGCCGGAGTCGCGGGACCGAGGACCCGGGCGTGGGTGGACTGGGGGGGAAAAGCGAGACACCTGTGGGTTCGTATGCCTCTTCTCTCTTCTTCTTTCTCGCAGACGGTTATCCAAGATGATTGCCTTGTCTATGAGTGAATCTAAATCCTCGATTTCGTCTCGGTGAGCCAACTCGTCTTTTAGTTCCTCGCTCAATCCTCTGAGAAACTGGAACCGTAGGGCTGAATCGTTCCAGTCCACAGCGGCTGCTAATGTCCGGAACTCCACCGCGTAATCTGCAACACTTTGTCCGCCTTGGCTGAGGCTTCCCAGCCTCTTCATGGCGTCCGCTCCGCGCACCGGGTGGTCAAAGGCGCGCTTCATTTCCTCCGTGAAGGCGGCATATGAAGCACAGGCTGGTCTCTTATTTTGCCAAACCGCTGATCCCCACCGAAGCGCTGCTCCTGTCAATAAGCCCAGGGTATAGGAGATCTTTTGCTCATCGGTACGAAAGGTCTGTGGCTGTGCGCTAAAAACTAGGGAAACCTGCATAAGGAAGTCACCGCAGGCTCCTTGATTCCCAGCGTAGCGCTCGGGGATAGGCATCTTGGGTTCCGGAAAAATGGTCCGGGGCGTGGCGATAGGTTCAGGGCTCGGTGGTGGTTGAGTCGGTGGGGGGACCGGTGGTGGTTGTGGACTGGAGAGTTGAGCCAGAACGGTGGTAATCTGGTGCAGCTGGGCTGTCATACTTCCCATCTGCTCGGTCAGAAGACGGCTCGAAACCCCCAGATCGTGGAGGGCTTGGCTATGCTGGTCTAAAACAGAAGGAGCGGTTGCTACCTGGGTCATTTGGTCGGAAAGGGAATGAAGCTGGGTGGTTACCTGATTTCCTGCTTCTACTAGCTCCCTTAAGGTCTTGCTGTGTTGCCCCAATAGTTGACCATGGATGGAAACTGCGTGCAGAACCTGGGAAGGGGAAGGTTCGTCTGGACCCATGTTCTCCGTTTCCATTTTCTTGGCCGGATTGTTCTGTCAGGTCTGTAGTGAGGAGGGTGGAAACGGTGAAAGAACTGGGATGGAGTGGTGGTGATTTAAAGGTTTTATTGTGAGGGAGAAGGATGATTCTGGAGAGGGATTGCTGGACCTCCCGGTCTAGGTCTTGGACTGGGGTGATGTGTTGGGATTCTTGTTGGCGATGGATCGGGTTGGGGTTCGGGACCTGGTCTTGGCTGTGGTACTGTCTTGGCGGATGCTGGACCTCCCGGTCTAGGTCTTGGACTGGGGTTCTGTGTCGGGATTCTTGTTGGCGGTGGATCGGGTTGGGGTTCGGGACCTGGTCTTGGCTGTGGTACGGTCTTGGCGGCGGTTCTGACTGCGGACCGTTGTAACCTTGTGGCAGTGGGTTGCGCTGGGCTCTGGATTTGGTCTCGGCTGTGGTAATCTCTTGGCTGTGGGTCTAGCGGGGGTTCTGGGCTTGGTCCTGGCGGGGGTATCCTCTTGGCGGTGGTTCAGACCGGTAGTGCGTGGGTTCCGAGCAGTTAGGACTAGAGAAGCAAGGAAAGGCAGAGTTACACACGGTTTTATGCAGGACAACAACTAACCTTCAGAATCCAATTTCTGAGACAACTTGGTTTGGCTGGCGTGTCACTAACTGTGAGTAGTTTGAACAACAATCCGGCGAAGAGTGGATGTGGCGACCGGCTTTTAACTGTCAGGGTGAGATGATGACGGAGTGGAGTCAGCTGCTCAGTCCAGGCTACGTGGCCAATCACCTGAGTGGCTCCAGCTGCTGCTGAAGCCACTCTGACCTGATTAATGAGGGTGAGAGAGAACCGGTACAAAACAACACAGAAACACATGGCAACGGCAGAGCCCAAAAAACATGGCATGACATCAGCAAGGAAACCCCCATAAAGGTTAAAAAGGAGTCTGTAGCCAGCAAGGCAGGACGGGAGTCATGACAGGTTTCGAGAGTATGGCTGCGTTTGTTTTGTCACAAATTGTGGTAATCCAACAGTAGAGTAGTTAGAGAAATGTAGAAAGACTTACTTGCAATTGCTGAACATAATAGTACAACTATCTCGACTGTGGGAGGAAGCTGGAGTATGCAGGGAGAATATGCCAACTCCATGCAGAAAGAACCTGGGAAAGAAGGGACACAAAACACAGATCTTCTAGCCAAAAGTGCTAACTCCGATCGAAAATATTTCATTAGTTCCTACTTTTCATGAGGCGGCGGTCGAAGAGCATTTTTGTGCCTTTGAAAGCATAGCGGTTGCATTACATTCGCCTCGCAATTTGTGGGCAATACTGTTGAAGCCTAAGTTAACAGGTAAAGTTCAGGAGGCTTGTTCTTCTCTTTCTGTGCAGGATGACCTGATTTATGAAAAGGTGAAAGGTGCTGTTTTACGTGCATACAAGCTGGTCTCGGAGGCATATTGACAGCATTTCCACGGCCACAAGAAATCACCCAGCCAAAATAGCATTGACTTCGCTAGGGAGAAAGGGATTCTATTTGGCAGATGGTGTGTAGCCTGCAGAGCTAGCCAGTTAGCCTCTGTGGATGAGCTCATGTTTTTAGAAGAGCCAGAGCATATTACCATTTATTTAAATGAACAGAAACTTACAACTTTGCAAGCCACTACTCTTGCAGAGGAGTTTACTCCCAAGCAAATCTGTGAATCTTCATAGCAAACTGGTGAGCTGCAAGTCAAAGGAAATATATCATCAAGTCCTAAGACTGAGAGGTAATGTTTCTTCTGTTGTAAATCTGACAGTTTAATCACTAAATGTACTGTGCGGAAATGTAAGCAGCAGGGGTCAGTTCCAAAACAGTCAAAAGGTCTGAGATTGATATTAACTAAATCTCCCATAGTTCATTTTGGTGTTCAGAGGGTGACTGATTGTCTCATGCAATTCATATTTAAAGGTTTTGTGTCCCTCACAGGAAATTTGGATGACCAGCATCCAGTTACAGTTACGACCCTGGCTCGTTATGTGGGTAAGGGAGGTAACATAAAAAGGCCAGATGTTAATCGGCGTTAAAGATGTTTATTAACAATAAATAAAAAGATACAATAGAAAATAAAAAGGAGGCAACGACTAATTAAATGGCAAAAATAAAGTACAAACGAGAACACAAAGAGACTCTAACCTAGAGTTATATCTGAAACAAATCCTAAAATGGACCCTAACAACCAAAGTAGCATAGCATGTGTAAATAAAACAAACGAAAAGACTAGTGCCTCCAAGGTCACAAGGTTTCCAAAGTCTAACAGAGTTTCACTATCCGGAGGCACAGGAGCAAGGCTGGTTACAGCAACGAGCTTCCCATCGGCAGGCTGGCTGGCGTCTTTATGCTGGTCCATGGCGGCACCGGATTGGCTGACTCTAGTTCAGCAGCTGTTTTCAATTACTCCTGCCACAGGTGAGGCGGATCAGCAGCAGCCTGAGAATGAGACAAGACACGCGTACACACAAGCATGCCACACACACACACAAGCACCCAGAGGAAGAGGAGCCCCGAATACGGCAGCGCCCGTAACAGTTGCGTGCTGCTCACAATCCTTCATCCCCTCTGGTGTTTTGCCACTCGGTGCTGAATCTGCCTGTAAATAAGTGCAGTGGTGAGAAATATTGAAATCGGTTTGTGTGTATGTCCAGCCTAAACTGGTCTCAACTAGTTTTCCTATTGACGGTTTTGACTTGATCATTAACCACACCTGATGTACGTCAGCGGGGTTACTGCATTCGCTTCGGTATGTGGCTGGCTGGCTGGGTAAGTATGTATGTATGTATGTATGTGGGTGGGTGGGTATGTCCATTCAGATATCTCTGCAAGTGCTGAAGTCAGGATAATCAAACTTGGCACTGAAGATCAGTCTAAGGTCCCCTGCTCAGTTGTGGAGTTAGAAGTCAGCAGATCAAGTAGGAAGGGATATACGTAGGATGATCAAAATTGAAAGCTACATGTGTGACAGTAGGGGCTGCTCAGTGACTGCCAGTAGATGGCGTGGTTCTGCCATCTACTGAGGGCTTGTCTAGTTGAAAATGACATCGTTGGTTGCCAAGGTTACTGGCATTCCAATTTCTAAGTCTGTGAAGGATGACTTAGCCCTTAGTCATCTTGAGATATTAGCTCTGAGTGTATTAACCAGAGTGAAGGAACATGAGCTGACCCAGCAGGTTGACTAGCGTGGCTCTCACCTTGTTTCTGCTCTGTTTGAGGACAGGTTGCCCCCTGTCGGTCAGTCAGTAAGCTGCCTTTCAAAGAAGACTAAGAAGGTAAAAGCACCCGATCTTCCTCCTGCAGAGGTGCTACCTCTAACTCATTAGGCACTCATCAGCGCTCAGAGAAATCCCTCCTTGGGTAAGCATTTTGTTTCAGCTAGTGAAGCCTGTAGTGACTGCAATGAAAAGCAGTTTTTCTTTGATAATGGCATATTAATATGCAGGTGGGTCTCTCAAGTAGGCAGTGCAGCAGCTGATTCAGGTGAGGACTGGGGTACAGTGTGTCAGATAGTGGTACTGGTTGGTTGTCGACAGCATGTGCTCAAATTGGCACATGAGCATTTGTGGTCCGGTCATGTAGTTCTCACCAAAACATACAGCCGCATCCTGAAGCATTTCTTCTGTCCTGGTATGAAGGCCGTTGTGGTTAAATCAGGTACTCCCCCAGCCCTTCTGTGCCCTGTTCCTGCTACTGGCAAGCTATCTGACCATGTTGATTGCTCTAGGCAGTGGACCAACACAATCAACAAAGTCAAAGACAGATCACTGCACCTGCCATCAGCAAGGCATTAATCGAGTTTTTTGCCAACTTTGGTTTGCCTAAAGTTCTACACAAAGATCAAGAAACACATTTCATGTCTAGAATATTCAAATAGACTTTGCATTCACTTGGCATCACTCACTCCACATCCTCTGCTTATCACTCAGTCACAAGGACCACTTGAACGCTGACATCAAATGTTGAAGTCCACGTTGAAGAAATGCACAGGGAAAGACTGGGATGATGAGTGTTGAGAAGCCTTTATGCTGATAAGTCTCCCCTTTGCAGTGCCCCTGTGCTCAGTGCTCCTAACTTCTAACCTTCTAACTAGAGGTAGATGCTAGTGAAACTGGAGCTGGTGCTGTTTCGCTGAAAGACAGCAAGGAAAGTGTGTCATCCGCTTAGCTACTTCTCAGTCAAGTTCAAACTGCATCAACTGAACTATTCCACTATTGAGAAAGAGAGGTTAGCCATGTTGCTCTCTTTGCATCATTTCAAAGTGTACGTTGATTCCAGCTCAACACTAGTGTTACGGCTGTGGCTGTATTGAGTTATTGTATTGCTGTGTTTTGTATTTTGGTGTTGTTCTTTTGTCTGGGAGTGAGTGCTCTGATGTGTGAGTCTTTGTCTTGTTTTGCGTGAAAGTTGTATATTCGTCCTGTGAGTTTGTGAGTGAGTGTGTGGTCTGTTGTGTGCCTGGATTTTTGTTGCGTCTTGGTGGTGCTGCGTAATTGGCCGGTAGGGTGGCAGCAAGGCAAACACAGCGCTGGTTGCCTCTTCACGGCTTTATAATACTGCGGCCTGCAGTTGACAGGGGGCGTCACTGATAGCAGCACCTTTGTTTAATCCCAGACTCCAAAGACTGGTTGATAACTGTCTTATTGTAGTAGTTTAGTATAGTTAAGCCATAGCTTTGATTTTGCTTTGTAGACTTGTGTTTTTTTGGATAAACTTTACTTTTGAATGTTAGATCACCTCCTTACTTTGAATCCACTCTTTGTTTGAATTTATAGCTTATTGAGTGACCTGTTTAATTTAAAATACTGTAAATAAACTTTGTTAAACTTCTTTAAATCCTGACTGTTCACTTGGGGACTGGGGAAAAAATTTACTTTTCTACAAAATATCATGTTGGGTACCTTCACCCTAGATGGGTGCATAACAGCTGGTGACAGTCAACACTGACAATACCTCACTTTTCAAAGAAGTTGACAATGTAGTCTAATGCTAAATCCCACGAGTAAGTAGTGACCTTTAGTATATCGTTTACACAAATAAGTGATGTGTTAGACTTGTGTCGTCCAGTGGGTGGGAAGTGTAAGGTGCTGATAGGTTCGATCCTTTAGTTAAAAACTGAACTGATGTTTGTTCTTATGCGAGGGGGTGTTACAGCCCTCAGTGCTGCGTGTATAGGTAGGTTATGTGTGTTTTTTTCTCTTTTAGTTTCATTTTTGCTTCAATTTGTAAAGAAATAGTTTTTTGTTACATGATCAGTTTTCCTATTTCTTTAACCCGGTTTTTCTCTACGTCATTTGTTACTCCTGTCATCCTCTAGTTTCATGGGGACATAATTATAAAAAAAACATGTTCCTTTTGAATGAAGTAAGCAGCACAGTTATGCACACAACACATTGGATGTCTGTTTTATGGAAGTGTCCTCAGTGATTGATTAGCAAACCTGATTAACAAGCAAAAGCTGACAACCACCATTGTGATTCATGTTGTCTCAATGAGTTTTTAGGATTTGTCAATTCAGTTAATACATAGAAAACCTTGCTATGTCTAACTTCCTTCACACTACACCCCTCAGGTAGCAGGAAGATTCCAGTATTTACTGTCCTCAACCTGGCAGTCTCATCGAAATGCTGACAAAAAACACAACAGTGTGATTTCACGCTGCCATTCGACATATGGTTCCAGTGACTGATGCTCAGCCGATAAACTTTCTATCCACCACATGTCACTTTCAGCCAATGTCAAATTTACAAAATCGACAAGGTCAAAGTTAAAACTGGTGCATAACCGCAGGTGGCATGCAATGGCAGATTTGCTGTTGCTGTCGACTTTGGAATCTTTCCTCTCACAAACACATTGTGATTTAGGCCAATTTTCAGATCACGCTAAGAGGGCTTGAAGGTATCAATTATAATTAGCAATGTTACATTATCTCATGTACGGTGATGTAGTTGCCAGTGTTGCTCATCACTCTACAATCCTGAACTAGAAATATCAGTTCAGAATGTGACATTTAGGACTTAGGTTTAGAGTACACTTTGCCTTGTGTATGCATCACTGTCTTCAGCTATTATTAAGCAGAAGAGTAGTTTTCAACCTAATTTGGGAACTATGTGAATAAAGTGAAGGTGACAGGAGACAGACAGGCAGGTAGAATGGTGGGCCATAAATCATAACCTCATTATTCATTATTAAATAAATTAATCAGAGTAATTTATATTCTGATGAATATTTCATAACCCACCTGGAACCTCTGTTCTGTTTCTCCGAGCTCACATTGTCTCCCTGCGGCTCTGTCTGTCTCTCGCTTAACCATCCGTCATCTTTATTTGTTCTGGCACATTTTTTCAAAACTGTTGTCCCATTTTTTTCCTCTCTCTTTGTTTCTTCTTTTTTTTCTTTTTTTTTCTTTAGTCTTGGAATGATCTACTTTTGCCATCATTCCACTTTTTATTTTCTGTCCTGTTATTTTACAGGTCTCTGTTAATCACAGCACATTAGTTATTGTAAAATGACTCAGTGATTTAGTGGACTCATTAATCAAATCAATCAGCAGTTGGATCTGTACCAGCAGCTCTGACACTCGGGAGTTCTTCAAAATGAGTCTACAAGCTATCACCATTCTATATCTCTGAATTTTACCTCAGTGAAATCTAAATGTATGCACACACACATATATATGTATATGTGTTGTTGTTGTTGCTTAAAAATGGTCTATACCTCCTCACACTACCATCATTAGCATCATTGCAAATAAACATTAATCCACTATAAATACCCCAGAAAGAAAGGTGCTTCGAATGACTTCAGATTTACCTAAGAATCCTCTTTTTCTTCATTCAGTTCATACCTGCCTCTACATCCATGCATTGATCGCAAAAAATGAACGAATAACAGCTAATTCAACATACTGTAATTTCTTGAAATGTAAACAGATATGGGTTAAATGAGAAAGTACAGCATGCAAAGGAATTACGTCTTTACTTTATCACCTTTGCCATTTTATTCAAACGAAACAAAAAGAAAAATAGTAATGGTTTTGAAAGTTATGCAATGTGGTAATAAAGCAAATATATAAGAGCTAAAACCTTGACTTGTGTGCTGTGTTCTTTTCTGAGGGTTATTGTCTATGTGCTGCTTTAGATTTTATAATCAATTAGAGTGCATGGTCTCTTGGTCAGGTACAATTCAACAACTGAAGCTTCTAAATCACTGAGTTTAGACTATTCATGTGCATAAATGGGAGCACGATGAAAAAGTAGAATTAAATATTGTTCTGAGGGTTTTATTGAGGATAAATTTTCTGCATTTGTAAATAAAGAAAACCTCTTGGTTGATGTTTAATGAGGTTTTCACCTCCTTCTAAAACTAACTCCTACATTCTTTAGACATAACAGTTTCCTAGCAGTAAAACTAAGACCCACTCGTGTGTCCCGTGGAACTGCACTCTATTTTTAGGTGTACACACGTGGACAAAATTGTTGGTACCCCTCAGTTAAAGAAGGAAAAACCCACAATTCTCACTGAAATCACTTGAAACTCACAAAAGTAACAATAAATAAAAATTTATTGAAAATTAAATAATCAAAAACAGCCATTACTTTTGAATTGTTGATTAACATAATTATTTAAAAAAACAAACTAATGGAGTGGCTATTTTAATTTCAAATAAACTAAATTTCCAGTTCTCTTCACAAATTAAAGATAAAGAAGGATGCTATATACTGGTAAAGGGTTTCATCGATAACAAGGAAATTACACTACTAAATGTTTATAGACCACCAGGAAGCACCAAGCACTTAATCAAGAGGATTTTTGATATGCTATCAGTGGATTCATCAGGGGTACTGGTTTGTGGAGGGGACTGGAACACCCAGCTACACCCCTCCCTGGACTCCTCAAATAAAACAAAAAGGTTTGGCTCTGAAGCAATATACATTCGAAAATTGATGAAGGAAATTGGTATAATTGATGTCTGGAGGGAATTACACCCTGCTGAGAAACGCTTTACTTTTTTCTCCCATCCCCACTTAGTATACTCAAGAATTGACTATTTTTTTATGTTTGGTACAGACAGACATAGGATTATAAAAAGTGACATCGGGGTGAGAGACATTTCCGACCATGCTGGGGTACACTTAGTGGTTCACCTTGACAACAAACACAAGGAGACCTTATGGAGACTCAACACAGGTCTTCTCAATGACCCACAGTGTCTAAAATATGTGAAAGGAGAATTAAGAGAATATTTAGCCCACAATGACAATGGAACAGTATCCCCCAGCACACTGTGGGACGCTGCTAAAGCGGTCCTGAGAGGCAAACTTATCTTGTGGTCATCCCGGAAGAAGAGAGAAAAAGATAAACAGACAAAAGAACTAAGTGAAAAGCTAAAAGTACTGGAGGGTAAACATGCAAAAAATAGTGATGGTAACATTTTAAAAGAGATTATTAATACAAAGAAAACTCTAAATGATTTATTAGAAAACCAAATAGAGAGGAGAGCAAAGCTAATCAAACAAAACTTTTATGAAAACGGCCCTAAATCCAAAAAGTTACTTGCATGGAGAATAAAAAAACAACAAGCTGAACGATGTATACAGAAAATTAAAGACCCCCTGTCCAAAAAAATTCATTATGATTTAGAAAACATACAGAACTCTTTTGAAGTGTACTACAGAAACTTATATGCCCAACCTCAAACAACAGAACTGACAGAAGTAACAGCGTTCCTATCGTCTTTGGACTTACCCTCTGTAGGAACAGAACAAAATAGAGTACTAACTGAGACAATAACGGAAAAGGAAATAATTAAGGCTATATCAAATTTAAAATCAAATAAGATGCCGGGTGCTGATGGCTACCCTGCAGAATGGTATAAGGCCTTCGGAGAAACTCTAATACCATTACTAAAGCTTTGTTTTAACCATGTCCTACAGGGAGGGGAGACTCCAGTATCCTGGAGACAAGCGGTGATCTCAGTAATTCCTAAGCCTGGTAAGGACAGGACTGAATGCGGATCTTATAGGCCCATATCAGTGCTAAACATAGACTATAGACTTTTTGCATCTATAATGACAAAACGTTTGGAAAACATAATCCCAGAACTAATTGACTCAGATCAAACAGGCTTTGTGAAAAATAGACAAACACAGGACAATGTGAGACGAGCAATACACCTTATTGACAATATGAAAAATAGTGACAAAGAATCAGTAGTTATAAGCCTAGACGCCGAGAAGGCTTTTGATTCAGTCCGGTGGGAGTATTTATATCTGGCCCTCAAACGGTTTGGCTTTAACTCTCAGGTTATAGGATGTCTGAAATCTTTATACTGCTCACCAACAGCGCGAATCAAAATAAACGGGAATCTATCCAAACCTGTGTCACTGGAAAGAGGATGCAGACAGGGATGCCCCCTCAGCCCGGCTCTCTTTGCCTTATTTCTTGAGCCTCTGCTTCAGGCAGTCAGAGAGGAAGATGATATAATGGGCATTTCGATCAGAGAGGTTCAACACAAAATTTGTGCATATGCAGATGATATTTTAATGACTCTTACCTGCCCTGACACAAGTCTACTCAAAGTACTGTCCACTCTAGAAAAATTTGGTTCATATTCGGGCTACAGACTAAACTTACATAAAACACAGACCCTTACCTTTAACTATAAACCTGCAGAGATAATTTCCAAACAATGTCAATTTAAATGGAAAAACAATACGATTAAATATTTAGGAGTGCAGATACCTGAAGACTTAACTTCCATTTATGACAACAACTATACACCCATAACAGCAGACATTAAAGAAGACCTAAAGAGGTGGTCACTCCTACCAATGAATATGTATAACAGAATAGAAGCAGTAAAGATGAACATACTGCCTAGGCTGCTCTTTCTCTTTCAATCACTGCCAGTGGAAATACCTCCCAAGCAGTTCAATGAATGGAATAGAATGATTTCATCTTTTATATGGGGAAAGAAAAAACCCAGGATAAAATTTCAAACCTTACAACTTCCGAAGGACAGAGGTGGGATGGGTCTGCCCTGCCTAGAAGATTATTATAGAGCGGCACAAATACGTTACTTAATTTATTGGTGTGACCCCACCTATGAGGCCAAGTGGAAGACTCTAGAACAGAACCTAATAAAAATACCTCTCACTTCATTAATTGGAGACATAAACCTTCTAAATAATCACTTAAATAAACTCCCTTTCTGGGTAACAGTCCCATTGAACATCTGGAAAAAAATACTCAAGGACACAGAATTTGAACAAAATGCACGAATACTACGCTGGATAGCACATGATACAGAATTCATACCTGCTAAACTAGACAGCAGATTTAGATACTGGAGAAATTTAGGAATTACGTCATTCTCAATAATAACAAATAATAGAGGATTATTGACCTTCCAACAACTTAAGAACACCTTTAACCTAGAGAAGTATGATTTTTTCAGATACCTCCAACTGAGACATTACTATGACAAAAACATTAAATGGACAACAGAGAGAGGATTAAATGTGATTAAAATATTTATGGAAGCAATTAAGGGTAATACCATCAGAAAAGTGATCTCCAAAATGTACTCGTCCTTGCAGCTGGAGAGAGGTCACTCCACAACATATGTTAAAACAAGATGGGAAAGAGAAGCTAATATAAAGATTACTGAAGAGGATTGGCTCAACATCTGTAAAACACAGTCATCCACTTCAAGCTCAGATCTGTGGAGAGAATTTACATGGAAAAATATCCTGAGATTCTTTATCACTCCAAGGATCAAAGGATCCCAGACTAACAGGCCTGAGCTTGGTCACTGTTGGAGGATGTGTGGCAATACATCTGCTGGACATTTCCACATTTTCTGGGAGTGTCCTGTACTCTCACTGTTTTGGGGAAACGTGACAAAAGAAATCAAATTAATCCTAGGCTCAGATATGGAATTCTCTTTTAGCCTCATATACTTAGGGAACTTACCAGCAAGTACAACAAAACAAAATAAGTACTTAATACAAATTCTATTAGCTAGTAGCAAAAAAGCAATAACCAGAAAATGGCTCAGCAAGGAGCCCCCATCTATTTCAGAATGGAAAGAAATCACTGGGGAGATTTATACTATGGAGCGTCTGACCTTCTCTCTGAGATATGCCAGTGCTAAGTTTGAGAGGTACTGGGAACCATGGAAATCTTACATGAATTTAAATTAGTGAAAGCACTTGTTCTGTCTTGTGCAAGGGTTTTATTTTATAGTTTACAGAACTGATATGTGCGTGTATGTATGTGTATATATATGTATGTATGTATTAGGTGTTTTTTTTTTTTTCTCTCTCTCTCCTTGCAGTTGCCAAGAATATAGACGAATGTGATGCACAAAGTAACATATTTCTGCTGCCCAGCCTGTGTGTTACACCTCAGAAACTATTGTATTTATGAATGATTACATGTTGAACCTGCACTGACCCTGTCTGCTAGTCCCTAATGTTATATCCATGTTTGTTCCTTGTTCCTTATAAAAATGTGTATTAATAAAAATAAAGTGGAAAAAAAAAAAAACAACAACAAACTAATGAAACAGAGACTACTTGTCTCCCTTTAAATAGGCAGACTGACTGATTATGAGTTTGGTAACACCTGTGATGTCAATTAAATGACACACCTGAGTTAATCATGTCACTCTGGTCAAATAGTTTTCAATCTTTTATAGAGGTACCATCATTTTTGTCCAGGCCTGTTTCATTAGTTTGTTTTTTTTAAAATAATTATGTTAATCAACAATTCAAAAGTGATGGCTGATTTTGATTATTTAATTTTCAATAAATTTTTATTTATTGTTACTTTTGTGAGTTTCAAGTGATTTCAGTGAGAATTGTGGGTTTTTCCTTCTTTAACTGAGGGGTACCAACAATTTTGTCCACGTGTGTATCTGTTTCAAACCTCTTCCTCTCAGTGTCTTCGTCTCCCTTATTTCGCGTTTCAGAATAATCAGCAACATTTCATTTTTTTCTTGAAACACCCAAAGCTGAATAGCTTGTTTCACGCAAGCGCCAGTAAAGAAGAAAAAATATGTTTTTTCATTGCTATGGCTAATCCAGCTGCTACCCACAATGGTTAGCGGGACATCAGAGCAGAATAATGATCATCATACACTCGTACGAATATGACCACTTCAAATTTTAACTTGCATACTGTCACCCTATTTGAGAATCACCGTGCAAAAATATCTCTGAAGAAGGACCTGCCACTTTGGTTACATAAGTTGACCAAGAAGCCTCTACAGACTGAAACTCTAAACCTTTCAAGACCTGAGATCTCTTGTTTTTTGTGTAACATACATGTGACTGTAAGCAGCCCTCAACCTGCAACTCCTAACACATGAGCATTTTGATTCCCCGAAAATCATTAAACACCTAAAAAATGATTAATAGAAGATTAATAAATGATTGACATATAAATACATTGCAACCTAAGAGCTTGTAATCGATTTTACTTTCACACATATGTATGATCACTATGCATTTTAAGCTTTCCGTGTGTTAATTTAATGCTGTAAAATCACATGCAAAATGGTTGAGCCTTGGGTAATAGTTTGCCTTAAAAAAACAAACAATAGGAATACAGAAATACACTAATGTTCTAAAGTTTGTCATCACTTAGAAATGTCTGTGTTTTTGAAAGAAAAGCAGTGTTCAATGAAAATAACATCTAATTAATCAGAAATACAGTCTAGACATTGTTAATGTGGTAAATGACTATTCTAGGTGGAAACAGCTGATTTTTAATGGAATATCTGCATAGGGGTACAGAGGAACATTTCCAGCAACCATCACTCCTGTGTTCTAATGCTACATTGTGTTAGCTAATGGTGTTGAAAGGCTAATTGATGATTAGAAAACCCTTGTGCAATTATGTTAGCACATGAATAAAAGTGTGAGTTTTCATGGAAAACATGAAATTCCCTGGGTGCTTCCAAACTCTGGAAGTAGTAGTGTGGATATCAAGTTAAAAGAATATTTACATACACATATGGTATTTGGAACAGAGTACTGTTGTAAAAGCTCCACAGTGAAGGAAACTGACCTTGAGGCAGAGGCATGTTCTTTGTAAGTAAGTAACTGAGTTAGCTTGATTTGATTCGTCATTTTCATTTAAGATAAGATGTATTGCCCTCCAGGGGAAATTTGTCTTAGGATCGAGTGCTGCCCACAGCTGCATACTATGTAGCTGCACAATCTACATACTCGACACAGAAAAAACAACACAATACACAATTATGCTACATACACACTGTGACTGCAAAATAAAACGCTGTGACCTGTGGTCACCAGACAGAAATTACCCAACAAAATGCACAAACCCCCCCCCCAAAAAAAAACAGAGATACAGAGGAGACAATGTAATACATGAGTTAGTTACATAAGTTAAATAGAAATTCATTGATTTGCATTTGCTATTGGTCATATTTGAATAATATAACTGCTAAAGTGTTAGCGCATATGTTGGAATTAAAACAAATATAAGCATACAAAAGGACCAGTGTACATAAATTTGATATCACAGTTAGGTAAGTTAACAGTATTGTTCTCACCAGTCAGTTTCGCATATAAACTGTCTGCTAAAAACAACAACACAGTTGATGGATTAGAAACCGCACAGGCTTACCATCGACAGTCCGATTGCTTTTACTGGCTTCCCATGGTTTTCAGTTCATACTCAGAATGTAAAATATGTAATGGGTCTCTCAGCATTCTCTGTGAGTGTCTACTCACTCAGTACTTTCGTGGATTATTGGTTCTTTCATAGAGTGGAGGGCAAAGTATTATTTTTCTCCCACTATCATTTTCACTGCTGCTTTCATCATGTTGTCAGCACTGGCATATAACTGGACGTTGAGGGTGCTGTGCCATACTGATATACTAAATCTGATAATGTTTCCAGGCACAGCAGTGTAGAATGTCAGAATGATTTCAGCACTCGTATAGACTACCCTGAGTCTGTGGAGGAAGTGCAGTCGCTGTAACAGTCTGACACAGGTGTTTTTTTTGGGGGTGGGCACTCCAGCTTTGTTTACTGTCACTGTGCAAGTATGCTCCTGCAATTACTTGAACATTCACAATCTCACTGTCCTGAGTGATGACGGGCTTTTGTCCCAAGCCTCCATAAGCTCAAACAAACATCGGCTCTTTTGTTTATGTTGAAACTGTGGAGGTGGCTTTCCCCCCAGTTGATAAAGTAAGCAGTCCCCCTCCCTGAGGGGCAGTCAATACATACAGACCGCTTAATACGATCAAACTGTAGGGACATAATTAGTGATTATTCAGGTAGCTGTGTCATTTGAAGCAAATTTAAAGGTCCAAGATTGTGCTTATTTTCAGTAAATTGATCAAAACATCACATCCTCAAAATGGGTCAATTTTTCAGCTTCCAATTCTGCAAAGAAGTTTCATTTCACTGCATAACCCCCTGTTTTAGCTGTGCTCTAAATGGACTGAGAAAAACAGTCCAACAGCAGCTGACACAGACCTGAATGCATGTGAGAGATCACGACATCCAGCTACTTCCAATTTTTCCTGTTAGTGATTATTTTACATGTAAATATCTCTGAACTCACAGTATGCTGATTGTTTTTAACTCATTGATGCATTTGGTCAGTTTGCCAGGCAACAGCGAGGTGCAGAGCAACAGCTTATTAATGGCTCTGAAGTGATTGCTGGTTAGCATACAGTCTTAAAAGGTTGAGTCACTATCTCATACTCATGTCGTCTGAAAATAGAAAAGAAAAAAAGAATATGAGCACCGAGAAGAGGAGAGAAGCAAACAGATGTAATCGCCAGCCAAGTTTAGGTAGCACTGAAGCTAGTCTTGCTTTCCCCACTCATTCTCTAGAACATAGTCTGGCTGCACCATACTATCATTTTGCTATAAGAGAGGAAATGCATTGGCATCTATATTCCATCCATCCATTCTCTATACACCGCTTTATCCTCGTGGGGGGTGCTGGAGCCTATCCCAGCTGACTCGGGCGAAGGCAGGGGACACCCTGGACAGGTCACCAGTCTGTCACAGGGCTACATATACAGACAAACAATCACTGTCACATTCACGCATGCACAACCTCAGCATGTTTTTGGACTGTGGGAGGAAGCCGGGGTACCCAGAGAAAACCCACGCATGCACAGGGAGAACATGCAAACTCCATGCAGAGAGATCCCAGGCCTAGGCCAGCATTTGAACCAGGGATCTTCTCGCTGCAAGGCGAAAGTGCTAACCGCTACGCTATTGTGCAGCCCTATCTATCTACTTGTTTATAACAAAGGAAGAGTGCTGGAAACGTTTCAGCGAAGTCCAAGAAAGTCTGTGCGGCAAGCTAGTCGGGAGGTAGGCATTTCAAAATCATCCGTCCATCGCATCATGAAACGTTGTCAGTGGAAACTTACATTCCAAGATTAGTCCATGGTCTTAATGATGAGGATACAGACTGAAGAGTACAGTATTGCGAGTGATACTTGGAATGATGTACTGAAAATGCACACTTTCCCACAAAGATTGTGTGGAGTGATGAGGCCACATTCAAATTAAATGGTTCGATTAACTAGATTTCTTTTTATGGGGATACCTAAAAGACAAAGTCTATGCAATGAGACCTGCAACAGTCACTGAATTGAGAGCAACCACTGAATGTGAATGCATGCAAATACCAAGGGAATTGTTTCATGATTTGTGCTATTCCATCGCTTCGCGTTGTCGGCAGTGTCTGGACCAAAACGGACATCAGTTTGAGAACAGGCGGTGACTAAACAATAGAATGAGGTTTGTAAATTAAACAAATTATAATAAACACCTAGTTTACAAATATTTAAAGTGTGTATACATTTTTTTGGGACACGATGTATATGTGCGTATGGGGCTGCATCGCTGCAGACCAGTCAGGAGGCCCATGATGACCCCTGTGTACTGTTGAAAGCACCAACAATGGGCACGTGAGCATCAGAACTGGAGCACAGAGCAATGAAAGAAGGTGGCCAGTTATCTTTTACATCATGTGGATGGCCGATTCCATCACTTACCTGGGGAACACATGGCACCAGGATGAACTGTGTGGAAGAAAGCAAGTCAGTGGCAGCAGTAGGTTTGGGCAATGTTCTGCCGGGAAACCTTGGGTCCTGCCATCCATGTGAAAGTTACTTTGGTATGTAGCACCTAGCCTAGTAGGCCTAGTACCTTGGCCTCCAAATAGCCCAGATTTCAATCCAGTCAAGCATCTATGGGATGTAGTGGACCAGCAAGTTCAATCCATGGAGGCCTCACCTCGCAATTTCCAGGAATTAAAGGATCTGCAGTGAACGTTTTGGTAGCAGATACCACAGCACACCTTCAGGAGTCTAGTGGAGTCCATGTGTCAATGGGTCAGGGGTGTTTTGGCAGCAAAAGGGGGACCAATACAATATTAGGCAGGCGGTCATTATGTTATGCCTGATCGGTGTATATTATAGGACAGTATGTATGTGTATATATATATATATATATATATATATATATATAGGAAAAGGGTGTTACAACAAGGCAGATAATCCAAAAACAAAAATAGTCACAATGTACTAGAAATAAGAAAACCATGTAAAGCGACAGATTGGAATGAGACAGCATCTACTCATTAGCGACACATTTAGCAGTTTAGTAGTGATCAGTTGCAATAATAAAATTCCACAGCAACAAGTTCTTTGTAGTAAGAGCGTTTGCAATGATTCAGGGATGCAAACCTGTATATCAGGGGATCAATCATGCTGAACTGTGAGCTCTACTAAAATTTTAGTGTTCTCAGTACCAGCCTGACTCAGCCCTTTGAATATATTAAATGATTCCTGTGTGGTAAATCAAGATCTACTGTGCAGCTGCAGGAAAAAACAGCCACTGCGTCAATTGAGCACATTATAGGTTGGAATGATTAGGACTCAGCCAGCCAAGTGCCACTAACCAAAATGTCTGCAGAAATAAAGCAAACATTTGTTTTTTTTTAGAGCCTTTGTTTTTGTAGCAGTCATAGAAAAACAGAGGTAATATCAATTTTAGCACTCATAGTAGCATTCGTAGACCTAGATGTGCACATGATGCTGGATTTTCAGTTAAGATATTCCCCTTTCACACAACAAAGCGCAAAATGTTTCCCTCACATGCTTTATTACTGTCTGTATCACCACACTGTCTACCTTCATGTACACACTGAGCATCAATGCATCCATCAGCTGTGCATGTGAAGGTGCCTAATAGAAATGTCAGAAATAACCCAACAGGGGGATGCAGAAGAACTGACACAAGAGTAAAGGCAAATAGAGCACTCGTTGGACTTCTTGAAGTTTCTGGATTTTGTCAGTGATTACAGGTATTAAGTGATAATTGTCAACAGAGTAAGAAAATCAGAGCATGGTAGTTTCGCTTCAGATTGTGGGTAAAAGTCACATTAGATTAACCTCTGAAATGTATTTCCTCCAGTGAAGCTGATAACATCGAGTTTGTCTGCCGCTGTGCTGTTTGCACGTGTCCCACAGGGCACATCTCTGTGTGTGTGTGTGTGTGTGTGTGTGTGTGTGTGTGTGTGTGTGTGTGTGTGTGTGTGTGTGTGTGTGTGTGTGTGTGTGTGTGTGTGTGTGTGTGTGTGTGAGACTTAATAACAAGCTAAAGTCCTTACAGCAACACTGTCAAGCAATCTATCAGCCATTCCTCTTCTCAGGAGGGCCCTGTTTGTGTCTGCCTCTGTGCAGTTATAGGAGTCCAATCATTACTGTGTGGGTGGAGAAAGCCAACATGTCTTTGGTAGACGTGCACAAATGTCTGCATAGGTCTGCTTTTGTTTGTTTGCGTTTATGGCACAGCAGATGGTACGCTATTGACCTATTGGTTTTCTGCTGTGCTGCACTGTGTCTCACTGTTGAAATCGAAATTCCACTTAACCTGATGGTTTGCAGACGAAACTCAGATAAACACAATTTGCTGAAAGCATTTGTTTATAAAGCAGATAACCAGACTGGAAACCCGATGTCCTCTTAAGCAGATGTCAATGTTGCAGCCTGCAGCGATCATTGTGAACCACAACTCAAAACAGGTTTTTGGAAGGACTAGCAGTGAAATCAAGATTTTGGTATTTTCCTAGCTCAAAAATTAAAAACGTAGCCAGGAGTTTGTCTTCAAAGAGCACCAATATTTGTGCAGAAGGTCAATAAAAATTTAAAAAATGGATCTTTGGACAGCATGAGTTTACTCTGGCTATAGCTTTCTCCTCTATTTACTTTGTACAAGTGGAACTTTTGGCCTAAAATGGCACCATACTTAAGAGTATAAATAAGAGAGTCTAAGTGCTGGTGTAGCAAAGTTAGCAGATGGCTGATTATGATGATGAAGATGGGTAGGAAGAGGGATGTACAATCAGTACAGATGGGATCAAGGGGCAGACTGAGAGAAGGCAAGCAACATTCAAAATGAGAACGAAAGCATTTTGAAAACAGAAGTTACAAAGAGAAAAGAGCAGCAGGAACAGTTTAGTTTTTTACCCAGAAGATGTGAGTGAACAGATCACCCCAACTCAACTTTTTTTTTGTTTGTTTTACACATAAACCATTCATTAATGAGCACACTCCACTACCAAGAGTCAATTGGGAATAGATCACTAGTACTTTTTTTGTGTGTCCGACGCCTTTTTTAGAACATATTTTCTGACATTTTATGCATTCATTAACATTGTTTCAGTGCAGGATGCCTAATTTTCTTTTTGTCCTTTTCCAGAACAATGAACAAATCAATCACAGCATGCATACAGTGTTCATTTGTTTTTTGTCACACTAAATGTTTCATCTCTTGCGCATGCGGTTTGGAATGGAGTGTTTTCATATCGGTGCATAATTGTATTATTTTACTTTCCTCCCTGTCAGTTGTTTGGCATCCACATGGAGAGATGGAAGTCTTTGCCAGAATATAATAACTCAGAAGCAGAGACTGTCACAGCCACAGCTTAAAATGTCTGATTAGATGGTTTTAAGTTAATTTTAAAGGGGATCGGAGGTGAGGATTATAAGAGACCCATATGTCTTGGGGCCGTTTACACGAGGACGCTTGCAGGTAAAAACATCAAAATATTTCAACAAAGCACCCTATCGTTTATATGAGGACGGCGTTTTTGGGGCTTAGAAACGCAAAAATTTGAAACCGGCCTCCAGAGTGGAAAAGTTGAAAACTCTCCACTGTTACGTTTCCTTCTAAACAGCAAAACGCAAAACTGAGATCTGACCACGTCGCATACGCGATTACGTCACATACGTGCACCGGTGTTTTGGTTTGCCGGCCGGTACAAGGAAGTAAACAAAGATGTGTGATTATTTCCATCCTTCATACCTTCAAGCAACTCTGGCAGCTCTATGTACACTACAGGAGTCGTACCAACAAACGTGCAGAATCTGTACAGATTCCATTCATGAACATTTACCGCGGCGGAGATCCGAAAAGGGAGATAGTACGCATGCGCGTAGACATGGCGGAGTTTTATCACAGCGCCACCCAGCTGCCTGGCATGCATATCCAATCGAATTCCACACACTATAGAGTCACCGTATATACACGGATTTCCTTCAAAACCGCTCGTCTAAACGTGAAATGACAAGACGCCACTTTTGCGTTTTCTGTTAAGATGGTCCTCGTGTAAACGTAGCCTTAGTGTTAACATGCTAAAGCTTCTCCATAATGAAATGGCCAGGTGGCGGTAACTCCTTAGACTTGAGAACTTGTAAATCAAAACTCTCCATTGCAACAGACATTTGTGTAAATTTTTGAAAACTACTGAGAAAATGTCCACTTCCATTATTCTTGAGGGAATCAGCAATAGTTAACAAGGTGTGCCGACTATTCCTGAAGCTGCTTGGTACAGACTGTACCAAGCACCTTTTAAAACCCTGTCAAAATATTTTGTCTGTTCTTTTTAAGCTTAACAAAATGGATATGGCCAAGAGAGGCGTGAATACTGTGTAAGTGTGTGTTCTGGTTTAGCTGCACTTGTGAGCCCTGACAGACCAGTGTCTGCTGAGGCCTTTTTGAATAGCTGGGATGTTATTAACGTATGAAAGCAGATTTCAGGGTTGGATCAGATTAGGCATGTGGTTTTGGTTTCAGCACAGTGACTAGGTGACTTTAGTCTAACCTCTGCCTGTTCCTGTCAATTCTGCTGAGCCACAATGAAGGCATTTTGGCCTGTAAAAATACAGGTATTACTCTGTATCATGATTCTTCTTCAGAATTGATTTCCAGTTTAAACTTGTGTGGCGAGACGAGGGGGTGTTACGGAGCGGCTGTAGTATGACAGTCTTGGTCAAATCATACACTAACTATATTGTTACCGACAACGCCACCTGGGGAATTTCGCCCCAGGAAGTAAGTTTTCAATCAAGTTCACCCTTAAGGCACACAAGTTCGTTTTACTCAGGGGCGAGGAGACACGTTTCCATTCAAAAAAACATATTCTTTATTTAACAGACAAGTTAAAACACTACAATACCATTCACACAGGGACAAATGAACGGGGGAAACTAAATTAACGCTGAGGCTTACCGGGGTGTGTAGGCTACAGGTCGGTGGAGAATCCCCAACCAAAAATATAAGCACCCAGGCACACGTGACAGTCACACACAGCACACACTCAGTGAGGAAACCTAGAACCCAGGGAAGCACAGCACACGAGAAGGGGGGGGGAACCCCACCACCAAGTCACCTCCACCACCACCGGACCTCAGCAACTAAAGGGAACAACACAAAAGAAATTAGTGGGGTCACATTAACACAATTCAATTAACAAAAATAATAACCTCTGCCCAGACAAAATATCAAAACCAAAAGAAATTAGATAACAAATTAAGCAAACAGGCAGAGAAACTGAATAAAGGAACTAATGAGAACAAAAACAAAAGAAATAAACAAATGTGGAGAGGGATCTAACCCCACTATTCACAATCGCCACATTAAAATACCTACATTAAATGCCAATTAAAACCTTGGTGCAAAAGCAACAACCAAGAGACAAAACAAAAGCAAAAGCAGCATAAAAGGAAACAAAGACAAAGCAGCAGCGGTCCCCCGTAGCTGGTGGCTATGTATGTTTCGAGTTCTGGCCGCAAACCTGGTCAGCAGATGCTGACGTCACTCACGCACCATTTGCAGACGTCACTCGCACCATTAGCAGAGGGATCTGAGGACCCGACGAATCTGTCATTAATGAGTTCGCGTTTGTATACAAAAATCAGAGAGTGCAGGAAACTACCTACCAGTTAGCAGGTCAACCAGTATGACACACACACCACGAAAGAGGGAGAGGGTACCGCACAGCTACCAGCGTCCACCTACAATCAGGCTATAATTAGCCACGGTAATTATCAGCCGTGTAACAGGCAGAGAGGAAGACACTCACCACAGCAGGCCATTCAGATGACACACACACATGAGCCTGGAGAGCACCAAGTCGGCCACTCTGTAGCACAACACAAAATCATTAGCTCCCTGCTACGCGAGACAAAAGCATCAGGTGAGCAGACAAGCCGCGTTACCTGTCCGAAGCAAAGCGTCCGGTCCGGAAATGACATCACCTGTCAGGAGCAGCGAGAGAGAGATGGCAGGTAGGGATCGCCCCTCTTATAAGTGGGTGCGCCTCGGGTGGTTGGCTAGGTCATTGCCAATTAGGCATGACCACCCACTGATGCCTGTACTGCCACATTCGTATAGTTGAATAACTATTGCAACATATGATTGTGTAGCGCAGGGTAGCTTTTATAGTGGAGAGAAAAGCAGGGACTTCATAGATTTACTTATTCGAGGGAAAGAAACATTGCTTCTTTAACCAAGACTTAGTGTTTTGACCAAACTTAACCTTAGCCATTGTACTGGTGTCTATAAATAACTATGTTTCACATGTAAAAGTTTAGCACAGCACTGATAAACTATTTTTCCCCGGGGTCATTGGCTGAGAAAAACTAAAACCAAACAAACCTTTTTTTTGTTTGTTTTGTTTTGACAACTAGTTTAATAGCTGTGGTGAGTGAGCTATCTGCTCACTGGGTAGAGTTCATCATTTTCAGCATCCATATAGATTTGCATAATGTAATTTTTTGTAACCGTCTGTGCTATCTGTGGACAATGAGAAAAGTGAGCTGTACGCGTTTTTTTCCCCGTTTGTTTTATACAACTCTTATATCTACTGTCCTCTGTTGGACTGTGCTTTATTTTTGCACCTTGTTTTTCCAGCCAGATAGAGCTGCAATTCTTGCTGTCAAGTCATTGTTGCATTCTTTTAGTGCACTTGTATGGTGTATGCATCTGTGTGCACATGCATCCCCTGACTGTACTATGTTTAATGGGTATAAAGCAAGGTGTCTAGAGTCCTTGGAAAGCACCTTAAATGGAATTCATCTAGCTGTTGTCAGCTCTAATGTTAAGCTAGACTACATTTGTAACAGAATTTTATCTGATGATATATGCATGAATCATCAATGTAAAGAAGCAAATTTCCTAAAGTGTCTGTGATGGAATGTAAATGTCTGTAATATATGTAAACACAAGTAAATTACATATCCACTCCAATGATGCCAAAACAACATGAAATCTAACATGTGTTCTCACGTTTCAAAATATTAGTAACGATGGGAGACTCAAAACAGAATAAAGAGACACTGATGGAGATGAGAAGTGATGGATTCAGCAGGAACTGAAAGAGGGGAAATTCACAGCTGAGACTGATGGTATCTATTCTTGGTTCACTCACATTGCGTTTAGCATTTACATCTGTCAGCACAGAGTGGCAGCTCACTCTAGCTGGGTTTCCATTACAGTTTTTTGCAAAATAAAAGCGATATTTCTAAAATTTCAACAAAGTAGATTTGCGCTTTGAACGTGTTTCCATTGAAGGTTGTTCTGGGCAGATGCATCGTAACTCTTGTAAAATATCATCCCGCGAGATTTCACTGCAGGAAGATGGACGCCCTAAACCTCCTTATAACACTCTGCATTCCTCTGCTGTTTGCTGTCTAGTATGGCAGTGATGTTTTTCTCAAGAATAATGGCAAGAAAAGTCTCGGTCTCCTCTTCTGTCCACATGTACCGCGCCATATTTACTCCGAGAGAACTGGTCATGTGACCAGGTACATCACGTCTGGTGACGTGTAATTGCGGAAAAAGTCTTTCCATTGCGCTTTTGTGATATTTTTCAATTTCGAAACCTCTGAAAAACCACCTCATGAGAGCGTAAAAACTTTTTAGTAATATTTTAGTCCTTTTTCGAAATTCAGGTGTTTCCATTCCTAGTTTTTTATTGCGCTATTTACATTTTGCGCATATCTAAGGGTAATGGAAACGCAGCTGACAGGCTGACAAACTGCACCTGTTAAAGAAGCAGAAATTACTGCACTTAAAGGCTCAAGCGCATGCACATAATTTACTTTCCTGTGCTTCAAGTTGTGACCTAAAGATGTACTGGCGACTGTGGGTCCAGTGTTTACTACAGAAAAGGTCAAATCTATTTTGTGCATCAGCTTAAATTATGGCTTTATAATGATTTATCTTTCTTTGACCTTCTTTTACTTGCCTCTCTCTTTCTTGCTTAGAATCTCTCTCTCTCTCTCCAATTTCACTAATGCTTTCAGCAGGAATAAAGGAAACGGCCTTATTCATTATGCCAGTAATTCTGTTTGTGGCAAGACAGAACACAGAAGGGCACAAGAGTCAATATGTTTCTTCTGCCAGCTGTTCTTTCCTCGCCCTCTACCTTCTCTCTTTGTGCCATTTAGTATTCTTTATCTCCTTCCTTATTGTCCTTCTTTCTGATTGACACCCATGGCTAAAACGCAACAGGAAATTGGCCATTTTGAATTAAGAGTCTTTTTTTTTTTGGAGATTAAGACTTTTTCAAAAGCTATTAACTCAAACAGGGTAACTTTTAGACAGCTCAAATTTAGCCAGAAAGTACATGAGGCATGGGTGATCAAATGTTCTCAAAATGCTCTGCAGCAGTCTGAGGGTGTGGAAATGGCACTCAGCGAAATTTCAACATTTTGCCATGAAACTGGAAATACTGTGTAACTAGCCTGTACAAACACGGCTTAACACCACATAAGCCTGTCCTGGTGCAAATGCTTTTTCCGGACAAACCACTGCACCATCAACAGTAAGGCCTCAAACTCAAGATCTTTTTGCTTAACGATAGTTTTCAGTTCAGCAACTTTAAGACTACATCACAAGTCGACACAACTGTAAAATATAGCTTTATATATAAGATTTTTAAAATAATGTTTGTATACTTTCATCGTAAGGCTGCCAAGCTGTGTTCGATGAGGCACTGGTGGATGTGGTCGTGATTGATGTGGGGCTTTGTACAGAAACTGGACCCAACCTACATCCTCCCTACTCACCAAGCCTTACAAGCCATGGTGGAGAAGCGGTATAACGAGGCTAAAGAGAAGGCAAAGCAGGAACTGGAGAAAGCACAATCAGTTTACTGCAGACGTGGAGGTCTGTGAACATGGACGCTTATCTTGGGGGTCGCCTGCGACTTAATAAATGACAGAATGGAGCTAGCGAGTGTTTTACTTGGTGTGGGACATTTCACATAGTTCCACACAGCAGCAAATTTGAGGGATGCCATGGAGCAACAAATTAATCAGTGGTGCTTGAGACATAAAGTCCATTGTTTAGTCACTGACAGTGTGGCAAGCATTGCAGTGGTGGTGCAACGGTTAAGCTACTGGACTGCTGATCCAAATGCGGCCACTGTTGGGCCTTTGAACAGGGCCCTTAACCCCTCTTGCTCAAGGGGCATCTGCCTGGAGGTGTGTCTGTGTGCGCTACACCTGACAGTGGCTGACTGCAGAGCAGACGTGTCAGTGGGTGGGCACTGTGCGCGCCGCTCCGTGCCGCGCCTCATCAGGTGAGCTCAATATGAGACAATCAGCAGCACACACCAGAGACCAAGTGATACAAATGCCGAACCAGTCGTTCTGACTGGCGAACGGAGCAACAACGACAGCACGGCGGCAAAGAAGGAAGCCATTAACTAAAAAACGCATGGGAAAAGGGACTGAAACCAAAAGAGGCCACCGGTAAGCTCGTGTCTGTCACTGGACTGGTTCAGGTGTGGTTTCTGGCTGTGCTGTTGAAAACATGTACTCCCCGGCTGATGGATGGAAGTTCTGTTCAGGAGGGTTGTTTGAATGCCTGCCGTTTATTTGGTAAATGCTGGTGGGGTGTTGAAAAAATGCCAGTGTAAATTTCTGTTAAGTACATGTGAATGATTCAGGTAGACATTGGTTAATTTAAATGTTCTAAAAATGTAGGACTTAATTTGTTTATTTAAAACCTGATGGTGTATTTACTTTAGGTGAAAGCATATGTGTATATATTTGTTCATTTTTGTGTTCAAGGGTTTTCACCTGCTATCACTACTTCACCTACTGCTGCTACCACTACTGATACTGCATGAAATTAAATAAAAGAAGTGAAAGAGTGAAATCCTGTCGCACGACCAGTCCTTCCTTTTCAAGTGTGGGACAGCCATCGCGTTAAAGACACTTGACAGTGAAAAACCTTGAAGAACTTCAAGTCTAAGGCCAGTGGTTCATAAAGAGGCCGCAGGGTGGAATTGTTTTGAACATTGCAAATGTGTATTATATTTATTTTCAGTGAACATATTTATGTATGGCATCAAATCTTAAAATATCAATAAATAAAGTTGAGAATAATCAAATGAAAAAAAATCACTTTCATGCAGTATCACTACTGATACTGCATGAAATTAAATAAAAGAAGTGAAAGAGTGAAATCCTGTCACACGACCAGTCCTTCCTTTTCAAGTGTGGGAATTTGGGAAAGCCATCGCGTTAAAGACATTTGACAGGTGCTGTACCGTGGCTGACCCTGCGCTCTCACGCCCCCAGTTGGGAGGATATGCGAAAATCTGAATTTCCCCACGTGGGATTAATAAGGGATAAATAAAACAAAAAAAAACAAAAAACATGATTCTTTGTGCCAAACTGTTGGCTGTTAGAAACGTACCAGGTCTGGCCCAGAGTTTCAAACTTATTGTGAAGAAGGTACTGGATCAAACGCCCCCACTTGCAGACATTAGAACGAGAGGCCAAAAAGTTGTTGCATTTTTTTAGGATGAGCACAAAAGGCAAAGAAAAACTGGCAGAGATGCAAACTTAGCTGCAGAAGCCAGTTCACAATCTGATCCAGGAAGTTGAAACCTGATTGAACTCCACATATTTAGTGTTACAGAGACTGTATGAACAACGGGAACCAGTTGGTGCGGCAATGACATCCGTAACCACAGACATTCCTCCTCTTTCATATGCAGACTACGAGACAGTCAGTGAGTGCGTTGATGTTCTTGCACCTTTCCATCTGTCTTCCACAGAGATGTCAGCCGAAAAACATATTTCCGCCTCCAAAGTAATTCCACTGATCCGAATGGTACAGCACACACTGGCTGTAAAGACATCAACCATTAAGAACCAAACAGTACTGCATCTAAGAACACAACTGCAGCATGAGCTGCACAAGCGATGCACTGTGGAAAATAGATCTGGCCTGAGCCACCATCTTGGATCCAAGGTTTAAAACTTTAGCCTTTGGAAATGAAACCCATGCACAAGAGGTCGTGACAAAATTGACTGTCGAGTGCGCTAGAGCCATGATGGCTGAGGGGGAAATGCCGTCAACCTCACAGGCAGAGAACCATGTATTCCATTTTATTATTGTGTTTTCCATACCTCTGTAGTAACACATATTAAATGTTATTAACTCCATCAGTCAGCTGGTCAGACGGTTATATATATATAATTATATATATTATATATATATATATTGAAAGTTGATATATATATAATGAAAGTTGATATATACATATATAATGAAAGTCGATATATATATATATAATGAAAGTTGATATATATATAATGAAAGTTGATATATATATAATGAAAGTCGATATATATATATAATGAAAGTTGATATATATATATATATATAATGAAAGTTGATATATATATATATATATATATATATCGACTTTCATTATATATATATCGACTTTCATTATATATATATCAAGTTTCATTATATATATATCGACTTTCATGATATATATAATTTCCTAAACAGCATGCCATATGTATATATACATGTACATACATATATATATATATATATATATATATATATATATATATATACATATATATACACACACACACACATATGGCATGCCGTTTAGGAAATTATATATATAATGAAAGTCGATATATATATAATGAAACTTGATATATATATAATGAAACTTGATATATATATAATGAAACTTGATATATATATATATATATATATATATATCGACTTTCATTATATATATATCGACTTTCATTATATATATATCAAGTTTCATTATATATATATCAACTTTCATTATATATATATCAAGTTTCATTATATATATATCAACTTTCATTATATATATATCGACTTTCATTATATATATATCAACTTTCATTATATATATATATCGACTTTCATTATATATATATCAACTTTCATTATATATATATCAAGTTTCATTATATATATATCAACTTTCATTATATATATATCAACTTTCATTATATATATATCAACTTTCATTATATATATATATCGACTTTCATTATATATATATCAACTTTCATTATATATATATCAAATCTTTTTTCCTACCGAGCCCCGGAAGGGACATGTCCGTATGGCGAAGCGACAATGAAGGACACTCACCCGGACGAGAATTTTATTGAGTTTTATTTTGAAATCGGCCTGAAATACACAGACATTCAAGCAGTGCGATGCGCTAAGAGTCTGCCATGCAGACCAGCGATCCTGATAATGGTAAGTTTTATTTCTCCAACATCCTGCTGTTATCCTACTATGAATACGCTAGCTACAACAGTCCCACATCAGTATTATGAACGTTCCGCCAGCTAACGCGGTCCGGACACCGGATCACTGATTAGAGGTTGGCGTTGAACTATTGTTTGCCAGCCAGTTAGCCGCTGGTAAGCTAACAAGCTATGAAACAACTCCTTATAAAACCGGAGGAAAGCAGCAGCAATATTTCAGTCCAAGACCTGTATTCAGAACCTCCCACGCTGTTACACAATGACCCATTAATCATATTACTGAACTATATGGTTATCATTGAAATTTCCCTTGAAGAACCAGTGAACTCTTTGCGAACACATTTTAATTTATGTGTTGATTATGTTTCGTATCAGTAATACATGTCTAAAAAACTGATTCAAATGATCAAGTTAACACAATGAAGTAAAGAGTACTGGTAATTGCAGCTATTTTCATAATTTCAAGGTAAAATTCTGATGTGTGATTTTCTAGCTTTGCAGATGTGGAAATCCAATGCACTGATTTCTTATACACAGATGCTTTTGGTGTTTTTTGTTGTAAAATAAAACAAGGCATTTATCACTGTTGGAAATGATTACAGGTATTATTTGTAACACTTTCTAACATTGTATGGACAAAGCAATAAATCAGTTAATGGATAAAATCATTTGTATTACAGATGCTATCAACAGCATGTCTTGTTCATTTTATTGAGTTGTCGGCCTTGGATGATGAGGTCCAGTTACCAGGAGCACTAGTCTGCAGCTTACTGGTTCCGTCCTGCAGCTCCTCCACGCTGTCCTCCTCTCTACAGACCAAATCAAGTAAGATCTGTTTAGACTATGCAGACATCAACATGATCAGTATGTTATCTTTTGACCCATCCTAAAATCACAAAATAGAACATTTACTTTAAGTTAACTGTGTTTATGAAAATAGAAAATAATTACTGACAACTAGTACTTTTTGGTGCTTTTATGCAGGAAAAGGGAACCAGGAAGCTGCTGTGGATCCTCTGCAGTATCTGGAGAGGTCAGAGGAACGGTTCTTGGAACAGATCGGAAGACACCAAGACGTGACCTCTGCCATTCTCCAGAACATCCAGAAGATGAATGAAAACCTTGGTTGCACTGATGGGACGCATGGTGTCGGTGCTGGAGCAACTGTCCCAGAATTAAACTGCATTGTTGACTATTGGCTTTTCTAGAAAATAAATCTTTTTTAGTACTTCACCTGTTTTGTACTTTACCCATGCACTTTGGGTGAATAAACAGAAATTTGTGATGAGATGCAAATTTTGTCTATCATCTACAGAGACTTTATTCAGTGTTCAGTGCACACTTTTGTTACACACATTTTGACAGATAAGCAGTTGTGCTTTTCAAGCAGATTTTAGTCAGAAACATCAGTAGCATATGTTTTTTTTACTGTTACACCAAGCTAGGTAGATAAACTGCACTACTGCAGCAGATATATTATTGAAATGTGCTTCTATTATGTGTCTACATACACTGCTCACAAATAGTTATTCAACTTTTGGGTGAAATTGATGGAAAATATAAAAAGTGCATGCTGTAGTGATATATCATAAAAGTAGGGTATTTAACTAGAAACATGCAATAGTGATTTCCTCATCTCAAAAAAATGTATTGAATCAAAAGCTAACAACAGTGGAGGGTATGTCACAATAAAAAATGTCTCAGTTTGGACAGAACAGCAGCCTTCAGCTGAAATCCAGTACAACTGTGTCCCACCAGTGGCGTGATCATGGATGTGTCCAGGCAGTAGCTGACCTCTGCCTCGTAATTAGCCTTAAGACCAGCTATAAAGATAAACATAGATATTATCATTATCATCAACATATGGTGCATGTGTTTAACCTTTAAGCTATGTAGGGATGCAAATGTAGTCGAAGCTAAGTAGCTAAGCTAATGCTAACACGTTCAGTGTTCAGAATCAAAACATCTCTAAAAATTACCTGTTTTCTCAAACGTAGTCGCCGTTCCCTGTGACAACCATGAAGACAGATAGATAATCACAGAAGAGCTCATCTGAAGAGCAAATGTCCAATAAGGTTCCTGTTTTTGTTTGCCATGTCCTTCCAGGGCTCAGTAGGAAAAAGTCTGAATATATGGAATGAAACTTTGAATAGATGGAATGAAAATCTGAACATTCTATATTCCGACTTTCATTATATATATATATCAACTTTCAATATATATATATCAACTTTCATTATATATATATCGACTTTCATTATATATATATATATCAAGTTTCATTATATATATATCAAGTTTCATTATATATATATCAAGTTTCATTATATATATATCGACTTTCATTATATATATATCAACTTTCATTATATATATATATCAAGTTTCATTATATATATATATATATCAAGTTTCATTATATATATATATCGACTTTCATTATATATATATCAAGTTTCATTATATATATATATCAAGTTTCATTATATATATATCGACTTTCATTATATATATATCAAATTTCATTATATATATATCAAGTTTCATTATATATATATCGACTTTCATTATATATATATCGAGTTTCATTATATATATATCAAGTTTCATTATATATATATCGACTTTCATTATATATATAATTTCCTAAACGGCATGCCATACACACATATATATATATATATATATATATACACAGTACATATTGTGAAATGTGTCAAACTTTTTCCGAAAGAAACATTGTCTTTAATTATAATGCACAATACCATTCACTTACACTTTTGGACAATATGTATGGAGTACGAGTTTCGTGAAACAGTTTTTGTATGCATCTGAAATGTTTTGTTGTTGTGTAACACATTTTTGTAACACCCCATACAAGTGTGAAACAATACATTAAAATGACTATTAAGTGCACTATTCATCTACATTTTCTTATAATACAGTCACAGCCATAATACTACAGACATCCTGAAAAAAGCAAAAAAAGACAATTCCAAAATTACTATTTAAACAATAAACATTACTACTAATGTACAGCTTTTACATGACATACACTCAAGCACAATACTTTCCTGCTACGCATTTTACCAACATGCAAGCACTAACACTTCAACAAAAATAGAAATCTCTTCCTCCCAAACAAGCACAAATCAAAGCACTAAAAAGCAATACACTTATTACTCTGTCAATGAGCAGTATATTGAACAATTAAATTACCACTACATAAAAATGACAAGATACTCCTCTGAATTTCTGACAGCATTTTCTAACCAATTCATAGTAAAATTGTAATTTTATTCTTTTAAAATACACCATAACACTTAAACTGCTTCACACAAAAATAGAATTTTATTGTCTTATATTTAAATGTCTATTATAGTTCATCATATTTCAGTATATGTGTTTAGTGAAATAGTCATATACCATTTTTGATATTGGCACCCAGGTTAAGTTTACACTCATTTTTATTGAAGACAACAGTGTGCAATAAAAAAATTTAACTTTGTCTTATATTTGAGCAACATGATTTTTTCCCCCATTGTATGTCTATTTACTTGGCAGTCCCCACAATTCAACATTTTACAATGAAACACAAGACTCAAACTGGCCTGTACATGCTCCAGTCTGCCACAAACTTTACATTAGTTATCAAATTACAATCCCAATAACATTCACAGTCATAGTGATAGCGCCATTTGATACATAACAGAAAGTGCTTCCTAAATGCCTGTACACTCTCCAATATGCCTACAACTTCATGTGTGACACCCCCCCCCCATCAAATGCATTGACAGGTAAATATACAGCCCAATGATAGCATCACCTGATGGATGGAAAGAAAGTGCTACACAACTAGCCACCACATGCTCCAATCTGCCTTGACATTATACATGTGTGATCACAGTCCTACCAACACAGTCCTATTTTTTTTCTTGTCTTTTTTACCTTTAACCTCTTATTCTTTTCAGCTTTCTCTTTCTGTTACATGCTAGCACCATCTTTTCTTTCCTATCTTCCTTACTACTCTCCCTCTTGTTCCACTTCACTGACTTTTGACAGTAAAATATAATTACAACCCTTTTACCAGCAGACAAAAATTCTAGTGCTGGAATGAGCAGAGCTGAACATTTCAGCCACGTTCTTCTTTAGTTTGAGAGCAGCTTTAATTTAACCAGAACTTAAAGGAATTTAGTCGTACTTAAAATGACCATGACCTAAGCAGCTTTGTGCAAGAGGTAAACTTGGATGTCTGTTAGTTTGATCTGCGTCATAGCTGAAATCTATAAAGCGGTCCCATAAGAGAATATTCATTTCCTCTCTCTTAGTTTTTAACCCCTTTTATCTGTCGTAATTCATTATCCATCCATCCCTCCTGATGTATGTGACCTTCTGTCCTCTTTCCCCTTGACTCTGTTACTCATGTCCTTTCCTTCACTGTGAATCCTCCAACTCTTCACTCTGTCTGCCTCCGATCACCACCGCCCTTCTTCGTTCTGCTCTCTCGTGTGATTTATCAGTCTATAACTAATCCTTTAGTGATGGATTAAGGGCCTGTTTCACACTGCCTGAGGTGTTCAACATCCCGAGGGGCGGATGCGACAGACATAGAATGTGAGTGAGCGAGGAAGAGACATGGCGATCCAGAGCAGCTGAGAAAAAAAAAGATAATGTAAAAACCGAATGAATATCTGACACACTCCTCATATGCACAGACATGTATGTCAGATAATACAATTTGCTAATGATTGTATTTGATTTACTTGAGTTCACTGGAGTCAGAATTATCAGACTAATAACCACAGATGTCAGGACTTCGATTTGTAACTGCAGAGTTGTGTATCTCTGGCTTTTTTTTTGATGAACGCTGGAAATAATTGGGTGAATTAACGTCTGATGAAAGTCCTTCAGTGTCTGAAAATACTTTTTATTTCATTCATTTATATAATAAAAAAAAAAATGTTTCATGTAAATACAGCAATCACCAAACACAAATGAAAGGGAGCAGAAAGAAGACACTTCATCCAACTCAATGCAAGAACCACTGGTTCTTGTGTTCTGATGTTCGATTCCAGTGAGACTCTAAGTTCAGTCAGACAGAGGTCGTAAAGCAAGTTACTGGATTTGCAACTGGAAACAAAAGTGTCTCGACTTGTGGATTTTGGTTTGACTGTACCATGACATCTGAGCGCTAAACTTAGAGACTCATTTATATGTGTAATTAAAACCTGTGTCACAAGTTATAGGTTTATATAGAATGTGGAATGGGACAGCACACCCATTCCGAATGTTATCGTCAGTGTGTATCATTCCTGTGAATATAAGCCAGAGGAGACCGTCACCTTCTTCTCATGGATTTTTGGACTTAAGAGAAATGACAATGCACATTTAGAGGCTACATGGGTTCAGGGAGTGCGAGCAAATTTTAGCAACTGAATTTAATTGTAAAGACTTGCATTCAAGTCCACAATCTGGCCATTAATCTGTTTTGACCTTGCTTTTGACTTGTTTTTCAAGATGTACCCCGTTTCTACGGTTATCACATTTTGGATGCACTTCATCACATGATCGTAAGAAGTCACCAATGTTGTTTGGGTCGGTAGTCCGTTGAGCCATAATCAAAATCGATAATACAGTAGACCTTCTGGGTCTACTACGTAGAAAGAGGAGATGATCAATGATGGTCCATATGTATGGAAATAATGTACAATGATAACAGCCATTTATTGGGTTGATAACACCTGAATCAGATGAAAAGCAGTTTGTAAAATAATGTTGTCTTGGTTCATATGAAGAGACAGAAGACAATCAGACAACTTCAATCCAAACAACAACTCTGGCACTCCAAGATGCTGAAAAGGACCTGCCAAGTAACTTGAAAGTTGTATGCTAATGTCAACAGAAGACTTGGTGCAAATTTAAAGGCAAAGGGTAAAGACCTGGCACAAAAAATTGTTGTTTATTCTAATGAGCGTTGTGTTTATAGTGAGGATCCCAATGTGTGGTGGATTATTTGGAGGAAAGCCTCCAAATTGCAAAATGTGCTGCTTCAAAAACTAGCAGAAATCCCGGTCTTTAATGGACTGCATTAAGTACATGATGGTATATAAATCTCTAAGTTAGTTATTGTAATTTGTTTAACAGTGATTCAGCCTTAGTATAAAGTTATTTTGTGAGTCATTATTACTGGCTGAAATGCTCCAAAAACCAATGCCCAGATAGAATGTAAGAAGAAAAGAATGCTTTCAAGGGGCAACAAGTCTGTCAGTCAATCAACAAGTCTATCAGTAGTATCTGCTCCAAAGAACCACAACAGTAACTCTCTGGGGGAAATAAAAACAGGACCTTTCTTTTATATGCCCAAATGCCTTGCAGCTGAACTAAACTCATTCTCAACTAACAAATCAAATTTCCATCTATTGTCTATACACCGCTTTATCCTCTGTAGGGTTGTCGAGGGGCTGGACTCTATCCCAACTGACTTTGGGCGACATGGACAGATCACAGGGTCATAAATCCAAATTTTCTAATCTAATCTTGTTTCAAAATCAGGAAGACATGTTCTTTAGTTTGGGAATTCATGAAAATCAATTTTCACTTCACGGAAGTATTTCGGACTCAACCAGTATTATCTTATTCATACTTTTCAGCATTGCATCATGCTCTCGGCTTCTGTCTCCAGCCCTCCTTGCCTCCATTCTGTCTCCCTGTCTATTTCTAGATGTGCTTTGTTGCAGAAGTGGGGACAGGTTTGTTGGAGCTGGTAGAAGAACTTCAGCAGATGCATTACATCACCATCATTAAGTCTGCTTCAGATACTCTGCTCTGCCATCAGCACTCTGCCTGAGCAGAATGTCTGTTCTGGCAGAGAGTCGTGCTTCCACTTACTGCCTGATGTGTGCTGCTCTGTCAGTATTTTTTCTAATTCATGTCCCGTTGTACCTGCAGTGCTACATATAGCTTAGCCTCATGTTCCAGACCTCCCTCCTCATATGTCAGGCAGTACTTTGCCTGTCTTCAGAAAAACCGTTAACCAATTCCTCTGCCACAGAGTCGACACTTAGCTCAGCAGCCCCGCCACGAAACATTAAGGTTAAAATGACACAGAAATCCCTCTGTATTTCTCGTTTAGAAAAATGAAACAACAATCTTATACAGATGCAAGTGCTGGTAGGGAGGGATGAAGACTGAACACAGTGAATCAATAGAAAAAGACACAAACCTCCTTTGAGAAGGTTGTGTCTTATTTTAGTGATATCAGGGGCCACAGAGAGGAACCAGGGGGCATGCATTAATGTGGAAACAGAAGACGATCGTCACAGCTCTATCACGCCAACCTTAACCCCACCAGCCCTCAGAGGAGCTGCAGCTTTCAGATTTGTCTGCAAATGTTAAGCCAGACAATGGTTTAACATTTTCCCCTGACACATTAAAAACCTAAATAAATCCTTTCCATAAAGCACCTCTGTAGGGACTGTTATGCAGGGATAGTGACCAATCCCACAGGCAGATGAAGGTAAACACAGAACGTCTGGAGGGACTTTAGTCTGACCCAGGAAATCATTGTGGACTGAGGATGTCAAGAAGAAAATCTCTACAGATCGGACGCTATAGGGCTGGAAAGCTTCAGGAACTAAAATCATTAAAGTCAGTCTCTGTTCATGTTTACAAAAGGGTATAAGCTTGACCGCGTATCCCAGTTAGGTTTTAGCTTGGTAAAAAATTCTAAAACTAGTTTGCTCCACTCAAACATGTGACATATGCTAACCATTGTAATTTTATTGACTAAACTTGCCACATGAAACGTAAATCCCACTCTCCTGGGTAAAAGCCTGGTCAATGATCTGCATCACCATCCTCCCTTCCTACCTCTATATTCAGACTTTGTGACTCTTTCAAACTAAAATTACTTCATACTACATCACAGGTGTGAAAGTGATGCATTACCTCTGACATGACATTGTCAGATTTAACTATTTTGGAATGACATGCATTTGTTTTCGGGGTGACTCAAGTGATGCTCTGGAACAAGCTGCGCAAGCATGACACATACAGTACCTGAGATCCTAAACCCCCAAACCTGTCCTCCTGAAGGGAGCATACTAGCAGAGTCACCTTGAAATGAAATGGAATTTAATAAAATAAGCCAATGTGTAACAACTAGAGTGTCCCCATTCCTTCGAATTCACGCAAATAGCATGACCTCTCATCTGAATGCATAGAATCAGGAACATGCTAGATGCAAACAGATGAAAGACTGGCAAGGCACTGTTATCGTGACTTGATACAAAGGAAATATACTATGAGATATGGGACTATGTGCTGCATCAAGCATTGCACATGTTCTTTGAATTCATGAAAGCATGCACGTCCTTCACATGGAGCAGCGATGTGGTGAGCGTGAAGTGGGCAGAATGAATGAATGCTGCCTCAGTTGTAAAGCACAGTAAGCGGGTTGGCTGGACTTGATTAGACAGAAAAGACCTTATGCCACCCCGACACCGTCTGAACTAGTACAAAGCTCCATTTCTTTTCTTTACAGATGCAATGAAAAATGTGGTTTAGTTGTACAAGATAGTAATTTATAGAGACATAGTTGAAAAGACAAAAAATGAAATGATGTACAGTGGTCCCTAATCTATCACAAAGGTTAAGTTTCAGAACCCCCTGCGATAGGAGAAAATCCCAGAAGTAGCAACCTCATCTTGATTATATTTATATGTATTTTAAGGAATTCCATCTTTTCTGTGATGTAAGCATCTTCCTCTGACGCTTGGGTTTGGTGCCAGAAGCCTTAGAAGGTGTAGAACGGTTGACATGATAGCGCTTGAAATAAACTTAGTTTCTTACAAAAATTTCACAAATACACAACACCGCAGAGCAACTCTATGCACAACGATCAGACAGCTATCTGAAATGGACAAGGCAAGATGCTGAACACATACTATACACAGGAGGTGGAGGAGACTGATGGTATGGTCACTGAGCCAATCAGTGCCCATCAATGTACACTATACATTTTATTTCAATATATTCTTTTAATAGGTATTAATTATTCATTTTTTAAAATATTTTTACATCGTTTTCAATTTTTTGGGCTAGAAAATGCTTATACACAGTGAAAAATCCACGATACAAAATTACATACAATATATACCGCATAGTGAGACCGCGAAAAGTGAACTGCGATATGGCGAGGGATCTGCCACGACCGCTGCAAGCGGTCGACATGTACGAGATGAGCTGCAATGACACCTGCAGCTCATCTTGTCATGATGCACTGAAGGCAGCGTCAGCTCATTCTGCCTGCTGTCGTCTCGTCACGGTGGTGATGGCCCGACCACTGGAGCGGTCCCGCCTGAACCCAACCTGCCTGGCCTGCCAGTGTATTTGTGGACATTTGGTTTTTGGACTGATGTGGCATGCGTATAGCTGCCTCCCCTATGTGGGACATTTTAGTTTTGTTTTTTGACCCCCCCCCCGATAGGACCCTTGTTGTGCCAAGTGGTGCATGTTGAGGAGGGGGTACCGTCATGGCCGCTGGAGGTGGTCGGCATGTATGAGATGAGCTGCAGCGACACACCTGCAGCTCATCTCATCATGATGCACTATAAAGACTGGCACTGCACTGAAGGCAGCATCGGATCATTCTGCCTGCTGTCGTCCCATCAAGGTGTGACACTTTAATGCCGGGGCAGTCTGCCTTCCCCTCAGCTGTCCTCCGGGTGGGAGGACGTGGACCCCCGACAGCTCCACATTGAGGATTCGTGAGCACCAGCGCATGCCTCCCGACTGCTGCCCCCGGAAGCCTGCCTTCCGTCACCAGTAGTGAGTTTGTTGGCCTGACTGGCATTGATTTTTTTGTTAATAAAACCCTGCCTGATATTCCATCTGTCTGCTGCCTGCTCTGTGTGCACTCACCTTGGGTTCACTTTTCCCAAAAACCTTAACGGGATCACTGTATGTCATAACATCACAAACTGATCAGACAGTTTGTTTTGCTGCTTTATGTTTGAACATGAACACAGAAAGGGAAAAAAAAAACAGTAAAGGAAGCATCTGTTTGGATGCAAATGTGAATACAGAGAGACAATCTTTGCAGGAAGAGCTCAAACAGAGGAAGTAGTTTGACAACGTTACAGTGAATTAAACTTTATTGATTCTAAATTAAACTGTGCCATGTCTGTAGCAAAAGACGTGTGTGATGATAGAACTTTTTCCACATGCTCCAGGAGTCTCCAGTGGGGGAAACAAACACAACACTACAATAACAACAACAAAAAAACAAAACTGTGGGATCTTTAATTTACTCTCACTCAGTTGGAAGAATTTTCATACCCCAATTCCAACATTAATGACACCAAACCAAACTCCTAACACTGCCATTCTCAGGACAAGCCTTAACAGCTCTGGTAGTTTCCTCTGTTTTCTTCGTATCTACTTTGCTTTGGTTTTCCTAATGTGTAATACTTAATTTTTCAGCACTCGGTGGATGGTTATTTTTCTTTTATAATGTTTATTCCATCTTGTTTGGTGCCCTCCATTGTGTTGATTTACATTCTCTCTTGCTTCTGGCTGTGTGGTGATCACATTTCCTCCTGCTTTAGACCACATACGAGCCTCTAAATTTCTTTAATTTTTCTCACACTGGCAAGGATCAGCTGGATGCTGCCATTAATCTTTTACGGTGGCCCACAGGAAACAATAATAGTTGCTTTTGTAAGAATAATTGACAAACAACAAAAGAAAGATTTGCACAAGGTGAAAAAAACAAAAGGACCTTTTCATAAGTTTACTTTCACACTTGAAATCTGACAGCACTGTAAACGTTCAGGTGCTGTGTTTAGCACGCAGCCCACCTGTGTCTTCTGAAACCTCACAACAATTTTGAAATGAGTTTCAATAGCAAAGATCCCCTGTGCTGTTTAATGCTTCTGTCATCTCACTGCTTTCCTCCTCACCCCCCCCCCCCCCCCCTCCTTTTCTCTGTCGTTTCTCCTCTCATATTTATCCCTCAGAACATTTTATCCTGCTACACTTCATTGCACAGCACAAAATGGTTGGTGTACTCATGCAATTTTATGAATGCGAGTTTCAGTGATTTACATTTGTGTGAGCGTGTGTGCACGAACAAAAGCCGTTTTCACACATGCACTGCACCCTAAACTTATCTATATGATGCCTGGAGGAGCTTTATGTGCGAACGCAAATCAGTTGGACCAGAAGTTCACCAGACTTGATTTTACCCTGGTAGATTGATCCCATGTGTGAGTAAATGAAGCATGTGACTGTCGGGAGAATTCACACTGAGCCAGTGGGTATGTTGATGACGTCTCTGTTATGCGACTGTTATGGCTTCTGCTTCCTGTGATAAGATGGCGAGACAGAGGCAATGTACTGCCTGAGACATCATTTAAAAGCATGAATACAGATGCTGAAATATCGCTTGTCGCTTTTTAAGTTGATTTCGTTTTGCTTAATACAATCCTGCAGTCATTACTTCATGACAGAACTTATATCCTTTCTCTCAAGGGAAGGGGAAGAACAGCCGGTGTCCAGGGTTGGATGGGTCCTTAATGATGCTGTTGGCAAATGTTCTAAGGATTGTAGTGTGGTCTCAGGGCATCAGTGTTAGGTATCAATAACATTCTTAACTGCTAAAATCAAGTTTCTCCTCTGACCAATTCTTAATGATCTGCTGTGTGCTTTTTTTAATTAAAAAAAAAAACAATTTGGAGAAAGTAGTACACTGTTAAATTAGACTGTATTTTTCCAATAAATTCAAGTATGCAAAAATGATTGCTGCTGATCTGGAAAAGAAATGGCTGCCTGCTCAACTGTCCGTGATCTCATGCTGGTGGCCTCAGCCTCACTTTCATCTGTATTGTCGTTGAAAATGTTGAGTTTCGAGTTTAAGTTTGGCCAAACATATTAAAAAGTTGATGGACGCACTTTGTCAACTCGCTCAATGTGAATCAATGTCTTTTCCCCCAAACCTCTACTGTAGCCCCTACCATCTTCTGAGAAAGCTGCTACATGTTACACACTGTTTGACATAAATGAAGATGGATGGACAGCTCTGATATGCTGCATAATTGACTGACATTCCAAAAAACAACCCACCCACCCACACACACACACACACACACAAAAGTGAGGGAGACAAGTAGTCTGAAGAAGAGGACTGAATAGGGAAAAAGTACCAAGTCAAAAGGTCAGTGCAGTTTAATGATACAGTCAGACAAAACAGAACAACAGCCATTTTAAATGTCAAAGAAAATCAGCAAAGCTGCCTCTGCTTAGGACTTGAAACCCTCAACTGATCATCGGGTTCTTAACAATCCATACTCTAAAAGGCGGATAACTGAATTCATTTGTCAAACTGAAATGCATAGTTCAAGAATGGTCTTTGAATAGTTGATTTATCTCGTCTAATCTTGTGACCCATCCCTGATACTTGAGGATGAACCTGTGTTGCTGTAATATGCACCTTCATCATGCTCCATGTTTCACCTTATGCTTCTTACTGCTGATCATATGTGGAATATTGTAGAATAATTTCAGTGTCTGTACACCCTCTGGACAGGAAAAATCAGAAATGCTCATGTTTGTAATTATAAAGAGAGAAAAAAAGAAAAAAGGCAGCTTTTGTTTTCTAACAGACAGACTTGGAAGCTTACACACACTGGATTCTCTACTTAAGTAAGAGTTCTGTTCCTATGGATTGACATTTAAAATCGATTTTCTCCATAAATTGGAACTCAGCCATCATGTGCATCATGATATGAATCAGTTCTTCAGAAAAGTCACGAATAGCAGTGACTTTCATGCATGTAAGAGTCATTTTTCAGTATGTTGCACTGTTTTTACAACGCGAGCATTTTATTATATCTAATTTCACTTCCATGAAGATGGCTTTCCTTTTCTTCCAAGTACTGCCATCATAAGAGTCTGACATGCTTGGAAGCCATAGTGACGTGCAAAAAGTTAGCGAATGTAGCATAATCCAAGGTAGTGTAAAACTGCCGATTGTATACAAAGCCATCTTATAGTGCTGCGGGACGACATATTCATACGCACTGTAAATGTGACATGGATTCCACTGACAAAAGGCCTTACTAGGATTATTTTGTCACCCGTTTTTCACAGACCTATGTTTATTTTGAAGTTGTCAGAAATGTCACTAACAATCCTGACTAAATCCTAAATAAGAAAAATAATTCATGGCGTAAATGATCCCTTTTTATAGCAATTTATTATTTGAAAAGGTCTCAGCAATGGACAAGCACAATCAAAATGTTAAGTTTTTCCACATGTATTACCTTTGTTACTTAAGTCTGGACTGTTATGAACATAACTCCACACATTTTACATGTGATTTAACTTCATATTGCATTTCCACAGCTTACCAAGTCTGATACACTTCAGCAAGAAACACCAGATGTAGATTTTAATTGTGGGACAAATATTTCTAGGTTTCTGAGAGACATGTTGAGACTGACCATTAACTCTTGTCTAATCTGTGAATGAGAGTTCAGTCTCATACAGATAAAAATCTCATCTCGAGTCAAACCGAGTCAACATGACAGCAGCACCTTTACTCCACTCCTTCCTTTTTTACTCCTTTCCTAATATCATTAATCATTTGAAATTACTTCACTGAAATGCTGACAGTCTTTCAGTACTGTTGTTAATGTTCCATATTACCATCCATCTGTTCACAAAGACAGACTGAGAGCGCCGAGCAGGACGAGAAAGTCAGAGAAGGCTAATGCAGCCAAGAGAGGACCAAATAAAGATTCATCCGACTGAAAATTTTAAAAGTGCTGCCAGCTTTCACCTCCGTTTTTGTTGGAAATAACTGAGATAGCAGAAGCTCTCTTAAAAGCCCATAATTACATCCTGCAGTCTCTTGTCTTCAATTTTTTTCTACTTGCGTCAACCTCTCCTTTTCTAATCACTGCACCTGCCCTTCTAACACTGGAAGAAAAACTGCCACAGGTTGCTATTATGAATTTAAATGAAGGACAGGATAATGTCACATATTTGTCACCCAACACCATATGTAGCTTCAAAAATAGAGCAGTACTAACACTGTTGTTCCAATGTTTGCATGACTTCTGGTAATGTTTGGATTTTTGTGTCTGCTAAATTCATTAAACTCAACCCACACTCCATAGAATTACATTCCCATACAACTAAACTCAGTTCTCATACATCTTTAAAAAAAAAAAAAGTTCTGAAACAGACATTTTTGCACCTGTAATGTTGTAGTAAAGGCTTCCAGTTAGAAAGAGCCACAAAGGCTGCATAAAGAGGTAGTATCAGGGAATAAACGTACAGATCAACGACCGGATGCTCGCCCAGGAGAAAGGTGTTGGCCTCCAGTGTGGGACCATAATTAAGTTGAATTTTTAAAAAAAACAAAAAAAAACAACTTACTGTTCTAAGGTTTAAACACCACAACTACATGGTTTGATTGAAGAAAATATTAGGCTTTGGTTAGTGTCCACAAGCTTAGAAACCAACAGAATTTCTTAAGATTTTGGAAAAACGACACAACTACAGACAATTTAGAGTTACCAATAAAGCTCAGCATGTTTTTGGACTGTGGGAAGCTGGAGTACCCAGAGAAAACCCGTACATGCACAGACAGAACATGCAAACTCCATGCAGAAAGATCCCAGAAAGCCAGTCCTTGAACCGCAAATCTTCTCTGCTTCAAAGCAAAAGTGCTTACTACCCAGTCACTGTACAACCCCATATGAATGAGAAGGATATAATCATAGTTTTGATACCTAGGTGCAGCTTTTGACACAGTTAACTATGTAACTTTTATTCACAGTGTGGAATCCTGGGTTGATCTCAAGGATACGCAGTTAGTTGATTTTATTCTCTTTTTTTATCCCCCGCCTCCACGAAGTGGAAAAGGGGGATATAGGTTTGGCCTCCGTCCATCCGTCCGACCGTCCGACCGTCCAAGATGAAGGGGACAGCTTTTCTCGGAAACTATTACAGCTAGGATTACGAAATTTAGTGTGTAGCTTCACACCGAGGACACCTTGATCAAGTTCGAAAATGAGACATGTGCGATAATATTTAACAGAGTTATGGCTCTTGATCACTATTTTGGATATAGACTCATATGAAGGGGACAGCTTTTCTCGGAAACTATTGCAGCTAGGATTACGAAATTTAGTGTGTAGCTTCACACCATGGACACCTTGATCAAGTTCGAAAATGAGACCTGTGCGATAATATTTAACAGAGTTATGGCCCTTGATCACTATCTTGGATACAGACTAATCCACTACAACAGAAATTACCTGTAATGTACTGCAAGGCTCAATTTTATTCTATGGCTTATCCACCTATGGCATGATGCATCTTTTCATTGCTATAGAGACGACAAATACATTATGCTGAGACCTTTAGACATTAGAAGCTAAGCTACTGTCTTACAGATTTCACAGATGTTGAATTGCACAGAACATCCTTCAGCTGAATTTTCAAGTCAAATTCTTTTCAGTCCCACATGTGCGACAATCAGCCTCAGTAAGAGTAGCCTCAGTCCACTGTCACCCAACAAAACCTATGAACAGCAAGATGAGGATAATTTTTGATTCCAGTTTAACCTTTGATCTCCACATTTATAAAGTTGTCCACTCCTTTCCCCCTCATATTCAAACCACGTCCAGACTAAAATTTTTATTTTCACACTCAGATTTGGAAAAAGGTAATTCATGTATTAATTTTCTTACATACATCTGGCATCAACCACAGGTTATTGTCTGGCCTTCAACCAGTTCAGAATGCAGCAGTTTGGGTTCTTACTGGTTTAAGCGGATGACATTGCATCACCCCGATCTATCTATATAGATATTTATTTTATATAGAAAACAAAGAGTAAAAAAATAAATAAAACAGCAATTGCCAGACAGACTCGCATGACATCTTAAATCCTGACAAGCTTTTTCAACATTTTGCTTTTCTTTGTTCCTGTCCAGATTTCAATTATTTTCCTCTCCATGCAGGAACCACTGAAAATGGGAATTTCAAGAACATCAGCTCATTGTCTAAACAGAGATGCATTTTGTCCTGTTAAGGGAGGATTCAGTAGAGATAAACATCCTAACACAGAAGTGAAAAGATAACCATTTGGGCTTCTCATTTCACTGTAACATTCACTGCCAACAAAGAAACATCACCCAGGGATTATTTTCTAATTAGAATATGATGAGCAATTTGACTACAGTGATCAAATTTACTGCCTAAAAACAAATATATTTAGTGTATTGTTGCAGGGAAGGAAGCGGTCTCTGAATGAAAATGGTAATGAAAAAAATTATGAGAAAATCTGTTGCTCCTGTCATGGCTATAAAAAAACATTTATAAATGGAAGGAAATTACTGTCTTTGATTTACATTATAGCCAACTGGATGAATGCTTTTGAGTCACAGTGCACCAGATGTTTAAATGAAAACCTTAAAGAAAAACATCAAATAACAGAACAATAAGAACCCAGACCTCCTGATGATGAAAAGTGATTCATATAAGTTGAACGTCATCCGTTATGCTCATCTTGTATCTGTATTCACAGGTTTTAGCCCCATTTGACCCAAAACTATAATTTTGTTGTATCTGACTGATTGACTCATGAGGCTAATGCAATGCACTGCTCCTTCCCCCCCCTCTTCTACCAGGGTGTTGCATATCTAGCTTCCTTACACTACTGTGCAAAAAATTTGAGGTACTTCAAATTAAGTGGGGGTACTTTCAGAAATAATGCCATGGTTAGTTTGTATTAATTAATGCATAAAAGCAGTGACCAGGAAAACAAAATATCTACTACACAGAACACATTTGAGTTTTTGTTACTTCTAACCATGGTTGATCTGTTTCCATAGGGTGCAGTGAAAAATGAGCATAGTGCACAAAAACTGTAGGAGGAGCACACAAACTGACTGGAATTCAAAGAGGCGAAACTAAAAATATCTACAATTAGCATATTTTTTTTCAAGGTACTTAGCAGGGTACCTTAGAAAATTTTGCTTCAGTGTAAAGAAGCCGTCTCTATGTCTTCCGCCACTTCATGCAGTCTGACGATGAGCTCACGGGTCTGTAGATGGCAAACCGTCTGCCACTGTCTTTGCTCTTCTGAACATGTACACTACCAGTCAAAGGTTTGGACACGCCTTCCGATTCAATGCTTTTTATTTGTATTATTTTCTGCATTGTCGATTAATACTGAAGAATAACAATTTCTGGTTTCCGACATAATTTCACATGTTTTCTTGTATAGTTTTGATGCCTTCAGTATCAATCTACAATGCAGAAAATAAACAAAGACCATTGAATGAGAAGGTGTCCAAACTTTTGATCGGCAGCGTACATACAATCAGGTCCATAAATATTTTGACATTGACACACTTCAGTTTTTCAGGTCTGTACACCAGCGCATTGGATTTGATATGATTCAAAATGTGCTTTAAGTGCAGACTTGCAGCTTTAATTTGACAATATTTATATCCAAATCAGGTGAATGGTGTAGGATTTAAAACACATTTATGTGCCCTCTTTTTAAAGGGACCAAAAGTAATTGAACAATTGGGTGCTCAGCTGTCCATAGCCAGGTGCTTGTTATAGCATCATTTCATTTACAAGGAGCAGATAAAAAGGTCCAGAGTTCATTTCAAGTGTGGTGCTTTTGCTCCCACTTAAAGCACATCTTGATTGTGTCATTTCAGATCCATTGTGGTGGTGTACAGAGCTGAAATGTTCAAAACTGTGTCCAAATATTTATGGACCTGACTGCATGTACATGTTCAGGGTCGTTGCTATGCTGTAGAATGTATTTGGAATCAATCAAAATCAGTTTGATGAATCCTCCATCATCAAAGGGTAAGGGCCTATCCATCCAGTGAGCATTGAACTTTAATGCATCTCATTTACATTGTTCTCACATCTGAACTGACATTTCTATACATTCACATACAGATACTAGACTTGCATTGTAAACCTGTGGATAAACAGGCAAGCAATTTCTAATGTTGTAAATTTGCTGCATGTCGAAGCCAGATGCTGTGTAGTAGTTTGTAAGCATATGCATGTGTCTGTGTGTAACCTCTTGAGGCAACATCTTTCATCTTAGATCCGCTTCAGATGCCTTTGTTGCCGGTCGTCTTTGTTTGGGCAGCACTGAGCCTCAATAGTTCACTGCTTTTATGAAGCTGTGAATCCAATCCTACAGTGTGGGTCTACAAAATTCATCTCCTCTTTATCCTTCCCTCTTAGTTTCTCCTTTCTCCAAAATTGAAGAAAGCTACACACAGGCAGTGGGCATATTAACTTTTTCTTTGATCATTTAACACTACCTTGTGCATATTCGAAAGAATGAAGCGGTAACAGGCAAAGCAATTTTTTCCCACTAATGTCTGTGAAATGAAGTAGAGAGAAAATCGGATAAAATAAGGAACCCATTGGATGGCATATCAAGAGCAGTGTATGATTAATTTAATGAAGTCCTGATATTCCACTTTGAGTCAGATGTTAAATACTGCGTTCTTGGATATTGCCATACAATTCTGCAAAAAGCAGGACAGTTTCCACAAAAAAATGTCTTAATTAAAAGAGCTAAAACCCATTAAACATGTCTAACCTGCTATTTTCAGGTCTGTCCAGTGACAGCCTTATGTCGTAGGAAAGACAGCATGAGCTTTTCCTTCTGCCATATTGCTCAGTAATACTTTCTCCATATGTGAATACACTGAAAACTATTCTGTAACTGCACATATCAAATAAGCATACAGATATTGTTGTTTACAGTGTCATTTAGTAATTGTCATCCAACACATCACATCTCTACAACAGAACAATTACCTTGACACAAATTTATCTTGGCAAGTTTTGATACAAATCTTGTCAAATTTACCTACATCAATGACCACAGGAGTATGAACCTTATTTGTTTTGGTGATATGACCTTCCATGTAATGCCACCATCAGGTCATTTTCAGTTGTGGAGTAAGTGTATCTTGAATGACATGGGAGAAAACATGGAATGTGTTCAGAGACTTGGTGGCTGGAATTATTGCCCTTCCAGTCTCAGCATTACAAAGGCTTGCTGTTGCTTCACCTTTTGATTTGTAAACTTCTGCCAAAATGAGCAAGTCAATGTAGGCTTCCAAGTCAACTACAGCGAGTCTTTCCAACTGCTCCCATACATATGCTTCCCCTCTAAATTTATCATCCCCAAGTAAAATATCAGTGGTGTAATGAAAAGCTCTAAGGATGAAGTATTCAACAGTTGATTGCATGGTGGGGCCTGGAACCATTTTTGATAATATTCGTAGTACTAAATATACCTTGCTGTTGAAATGGGGAAAGGGACCACAGAAGGGATCATGTCTGCTGGTGGCTTAGAGACATCAGTAGAGTCAACATTCAGTCTCATCAGATTAGAACACCTCAAAATTAAGGTCCTTCTCAACACAATCAGGTCTCAAAAACAGTCTCCTTTATGTTACATTCACCATTAAAGAGTTGTTCTAAAACATCTTTGACAGTAAGCCTATCTGCACAGGACATTTTTCAAATGAGAGAGCATGCAAATTGCAGTAGAAACTCCACAGTGAAGAATGATTTGGATAGAGGTTTGCTGTGCAAGTTTTTATATGCTTGCTCATCCCTTATTTGTGTGAACTACCAATGTCCTTGCGGGAATACCCAACCCTCCTTTTATATAGTCTCCCAGCCAGACTGATCACCAACAGCCCACACCTGAGTTCTACTTTACAGGTACAGCTGATCTACCTGATGATCGGGGTGAGCTGAGATCTGGTCTTTGTTCAAGAAAAAAAAATTGTATGAATCCATAACACTCGATTGCTACCAAGGCTGTTTTTCCACACGAAATGTTTATTTTAACGCCTCATTTTGTTTGTATCACATCCCTTCTCTGAAAAAATGTATGTTATGGATTACAGAGGCCTATGGAGTGGGAAAGTTCTCATGAGAATACAGTTTCCCCTTCGCCCATGTCACCGAAAATGGAAATTATGACAGACAGACACACACAGTCAGACATAAAGAAAGACAGTCAGACAGACAGTCAGAAAGACAAACAGTCAGACAAAAAGACAGACAGTCAGACAAAAAGACACACAGTCAGACATAAAGAAAGACAGTCAGACAGACAGTCAGAAAGACAAACAGTCAGACAAAAAGACAGACAGTCAGACAAAAAGACAGCCAGTCAGACAAAAAGACACACAGTCAGACATAAAGAAAGACAGTCAGACAGACAGTCAGAAAGACAAACAGTCAGACAAAAAGACAGACAGTCAGACATAAAGAAAGACAGAAAGACAGTCAGACAGACAGACAGCCAGAAAGACAGTCAGACAAACAAACAGACAGCGAGACACACAGTCAAAAAGTCAGAAAGACAGAAAGAAAGACAGAAAAACAGACAGTCAGACAGACAGAAAGACAGACATGAAGACAGTCAGTCAGACAGACAGACAGTCAGTCAGACACACAGTCAAAAAGTCAGAAAGACATAAAGAAAGACAGACTGACAGTCAGACAGACACGCAGTCAAACAGTCAGAAAGACAGTCAGACAGACAGTGAGACACACAGTCAAAAAGACAGAAAGAAAGACAGAAAAACAGACAGTCAGACAGTCAAACAGACAGTTAGACAGACAGACAGTCAGACAGAAAGACTGTATGAATCCATAACACTCGAATGCTACCAAGGCTGTTTTTCCACACAAAATGTTTATTTTAACACCTCATTTTGTTTGTATCACATCCCTTCTCTGAAAAAATTGATGTGATGGATTACAGAGGCCTATGGAGTGGGAAAGTTCTCATGAGAATACAGTTTCCCCTTCGCCCATGTCACCGAAAATGGAAATTATGACAGACAGACAGACAGACAGTCAGTCAGAAAGACAGACAGGAAGACAGTCAGTCAGACAGAAAGTCAAACAGAAAGACACACAGTCAGACAGTCAGAAAGAAAGACAGACAAAAAGACAGCCAGTCAGACAGACAGAAAGACAGTCAGAAAGACAGTCAGACAAACAAACAGACAGTGAGACACAGTCAAAAAGTCAGAAAGACAGAAAAACAGACAGTGAGACAGACAGAAGGACAGTCAGACAGACAGTCAGTCAGACAGTCAGACAGACAGAAAGACAGTCAGAAAGACAGTCAGACAGAAAGACAGACAGACAGTCAGTCAGACAGACAGACAGTCAGTCAGTCAGACAAACAAACAGACAGACACACAGACAGTCAGACAGTCAGAAAGACAAACAGACAGACACACAGACAGACAGTCAGACAGTCAGAAAGACAAAGAGAAAGACAGTCAGACAGACAGACAATCAGAAAGACAGACAAACAGACAGTGAGACACAGTCAAAAATTCAGAAAGACAGAAAAACAGACAGTGAGACAGACAGACAGTCAGACAGAAGGACAGTCAGACAGACAGTCGGAAGACAAACAGACAGTCAGACATAAAGAAATGCAGAAAGACGGAAAGACAGTCAGACAGACAGACAGCCAGTCAGACACACAGTCAAACAGTCAGAAAGACAGAAAGAAAGACAGTCAGACAAACAGTGAGACACACAGTCAAAAAGTCAGAAAGACAGAAAGAAAGACAGAAAAACAGACAGTGAGACAGTCAGACAGACAGACAGAAGGACAGCCTGGTATTAAAAAAAGAAATAAAGATAATAAACGTGCGCCTATGCATGCATAATGGTTAGGTTCTTGTCAAAAGCTGACTATCACAGTGTCAAGGTCAAGACCTTTAGCCTTATGCTGCAACTACATTCACCTGTCTCTCTCTTCTGCATGAGGTTGGGCTGCAGGGTTACGGCTGCAGTGGTCTGGAGCTGTGTGGATGCGTCCTGCCTGCATCCATTCATCGTCCGGAAGCGTCGGAGGCGGCCGCGGCGGGCTCTGCTTATTTCTAGCCACACCTAAAAGGAAAAAGCGCTAACACGAAGACAGCCAATGACAGGAGAAAAGAGTCACTGCCAGCAGTGGCGTCAGCGGCGCTGCTCCGTATTCATGGATATGCGTAAAGTGATTGTTAGACACTGAAAAAAGGACGGGGTAAGATTGATGATGTGAGTATTTTTTTGTTTAAAATGGTTGTGTTGCTGCTGCTGCTCCTCTTGCTGTAATTTTTAAAAAGGGTTTTGAGAATTTCAGAAGAGGGTTTGGCGGTCGACGACGGTTGTCATTTGTTTTTAAACGCCGGTTGTGGCTTCTCTTTCTGAGCGCGTGTGCAGGTTGCTTGCTACGGAAAGCAGTGACGACCACGAGAAGGCGGCAGACGAGTAGAGAGAAGATGGTAAACGAGTAGAGAGAAAAAGAAAAACCAACGATAACAACGGTGAGTTTTCTAAGTGACAAGCTGGTCATCTGATGAAAAACCTTTTGGAAATAGTCCCTTCCACTGTAGTTCGCTGACTGGCTTGCCAGTTCATTTGCTTCTCATCCGGTCGGCTAGCTAGAGAGTTGGCTGAGAATTAGCTAATCCTAGCTGATTAAAATGAAAATTACTGCCACACTGACAATAATTTTCGTTTGCAATGGTCCTTTGTAACTCGCTAGCTAACTCATTTTTTTAAGACGCACACACACACAATTACTATCCGTTTTTCGTGGAGAGAAATGTTAGTTGGAGGACACTGCAAAGATATGAATAGCTAAATGTTTATACAATTCTTTTGAAAATGGAGGATTAAATCTATAAAATTTGCAAGCGATGGATTGTTCTTTAAAAGCCTCATGGGTCGTTAAAATTTATAGCAACAGACAATGGCTTGTTAGCAGGAGACTATTCAATTTTTTCCTTTTTCCTCAAATCATTTATTTCCTTTCTATCAAATAAAAACAGATCATGTTGATTTTCTCTTCAAAAAATATTTTGTGGCTCTCTCCCCCTTTTGTTTTTTGAGGATGTCGTCAAGGCATGGTTGAATTTCCAGTACCATCCTTCAGATTCTCCTCAAGAAATTCAAACACAGTTGTTGTGGATGAACTCAAGTGTAACTATTGAAGAGAAACCATTGCTATGGGAAGAATGCATTCAAAACGGAAAATTTTTGTGAGTGATCTTTTGGACACATTTGGAAATTTCATTTCTTATTCTTGTTTTAATGAAAAATATAACAATTTATTAGATAATTTAAGATTTAATCAGTTAGTCTCTGCTATTCCCAAGCTGTGGAAATCTAAAATGTCTAAAAGAGGGAAGAATAAGCAATTGGTTTGTCTCCCGCAAACCAGATGCTAAAAATGGTTATCAGGCCGAAAGATGAACAAAATAATATGCATATGGAATCTACAAAACATGGGTGCTTTTCTTTTTCCTCACAGACCCAGTTTGTTTTGGGAGGACAAGTTTAATGTTCAAATTTTGTGGAAAAACTACTTTAAAACTGTTTATAAAACTTCAATAGACTCATTTTCAAGAATATTTCAATTGAAATTTTTTTTTATAAAATAATTGCAACAAAAAAGGCCTTGTATACCTGGAAAATAGTAAGCAACCCCTATTGCAGGTTTTGTCAGGGGGGAGAAGAGGGCCTTATGCATTTGTTTTATTTTTGTTCCAGTGTAGTTAGGTTCTGGATGTCTATTCAGAATCAGAATCAGAATCTTTATTGTCATTGTCACAAGGACAACGAAATTACGCTCGGAGCTTCCATACAGCAGAGTTGGTAAGTGCAAAAAAAAAAAAAGACCTCACAGTAATAAATATCATAAATAGTCGAGTACTCACAATAATAAATACTAAATACCGTAAATCACCCAAACTTGGTTAAAGTCTTTGGGTATTAGTTTTGAACTTACACCTATGAACATTGCCTGTGCCTTTTTCTGCCTTTTTTGTTTTTTCTTACTGTTGTATTTAACTTGAGTGTATATTGGATTTTGTTGGTTTTTAATGGTTTTTAAATGGTTTTACATGAATTTAAGATAATATTAATTAAAATAGTTTAACTGTTTTTAAATGTTTTTAAGTAACTTTAAATTATTTTTACCTAGTTTTTAGTATAGCCCTATTTATGATGTGAATAAATTATTTTAACCTCTTCCATTCATTTTTAACCCTTTCTAACCCTTTAAAAGCCCCTTATCAATTTCAGAATTAAATTATTTGATCCATTTATATTTAATTTTATAATAATTTATGTATTTATGCTTTTATCGCATTTATAATTTATTAACCCCCTCTAGCCCATAATCCCTCTGAAAAATTAGGGTTAAAGACTAAAGGTTAGGGTTAGGGCTTTGGGTTGGGAAGGGTTTAGGGTTAGGATTAGGATTAAGGTTGGGTTTAGGGTCAGGGTCAGGGCTTAGGGTCAGGGAGAAGTTAAGGTTAGGGCTCAGGGTCAGGGAGAGGCTATAATTAGGGCATAAAATCAAACACTAATTCCGTTTCAAATTAAGACCAAAAGGCTCTCTTGTACCCAATGCATGAATCCAATACCTCTCTCTTTTCTTTCTTTCCCAATCGGTCCAGCTCACATTCCTCTCCAACCCTGCTATTTTAACAGAATACCAGCCATGGTTCAAAAAATGACTAACTAAAAGCGTGTCCACTTCTTTCTTGTGTCTTACATTGTACCCGTGTTGGTACATCCTGGTGGACAGATTATTTTTAGTTTCTCCAATGTACTTAATACCACATTTAGAACAAAACATGACATAAATACAATTCTCTGATTTTGGAGTAAATTTTTGTGGAATTTTGACCACAGTCCCATCTCGGGCATTTTTAATGTATGTCAGTCCGACAAACTGTGCGTCGATCATCAATGGTTTCTTGGTTCCCAAAGAAGGTAACTTGGCTTTTACCAGGAAATCCCTCAGATTCCTGTTTTGTCTATAGGCTGATATAGTTCTCAAATTTGGAAGTACTCCAGCTTGTTGCATAGTTCTCTCAAAATTCCTTCTAAATTCCCAATTAAAGGTTCCGCCAATTGAAGAAAATGTTGTGATGAGAGGAAGTACTTTGCTATGATCCTTCCTTCTCACCCCCTGTTAAAGGTTTTAAGACATTTCCTCAAATAAGATCGGGAATATCCCGTTCTGCAATGCCTTAAACAAAATTCCAACTGCTTTGAAAAAATATTCTTCCTTTGTACAAATACGTTTAAATCATAACAGCTGTGACTTAATCAATCCTAAAAAAGTGTGTTTTGGATGAAAACTTTTTTTATGTAACAAAGCATGAGTATCTATACTCTTAAAATATAATTTAATATCTAGCCTTCCAGTTACCTGAAAATCTGGTCTTTTAAAGACCGTTGTATCCCAAAAATGAATATTGTCTTTTTTTTTATTTCTGATTGTAACCTGATTGATGGATCATGGGCATTCAAAATTGCTACAAATTCCTCAAATTCGGTTTCTGTTCCTGTCCAGATTCCACAAATGTCATCCAAATATCGCCAATACTGTGCAGGTTTCTTCTTGCACTTAGCCAATGCTTCCCTTTCTCAATGGGCCATGAAAATATTCGCGTAGGCCGGCGCAATTTTTTTTATCCATTGCCGTGCCTTTAATTTGCAATTAAAACTTATCATTGAACATAAAATCATTACATGTTAAATTTATCTCCAATAATTTCAAGAGTTCCTCATCCGGTCTTTTAGGGTCTGGATACTCCTTGAAAATTTGTTTGACACAGCCTATTCCAGCTTCAATTGGAATATTAGTGTACAGGGCCTCAACATCCATTGAGAAAAAGAAAAAAATCAGATGATATATTTATATTTTTAACAATATCAATGAAATGATATGTATCCTTAACATAGGATGAATGGCGAATAGAAAGCGGATTTAAATAATAATCCAAATATTCCGCTGTAAAATATGTTTCGCTTCCGCAATCAGACACTATTGACCTTCCTGGGGGAATTTCAAAAGGAACTGTCCATGTGTCCGGGACTTATGGATTTTTGGCAAAATGTAGAATCTTCTTTCTCTCAGTTCCAAATTGCCCATTAAATATTTCCTTTGTTTTGTATTGATGATTTTTTTTATTTTTAATGTATCCAATATATTGGCAACCATTGGGATCGTGTCCCAAAATATTGGTTTATCCAATTTTTTTATAGTATTCCCCATCATTAAGTTGACGTTCTACTTCAAATATATACTGGTCCCTACTTAAAATGACAACTGCTGAACCCTTGTCAGCAGGCTTAATCACTATATGTTTATAATTTTTTAGTTCCTGCAAAGCTGTAATTTCAGCTGCTGATATATTATTTTCCTCTCTAATTCGTTTGAATCGTTTTTCAAATGATTGTAGGTCCTGCCGAATCAACAATCCAACCTCCGCCGGTAAGGCTTCCAATTGAGGTGACCAGTCTGAGGGACCAACGAAAGGTGGTATTCCTCCATCATTATCTTGAAAGTAAGTGGCGAATTTAATCTAATTTCAAATTAAGCTTCTGAGTCTTCCCAAAGATAGGGGTTGGAATGAAAGACAGTCCTTTACTGAGCAGTGAGCATTGTGCCTGAGTGAGTTTAAAATTCTTGGCCAATACTATCACATCATTGTTACCAGAGGACTGTAAACCCTCAACCCCTGCCTGATTAGGATTCAGGGGGTGTGGGGGTTTAAAAAGTCCATCCAATGGTTAAACATCGCTTCTCCTGTCCTAGTTGTCCAATGGACATCATCCTCACACGTGGAAAAGAGATTCTGAGGCAGGAGAGGAATGAACTCCATATTTTGCATAATGTGTTCATTCAAGATCTCTAAGTTCTCCTGCTCTTCCGCGGGGAGGGCAGAGGAGAAGTTAACCAGGGGTATCCACACTTCCGAAAACGGAAATCTCCTTTTAGTGGATCTGATGGCCCCCTGTAAATTTTTGACTGTGGTCTCCTATGTTTTGTTTGCTCGGCTATTTATGCCAAAGGACTCAACCACTAGATTTGCAGGTGATTGCGCTTTTTCCATAAGGGCCTGGGCATGGCGGAAATTGGCCCCTGGAAAGCTCTCTATCTGCAAATCTTCTACTGTATGGTCTGGAAAATGGGACAAGTTTGAGTCTCCTATCATCAACCACTTCTTTGTAACGTGCAAACTCCACTGTTAATTTTCTTTGAGTGTTTTTGTGTCTGAAGACACTAAATCTGCGTGGTTGTGATTCATTTCCCAAAAATTTCCCAGTACTGCATACCGGCACCAGATCTTTTGCCGGAACGCAGTACCGGACTGTTCCGGCTTACTTTCACCCCTAAGAGGAACACTAATGCATGCAATAAGTGTTCAGCACATTGAAAAAATATCATCATGATAATTTCATGTTTAATCAGTTCCCATCAAATCAGGAAAAGTCATGAAATATAAAGCAAACAAAAAGTCGACTATTATTATTTTTGGAATGATAAACATTGTATGGGGTCAAACTGACCCCAAGAATAATAGGAGGGTTCAGTGAACAATGGCCTTGAACCAATCAATTAGAAGCATGACCAGCTAAAAATGCAAATAAGCAATTAGTTACAAACCTTTATGTACGAGATGTTGAAGGACTGTGAAATTAAATAATTATATTGACGGTCAAGAGGAGTGGATTACATCAGGTGGGTTTCCTCAAAAGTAAATTTTCTAATGTTATTCTGCAACATCGGAAGGGTTGTTGACCACGCTCAATCAGCAGCTCCTTGTTTCAGCCAGCTGTGTGTTTCTTTATCTTGGTAGTTAAACTGATCCGAAAACCAATTTGAAATGCCCTTAAAAAGGTCTCCAAATGTTTTGCATTTCATCTCCCTGTCGAAGCTGCCCTCCAATTTCCGGAGCCTGTTTTCCCAGCTGACTGTCTAGACAGCAGCAGACCTTGTGGACAGCCACTGTTGTCACAGAAACCAATATCACACATCAGCACCCCGCTCTGCATGTGGTGATGGTGTGTTGTTTAGGTGTGTTTGTGTTTGGATCTTTTCCTGTCTTTCCGTGTTGCTCTGTGGTAGATCATGGAGTGTTTGTTGTTTGTGTCTGTGCACAAATACAACCAAGTGTTTTTTTCTTGTCTATTAAGTCCTTTGTTTGCTTGGGAATTCATTTGTGCATCAAACTGTATGTTACTGAGTGCATTTCTCTTTCTGTGTTTCTCATGTATTGTCATTTGTTGAGGCTTTTGTCTTGTAAGAACACATTTGTTCTGAGATCTGTATGGCCTATGATTAAATCACAGTGTCCTTGCTGGTTGAATGGTAGAATGGATGCAGAGCTGCCTTTTGTTGCTCGTCAATCTATGCTCTTACAGTATCTTTGAAGTAAACAATTCATTTCCAGAAATCCATTGCTGTAATATTTATTTTTTAATTTCTCACATTCAGTATTTTCCTTGTAAATATTGACCCAAACAACAGTTTATAAAGTAAAAAGAGTGTCTATTATTGTAGCATGTAACTGACAGAATTACTCAGCTGCTGTAAGAAGCTTTACAGCCTCCTTTAGCTTATTGCTCTGGTGCAGGGCCACAGTGGCTGTAAGTTTAATTTCATTTGTCTCATCCACCTTTCCAGCAGTGGCAGGCAGCCATTTTCAGTGAATAATCTCTGACAAACTCCATCAGTAGACACTATCTACCTAGCATCAAACAGAGTTATAATTACTAACTAGTTAGGAGAGAAAATGATTGAAATTTGAGAAGCTACAGAGAGCAACTTTTTTAAGGAGATGGTAGTGGCCTATAAACTGACCTACAGAAGACCTAAACGTATATATAGGTCAGTGTACTGGTGTCTGTATTTCCATTGTGCACTGATCAGCCACAACATTATAAATACCTGCCAAATCCTGCTTATGTTGCCCTTGTGTAGTCAAAACAGCGTGGACCTGTCGAACATTTACACAGGACCTCTGGCTGTGTCCTGTGGGTGGTTTCCAGCACCGAGATGTAGATACTGAGTCCTTTGGGTCCTTTGAGTTATGAGGTGGGCCTGCCGTGGATCATTCCAGTGCATTCTGTGAATGCTGGATTTTGATTGGGATCTGGGGAGTTTAGAGAACAGGTCAAGTGTTTTGGACTCTGTTCCCAGAAAGCAAAAATCCATTGAATCAACATTGAGATATGGGCATGGCTTAAAATTGAATCAACATTGATGTCAGACATTGAAAATAACATTGAAAGCGCTCGTTATGATCAACATTGAAATAATGTTGAATTTTTACGGAGCCCCCTAGGGGACATCCTTCCTGTTTGTGTTATATCCCTTCCTGTTGTACTTTTTCTCCTCCGCGTTTGTATTTTATTCCTTCGCGTTTGTGTTTTTTTCCTTCGCGTTGTACTTTCTCTCCTCTGCGTTTGTGTTTTATCCCTCCGCGTTTATTTTTTAAGGAACACTTTTGTCATTTTTGCCCTCCGCCTTTATTTTTTAAGGAACACTTTTGTCATTTTTGCTGTTGACAAGTTATTTTTCAAAGACGGAGTTCGCGTTCAAAGTCGAACTCCGCGTTCAAAGTCGAACTCCGCGTTTAAAAACGAACTCCGCGTTCAAAGTCGAACTCCGTCTTGGGCCCGAGCAGTGTCACTCAGTCAGTCTGTTGAGCGTGCAGCAGGGGAGTCAGAGGACGGATTCCTACGGTACTACTTCCTGTCCAAACTTAGTTTGGAGGTTTGCTTTGCCTGGCACACCGGCTGATCATCACCTTGGGACATTACCCGCCAAACGGTAAATAATTATTTTAATGAATACCACAGTGCTTCGTCTATTGTTCTGAACTCTGCTTATCTCAAGTCACATTAGCCCTTTCTGTATTTATCGCAGTTGGACTGCTTCGGTTTGCACGCTGGCATGAAGCTAAAAGGAGCGCTCGTTTTTGTTCAGTGGGACCGCGCGCGGGACGGTGCGCTTTTTATACATTCAGAGAAACAGTCGCGGTTTGGTCAGTAGAAACGTTGACAAAAACGAGCGCTCCTTTTAGCTTCATGCCAGCGTGCATTCTCGTTAACGGCAACGTGGTCGACTCGGTGCGGAGCTCTCGGTCAGCTGGTGGAGCAGCGGTCTGATGAGCATGACGTCCGGGACATGTCCCGTTTTGCGCGATTATGCTCAACTAGTGATGGTTAGTTGTGACGTTGTCAGGTGATGAAAAAAAGACACCTGATAATATTTTGATACAGTGTGAAGTAAATTAAAAAATTACTAAACAATGCTTAGCCTGGCAGGGGGCAAGTACAGCCTGGTGGCCCGCCAGGCTTATAATACACTGGGGGAAACCCTGAACCTTCAGCGTAGCGTCTGCACACGGACACACTAGCGTTAGCTAGCGTTATCTAGAATGCTAGCACTAGCTAATGCTAACGATGCTAATAACCTACAACCACACGGTAATAATTCACAAAGTTGACATGCTGGAATTTTCAGGTGAAAATACATTATGTTCTTATTAGGACTTACCATTTTGTCTTCTTTTGTCACTCGAAGTAAAAGCCACTAAAAGCTGCCAACCGCTGCCAACTGTTCACTGGTTTGAACTGGTTTGGTCTCAGGAGAGAGCGTCTCGTGGGCGGGGGCACAGGTGCACAGCATGCCATACATTGAAACCATGTCTATTTAATGTTGACATTTCAACATTGAAAACCCAGCATCTATACAATGCTGATTCAACAACATTTTTTCAGATGTTGAAATGGTAGCTGTAATTAAATATTGAATAAACATAGATTTATCAACTTCAACCACAAATAACCAATTTCACCAAAATTCAACGTTGAATCACTGTATTTTGCTATCTGGGTTGTGTTCCATGAACCATTCCTAACTTTTTTTGTGACGTTGTGGGAAACATTTTACTGCTGGGGAAGATTGCTGTTGTCATGAGGGGGCTCCATGATCTACAGCAATGTTTGCTTGGGTGGTACAAGTAAACGTAACAGCAACGTGAATGCCAGACACCAAATCAATTCCCCTGTAAGAGACTTTTTTGCATTGGACAAGAACCCACTCTTGAATATAAGGGTTTGTTTTCTGATGTTACGATCCTATGTTTGAGGTCTGGGTAGGTTCAAAGAGCCCGGGTTATGTTAACAATACAATACTATACTCTACTGAGGTCAGAAGACATTCATCCTCATGGTTACAAGAACCATCAGCGGCAAAAGATCATTCATGGAAAATCCCATGTATTGTGGTTTGTCCTAACTACAACCTCTTCCCTGTTTGGGTACATTAAACTGCAATCCTACTTTTGTCTTTGCTCTTCAAGGTGGATAACTAAACAAACTGAAACCTGATACAAATAATGTACAGGAAACATTTTCTTTTTCCTTCGTATTTGAATACATGGACATAGTACCACTAAGCGCTCTATTTCTGCAATATGTAAAAGGAAAGAAAGCTAATTGTTGCACCCGACTTCTTCTATCCCAACACTCTTGTACTGAAGAATTTTTCAAAAAGTCAAGCATCGAAGGATGTCTGGAAACTCTACTAAGCAAAGATGTGACGCATCTGATGTCATGTCACTTTCAAAAGTATGACCCTGGCTTTTTTCACCTGTCACTCTTTAAATATCTCTGTCTTTCCACTCCTCAACCCTCAGTGTTTTTCATCACTCAGATTTGTCTTTTTTTTTATTCTCCATCTCATAATGATTTCAGTGGAGGCCAAGTGGCAGAGACAGGCATCATCAAGGTTGGAATGATTTCCTTCTCACCACCTCCCAATCTCTTATCACAATTTTATGAAGATGGTTCTTACATTCTCTTTAACCTTGTGTTTACTCCCACTGCCGGCCTTCTGTTTGCTCTTTGCTTGCATGGGGAACAAGGCACTCGGCACAGTGTTGACCACCTGAGTGCAAACAGAGTAAAATTTATCAGTGAGTGTCAAGCTACATTGAAGTATGACTTCCATACCGGATCGTTCAAGGCCCGGGTTAACAACGACCGCCATCGGTGCTGTCGACTTACAGGGTGCCGGTGGAAAATGGACGACTATTGGTCGAAGAAGGAGGGGAGGAAGGTGTATTCGTAGGAAAAGAGGAACACCAAGAGTCTAGGACTGTGAATAGGGACTTTGAATGTTGGAACTACGACAGGAAAAGGTAGAGAGCTGGTTGACGTGATGCAGAGGAGGAAGGTGGACATACTGTGTGTCCAGGAGACCAGGTGGAAAGTTAGTAAAGCTAGAAGCTTAGGAGCAGGGTTCAAGTTGTTCTACCATGGTGTAGATCTGAAGAGAAATGAAGTAGGAGTTATCTTGAAGGAGGAGTTTCTTAGGAATGTCCTGGAGGTAAAAAGAGTGTCAGATCGAGTGATGAGCTTGAAGCTAGAAATCGAAGGTGTGATGTTCAGTGTTGTTAGTGGGTATGCTCCACAGGTAGGATGTGAGCTGGAGGAGAAGGAGAAATTCTGGTTGGAACTTGATGAAGTGATAATCCTGGATCCAGACGGTGATCCGGATCACCTCCAAAATCTAATCGATTGTTACTTTTGCTCTTCCGGACATTCTGTAAACATTTGGTGAAAATCCGTCCATGACTTTTTGAGTTATGCTGTTAACAGACAGACAGACAAACTCCGATGATTACATAGTAATGAAAGGAAAGGTTTACAAAACTGTGGTGAGACCAGCCATGTTGTTTGGTCTGGAGACAGTGTCCCTGAGGAAAAGACAGGAGGCTGAGCTGGAGGTAGCAGAACTGAAGATGCTGAGGTTCTCTTTGGGAGTGACCAGGATGGATAGGATCAGGAATGAGTACATCAGAGGGACAGCACATGTTAGAGGCTTTGGAGATAAAGTCAGAGAGGCCAGACTGAGATGGTTCGGACATGTCCAGAGGAGAGAGAGTGAATGTATTTGTAAAAAGGATGCTGAGTTTCCCCACTGCCAGGCAGGAGGCATAGAGGAAAACCAAATAGGAGGTTTATGGATGTGGTTAAAGAGGACATGAAGGTAGTTGGTGTGAGAGAAGAGGATGCAGAAGACAGGGTCAGATGGAGGCAACTGATTCGCTGTGGTGACCCCCTGAAGGGAAAAGCTGAAAGGAAAAGAAGAAGAAGTCAAGCTACATTGAAAAAAATAATTGCGTAAATGAGTAATTTAATAAACCTTAGTAGCCTTAAAAAAAGATAACATATTACTGGGAGCAGTTTATTTTGGAGCAGAGGTAATGAGGACAATTTAAATTTTGGCAGAAGTCAAGACTTAAACTTTTTTTTAATGTTTGTTTGTTTCTTTTCCTTATCGTTTATGTTGTCAAATGACACATGTCCACTTGTTTAGAAGCGCTAAGTGAGTGAACGACTAATCATTGTCACAATGTATGAATGACAGGTGTTCTCTTACCGGAAATCATTTTTGGCTGCAAACATCGAATGCATGTAATTGGATGAACACTCGCTGGTGTAGTGTTCTTTCTGGATTTCGAACAGGACCAACGTGGCGGCTCATTTGAACACTTTCACCAAGCAGTTCACCAAAATGTTTGCGATGATTGAACTTGATTGGCCGTCGGTTCATACACCAAGAAGACAATGACCCCAGTCATACTTCAAAGCTGTGCAAATAAACAGAAATCTGGAGTTTGACTGATTTGATTGACTGGCCAAATCCAAGTCCAGACTTGAATCCTATTGAACAGACTTGAAACCTGTTGAACAGATCTGGGATTTATTGAACTCAAATAGAGATTGCACAAAGGTTTCATCCAAAGCAAGTCTTTAGGAACAGCAAGGAAGTATTTGGAATGCAGTAAGAAAAGAGACTGGTGAAAAATAGATAAAACAGCAAAAAAGTGTTATCAGAACCAAAGGAAGTCATACAAAATATTTAAATATTTGGTTAATATACATTAATAAGGACTATTTAATTGTTCCAGTTTATTTTCTTAATAAATAACAACACAATTTCTAGTTTATCAGGTTTCTAAAATATTTGGGTTTTCTCATTTTTGTGACAGGTGGTCTGATAAATTTGTTAGTGTGTGTGTGTGTGTGTGTGTGTGTGTGTGTGTGTGTGTGTGTGTGTGTGTGTGTGTGTGTGTGTGTGTGTGTGTGTGTGTGTGTGTGTGTGTGTGTGTGTGTGTGTGTGTGTGTGTGTGTGTGTGTGTGTGTGTGTGTGTGTGTGTGTGTGTGTTCAGTAAACTTTATTTATTACGTGTAACATAATGCGTAGAAGATTCTTTCATGTCCTGCATTTCTGGAAAAGTCTGAGCAGGAACAAGCATAAAAAACATGCATTTTAAGTCGGAAAAAGCACCAAGTAGCGAACATGTGGCATCAGCGGGTGTTGTTGAGGAGGTGATAGATGGTGACTGTGATGCCCTCCTGCCATGCTGTTGCCAGCTGGCACACCTGTTCTGGGTCAGGTTTATTGAGTTGCAATAGATGAAAGCATGGCTCCTTACTAACTCACAGGCAGAAATGGGGAGGAGGGAGGCTCAGTCCTCACAAGCAAACAGATACACAGATCTAGATCAGTGTGCATTTGCACGCAAGGAACATGCACATACAAGTGGACTGAGTGAATCATCAAATTATTGACTGGATTGTAAAAGCCTGCAGTGGATGGTGATAAAGTGACAGATGCACTTGGTGCATGCAGCAAAATGACGGTAAGTGTGGTTTTTATATTGTTTGTTTCTAAAGGGTGTATTGATTTCAGTACAGGATGGAGGAGCTATGGCCACTGTGCAGCGTTCACTCATATAAACCAAAATTCAATAACAGCTGCTTCTGTACAGCCTCCATAAAAGCTAATGCAATCATGTTCTATCCTTTCAAGTCAACTAGGGACTACATAGAAATCACATTTGAAAGAGCAGTAATAACAAATAAGAGAGTAATATACTCTGACAAATGGCAGTCATTAGGTCTCAGTGGGTAAGCGGTAATTATGCCGCAGTTTGGTCATAGTAGTTTTTCCAAGTGGTTTCATCCCCAAAAAAATTGGAAATGAAATGAATGTGACAACTGAAGCAAAACTAGTTTTTAAAACATGGAGGATGATGTGAGAAACAAGGCCACTAATGTTTTGCTCTTCTGGCAAAATGTTGCTCTCCGTCAGCATCTTCTTAACTCTTTAGAACTCAGCGTAGTGCCGGTGCTACGATTTGCATATAGATTTTTGATTGGTGGTAGATTTGAAACCAGAAAAGATACACACGTGGACAAAATTGTTGGTACCCCTCAGTTAAAGAAGGAAAAACCCACAATTCTCACTGAAATCACTTGAAACTCACAAAAGTAACAATAAATAAAAATTTATTGAAAATTAAATAATCAAAAACAGCCATTACTTTTGAATTGTTGATTAACATAATTATTTAAAAAAACAAACTAATGAAACAGGCCTGGACAAAAATGATGGTACCTCTATAAAAGATTGAAAACTATTTGACCAGAGTGACATGATTAACTCAGGTGTGTCATTTAATTGACATCACAGGTGTTTCCAAACTCATAATCAGTCAGTCTGCCTATTTAAAGGGAGACAAGTAGTCACCCTGCTGTTTGGTGAAAAGGTGTGTACCACACTGAACATGGACAACAGAAAGCGAAGGAGAGAATTGTCCCAGGACATCCGAAAAAAAATGATAGACAAACATCTTAAAGGTAAAGGCTATAAGACCATCTCTAAACAGCTTGAAGTTCCTGTGACAACAGTGGCTCATATTATTCAGAAGTTCAAGACCCACGGGACAGTAGCCAACCTCCCTGGACGTGGCCGCAAGAGGAAAATTGATGACAAATTGAAGAGACGGATCGTTGGAATTGTATCCAAAGAGCCCAGAGCAACCTCCAAAGAAATTAAAGGTGAACTCCAAGGCCAAGGTACATCAGTGTCAGATCGCACCATTCGTCGTTGTTTGAGCCAAAGTGGACTTCATGGGAGACGACCAAGGAAGACACCACTGCTGAAAAAAACTCATAAAAAAGCCAGACTGGAATTTGCAAAAATGCATGTTGACAAGACACAAAGCTTCTGGGAGAATGTCCTTTGGACAGATGAGACCAAACTGGAGCTTTTTGGTAAGGCACATCAACTCTATGTTCATAGACTCAAAAACCAAGCATACGAAGAAAAGAACACTGTCCCTACGGTGAAACATGGAGGAGGCTCAGTAATGTTTTGGGGCTGCTTTGCTGCATCTGGCACAGGGTGTCTTGAAAGTGTGCAAGGTACGATGAAATCTGAAGACTATCAAGGCATTCTGGAGAGAAATGTGCTGCCGAGTGTCAGAAAGCTTGGTCTCAGTCGCAGGTCATGGGTCTTCCAACAGGACAACGATCCAAAACACACAGCCAAAAACACCCAAGAATGGCTGAGAGAAAAGCGTTGGACTATTCTAAAGTGGCCTTCTATGAGCCCAGATCTGAATCCCATTGAACATATGTGGAAGGAGCTGAAACATGCCATTTGGAGAAGACACCCATCAAACCTGAGACAACTGGAGCTGTTTGCTCATGAGGAGTGGGCCAAAATACCTGTTGACAGCTGCAGAACGCTCATTGACAAATACAGAAATCGTTTAATTGCAGTGATTGCCTCAAAAGGTTGTGCAACAAAATATTAAGTTATGGGTACCATCATTTTTGTCCAGCCCTATTTCATTAGTTTGTTTTTTTAAATAATTATGTTAATCAACAATTCAAAAGTGATGGCTGATTTTGATTATTTAATTTTCAATAAATTTTTATTTATTGTTACTTTTGTGAGTTTCAAGTAATTTCAGTGAGAATTGTGGGTTTTTCCTTCTTTAACTGAGGGGTACCAACAATTTTGTCCACGTGTGTAGATTGATCATTCCTTTGCATATAAAACATTTCATACATTCACCAGTTCTCAGAGCGCTTTCTCATTGCAGTGATGGGTTTGTAAAAATACACAATAAAGCGCACATAACAGAACTTTTTATAAATGAGACTGCAGGCATTTGCAGCGCTTCCTATGCTGAAATAAACACAAGAATCGTGACAGGTCGTGCCCACAACGTGATCATGGCCTGTCACATGATTCTTGACCTCTAACCCAGAGGTTCCAGCCCCCAACAACAGGAAGCAGCGTAGTTTCCCGGGAGTTGTAGCTCTTTCCCCGTAATTCACCGGGCAACCTGCACAGATAGCCGCTCGCTCTTGTTTCACTACTACTTTTTTCTACAAATACACTCAGACACACAACCCACACACCCCAAACATCCATCATACACACCTTCGACACACTTCCACACATGGCTATGGTTGTGCCAAACGGTTTTACACCTTGCACTGATCAGATGGATCAGAGAGAGGCCCCTTCTCTTCATCAAATGGATGGACACAAAGGAGGTGAGTGTGTGTTCCACTCTTCACACTGCTTTCTCTGGGGACATTGTAAAAAGGATCTGCAAGGTTGGTAGGAAGTATGCAGCAGTCAAGGTGCCAGTGCCGACAGGCTGTGAAGGACAACAACAGCTACATTGGAGGAGTTGACCTGTCCGACCAGCTGATTGGTTCCTATTCTTCATGGAGGAAGAGCAGGGAATGGTACCCGGCAGTGCTGCACCATTTCATTGACATTGCCAAAGAACTGTGTGGCAAACTGGAACAGCAGTCCATGACTCACCTGGGATTCCTGGAGCAGCTGTTAGAAGAGCTCTGCTTAGTGCTCTCACAACAAGTCCTGGGAAGCCAACGTCATATCCCAGTCGCTATAGTTGAGGGGGCATGTGGCTCCAAAAAGGTCACAGCGGGGAGCAGGAGGTGCAAGTAGTGTGGAAAGTGCACACCTTTCATGTATTATGCATGTGAAGTGCCACTTTGTGTCATTGTGGACAGGAATTGTCATAAGCCGCAGCTCCAGTGATGGGACTGAACAATGATTAAACTGTGATTGTAAATAGTTTTTCTTTATGTTCATGTTGTCTTTATGCAAATACACACACATATATGTGTGTGTGTGTGTGTATATATATATATATATATATATATAGACAAAAGTATTCGCTCACCTGCCTTGGCTCGCATATGAACGTAAGTGACATCCCATTCATAATCCATAGGGTTCAGTATGACGTCGGTCCACGCTTTGCAGCTATAACAGCTTCAACTCTTCTGGGAAGGCTGTCCACAAGGTTTAGGAGTGTGTTTATGGGAAATTTTGACCATTCTTCCAGAAGTGCATTTGTGAGGTCACACACTGATTTTGGACAAGAAGGCCTTGCTCTCAGTCTCCACTCTAATTCATCCCAAAGGTTTTCTATCGGATTGAGGTCAGAACTCTGTGCAGGCTAGTCAAGTTCATCCACACCAGACTCTGTCATCATGTCTTTATGGGCCTTACTTTGTGCACAGTCATGTTGGAAGAGGAAGGGGCCAGCTCCAAACTGTTCCCACAAAGTTGGGATCATGGAACTGTCCAAAATGTCTTGGTATGCTGAAGCATTCAGAGTTCCTTTCACTGGAACTAAGGGGCCAAGCCCAGCTCCTGAAAAACAACCCCACACCATAATCCCCCCTCCACCAAACTACACTTGGCACAATGCAGTCTGACAAGTATCGTTCTCCTGGCAACCGCCAAACCCAGACTCATCGATCAGATTGCCAAATGGAGAAGCGCGATTGGTCACTCCAGAGAAGGCGTCTCCCCTGCTCTAGAGTCCAGTGGTGGCGTGCTTTACACCACTGCATCCCACGCTTTGCATTGCACTTGGTGATGTATGGCTTGGCTGCAGCTGCTCCGCCATTGAAACCCATTCCATGAAGCTCTCTGCTTAAGCACTGTTCTTGAGCTAATCTGAAGGCCACATGAAGTTTGAAGGTCTGTAGCGATTGACTCTGCAGAAAGTTGGCCACCTCTTTGCACTGTGCACCTCAACATCCACTGACCCCACACCGTAAGCTTACGTGGCCTACCACTTGGTGGCTGAGTTGCTGTCGTTTCCACGCACTTTCACTTTCTTATAATACAGATGACAGTTGACTGTGGAATATTTAGGAGCAGGGAAATGTCACGACTGGATTTGTTGCACAGGTGGCATCCGATCACAGTTCCACGCTGGAATTCACTGAGCTCCTGAGAGTGACCCATTCTTTCACAAATGTTTGTAAAGTCAGTTTGCATGCCTAGGTGCTTGATTTTATACACCTGTGGCCATGGAAGTGATTGGAACACCTGATTGTGATTATTTGGATGGGTGAGCGAATACCTTTGGCAATATAGTGTGTATGTGTGTGTGTATATATATAGTGACTTGACAGAAAAACCTTGTTTCTGTGTCCTCTTTAAAAACAGAACAACTATAAACTGAAAAAGGTGAACATTTAAGCTGCTTTTGTGTTCAGTTAGTTAGAAATCCTTGATATTGAAATTCCCTTTCAAGGTCTGGGTACTGTGTAATACAGCATTGTGGTGCGGAACACATTGTGAAGGAGCAGCTGCAAACAGGTGGGACGTTCTTCAAAATCTGTCAAAACAAAATGAGTATTTGACATTTTGATGGAAATGAGAAATGAGTCGAAAGACCGTTGCACCTGCGATGTGTCTGCTGCATCATCACACAGGAATAAACCGAAGACTTTGAGAAAATGTTCAGGGCTAACGTTAAATGATATACTATCTTGAAACAAGCACTCATTTCAAAAGCAGCTTGTCTTGTTTTCCTAGCTTGTCAAGTTGTAGCCTTACAATGGAGCCATCAGTTATGATGAGACCACTTATGATGTGACAGATAGTAGAATTATGAAACTGCATATTGACTTTGACAATCTTGTGTTCTTTTTCATTTACATAGTCACAGCTGAGATTAACAGCATGTCCCTCAGGGGGTAAATTGGCAAATTCACATCTCACCACATTTTGGTGTTCATTATGTTGTTGAGATGTTATTGTCATGCTTCTCTGTGATCGGTACAGCAGTTTCAAAGCCATTAATCCAGCAATGTGATTGGCTTAGAGCACTTTCAATAATTACCACACTTACTGATTTGTATTCCACTGCAACCAGTAGTTTTGCACTCTGCACTGCGGCATTAATTGTCAGGGCTATGGGGTGAGGTGAACCCAAATGCAGACACAATAGACAGTCGGCCTTAATTTAGGAAAATAGATTTATTAAAGTAAAACAACGACTAACTGAAAACAAGACTGAGATGGCTTCTATAACTAAACAACAGCAAACTACAGATCAGAGGGAAATACTCACAACCAGGAACTATAACAAAAGGCAAACAAACTACCAAAGGCCAAATGAAAATCATTGAGTCCAAAAATATAATCTGTAAACGGGGGAAAAGCAGAGTAATCCTGTGAGCAGAAAATCCAGGAGAAAGGAGGGAACAGAGACAGGAACGAGGTGAGTCCAAGACAATGAGCCAGCAATGACAGAAGGAAAAGACAGGGCTTAAATACTTGCAGGGGGAACCAGGTGGAATGAATTGGCTTGATTGCATCAGTTGAAAACAATCAGAGGCCAGGTGCAGAATGGGTAGGGAGCAGCAGACAGAGGGAGACAGAGAGACCAGACAATACAATAGGAAAACAGAAACAGGAACAAAAGGCAGAATCCTGACATTAATATGAACCAAAATGACTGATTTCGATATTTAGAGATGCCTAAATATTATATGCAAGCACTTCAGGTTGTTTTTTGAGAGTTTCATTTGTTATTTGTGACTAGAGATTAATTTCTGTAAAGCTTTGCACATGTGACTAATCCTGTGCACAGCAGTTTTTGTGGCAATACAAATAGGCCAACATCACCATTCTGGCATGTTAAAATAGCAAAAATTTGGAACTATGAAGCTTTCCATACTTGTCACCACTTGTCATCTGTCTGTCTGTCTGTCTGTCTATTCACACCCTTACAGCAATGTTTTACTTGAAAATTGTGCACTTTTTATGCATTTTCTACAGATAATTAAAGAATTTGGCCACTGCTGGAATATGTAATCATTTGGATCTGTTGGAAACTATTTTGTCTGTGTCCTCACCAAATTTCATGACTGTGGAAGTTATATTTCTGTTTCCGAGGTAGGATTTTTTTGACAGCAAAATACAAACATTTCCCAGGTCTGAAATCATGTAAAATTCTCAAAATTCTCAAAATTCTTTTTACAAATTTTTATTGTTACAGAACTTTTTTTTTTTCAGAGTATATTTATTAAATATTATGAATCCTAAATTAATGTGGTGCAGCAACATACTGTATTTCCTGGATTCTGTCTGAATTAATTCAAACTTACTCACATGTGGTGCAGCTAAAATATGGCCCTGAATGTAAAACAGAAGGAAGTAGTGCAAAAAGTGTTGAATTACATTTTGCTGCTCCACAACTTCTACAAATGCTGCAAAAATGTTTCCAGTTCACAGATGACAGACAGCCTTTGTTGGAGAAATGATGGAAGTCTGTAGCGCATTTCTAGGAAGTGATTTTCTTCTCCAGGGTGACTCACAGACTGACTGGCTTTAAATCGAGTCAGTTGTTAAAATAACGTGTTAGGTGGCTGCTGTCTGCTGATGGATGCTTACATCTGTTCTGTGTCTCAAGATCTGAACAATAGGTCCATTCCGAATAGCAAATTATTCAGTTCAAAAATGCTTTATTCTTAATTAATCTTTTAGCAATGTGAGCGTTCCACTCAGCTGTGCTGCCTCTTTATTTTATGCTCATTGTGTTAAACGTCATTTTCCAGCAATTCTTGTAAACACCACTAATGGTTTATAGCTGTGTTATTTGATTACAAAGCCACCCACATTTTGAGCGCCAAGCATTCATTAGTATATGAGATTAGCGTTATGGGATTTGAGCTTTATTAGAGAAAGCACACAGCAGGGAGGAGAGACAGGCAAACAACAACAACAACAACAACAACAACAACGTAATATAGAGTCGGGGTTGACATGAGTTCACTGCCTTCTACTGCAGCACACGAGCTTTTACCCTCCTAACCTTCACTGAGTAGTCCCTCAGATTCCACATGATTTCATTTGCTTATGTGGTGTCACAGTGATCTAAAGTTTGAATCAGTGTTTTTGAGTCACTTGCAGTTGTTCAAAGAAGACACTGATGATCAGAAAGAAAATGTTGTGTTTCATTGTGCATTATTCTCTATTTTAATCCCATTATTGCCTGCAAATTTAAACCCTTCTTCTAAAAATGGCTTAAGCTGATTCAAACCACAGAGAGGTGCAACAAACACAACTCTCAGATCAAAGGAAGACAGTTTTTTTCTCTCTTTTCTGCTGTATTGCACATCATTTTTTCTGTTATGAGTTACCCAGACTACCGTGCACTGTAGCTGTGTATACTCCTGACATTTGTTCAGTTTATCATTTACAAATCCAATGCATGTATGAACATAACCACACCATTTGATAAGTGATTTCACATTAGGGTATTTTCCATTCCATTTACCAAAAGAAAAACTTTAAACCAAAATACCACTGTCTTAAAACACAAGGTCGGCCATCAATCCATGTGTTACACCTTACTGACAAACCTGTACTGTTGTATTTCAAATCTCCTCAAGGGTAAAGTGTGAATTTTAAACTCAAACGTTTTTTGTTTTTTTTTCTAACTACATTTTACTTTTTACCAAGGTCGCCAGTAACCATGAACACTTAAACTTTTAGTTGCAACAGCTCTCTCAGTGAAACTTGGGTGACCTAGAGTGTCATGAGTCAAAGTCTGTGGTTTTTTCCTTTGTCGCTTTGGATATGAACTCACATGCTCAGTTTCTTCAGCAGATTCCACATCTGAACCACTGTCCACAACATCCCTTGTCTCCACGGTGACTGCGACCTCTTCAGCAGGTTCGGCTGGGACGGGGTCCTCCTGGTCATCAGCAGTCATTTCAAAAGGCTCATTTTGCAATGGGACGTTCACTTGTGGAATTAACTCTGCAGCAGTGGGATTTAGTGGGGGTGTACAGTGAGGCTCAGGGGCAGGCAATGTAAAAACAACATCCAGCAAGTCTTCGTCTGATTCTTCCTCACTTTCTACCTGCTGAGCTTGTGCCATTTGTGTTTTGCTCCTTTTATTGAAATGTCTTTTTTTCACTTTTGTCTCAGTTCTAGTATTGTTCTTGTCTGACATGAGTGGGAGAAAATCACAGGGCAATAACATATTCCTATGCAAAACTCTTGTCCTGCCTTTGCCGTTCTCTGGCTCCAACTCAAACACAGGACTGTCCTCACCTTTCTGGCCTATTATAACATAAATGTTATCTTCCCAGTAGGAGTGGATTTTGCCAGGACCTCCCCTCTCAACCACATTTCTCACCAGTACATGGCTACCGATTTGCAGTGGTGGGCCGTAAACCTTGTCGTACTGCGTTTTACCTCGCTGTGTTGATCTGCCTGCATTTCTGGTGGCGATGTCATAGGCCTCTGTCATCCTTTGCCTCCATTTGTCCACATAGTCCTGGTAGGAACCGGAGCTGTCCTGCTGTTCAATCCCAAACAGGAGATCCACAGGAAGTCGTGGCAGCCTGCCAAACAGCAAGAAAAATGGAGAATAGCCCGTGGACTCGTTAACAGTACAGTTGTAGGCATGTATGACTTTGGGAAGGTGGCTTTTCCAGTCAGTTTTCTGTTCCTCAGTTAATGTTCTCAACATCGAGAGGAGAGTTCTGTTAAATCTTTCCAACTGTCCATTTCCTTGTGGGTGATAACAAGTTGTATGTGACCCTTTAACACCTGACAGTTCTTTCAAATGATATAACAGTTTGTTTTCGAACTCTCTCCCTAAATCGTGATGTAATTTCTCTGGGAAGCCAAACCTCAGACAAAAGTCATTAAACAGTCTCTCTGCCACAGTCTTTGACGCTTTGTTAGTAGTTGCGTAGGCCTGAGCAAAGCGGGTATAATGGTCCATGAATACAAGAATATACTCGCAACCACCTTTACATTGCTCAAGGTGCAGAAAGTCAGTTGACACGATCTGAAATGGGTGAGTGGTTTCGATGCTTTGCATAGGGGCACGTGCTTGTCTATTTGGTTTCCTCTTCTTTAAACATTCACAAACATTCATAAAGTGCTCGACGTCCCTTTGCATTTTCGGCCAATAGAAACGGTCTCGGATTAAGTTTATTGTCCTTTCTGAGCCCAAGTGACCCATCTGCCTGTGCAGTTCATGGAGAACAAGAGGGCGGTAAACTGCAGGAAGAACAAGTTGCTTTTTGCATTGAGTTTGTCTGAATGAAGTCCCATCCTCCCTGATCTTAAGTTTACTCCACTCTCGAACCAGTGCTTTGAACTCCGAGCTTTCCTTTCAAAGATCATGTGCAGAGGGTTTCTTGTTTTGTTTAACATATTTGTACATTTTACTGATCACAGCGTCCTGTTGTTGTGCAGCACATATCTCCTCTCTGGGAAAAGGCTGAATAATGTCCAACAGCCGCACTTCAAAGTCCATGGGCATCCTGGATAACCCATCTGCATCTGCATTGGTTTTTCCAGGTCTGTATTTTATGGAAAAGTTGAAATCCGCTAACTCAGCAACCCAACGCTGACCTGTTGCATTTAGCTTGGCAGTAGTTAAGATATAAGTGAGCGGATTATTATCTGTGTAAACCACAAAAGATGGTGCATGAAACAAATAATCCCTAAAACGCTCACTAATAGCCCACTTAAGTGCTAAAACCTCTAATTTACCTGCATGCATGTGGTAGTTTTTCTCTGGTGGTGTTAAGGTTCTAGACCCATAAGCTATAACTTTGAGCTTGCCATTGCTACGCTGATAAGAGTACAGCTCCTAATCCTGCCTGAGAAGCATCAGTATGTAACACAAAAGGTTGGTTCAGATCTGGGTACCCTAGAATAGGAGGATTAGACAGTTTTTCAACCAGGTAACCCAAAACATTGTGGTGAGTGTCAGTCCATTTGACAGGGGCAGAAGAGGGAAGCTGTCCTCTAGTCTCTTTGTTTTTCCCCTTTTTCATCTTTTTCCGTGCTTTTGCATCCTGAGAGTCTTTGACAGATGGAGCTCCTAGCAGTTCATACAAGGGCTTGGCTATACGTGAAAAGTCTTGTATGTAAGACCTGTAGTAGGATAGAAAACCCAGTATTTGTCTCACCTCACCCACTGTGCTAGGCTGTTTTTCTTTCAATGCCAGCACAGGGGTGACCTCTGCTGGATCCATACTGTGACCCTCTTTTGACACCACCCTGCCTAAAAACCTCACATTAGGCTTGAACAGTTCGCATTTTTTTGCAGTAAGTTTTACACCATGTTTTTGATATCTTTGTAACACAGCTCTTACATGTTCAATATGGTCTTGAAATGACTTACTGTGAACCAAATTGTCATCAAGATAGGGTAGGCAAATGTCATCTCGTAAACGCCACAGACACGCTTCCATGCTCCTCTGAAATTCAGCTGGGGCAGAGCTCAGTCCGAATGGGATCCTGACCCACTGGTACAAACCCCAGGGCGTAATGAATGCTGTGAGTGGCTGGCTTTCCTCATCTAAAAATCCCTGATGATAAGCCTTCCCCTGGTCTAATACTGTAAACCAGGAACTACCAGTAAGGCTATCAAGCATGTCCTGTATCCTAGGAATAGGATGTCTGTCAGGCACGATTTGCGATTTAATTCACGATAGTCCACACAGAGTCCAAGTTCACCTGATTTCTTTCTAACACACACTATGGGGGAAGAATAAGGTGATTTGGACTTTGTGACCCACCCTCTATTGATTAAATCTTGCAGATATGCTTTAACTTCCTGCTGTAAAGGTTTGGGCACACTGATGTAAGTCTTTTGAACTGGTGTTTGGTCTTTAAGAGTAATGTGCATACGGAGAGTGGGAATACAGCCTACATCACTTTCATCTTTTGCAAAGGCTTTACACTCTTCCCTGAGCATTTCTCTTACTGCAGTCTGTTGTTCACTAGTTAAATGGTGTAAAGCCCCCAGAGGGTCCCATGCCTCACTCAAGTCACTTTTTGGAGGTGATGAGTCTTTGACATCTGCATCACTGGGTACTTTATCGGTTTGTTTTGTTTCAACAGGCTGTAGGGCAGCTGGATATATTGCTTTAACTCCCTCAATGTGTCCCAAAATAACACGTGGACCTAAAGTGATAGTATGGCCAGTGGTATTGGTGACAGACACGGGAACTGCGGTAGAGTTGCCCCTTTTTGCTTTCAACAGTACCTCTTGAATGTGTAGTCCTTCAGGTAAATCTTGGTTCACATTTGGGCAGAACAGCATTGCAGCGTCCTCCTCTGCAGCTAAGCGCGTGCGGCAGCGAAGGGTGGCAATTTCACCTGGACCCAGAGCAACTTTACCTCGGCCTGTTTTGACATAAATCTCATTATTTGTGGCTTGGTTAGTGTGCATTATCTGAATGAATGTTTTAGCAGAAACAGTGTCAATGTCAAAAGCATTACTCACAATGTTAGAAGCACATTCATCGTTTTGCTTATTAAGGATTTCCTCTATCACATTAAAGCCTATGATAGGATCCTGGGGTACATTAGGGTCACTAGAAACGAGGACAGGCACCAGAAGGCTGGAGCTGGAAACAGCTGTACCCCCAAGATTAAACTCTACTGGGACCCACCCAATAAAAGGTATTTCTGTGTGGTTGGCAGCTAGCCCATTTAATGGTTCTGGTCCTAAGAGTTCATCTATCCCTCAAAGGGTTGTGTGAGGTAAGTGCTCAGCTCTCCATTTGTCATTTATCACAGTAGCCTGTGCACCTGTATCCCACAGTGCTGTAACCGGTATCTTATCAAAAGTACACCTGACCATTTTACGTCGACCAATGAGTTTGATAAGCCTTTTTCCTTGCTTATTTACTAGCATGTCAACATTTCCTATATGTGCGGACCACCTCTGTTCTTCAGTCTCAGACAAGTATTGTTCAACTACCCTCACTGCTTTACATGTGTGTTTGTGTTCCTGCCAGTGGTGTGTCTGACATGTTCTGGAACAGTACATGGCGGCTGAGCACCCGGCACATGTGTGGAGTGGGGCGTCGCGTTGCTCCTCCAGTCCACAGTTGCAGCAGTGGCGGGACTCCTGATGAGGTGGTTGGGTCACTGCTGGTCCCGTGGCAGTGGCCCTCCGTCGTTTCCCTGCAGCAGACATGAAGCTCGGCATCCTCTGGAGATGTGGCTCGACTGGCCACACTTGAAGCAGTGGTTGCAGCTGTCTCCCTCACCGTTGCTCTGGCAGGTCTTGCAGCCTCTCCTCCTCCGGGCACGTGCGTCATCCAGGAACTTCTTCATGGGCTGGGGTTTGCTTGCATTTAGGGACGCTAAGACCATCTGCTTCACCTCTGCCACCTCAGCTTTAAGTTCTGTTACTAGGGCATGTACTTCAGGGGGAGCCTGTGCAGCCTTTGTGTTCTCCTTGGCTGGGGCTGAGGGGGTTTGTGGGCTACTGCGTGCTTCACCTGATGTGTGCAACTCATTTATCTTTGGTGCTTTATTGTTGTTTCTCTTCAACTTGTTCAGCCGTTCTGTCTCAAGATTGGCGGCTTCATTCAGTCTCTCAATTAAAGCTTCATCAGTCACATCCGGGTTGTCGAGAAGTGGTTTAAGCTGAAACTTGATGTTATCGTTCAGTAGACCTGTACCCACTGACCTCAAGAACTTCCTCTTGACCAGTTCTGCTCCATAGTGTTCCGCTTCTTTTTCCTTTGAAGCATACAGCAGTCTGTCTTTCAGCTCAATAGCCCTAAAGAGAAAGTCTTGGGGGGACTCTCTGTGATCCTGCGTAATGTTGATCAGCTTTTGGTACAAGTCTGATGTATCATCTTCTCTGTAATGTCCTTTCAATATTGTCTTTAGCTGGGGAAGCGTCAAATCCGTTTTGAATTCAAGCATATCTCTGAGTTTGAGTCCAGGACTGATAGCTGTTATCACTGCCTCAATCACTTCAGACTCACTGTGGCCTTTGCGGAGTCCGTTTTCCATTTGGTGGAGTAAATTAGTGTATGACAGTTTATCACGCTGTCCACCTTCACCTATTTGCCCACTGATGCGGAACTCTCTGCAAATGGTCACTTCAGGGACTCTCCCAGGCTGGGTGCTTTGGGGCGGGACCGGTGCCACATCTGCCATTTTGAGCTTCTCCCCGAGTGCTCTGATCTCTCCCTGCAGCTCCTCATACCTGTTGTCCGCCTTTTCTGCTGATTGTGTAGGATCGCGCCACTCAGTAGCATCTCCTCTTGGCCCAATCACTGTTTCATCCATAGCTGATAAAAGATCACTCACATACTGGACCGCTTCCTCTGGTTGATAGCGCTCCTCCACTTCATCCAGTTTGTGTTCAATTGTTTTCATTAGCCCATGACGGTTCGCTTTGTTTATTGACTCTTCTGACTTCTCATCAGTATTGCATTTCAGCATAAAACAGATCTTCAGGAGCCGGTCCTTGCTTTGGCAGCACAATGTGGCAGTAACTCGATCCCTCAATGCTTCTAGCTCCATGTTTGTACTCACACGTTCCGTTTTTCAGTCTGATTCCAGGTTCGATGCAGGAGAGGGGTTTGTCCAGCAGGGCGGCTGCTAACTTTAGCTGCTAATGTTGCTACCTCCGGATTTTCTCACACTCAGTCCATTTTCGACCCCATCTCCTGGCTCGGCTCGCCAAGATGTTGCAGATGGTTAGGCACAAAAAAAAAGGGACAAGGCTGACTTTTCGCATTTAGGCTCTTTATTTTGCTCAACATCACTGGAACAGAGCTCTTCTCCTCACATGTGCCTCTCTTGCCGCTCTGCCAGGGTGTGTGCCATAACCACGTTCAAGTAGCTCGTACAAAACGAGAACCAAATGAGGCATTCAGGAGCACTTCGTAAATTACAGTAATGAAATAAAAAGAATTTACAAGTCTGAAAATAACACAAAAATATGCAAAAAAAATAATGTGGGGTGTCTGTGAACAATAGATCTAACCTGTAGATTAGAACCACACCAGTTGAACCATATAGATTGCAAAAATGTATTTAAATTGTCCATTTCTCTCACATATGTCACAGGCCAAATTAGAATCCAGGCAGATTTTAAATCCGCCTAGGCAGAATTACAATTTTGATTTCGCCTAGGCTAGATTGAAATTTTGAATTTTTGAATATGATATGCTCTGTTAATGTAATTATTTGTTTTCCCTAAAATTATGTACCTTGAAATTTGGTTTTAGATACAAGATAAATAATTACTTTAGAAGTAATGTCAACTTTTGTCCTCAACACTTGGCAAAATAAACAGGGAAAAAATTATGTTGTCAAAAGTAGTTTCTGGGTTTTTTTCCACATACTGTATACTAAAATCCTGTTAGATGGTTAGGGTTATTCTTTCTAATATACAGGCTATTGATATATCAAGATTGAAATCCATACAACAACCATGGTAGGATTTTGACTTCGCCTAGGCAAAATCAAAATTCAAATTCTGCCTTGGCGGATTTAAAATCTGCCTGGATTCTAATTTGGTCTGTGACATGTACATACCCTTCCCTGTGGGTGGTGGACCCACTAGGTAGAAGCCCCAGGTAGCCTTTTCTGACTGAACCAGACCAACCCTCATGGGCCAACTCCCCGACTCACCACTAGAGCTCCCTTCCTGGCTGGGCTCTAGAAGCCGGAAGTATTCTTCGTATTCCTAGTGAGGCTCCAAATACACTTATCAGCCACAACATTAAAAATCATTGACATAACATTTGCGTAGGTGTTCTTAATGCCACCAAAACAGTTCTGACATGTCCGGGCAAAGACACAGGATCTCTGGTGGTGTCTAGTGGTGTTTGACAGGTTCGCAGGGTTTGGCTTTAGTCTTGATGGACTGGATTTGTTCCAAAGCATCCCAGTGATGATCAACTGGACCAAATTAATTAATGTGTTGTACTCTTTAGTTGTTGATGGTTTCAACATCATGGCCCATATACTCAATTTTTGTGTATCGGAGAGATATATGCATATTTGTCTTTTTGTATGTATGCATGTTTAAGAAACACGTTCAAGCTATCTAAGAGACTAGTGTTTAAAATGAAAACCACACCAGTAAAAAAAGAAAAAAAAATTAATTTTTTTTTTTTTCCCACATCCAGCCACCTCTGCTGATCAGTATTCATGTAGCAGAGTCTCCTCTCTGGCAGAGATCTGCTGGAGGTGACATCTGAAAAGGTCCTGCGAGACTGGAATTAACCGTGAAAAGTGATTGGATGGAAGAGGAGAGTGAGGGATGAAAGGAGATGTGAAATGAGGGTGGCAGAATGAGAGAGAGAAAGTACAGAAGAGACTGATGAGCAAAGGAAAAGGTGAGAAAAGGTGATCAGAGGTCAAGAGCACCTGGCACAGGCACCGCTTGCATGTTAACGTAACAATCACGGGAGAGAAGCTAAAGGAAATAACACTCAAAACATATAAAAGGATGGCATTGAAGAGCATGATTTAATGGTCAGTTATCTTCTGAGCCACATGTGGTTCTACGGGATGCTGTTGCAGCTCAGGAAGAATGTCCTCCCCTCTGCAGAGCCATGTGAAAGAAAATCATTAAGCCCTTAGAGGACAGGCTGACATAACCTGACACCATGGCCCCAGTATAGATCAATGTAGAGTAATAGCAAGATAGATACAACTGTCTCTGTCAAGTAACAGGTTAGTGGAGGCAGAACTCTAACCATCTCTGTCTCTTTCTCTTTTAAACCTTGCTAGTAAATAACAAATTAGCAGTTTTAAATTGTGTGTGATGGCTTAATGGATAAAACTACCTATTTATTTTACAAAGGACAATCTAAGACAAATTCCCCAATGCATTAACACCGTGTGGGAGATGAACACCTTAGAGCTGGTCGTCAATGTATTGATTCAGTGATGCTAATGCGATTTTCGTGCTTAATTTGTGTGTTAGACAAATGGGAAGTTGCCAAGAGCCAACATTAAAACCCAACGGTATTGAGGAGGGCCGAAAGTGCTTTAAAGCAAACATGACGTGATTAATGCCCGACTGTATTACTGACTGAATCATAACTATGTTTGTGCTCTTGTTTCCATGCACATGAAGCATAGGAACTTGATTTATCGCATCTACTCTGTAATTCCTCAAACATTTAGCACCTCTCAAAAACCCTCAAGAAATTTCTGTCACTGTGTGTATACACACACACACAGACACACACACAGCATATTGTCAAAAGTATTCACTCACCCATCCAAATAATCACAATCAGGTGTTCCAATCACTTCCATGGCCACAAGTGTATAAATCAAACACCTAGGCATGCAGACTGCTTTTACAAACATTTGTGAAAGAATGGCTTGCTCTCAGGAGCTCAGTGAATTCCAGCGTGGAACTGTGATAGGATGCCACCTGTGCAACAAATCCAGTCGTGATATTTCCTCGCTCCTAAATATTCCACAGTCAACTGTCAGCTGTATTATAAGAAAGTGGAAGTGTGAGAACGACAGCAACTCAGCCACCAAGTGGTAGGCCACGTAAACTAACGGAGCGGGGTCAGCGGATGCTGAGGTGCATAACTGCAAAGAGGTGGCCAACTTTCTGCAGAGTCAATCGCTACAGACCTTCAAACTTCATGTGGCCTTCAGATTAGCTCAAGAACAGTGCTTCAGCAGAGAGCTTCATGGAATGGGTTTCCATGGCCGAGCAGCTGCATCCAAACCATACATCACCAAGTGCAATGCAAAGTGTGGGATGCAGTGATGTAAAGCACGCCACCACTGGACTCTAGAGCACTGGAGACGTGTTCTCTGGAGTGATGAATTGCGGTTATCCATCTGGCAATCTGATGGACGAGTCTGGGTTTGGTGGTTGCCAGGAGAATGATACTTGTCAGACTGCATTGTGCCAATTGTAAAGTTTGGTGGAGGGGCGGTTATGGTGTGGGACTGTCTTTCAGGAGCTGGGCTTGGCCCCTTAGTTCCAGTGAAAGGAACCCTGAATGCTTCAGCATACCAAGACATTTTGGACACACAGACTGCCTGTACGTTCCGGGTGTGCTTTCCTTTTCTATTTATATAGTCCATGGAGTTGACCAATGGCTGTTTAATTTCAATGTGGGTGCCGTCAACTGCTCCTAAACATTGGGGTATGCCATGAGCATGGTGAAAGCCCTCGACCAAATCCGTGGCATTTTGCTCCATAAACGGTAGTTTAACATATCTGGGACCAAGGTGGATGGAGATGGCCCTGCAGGTCTGCCTGAAGTTTTCTCCTCTGCCTCGGTAAATGCATTATGGGTTATTTGGCTGGCCCAAGTCCATAGACGGTCCACACGAGTCCGGTCCTGATGCATCCTCGATAATGTGGGCGGAGTGACAACACATCCAGGTATTTCATCCATAGAGCGCAAGTACAGAAAAGTATGCATATTGAGAAGCAATGACACATGACGTTACATTCACTTCAAGATGGCAAAGAGACCTGAAAAATCTGTTAATTCTGCAGCTAAGCTCCCAAAGATAGAGCAACAGGACACTGGCCTCAGGGAGAAATTCATGCTGCTGGCGGTAAGTTTTAAATAACTATAAAACTACATATTTTTTTTCCTTAACAACCAACACATATACTCCTCTCAGTACAAATAGTTATCATGGTAGTAACAATATATAATCCTACACTTTCTTTTTACAGTATGCTTGCAGAGATGACAATGTGTCCTGCAGCACCCCTGCAGCGAGGACAGTGGCTGTTGGAGCTGACATTGTAATGGAGCTGAACAAAAATGAAGACATCAAGCAATCTTCAATTCAAAAACAACAAAGAAAAGAAATTCAAGAAATTCAAAAAAAGATCAACAAAATAGCTACAAAATTAAAAAAGAGAGGATGGAGGAGGACCGCTGCAAGGTTAGTACTAGCTAACAATGGGTAGCTCAACTCCATCAGTCATGTAATAGAACATGAGAATCGTGCAGCAGCGACAGAATTCCACATTAACGAATCAATGGTGCGGAAGTGGAGGAAGCAACAAGATGACCTGCACCAAGCAAAGAAGACTAGACAGAGTTTCCGAGGGAATAAAGTGAGATGGCCACAGTTAGAGGACAAACTCGAACAGTGGGTTGTTGAACAGAGAGCGGCAAGTAGAAGCGTCTATACAGTCACTATTCGAATGAAGGCAACAGCGCTGGCATGAGAACTTAACGTCAATGAATTTAGAGGCGGTCCTTCTTGGTGCTTTCGGTTTATGAAAAGATGTAATCTCTCCATCCGCACACGAACTAGTGTTTCACAGCAACTGCCAAAAGACTATCAAGAAAAGCTGGCGACTTTCCGCGCATACTGCAAAAACAAGATCACTGAAAAAAGATCCGGCCAGAGCACATCATCAACATGGACAAGGTTCCACTCACCTTTGATATTCCTGTGAACCGCACTGTGGATAAAACGGGAACACGTAAGGTGAATGTTCGCACCACAGGGAATGAGAAGTCATCCTTCACTGTAGTTCTCGCCTGCCAGGCTAATGGCCAGAAACTTCCACCCATGGTTATTTTCAAGAGGAAAACCATGCCAAGAGAAAACTTTCCAGCCGGCGTCGTCATCAAAGCTAACTCAAAGGGATGGATGGAAGAAGAAAAGATGAGTGAGAGAGAAATTTATGTCCAGAGACCGGGTGGCTTTTTTCACACGGCTCCGTCCCTATCGATTTATGACTCCATGCGCTCCCATATCACCGATGGTGTCAAAAAACAAGTGAAGCACACTAATTCGGTGCTTGCCGTAATTCCAGGTGGATTGACAAAAGAACTCCAGCTGCTAGATATTGGTGTCAACAGGGCTTTCAAAGCTAGACTGCGAACTGCGTGGGAGCAGTGGATGACAGAAGGCGAACACACATTCACCAAGATGGGGAGACAGCACCGAACGACATACGCCACACTCTGCCAGTGAATCTTAAATGCCTGGGCTGATATATCAGTCTCAACTGTGGTCCGAGCTTTCAGGAAGGCAGGAATTGTCGCTGAACTTCCAGAAAACAGCAGCGACATTGACTCGGACAATGACGACTTTGACAAGACGGAGCCGGGCATTTTGGATGCCACATTCGCCCAACTATTCAATTCGGACACTGAAGAAGAAGAATTCGAGGGATTCGTGGATGAGGATTAAACTGATAAACTGAGTTTTACGTGTTTCTTTTTTGTGTTTACGACTGAACAAGGTTGGTCATATTGTGAATATGGAGATTAATGTTTGAACAGCGTTGAGTTATTGTTGTTATATTGTTATTGCTTTGCACTATTTCGAAAGTTACTATACTGACAGTCAATAGAAACTTTGAGGTAGAAATGTACGCAGAATTCTACTTGTAGGGGGGTTGTAATTATTCATTGTGGATTTACTGATGATCTAGTACCCTGGTAGTTGAGATAATGATGAGTTATCATTTTGTCATGATTCATTGCACATGGGTTGGTCACTTTGCAAAAGTGAACCAAATACACACCAAGCAATACTCAGTGAGTATCTGCACAATTTGAGAATGGGTTTTGAAGGCCTATATAAAGGCCCAAAAAAGGCCACCATTGTTAGTCCAGTGAACAGCATCATGCAGCGTCTATGGTGGAGGCCGGTTTGAGCTACAGTGATGTAGCCAGGCGTATGGGCTGTTCCCAACCCACAATCAGAAGCCTGGTCCAAAGCATGCGCCGACGGATTGCTGCCTGCATCGAAGCAAATGGAGGCCATACTCGGTATTGACTGTTGTGACTTTGTGTTTGGCAGGTGCCGTTTTCTTTTGTGAAATTATTTATTTTGAAATCATTCTTGAAACTTTAGATTTTTGTTTCTGTATGCCAATATGCTAAACAAATGATTCCTATGAAGAAAATCCAATTTCGGGCTTCAAAATAAAAATTATGTTGAAAAATATGGTCTCAAAGTTTTTAATGACTGTCAGTGTATATTGTGATTGCACTAACGTTTGATTTACCGTAACGGTATCACACTGTTCCTTTTATGTGTTTACTGAATCGAAGAAAAGTTCCCCTCCACTTCGTGATAAAAAAATTGCACTACCTGTTATACCTTGCTGTTGTTAAAAGATAAACTGTGTTGCAAAAATACTACGTCACTGACATTACCTCGGTAAAAACAATAAAACGGCTGTTTATTCATTTTGAGAGTGAACGGAGTTGTCAGAACGCTTGACACAGCGGATTAATAAAGTTTGTTCTGCAAAAACTGCTATTTTATGGTCATTTCAACACAAAACCCTGAGCTCCTCTGACATTCAAGAGCGAGCGGCAGACTTTAGAAACACAGATATGTAACGGACACGTAGCGAGGAGAAGCGAGGCACAAACACCAGTTTAATATTTGGAACAGACCTTTATTTTCTAAAAAACAAACAAACACAGAACTGAAATTCAAGCGGAGTATGTCCATGACTCAGCGTAATAAACAATCCACCGTCAGTCTTCTCTTCTCATTCATTATCAACACGTATCTCATGGGATGCTAAGTGCTAACATTAGCTCACAGGCTGGTCCGGGCTTCTTCTCTTGCTTATTGTTAGAGCAATACAGCACACCCCTAAAGGTCTGGCATGTGATCTGATCTCTGGAAACGGCTCTGTGTAGATGGCAGAAATGGCTTCGTCTTGTAGCTTCTATTCTACAGGGTGACCCAAAAGTTTGGAAACAAATGAAAATTCTAATCCAAATAATATGTTATTTCAATAAATCAGTACCACAGATATATTCAGAAGAGTAACAGATTAGTGTAAAACAAACATATTTTGACATGTTCATGTTTGTTTCTTATACAAAGTTGTGAACGTTTCCACCAACTGGTTACACTGGTTACACTGGTATCTTCTGGAATGTATCTTCATTCATGCTTATGAAGGTTCTTCAAATTGGCCAGTAAATGTTGCCTCATAGTACTTTTGGATGTCTAAAAAAATTAAAACTGTCAGATACTTTACCATCAAGAGTTTTGAAATCTGACACTGATGGCCTGCATCTTGAAGTTATGCTCCAGCATACCTGTACCTTATGGTTCTATTAATTTTCTTCCGAGTTATTGCACTCGGCAAATACTATACTTTTAATTTATTTGATTATGCTATAACAAAAATGGGTAAAATAAGAGTGAATTCATGCACCCCCAACTCAAATAGACACTGCAGTTTACTTGGTTTCCAAACTTTTGGGTCACCATGTATGCGCCTTATAATGCGGTGCACCCGATATATGAAAACAGTTTTCAAATAGGCCATTCCTTGAAGGTGCGCCTTATACTCCGAAGCGCCTTATAGTGCGGAAAATACTGTAAATGTGGCTGCACTTTGCTCTAAGTTGGTTCTTTTATTTCTTCCATTTTAATCTCAATTTTGACTTCTTCTCAAAGTCACATTATCTCAGTTTTTCTCCTAAGGGGGGTTTAGGAGCTATAATTCAGATTGAGATGATCTTAAGATGAAAGGCAATTGAGATCTGTTACGGCAAGTGCAAAAAGCTCAGAAACAGGAAACGAAGATGCAAACTGAGGAATACGGTTTAATAATGCTTTTTATTTACAACACAAAATAAACTACGAACCCGGAAGAGGAAGTACAACTGAACCATAAGGTAGGAACAGATCTACGAACCCCCTGAAAGGGATGGAGGGCTGACTACAACCAAAAGAAAACTTAAACCAAGGTTAACCCACGTTTGGTACAACCAAGGCAGGAAAACGAATTAGAATACAGAAATAAAATTAATACCTAGACTACAGAATCCCATGATACAAAAACCCCAAGACTAAACGCTATTTTACACTATGCATAAAATACATTTAGCATAAGTCTAAACACGGAATGTGACTTGGAAAATTCCACATGTAAAACTACTGCGTTAACTCATAATCTGGTGTTACTGGGGCTCGAGAATTTAGCTGACTCTAAATGGGGGGGAAACGTTGGACTTGGGACCAGGCTCCATCCAGTTTCCGTGCTTTCAGCTGTCTGACACAGAGTTGGTGTCTTTATGTTTGTGGAGTGAAGTGAAAGGCTGGTGTCCTTTGTGGTGTTACTCATCCCCAAGGCAAGCTGGCAGAAGGTGAGTAGCAGAATCCTTGGAGGAACGGAGAACCAACAGGCAACGGAAACCCAAGAAATCCAGACAGCAACAGTAGGCTGGAGTCAGCTTCTAAACACAGAGAACAGGATTACTGATGGTACTAGCTAAAGGGCAAAGACTGCTCTACTCCCAGTACCGACAGTCCAGCTTCGAAAGACATCGGTACTGGGTACTTCGAAAGAAGATGTGAAGAAACTGATTCAAGAGGTGAAATAAGAACTGGACTTTTTCTTTATTCCTCCTGTATAAAAACACTTAAACAATAAAAAAATATCAATAAATCAGAAGAACGAGGCTGCAGGAAGAAATTTTAAGTCCTAAGTTACTTATTAAAGACAATTTAGTCTGTTTTTATGGAGAAGCCAGAGTGAGCAATCCAGTGGTTCCCAATTGCCCCAGATCTGCAGATTGCCATGAGCCACACACACCTAGGAGAAAGAGAGAGCAGGGCCGGAGGAGGAGAGAGTACCACCAGAACCCACAGTCCTAAGCTGTGGCTGTGACACTCTCTTATAACTCCTTTGTGCTCCTCCTGGCTTTTTAGGAGCAATAAGCAGGATATGAAGGAGATCATAAAGATACAATGATGAGATCTCATCTATGACTTACATTTCTCTTAAAAGTCTCAAAAATTCAGGCTCACATTGTCTCAGTTTTGTTCCTAAGGTGGGGGTAAGGAGCAAAAAACAGACTGAGGTGATCTCAGAAAAATACACAATTGAGACTGAAAAAATCTCATAAAGATCTTCAAATGAGATCTCCTTGCTGTCTTGAGAGTTCAAGAAAAGACTATCTTGAGCCCAAAAGTTTTCCTCTGGGTGGTAGTATACAGCAGGCTCGTCATCAAGCCTCTGCAGAAGCCTGATGATGAGCTGATCATTTCAGTCAGGTGTGTTGGAGCAGGGAAGCATCTAAAACATGCAGGACATGGGGTCCTGAGGAACAGGGTTGAGAAACACTGGTATACAGAGCCTGTTGCTTTACTGAACAGCATGCGTTATGGTAAATAGCGTCAGCGAGCTGTCTTCGGCACAAAAGACAGCGGTGATCAGTGATTATTTAAAAAATGACACGAAAGCTCATAGCAAAACAAAATGTTACATTTTTAGTGTGATTTTAACTGTTGTCTGAGACTGTAGCTAATGTTAGTCCTTATTTTTGCACATTTTGCCATGCGAAAACATGTCTCAGTATGCAGACTGTTTCCTGATTTGTCTAGTTGTCTGTGTGCCCAGGAGTTTGCTATATTTATTACATTTCTTCCTTAAAATTTGAATTTGCTTTGTCAAACTTTTCCCAGAAAAAATACTAGTGCAGGTGAAGTACAACCAACAACAGAAGTGTGTGAAGCTAGATGAAGTTGGAGGACAGTATGACTTTCTGTAATTTCATGAAAAAGGGTGTACGAGTTAACGGATATAAAAATCACTGAATTCAGCCTGAATAAACATCTCAATTGTTTAAATATTGTTTAATTATTTGTACTATACATTAATATAAAACAGCTTTAAAACATTGGTTTCTGCCTTCACTCATTCTAAATTGCTTTAAAATGGATTAAAATCACTTGATTTGGATGAAAAAACAGCCAATTTGGCGCATAAACAAATAAATATCAGCAATTTCAACTAAAAATGCAGTTAATGAGGGATAAAATTTGTTTATTTAACTTAATTTGTTTGGATGAGGCAAATGAGTGCAAAACAATTAGAGTCAATACAGAACAGCTGCATAGAGAGTGCTTTTGTTAGTGGCTGGAGGAATTTGCCCATACATGTTCCTGGGCTGCACAGTATAAGAGACCAGTCTGCAGTACAGACAGGCCTCACTCTGGCTCAGACTTGGGAGAGCATGAGCATTGTCTCCACAAATCAACTTCACTTGTTTTGCATTGAAATTTGTGTGTGCTAAGGCTTAGAAAGGCCCTTTTCAGGGCCAAAACATCACACACATAGCTGAAAGTAGTCAACTGGGGATTTTGTCTGGGTTAAAATCTTGATTTCTTTTTAAATTTAGCTTGAAATTGCCTGGGAATAATTCATTAACTTGAATTTGATCATTTGGCATCCAAAATGAATAGTTTCTGGGAATTTACAATTAATCACTCATTTTACTGATTAAAAGGCATATTCTGCTAAACTTGGAGCACAAACCCAGAGGAAATTTTTTTTATTTATTTATTTTTGCTTAAGGTAACCTTGCCTCAACTGTCAAGAAAATAGGGAGATCTCAATTGAATATGTACATGACATTTCTTTAATTTCAATTTTGTATCTTTTTATTGAGCCTATGGTCAAATTTGGGGACATAGGAAATTTGCATGAACACGTTATGGGGAACCACATCTGCATGAACATGAGCATTTCCTTCCATCCACCAGGTGGTGCTATGACTACGGCTGTATATCTGCATGTGAATGTCATCAGTAGTGATGTTACAAGATGTGCCGAGGCTTCGAAGCCTGTGTCGAGTAATGGAGTGGGCGTTTCCACGAAGCGCGTATCGAGGCTTGCTTCATTTAGGGGAGGAGCCAAAAATTATGACATTCAAAGCCTCGTGAGCTGGTCGTACTGCTTGACTGGTTCAAGCGGCAGCGAAACGCAATGGATTCCCAGTTCACATTTGTTGGATTTTTGTCTGCTGTATCTTTGCCTGCAATCTGTTTGAGATTCTTTTTCTCCATAGAAGAAGACCAAAAAGAGAAGATTCTCCCCTTTCTGGGAATACTTTGACCTGATTTCACCTAATAAAGTGGCACATAACAATTGAAGTTTAATATGAGTATCTGTGACAACACTGCACAGCGCTTGTTCTAATGTTTAATTTTTTTTAAATTTTTTTTTTTAGTATTTCAAAAGTTGAAGTGTTCCAAGGAGCTGGAGGAATATTGTCCAAAAAACCACCTGAATCCCAGCATTGTGGAAAAAAATATGTATTTTTTTTAATAAAAACAAATACAATGCTGTCCCTACTTTTGTTTTTCACTGGTACCACAAGCAGAGTCACAAAACAAAAAGTAGCACAAGCACATTTTATTTATGTCGCCCATATTACAATTAAAAGTATTTTAACATTTTACAGAAAACCAGAACCTGACCCCAATCAAACAGTCAAACTACAAATATCAAATCTCTCCCCATTTTTTTTCCATTTCCCCCCTCTATCTCTGCTATCAGGAAAGACAGACGCTATATTAAGTATGTTACTTGTTTATTGGCATTATCATTTCAACACAATTCAAAGCTTCACATAGCAAAGCCAGCGTGTCATTATAGGTACTCTGCCTGTTTTACTATATTTGTCCACTTGATGGCGCAATAGAGCAAATGACGCACCATGAAGCTTCGAGTGATGGGTGAACCAATTGGATGGAAAGCCTCAATGCTTCATGAAGCTTCATCTCACCATCACTAGTCATCAGGGCAGGACTCCAATAATGCTTGTAAAGTTTGAGGCAGATTGACGTATGTACAGGCCAATTACGCAGCATTTCCTATTTCATGCAAAATGTCAAAATTTCACTGGATACCATTTCCACACCCTGATATTCCATATGAGACTGGTCCGTCTGAGCTTGTCACATGCAACACATTTCACACATTTCAGCATGAGATGTGGAGACTCCAACAGGTTCTGAGGTGATGCTGACTCCCAGCATGATATGACAGTGCACAAAATATTGTGCATTGCACAGTTTTATATTGTAGTGTTGTGTATATAGTTGTGTTCCCATTGTTATAATATCGTTGCTGTCTTTTGTATATAAACTCCTGTATTTCCTGGTGTGTTTGTGTTCTACCCAATTCATCTGTAAATTTTGTAATAAATCTGACCTTTGTTTTTGCAACAGTGCCTTTAGTGTTTTTTCACATAAATATCTGTATAATAAGGATCAAACGGACACAGATCTTTTTTCATAGTTAGCCTAAAATAACTTGATTTGAACAGAATTTATTCAAAACCATTTCATAATTGATCAAATGGGGCTTGTTATTTGTTGGGTGTCTGTTAGACCAATCAGCTCCAGGGGATGTCGGTGAATAATGTATTGCAGGGGTCGGCAAGTAGATGTGGCTTCGGGCCAAAATGTTTGTAAACAATCGAACAGCGGGCCAACCTGCGGGGGGGGGGGCGATACCGCGAGCAGCGGAGCTTCTACAGCTGATCGCTGCTGCTTGGGACACACGTCTCAATTCTGATCACAGATGTATTAAAAATGACTCCCGAGACACACATTTTGCACACACTGTTGCTGAGTGAAATCTAGCTGGTACAACCGTATAGCGCAAACGCGGAAATGCCTGGCAGCAGCCGACCACGAGAGTTTCGTGTTGTGGTGACGGACTGGCTTGGCTCCGTGCCAAATCACATTTTCAAAATCATCTGGCGGGCCAGATATTATTCCTGACGGGCCAGTTTTGGCCCACGGGCCGCCAGTTGCCGACCACTGATGTATTGGATAGAAATAGCTTTTTTTTTTTTTTTTTTTTTTCCACATGGAAAGAAGTTTTTTTTTTGTTTGTTTGTTTGTTGTTGTTGTTTTTTTTTTTTGCATCAGTGTACACTCTAAAAAGTAATTCTGTGGACCTTTTGTCATAACTTAAATAAATATATTGTTGTGACATAAAAAATCAAGTTCTGTAATCCAGTTAGACTTTTTACTTGTAAATGTTATTTTTTTTTTGAGCTCGGATGACCTAGAAATAATGCCTTTTGATTCAATACACTACCATCACCTTGTCAGAGCTTAAAAATTTCAGTTCATCATGAAACAGTTGGATTTTAAGTTCTGCTAATGTAAAAAATTATTTGATGACGTGTAAACGGCCCACAGTCTCTCTTTCCCGCATGCGCGAGCAGCCATGTTTAAGGCCAGAGTGAGCACATGGTGAGCAGCCGAAGGACAGCCGAAGCTCAATGAAGCATTTTGGTGAACCGTAAGTAATTTTATGCTTATTTGCATTCGCTCAGGATTCTGTTGATGATAGCCTACTGTAACTGAATATCGAAATCTGGAAGTCCTTACTTTTAAATGCGTGCAGTGTTGGCAGTCTGTGTGCCGAGGTGAAGTTAGCTAGGTGATGCCTGTACTGACTTCAATGCGGGAGGAATTGGTTAATTTCGGCATGTGACTAGTAAACCGGCGCACAAATAGGTTGTGTGTTGGCGAGTTGTATTTATTATTTCGTCTTATCTGAATCACAGTCTAATTCTGGGTTACCAGCCGTCCCTTAAAATACCGAATTGTCCCGCATTTGAAACTAAAATACGCAGTCTGTATTGAATCCTAAGGAGGTGACAGCCTGTGAGAAGCTCACCTGCTTGGGATTCAGTGGTAATGTTTTTTCCTGTGGATTAAATTAAATGTATCAATGGATAATATTGATACAATTTTATGAAATGGACAGCTACATTTATATTTACAAATGTATTGATAATACGATGTAACCCGCTCATCAGGCTGTCGTCTGACCAGGACGACAGGCACACATATTACGCGCCTACGGAGAAAGAGCACATTATGACGGCCCTCTGGGCTCCCAAAATATGAGAAAAGTTAAACAGGGCTATGATAAAACCGACAGAGAGGGACGGGGTAGCTAAAGGAGTTCATTATGATTCATAAACGAACCAGCAGACACCGTGGTGCGCTCCGTAACGGCACAGCCATGCGTCCTAACGCACACACACCTTCAGGTCTGTGTGGACAGGTCTGACTGTCCATGACTACACAGATAAGTGTTTCTCTTAAGTTTTATGGAAGAAAAGAATCAAACACTAGTCATTTAAATTGCTATAAGCCCACTACTGCTTTGTTTATATTGATTTAGGGGAGACCGGGGATGGTTGCAACACTTGATGAGTTCTAATACCACAGTTTTCTCCTGTCAGTATAAAATGGGAGACACATGATTTCATTTACTCCTCCATGATCACACACAGGTACTGACAAGGCTGTAAACAGTTGTCTGTAAAACCCTGATCCTAACACCTTTTAATTTCTTCTTCAAGGATGTGGAGGAGCTCGATGCAGACCCTGCCATGCAGTGATGAAGATTGCCATCATCGGTGATGGGTGTGCAACCATCATTGTTGAGGGAAACGAGATCCTGCAGGGGATTGATGTTGCCAGATCTTGTGCCTTGCTGATGGAGCAATCTTTGCCAGGAGAACGCAGCCTACAACTTCTGCTGTTTGCACTTTAAATGATTTAGTGCTGCTGTTAAGGATTTAGTGTTATTCATAATTTTAATAAATGGTTCTTATTAATTTTAATATTTCTGTCTGAATTTTTGTTCATTTTGAACACCAGGAGAGTTTCTTAGCTGCTGAACATAACCTTACTATAGGACAGGACTTAACTTGACTCTTGCAGAGATCAGCTAATTAAGTTCATGTTACTTAGAAATTTGTTTAATTGTGGCTAAAAAAGCTTCTTCACCTTACTTAAAAATTATGTTGGATCAACTTAAAAACTTGCATTCAAGTTGACAATTAAGTTGTTGTTACTCAGAAATGCATTTTTGTTCGGACTAAAAGGTAATTCAACATACTCAAAACATTGCTTTGACTTAATGTAATTCTGCCAGCTATTGGCTCAACTTAAAAATTCCAGTGGGAATGGTTAACATAAGTTTTTATGTTGACCCAGTGTTTTATTTATTAGAGTGTACATGTTTATTCTATGCATCTTAGTATGATTCAGCTGCAAGCAAAAGTCAAGTTATAACATTTTTATTTTTGAATTTGAACAAATATTTTAACTATTTACATCCCAAACCATTGTTTGCTGCTGCGACCTTTGGGGGTTCACTCTCTGTGTGGACATAAGACAGTTATTTTTAGCAAATAGTTGGCGCAATTGTGTGAAAGTATACACATACACACACCCATTGTTGTAGCAGTGGTCCTTCTTTATCCTCCTTTTTCTTTTTTAATTTTTGTGTTTCTTCAATTTGTTTTTTCTTTCTTGTTGAGGTGTGTCTTATTTTCTCATTTTTGTTGAGCTCCTTTATTATCTCTGTTATCCAGAGCCACTGATCTCGCTGCCAGGTTGCTGTGGGAAATGGTTTCATCTCTGCAAGCATACTGTTAAAGAAAGGATAGGATTACATATTGTTACTACCATGATAACTATTTGTAACAGTTAATGCATGTCAGTAGAGGTAACATGTCAGTTTACAGGTTGTTAGTAAGTCTTACAGTTGACATGTCTACATAACATGTACAAGAGGAGTATATGTGTTAGTAGTTAATATTTTTATGTTGTAAATGGAGCAAATGGGATCAATCAATTTTAAGTTTTTTTTAAAGGATTTTTTATGGATTTGTTGAGTATTATGGCTCTGATTGTACTGAAAGATCTAAGAGTGACTTTTAATGCAATAATATATGGGTGGTCTGAAAATTCTTTTCTACCACTGTAGACATCAATGCAAGTCAGGAAAAGAAATGATGTAATTTTATAGAGTTATTTAAAGCTTACCACCAGCAGCATGGTTTTCTCCCTGAGGCCAGTGTCCTGTTGCTCTATCTTTGGGAGCTTAGCTGCAGAATTAACAGATTGTTCAGGTCTCTTTGCCATCTTGAAGTGACTGTAACGTCATGTCTCATTGCTTCTCAATATGCATACTTTTCCGTACTTGCGCTCTATGGATGAAATACCTGGATGTGTTGTCACTCCGCCCACATTATCGAGGATGCATCAGGACCGAACTCGAGTGGACCATAGACTGTCTATGGACTTGGGCCATCTAAATAACCCATAATGCAGAAATGGAGAAAACTTTCAGAGCCAAGACCTTTTTTTTTTTTTTTTTTTTTTTTTTGTCAACACTGTTATCGTAAAACAAAATGTAGTTTTAAGATTAGTTCAGGCAAGAAAGTAATTGTGTATATACGTGAAATGTGAGATCAATTTATCAAAATAGTCAGATTAAAAATTTGATTTAATGATATTGGAGATGTGAGCATCATGGTTAGACTGCTGTGACCAAACGGTTAGAGCTCAATGGAGTCGTTGAGAGCGGCTTTATCTTGACGTGTGTCATATAAATAATTTTCACTTGGGGCTGGTGCAAATAAAAATTATATTATGGATTTTGGCAAAATATGTCTTGGGGTTCATTGGTAAAGGGGTCCGTAAACATGGTGTGCTTGAAAACAGGGCAGTGGGTGTGCTTATGTAACAAGTTCTGAGTTTTTATTGAGAAATAATAATGTATCAACAGTTTTGGGACTCAAGCGGTTCCTTCTTTTAGTCACCATCTCCCCAGCCTTAGAAAAAACCCGTTCACATGGCACAGATGGGGCTGGGGTACACAGGAAATGTTTCGCTACATTGTACAAGTTTGGGTATACAGTTCCGTGGGTGGCCCAGTAAGCCAGTGGGTGTGCCGTTCTTTCTATGGAAGGATCAACCAGGTAGTGGTTCACTTTGACAATTGCACTGGCTTTGTGTTTGCCAGTCTCTACTCGCATCTTCATCCAATAAGCTCCACAGTTGAACTGAAAAATATTGAAGATCATCATCACCACAAACGTCATTAGTCATTCCTTATTCATAATAGAATTTAAAAAAAAAAAAAAAAAAAAACTTGTGGAGGGTGCTGCTGGTGGTGGAGCATGAGGCTATGGTGGTGCTTGTGACGTGGATGGCTGCTGCTGCTTGGCATTCTTTATGTTAATGATTGTTGTTCTTTCCATTACTAAACACTCTTTGACAGCAGCTGCCACTCTCTGATTGGTGAATCCAAAAGTTTTGAATCGCGGGTCCACAGTGAACTGCTTTTTTTTTTTTTTTTCTTTGTCTTGCAGTCTGTCAGCTAAGCATCTGACGAGGTTCTGAGCCAGTTGTTTTGCCACGGGGGTGATGAGCTTGGAATAGAGTTGTTCAGTTGTGTGTCTCAAAACACAGTAGAGGGGGGTGACTTTTGATCCTGACATTCTTCTCTCCTCTGACAGCTCCACATTCGCCACCAGGAATGCGACCAGCAGCTGAAATGACAGGAAAGTCCATATTATCTTAATGCATAGACTGTGTGGTGAAGTTGATTTCATTATCCAGTCTAGTATGTTGCTCTGAGTGGGTAAACTCTTCTGCAATGATTATACAATAAACCAACTAGACAATTTGGATTCGAGCATCATTTTTTTTCAGTGGCTTTCTATTACATACCTTGATGCATTCCCCTGTGACTTCATGCTGCTGGTTGGTCAGAGGAGTCAGGTCTGTGTTGAGTGATGACAGAGCTAATGCCATTGCATCTCTCTACTCAAGCATTTCCAGGGTGCTATTTCAGCGAGCGTCCACTTCAAATTTGAGTTTCTTCATATTGCGACCCAGTTGCTGCTGCATGTGGCTCAGCCTTTCTTTTGCTGTTGTGCTTGTTTTAAAGTAACTGACTATCCTCCTGCTCAATACTCTAATTTCATCCAGTCCAGAAGTGGCTTCAATGGAGTTCTTTACAACCAGGTTTAAACAGTGTGCAATGCATTTGGATTGCCTCAAATTCAGATTTTTTTCTGCAGCATTCATATGGCTCGCTGAGTCAGTCACAATGCATCTAATTTTGTTTGCAAGACCCCACTCTGCTATCATTGCTGCAATTTCAGCAGCAATGTGAGCCCTTGGGAAAGGCTTGGCCCCCAGAAGAAGTGTGGACAGCTGGTCATTACGATTGACATAGCGGCAGGTGACAGCCAGATATGCCTCCATATTGGAGGTCCACATGTCCGATGTGAGGCTCACGGTCTCAATGCCCTGGATCTCTGCCTTGGCTTTCTCCCTCTCCTCCTGATACTTTGCAAAAAAACATGTCCTTGAGAGCCTTTCTTGTTGGAAGAGCATATGTGGGGTCCAGTTTTGCCACAAGCTCTTTGAAACCAACATCCTCCACTACAGAGAATGGCTGAGAATCCTTGACGACGAAGTTTACGAGAGCATCGTCAAGTTCTCGCTTTCTATTGCCTGAAAATTTTCATGTAGACAATACAATGCTTTAAGTTACATTAAAAAATACTGTTATTGAAATTTATCACAGGGCAATATAAACCAAACTTACAAGCCATAAGTAATTCTTTGTAAATGTCATGAACAGGCCTACCTGGCTTACTGGCAGCAGCCTGTTCTCCGGCGCCGGTTCCCTCTCTCCTGCATGCTTGCGCCTCAAATGCCTCAGCATGGATGAGTTGTTGTTGTTGCTATATGCCAGCCTGGCATCACACAGCAGACACTGGACCTGTGAAACAATCAGTTACCAAGGTCAATCATAATATGAATACATTCAAGTAATTCTATTTTCTACAGCATTGTACATAAGGTCTTGCCAATGAGTTTTCCAATGTAAATGCAGATGAAATAAAAATAACACTCGTAGCTACCTTATTATCCGGCAGCAATTGAAAATCATCCCATGCACGGGACCTTTTTCTGGCATGGTGGTAGCATGGTGTAGCATGCTGTTTAAAAGCTGAAATGGCCCAAAACTGATTTGTCTTCCTCCATGTAAGGCAGATGGGATGTTTTCAGGTCATATCTGATGAGTATCTGTCAGACTTGGTCTTCATCTGCCTCAGATCTGATCTCTGTCCGAACCCTCAGCTGAGTTTATAGGCTTGCTTTAAATGTCACTTCGCTGAGCATGTAAAAAAAAAAAAAAGCAAACATGAAGATAATCACTGTTTCATGTGGGCAGACAACTTTTTTTTTTCTTTTTTTAGTTTTACAGTTCATTCTCTTGGTGAAATACAACTTAACTGTATCAGCTGATGTTTTTTTAATGGTTTGGAAACATCAGTGGACCTGAAAGTTGGCAATGAAATGGAAAATGGCTTCATAATGTTATAGCTGCATGTCGGTTGATATTTTGGCACGATGTCTCAAACTCTGCAGTTGTCTTTGTAATTGAGCTCCTCTTCACTTGGCCTTTTGGTGCCGAGCTCTTCAGCGATGAGCTGTTCCACATTGAGCTCCTCATCACATTCCCGGCATCACAAGAATAAAAACTTTCTCCTCCAGTTCAGCCATCTGAGATATGGCCACATACACACTATATTATTTGTCTGTCTTGCATCACAGAAGCAGCAGCTTTGTACAGTTTGCTATTTGCAGGCCAGGTTTTTCTCTCTTAGCGGTTTTACCTAGTTTTATTTGCAGATGTTTTTAACTACTATTTGGGCAAGGAGGGAGTCCAGTACGAGGCAAGGTGCAGGACGGGAGCCAAGGAGGGGTTCCGAGGAGGGACACGATGCAAGAAGGCAGCCAAGGGGGAAGTCCGAGGATGGGCATGATGCAGGACAGGAGCCGAAGATGGAATCCGGAAAGGGCTCGCGGGAGGCAGGCGGTACAGGAGAGGATCCAGACAGCGGAGTTGTTTTAGGCGAAGAGAAAGACAACAATCGTTAGAAACAGATATTCTTACTGGGAACTGTGAAGAGCGAGAGGTAAACTAACTGTGCAGAGTCAACGATCTCGCGGCGTGTGGATGCAGGAACTGGTCTTTTATGGATTGAGGTGTAATCCGGATCCTAGGGATAGTATTCGGTCCGGCCGGGTGGCCCGTACTATAGGACGGCTCCTGGGCTGGACCGGCAGGAAGGGCTGCTCTGGAGGGCGACCTGAAGGCTGGACAGGTCGGGACTGGACCAGAGACAGGAACCATTCCAGAGGACGACCCGGGGTCTGGACGGACCGGGACTGGACGAGCCAGTGGAGCCACTCCGAAGGATGGCCCGGAGACGGTTCTGGTGAGAGGGACCTCTCCGGAAGGAGATCAGGGAGCTGGATCGACCGGAGAAGTCACTCCGGTCGGGGGCCCGGAGGCTGGGCGAGCAGAAAAAGCCGCTCAAAGCGACGCCCTGAAGACTGAACTGGCCGGATGGACCGCTCAGGGGGACGGCCCGGGGACTGGACAAGCAGGGTGGAGCTTTCTGAAGGGCGATCCGGGACTTGGTGAACGCTCCGCCAGGGAAGCTCCGAGGGTCGGACTGGGACCTGGTGAACGTGGAATTCTTCTAGGGACCGGGTCGGCGGCCAGACCGGGACCAGCAGTGACGAGGAGCCTTCGGAAGTCTTCCTGGAGCTGGGAGCTCCTCGGGAGGCGGGGCTGGAGCTGGGGCAGAGGCTTCCTCTGGGAATAGGGCAGTAGCCTGAGGCCCCTTCGAGGATGTAGCCGGAGCCAGAGGTTCCTCGGGGGACAGAGCTGGAGCCAAGGGGTCCTCCGAGGGCAGAGCAAGAACTGGGAGGTCCTCCAGGGCCCGAACTGGAACCGGTAGATTCTCCAAGAGTGGAGCGGGAGCCACTGAATCCTTCGGGGGCAGAGCGGGCGCCAGTGGGTCCTCTGGGGACAGGGGTGGAGGACCAGGGTCCGAGAGAGGGACGAGAAGGTCACCACAGCATCAAAACCCATTGGAGTGGTCGCGGCCGAGGCATCCCCAGATGTCGGAGCTCTGGCCAGCCCTCTCAGGACCCAATGAGTCATGCTGGCCTTATCCTGGGCTCGGGGGGAGGCGTCACGCCACCACATGACCGCCGAGAGGAGATCTGACAGTTTACATAAAATGGCTTCTAAAAAGAGCAAATGCTAATCCTTAATACTAAGGCACTGTTTCTTCTTATAATGAAATGACTAACATTAGACACTACAGTGGGGTGTTTTATTTTATTTTATTAGTTTTTTTGTGGAGACTGTCAAAACTCTGAGAGCAAAAACTGTGTAAGCATATCTAACTGTGTGACAGAACCGCGCATTATTCCCTACAGGGTGAACTTCTACTGAACAGAGGTAAGAATGACCTTATTTGATTGGCCACAATGTTTTCTTGTGGTCAATGACAATACATGATGCTTTTCTTATGTACAATGTGAGGAGATCAATCAGGAGGAAGACTAAGCTGATAAAAACCTGTCTTTTCTACACTGTCACTGATGCAAGCACTGTATGTATATGTATATGTCCAACACGGTCTCACGGGGATTCGTGAAACTGTTACGTAAATTTTTTGTTTCTTTTTCGTGCGCACCAACACGATTTCGTCATGTTTTTCGTGCCGCTCACCACGAAATGTTTTTCGTGTTGCTCACAACGAAACCCGCTGTGGTAATCACAGCTGAAAGTGGTTTATACCAGCGGATTCATGACGATCTAAGCTGTCCATCGGCGTATACTGCTTGTGTGATCGCGTTTGCGGCCGCCGGACATTCTTTAAATTCCTATGCAAATTGGTAAGTGTACCACCGGGTTATGGTTAGGGTTATGGTTAGGGACGATGTCATGCAAAATATAGCGTTGGATTCGCCATGGTTTTACATTAAAAATATAATACACACATTCGTTTGAAATACGTTCTGGGTGGCATGAAAAGTCCGCCGTTTAAAATACATTGGTGCGCATTTCGTGGTGAGCGGCACGAAAAACATGACGAAATCGTGTTGGTGCGCACGAAACCGAAACAAAAATTTACGTAACAGTTTCACGAATCCTCGTGAGATCGGGCTGATATGTCACAGTACCAGTTGTATTTTTGTTAGAGTTTGTATTTTAGTTGCATGGTTTGGAGTGGTTATTTTAATTGTTTAGTTTTTATTTTATAGTTGCATGGTTTTGTTTGTGGTGGTTATTTTGTTATGTTTCTATTTTGTAGTTGCATGGGTTTATTTTGAGTGTGCATATTTACTGGGTGGAGTGATCTTTTTTTTCTTTTTGTGAGTTGTAATTAGTGAAGACAGCTGGCACTGATTTAGCGGAGACTGCGATTGATTGGACAGAGCTACCTGAGCTGATGAAGAAAAGAGGGACACATGTGCAACAAGGAGAGGACTAACAGAGCGCACAAGGGGGAAACCGAGCAGAGGAGTAACAGGGCAGCCGTGAGTAGAACTGGGAACAGACGGGGAACAAAGTGGAGCGACACAAGAGTGGACCGAGCCAAAGAAACTCCACGCTACATGCAGTAAGCAGCGCTGGTTCGAGGGGAGAGGACGGAGGCGGACTGAGTCGGGTCGTGGCTGCACGGAGGCAGGAACGGAGGGCTGAAGTGAGCGACGGATGCCGAGGAGGATTGATACAACGCAGATTCCCAGATAAGTGAAGGGACGCGAACCATCCTACCCAGCAGTGTGTGTGTGGTTGGTTGTTTTTATGGTGTGCCGAAAACTGAGTGACGCTCCCTCTTCCACAGCGCTGCATCACGTCGGACCAGCCGTGAGGAGGACTCGGAGGTACGGAGGCCAAGGAGGAAGTGTGCGGCTCGTCACTCATCGCCCTGCGTCGCCTGTTCCCCAGAGAATATTCCCTTTGAGGGACTATTACACCGGCCAAGATAAGCATAGCCTCAAAAAGACCAGTGTGCTCTGTCTTATTGATCTGATGCCCCAACGGGACTGTTTTTTTTTTTTATAGATTTTAGTAGGATTTTAGTCTATTTTTTAAGAGATTGTTTTTACCTTGTGTTGTTGGTTTTAAATTGAGGAAATAAATGTCCTTCGTTGCTCATTGCATTTGTGCACGTTTTTTAACAGTGGAAAATCAAGTCTTTTGACTGCTGGTAAAGTATCTGAATCTGTGCAGTCCATGTGACAGTACGGCTTTTCTGGCGTTGTCAGCAGGATACCAGCTCCACTGTTAAAAAAAAAATATATATATATATATATACAAAAATGGACACAGCTCAGAGTAATAGTGGTTCTCCAACGGTTGCTCAGTTTGTGATGCCATGGTTTCTGGGGGCTGCTTGGATTCCTAAATTTTCTGGTGACAAAGCAAAATTTGTAGAATGGAAGAGTCAGGTGGAGGCCATGCTGAGGGCGCAAGGACTGAACCAGCAACAGCAGGCTGATTTTATTCTAGGTGCCTTAGAAGGAGAGGCTAAACGAGAACTGCAGCTCATTAGCCTTGGAGACAAAAATACTGGACAGAAGGTGCTAGATGTGCTGCAGAGACTTTATGCTAGACCTGCCTCTAAAGCTCAGCTGCGGGTTAGTTTTTTTTTTTAATTGTAGACAACAACCCACTGAAAATGTAAATGCTTTTATACTCAGACTGAGGGAGTCTTTCAGCAGATGGCAGGAACGAGATGAAGAAGGAACAGAAGAAAGTGATGATCTGTTGTTGGACCAGTTGATGGTCGGTCTCCAACCTGGATCAATCAAACAAGAGCTAAGCAGGCAGTTGAGGCGGAACCAACGTATGACCTTTGATGACTTGTGCAAAGAGGCCCGGGCCCTCGAACTGGAATCTCAAGAGGGGGAGGAGGCCGTTTTGGCACAGAGGGTTGCTGTTCCTAGAAATGCCACCATGAACATAGAGCAATTAAAAGGACAGATACGAGCTGAATTACAGCAGGAGTTGTTGGGAGAGATGAGGAAGGAGATGGTGGAGCAGATCAAGGCCCTTTCAACCAACTTAATGGGAGAGGTAAAAGCACATCTAGCATCTAAAGAAGTCCCTCTAACCTCTAATACTTTCCCTTCCAGTAGTCACACAGCTACCTCCCAGGTCCCGGAAATGAGACGAAGGCGCCCAGTAACCCCTACCTACCAATGGGATGCACAAGGCAGGCCTGTCTGCCTGCGCTGTGGTACGGCTGGACACGTTCAGCGTCACTGCCCCCAACGTTCATCCAGGCCTCAGGATTTTTAGTTCCCCCTGCAGCTGAGGGCCAAGCAGTGGGGGCAGTCAGCACAGATAAGGCGCCCAGATCACAGCCGAGGTCCGTCCTGGTGGGTGAGTGTCATGATGTGACTGTGAGAATGAATGGTTGTGAGATACCATTTATGCTTGATACTGGATCGCAGGTTACATTGTTGAGCCAAAGTCTGTATAAAAAGCACCTCCAAGGCACCTGTTTGACGAGTGTTGATGCCACCCCTTGGCTGACCCTTCGTGCTGCAAACAACCTTGAAATCCCCTATATTGGCTATGCTTTGGTGGACTGTGTGGTAGGAAGTGTTCAGGTTTTTGAAAAGGGTGTGATTGTTGTTGACGATAAATGCCTTGGTTCAGAGAAGGGCATACTTGGAATGAATATTATTAAACCTGTCTGGCATGCTCTCACCCAGGGTAATCACCCAGGGCTTTCAGCATTCAAAACAACCGTGCCTCCGACTGTTGGATGCCTCTGGTCTCGTGCCTTTGTGGAGTGTCAGCGAGCTGCCGCAGAGTGCCCTCCTCCCCCCTACCAAGGAGTTGCCAAGCTAACACGACAGCAGCCAGTCATTATCCCACCGCAGTCAGAGATGGTCTTGTGGCTACAGGTATCTGAAAGTGCTCCTAAGAAAGTATGTACTGTTATGGTGGAACCTTTTCTTAATGGTGACACAGAGTGGTGTGTGGGCCGCACCCTGGCTGATCTGAAGGACGGCAGAGTGCCTTGTAGAGTTTGTAACCCCAACCCGTATCCAGTTGAGGTCCCCCAACGCCAGCCATTGGCTCAGGTAACAGAGATTGCAGATGCAGACATCCAAGGGGAGCAAGAACTAGTTATTAACACAGTGGCACCAGATGTGGTAGAAGTGTCAGTAAGGCGAGTAGGAGTGGAAAACGGTACAGACCCGCAGGAGCCTCATCCAGTCTTGTCTTTACAGGGAGATGGACTTAGTTGTGAGCAGCAGGGGGTGATGATAAACCTGTTATGGAAATGGTCAAAGGTGTTTTCTAGCCATGACGAAGATTTCGGCCGGACCGGTGTGGTCAAACACCAGATACCAACAGGGTTAGCTCCCCCAAGCCGTGAGAGATACCGCCCTGTCCCCCAAGTTTGTACACTGAACTACGAGCCTTGTTGCAGAATATGTTGGACACTGGTGTAGTGAGAGAGAGCTCGAGCCCCTGGGCAGCCCCTATTGTGCTGGTGAGAAAGAAAGATGGGAGTTGGAGGTTCTGTGTCGACTACAGGAGGTTAAACGCAGTTACCCACAAAGATGCCTACCCACTACCTCGTACTGAGGAGTCACTGACTGGACTGAAAGCAGCCAAGTGGTACTCCACCCTGGACTTGGCCAGTGGATATTGGCAAGTGGAAATGGACATGGCTGATCGGGAGAAGACTGCTTTCACCACCCCCTTTGGCCTGTACGAGTTTGAGAGGATGCCATTTGGCCTGTGCAATGCCCCAGCAACCTTTCAGAGACTGATGCAGCGTTGCCTGGGTAACCTGGTAAATGACTGTTTACTGATTTATTTGGATGATGTAGTGGTGTTTTCCCCTGATTTTGACAGCCATATCAGGCACCTCGAAGAAGTGTTTGAAAGGCTTCACCAACATGGGCTGAAACTGCAACCCAAAAAATGCCACCTGTTCCAAAGAAAAGTGACTTACCTGGGCCATGTGATCAGTGAGCATGGAGTAGCTACTGATCCAGAAAAGACTGCAGCTGTGAGAGACTGGCCAACACCTCAGACCGTCAGACAGGTAAAATCTTTTCTTGGTTTTGCTGGCTATTACAGACGTTTTATACCTGCATTTTCAAAGATTGCTATGCCCTTAAATGCTCTGACCCGTGGTACTGCCTCGACAGCAAAGAAGACGGCTTCTGTCATCTGGTCTCCAGAGTGCCAGCAAGCTTTTGACAGGTTGAAAGAGGCTTTGTTAAATGCACCTGTCCTTGCCTATGCTGATTTCTCTCTCCCCTTCAGGCTTTATACAGATGCTAGTTTTGAGGGTTTAGGGGCAGTACTTGCTCAGGTGCAGGATGGAAAGGAGAGAGTCATTGCCTATGCTAGCCGCAGTCTACACCCCCCAGAGAGGAATGACCAGAACTACAGCTCTTTTAAACTGGAGCTGTTAGCTCTTAAATGGGCTGTCACTGAGAAGTTTAAAGATTTCTTGTATGGTGTAGAATTCAGTCTTCACTGATAACAACCCCTTGGTGCATTTGGAGACTGCACGGCTTGGGGCTGTGGAACAGCGTTGGGCTGCTCAACTGGCAAATTTCAGGTACACCATCAAATATCGGCCAGGTACCCAAAACAGAAATGCAGACGCTCTATCCCGGTTGCCGGAGCAGAGTGAACCAGCCAGTCTGGTACGGACAAACCAGGTTCTGGCTGGTGCGGATCACACCTGGAGTGACCGTCAGGCTAGTGACCCTGACCTCCTCCAGATTCGGCAGTGGAAGGACCAGCAGGTGCCTCACCCCCAGGTATGTGACTCTTCATCTCTGTATTTGAAGCAGCTGCTGAAAGAATGGGGTAAAATTGTACTACAGGATGGTGTACTGAAACGGTCTCACATGGAAAGAGGTTCTGACCTCCAGCTTTTCCAGGTGATTATTCCCCAACACGGAACAAAAGGAGTGTGGAGAGACTACCACAATGAGATGGGACACCCCAACAGTGAACGGACCCTAACAGCCTTAAGGCAACGCTGTTATTGGCCGGGAATGACAAGGGATGTAAAGGAGTGGACTGAAACATGCCCTCAGTGTGTGTGCGCAAAGGTTGGACCAGAGGTGAGGGCACCATTACTGTCAATCACTACTTCATATCCATTTGAAGTTGTGGGGGTGGACTACCTGTCTCTGGGGCGCTCAGGTGATCAGTACCCCTACATCTTGGTAATAATCGATCTATTCTCCAAGTATGCCATTGCAGTGCCAACTAAGGATCAATCTGCCAATACTACTGCCAAAGCTCTCTACTCCCGCCTGATCCAGACTTTTGGTTGTCCTGAACGGATTCTCTCAGACAGGGGGGCTGCTTTTGAATCGGCTTTGGTGAGTAATCTCTGTCAGCTCTATGGGTGCCAAAAGAGCCGAACCACTGCATACCATCCTCAGGGAAATGGAGCCTGTGAGCGGTTTAATCAGACTCTTTTAAAGTTGCTAAATTCTTTGTCTGAAGAAGCCCAGGCTCACTGGCCAGATCAGCTACCAGCCCTTCTCCAGGCTTATAATAACACCACCCATAGTACCACCGGATTGACTCCACACTTTGTTGTTTTTGGGAGACATGCTCGTCTCACACTGGATTGGGCGACAGGCTTGAGTCCTCCCATAGAGCCCCACAGTTTACAAGACTGGGTAAAAAGACATCAGCAGGCCCTACATAAGGCTTACCAAGTAGCAAAAGAGCACACCCAGAAAAGGCAAAACAGAGATCAAGCACGATATAACCGAAGAGTAAGACGAGTGGCACTGCTTCCAGGTGAACGTGTGTTGGTGCGCAACTTCCGCAGGAGAGCAAAAGGTAAGCTGGGCCCAAGATGGACCCCAGAGCCTTTGGTGGTTGTCAGACAGCTGAGAGAAAACCACCCAGTCTATGTGGTTCGACCGGAGGGGAAAGAAGGGCCAGTTCAAACTGTACACCGTAATAATTTCAGGACGTGCCCCTTGGATATGTTACAGGATGACCAGGAACCAGAACAGGAGCCGAGGCAGCCATCAGGAGACCAGCCCCCTGAGCTACCCCCTCCCACATGGTGGCTTCCTGGTCTGTTTATTAATGCCCCACAAGAGCAGATGGTGCCTATCCCAGAGCCAGCTCAGGCTGACCCACCTGACCTTCTCAGAGCACCAGCAGCCCCCAGTGGTGAGCCTCGTCGCTCACAACGAGCCACTTTTGGACTTGCACCAGTTAGGTATGGTTATGAATGAATAGTCGGGACGACTATTGTTAAAGAGGGGGGGAATCTGTCACAGTACCAGTTGTATTTTTGTTAGTTTGTATTTTAGTTGCATGGTTTGGAGTGGTTATTTTAATTGTTTAGTTTTTATTTTATAGTTGCATGGTTTTGTTTGTGGTGGTTATTTTGTTATGTTTCTATTTTGTAGTTGCATGGGTTTATTTTGAGTGTGCATATTTACTGGGTGGAGTGATCTTTTTTTCTTTTTGTGAGTTGTAATTAGTGAAGACAGCTGGCACTGATTTAGCGGAGACTGCGATTGATTGGACAGAGCTACCTGAGCTGATGAAGAAAAGAGGGACACATGTGCAGCAAGGAGAGGACTAACAGAGCGCACAAGGGGGAAACCGAGCAGAGGAGTAACAGGGCAGCCGTGAGTAGAACTGGGAACAGACGGGGAACAAAGTGGAGCGACACAAGAGTGGACCGAGCCAAAGAAACTCCACGCTACATGCAGTAAGCAGTGCTGGTTCGAGGGGAGAGGACGGAGGCGGACTGAGTCGGGTCGTGGCTGCACGGAGGCAGGAACGGAGGGCTGAAGTGAGCGACGGATGCCGAGGAGGATTGATACAACGCAGATTCCCAGATAAGTGAAGGGACGCGAACCATCCTACCCAGCAGTGTGTGTGTGGTTGGTTGTTTTTATGGTGTGCCGAAAACTGAGTGACGCTCCCTCTTCCACAGCGCTGCATCACGTCGGACCAGCCGTGAGGAGGACTCGGAGGTACGGAGGCCAAGGAGGAAGTGTGCGGCTCGTCACTCATCGCCCTGCGTCGCCTGTTCCCCAGAGAATATTCCCTTTGAGGGACTATTACACCGGTCAAGATAAGCATAGCCTCAAAAAGACCAGTGTGCTCTGTCTTATTGATCTGATGCCCCAACGGGACTGTTTTTTTTTTTTTTTTTTTATAGATTTTAGTAGGATTTTAGTCTATTTTTTAAGAGATTGTTTTTACCTTGTGTTGTTGGTTTTAAATTGAGGAAATAAATGTCCTTCGTTGCTCATTGCATTTGTGCACGTTTTTTAACAGTGGAAAATCAAGTCTTTTGACTGCTGGTAAAAAAGTATCTGAATCTGTGCAGTCCATGTGACATATATATATATACACACACACACATTCACTCCCACACACTGAAAAACTGGTTTTCTGTCAGTGCAAAAATCTGAGTCAATGTTTTCTAAACACACAAGAGGGAAAAGATATATTTGTAGACTCTGGACTTTTGCAGTACTGGAGAATGGGATTTATATTACTGTGATGCACTGTTTGGAGAATGCAGTAAAAATGGGTGCCCAGGAGGCACTCAGTCTCTTCTGTAAGGCAGGGGAGGCACTCCACCTCATCAAGGACTGGAGGGAGGCGTCCCGCCTCCCCATGAATTCGAAGAAGGCCCTATGCCATAACGGGGACTCGGGGCCGGCGTCTCGCTCCCCCATAGGCACGGAGGGGGTTCCAAGCCCCGACAGGAATCCAGGGAGGATAGCGTCCTGTCTTGCCGGACCAGTAAGGGCGATCTGCCCCCCCCCTCCCTTGTGGGAGTAGGGGAACCTCTGTCCCCCTCCAGGGGCGTTGAAGGGCTCCTATCCCCTTTCAGAACTGATGGCTGAGCCTCGGCTTCCATAGGAACTGGGGATGGAACGTCGGTCTTCACGAGGATTGGAGGCGGGGCGTCAACCTCCTCTGGGACTGGAGAGTTACGGCGCGTCTGGGTGGAGCGCCGACTGCGGCCGGGTCGTCTGTCGGCCGGTGGAGAAGCAGAGTTAGATTGAAGGCCAGGGGAGTCGCTGGTTGAGAGGGCCTCCTGCGCAGCAGAGTCAACGATCTTGTGGCGTGTGGGTGCAAGAACCGGTTCTTTATGGATCGAGGTGTAATCAGGAGATGACCCCCAGCTGCCCGGATCCTGGGGAGAGGCGCTAATCACCAAGTAGAGGCAGCCGTGAGGCTTCGCTCCACCTGGTGCAGCGGAGGAAAGAGAGGAGAGGGGGCGAGAGGGAGAGAGATAGGGAAAAGGGATTAGGATGTCAGGAAGGACAGGGGGAGGAGGGGGCCCTTACAGATTGTTCTTTACTACACCACAAGCATCTCGTTTTTTGCCAGCAAATCCAGAGCATCCACCATTTTGGGGATAAGCAAAATGGTGACAGCACGTCCTCCTTCCCCCCTGTTATGACACTTTTAAAGTGTTTGCGTAAAACTTCCTCAGCTTGTGTCCCTTGTGAGAAAGGAAGAAAGTAGCATCCTCAAAGCCTCTCCCTCTCTTTGCCTGTTAAACAAAATATTTTCACCATGACCACTTTTGCAAGTGCAGAGCAGTTTTGTTCTGATGACTTTTCCAACAACTTACTGCTGTGTTCATCAGTTGTTGTCCAGAAAGGCATGAAGGTTTTGCACATCTTCAGTGAACGGCAACATTGTTGGCACATTCCATTTTGTTTCTGAAACATTGCGTGTTGCTGTGGCTGACACAAACTCATTCCACTTTTCACTATGTACTTCTTGGAGATCTGTTACTTTCTTCTCAAATTCTGTATTCAGCAATTAAAGCCTGAACTTTGAGTTTTGACAAAGCAGTTCCTATTTTTTTTTTTTTGCACGTGAGGGAACTTTATATTTTTCATTGTTTTCATCATATGCACAAGTAAACATTTTCTTCAGTGTGGTGGCATTTCGAGCAGCGATCAACAATCGTCCATGTTCTCTCAGACTCTGCCTAATATAGGCTTGAGATGCATCAGATGATCCTTTTTTGTTCAGCAAATGTTCCCCAATTCTGATAATGTGACTGTCATTTTTTTTTTTTTTTTACAGCAGTTGTGATTTCCTCAGTCTGCATAAAACTAAGCAGCTTCCACATCCGCTAACTGATGTGATCTGGAGCTGGTTCTGCAAAGGCACAGAGAGCCTGGGCTTTTTCCACATTTTGACATGTCCCCTTTTGGTCAATGATACTGTCGACAGACATAAATGACATTGCTAACCATCTTCAGGAACAGCTGGTAGATAAACTCAAAGACAAATGTTTTGCCTTACAATTTGATGAAGCAACTGACAGCAACACAGACTGGTTGTTTATTGCTTATGTACATTTTGACATGACAAACTCCCTGTGTGAGAATCTACTTTTTTGTAAATGTGTCAGACAGAGCCACACCTGAAGAGCTATTCAAATTGCTGGACTGCTTCCTGACTTAAAATGGGCTAAAGTGGGAGGACTGCATTGGTGTTCGTAGAGAGGCAGTATACACTCTTAGGGCAGAGGGCTATGGCCATTCTTCTTCCCTTTGTGACATCATCCTTCCTGTGTTTCATGGATCACAGATTACCTGACAGGAAGGCCACAGTTTGTCAGGCTGGAGAACTGTGTTTCTGGGACATTGAGTAGTACTAGGGCTCCACAAGGAACAGTCCTGACTCCATTCCTGTTCACTCTGTATACATCTGATTTCAAATACAACACTGAGTCCTGCCACATTCAGAAATACTCTGATGACACTGCTATTGTGGCATGCATCAGAAATGGACATGAAGCTGAATACAGAGATCTGATAAGCGCCTTCAGTGACTGGAGTCACAAAAACTGCCTGCTACTCAGTGCCTCAAAGACAAAGGAAATGATCATAGATTTCCACAGATCCAAACCCGCTCTTCAGCCAGTCAACACCTGTGGCGTGGACATTGAGATGGTGACATCATATAAATATTTAGGTGTCCACCTTGATAATAAGTTGGACTGGTCTACAAACGTAGACTTCATCTACAAAAAGGGCCAGAGCCGACTTTATTGCCTCAGAAGACTTCGATCTTTAGACATCTGCAGTAAGATGCTGCAGATGTTTTATCAGTCTGTGGTAGCGAGTGTCCTGTTTTATGCTGCAGTCTGCTGGGGAGGTAGCATAAAACAGAAGGATGGAAGGCATCTTAAACTGATTAATAAAGCTGGCTCTGTGGTTGGAATCACATTGAACACACTGGAGGATGAGGTGGAGAGATGGGTACTGAGCAAGATGGAGGCCATTCTGACAAACATGGATCAAGCACTTCACATCAGTCTCAGTGAACAACAAAACATCAGTGGACGGCTCCTATCCCTGCGCTGCAGGACTGAAAGATTTAGGAAATCTTTCTTGCCATCAGCAGTCAGGGTATTCAATTCAAAATTAAACAGATAAGAACCATGACAACTGAATTTCCCTTCAGGGATGAATAAAGTGATTCTATTCTATCTTATCTTTGTGAGACTGGCTTCTCTGCTGTCGCTACTCTGAAGACAAAGTACAGGTCCCAGCTAAACACCGAGCAGAAGCTGAGAGTTGCAGTATCATTGTCATGGCCCTCCTCTGTGCTACACCCTGGACCAGCTGACAGCCCAGGCTGATGGGACACAGCTGCTGAAGGAGCACAGCTGTAGCCGATCAGTAATCAGCGGCATTAAAAGCCTAACTCACCCCACTAGTCTTTGCTGTGCCAAGCAGCTGCCTGTCTTCGCCATAGACTGCTGGCTTCTGAATGGGCCTGCCGCCCCCTCGCTTGGACTTATTAATCGTGCGTCAAGCTGTTTGTGTTTAGTTTAATTCTCCACCCATGTCGTGGCCAGTTTTGTTGATTACTCTTTGTTAGCTTAGGGCTCTGTTTGGTTTAGTTAAATTTGTTAATTTTCAAATGGAGTTTGGTTGATTTGGTTACTTCCACCAGTGTTTCGTGTTTTTCTTCTTGAAATAAATCCTTGTTTGAGAACACCTGACTGCCTCCTTTGTGCCTGCACTCTGTGTTCAACCCCCCCCCACCCCCCACCCCCCCACCTTGTGACAATCATGCTTCAAACCCTGCTTCAAAAAGCTCTCCACTGCAAAACGTGCTCATTGTAGCCATTAATCCTGACTTCCTCATTTTGAAGAAAATAAATAAATCAGCACTTGTTTGTACATTTTTTTTTTGGGTTGTCAACGAATTTATGCCATATTGCAGTAAGAGAAGATAAAACAAAGTTAACGGGGAAAACCAGGAGCCATGAACGTTTACAAATTTCAGTGCTGGAGATGAGGAGGAAGAGATCTTTACCTTCAAGATTCTTGAAGATTAAGTAGAACATATGAACATGTAGTGGAGAGAAGACCTTGACTTATACATCGATAAAAGATGACGACAAAGTGGAAGCAAAAATGAAAGAATCAGATTCATCTAATCACTCATTCAGGTTATGTCAGAGGGCATATGTGTTATGTGGTTTCTATATTTCTTTTTTTTTCACCATCGTCTTGTTTTTTTCTTTTTGTTTTCTTTCAGGCTGGACTCTAGTGGCAGAAAATCAATGGAGGAAACTGATAAAGGAATAAGAAAGCAACAGATTGGACAAATACTGTAATTGCAAGAAGTAGAAAAAAGCTGTGAGGAACGGAGATAAATGATTCAATATGACCTTCTATAGCAGTACCAATAATGACAAACGGCTACTGTATAACTTAGAAGAGTTCAGGAACAGATCTTTAGTAGAATAGTAACACAACAGAAATCGATTGTAGCTCATTTTCTCTTCCTGTAGACGTGGCCTTTGAGACACATTTGTTGCTTTACTGTTCAAATTATCGACTGTCTCTCCAATCAGGCACATGCATTACTATAGATACAATGCTGTATCATTTATTTGTTTTCTCATATTTATCCTTAGTTCTACTCTTGAACTGTGGTTCTTCAGCTTTGTCCCTCAGGTGACATCTCCTATTTTGTATGAAACCTGAATAGGTTTAAGAACCATGGTTTGGAATCGCTGACATTCCTGACCAGGGGTCACCAATCTTGGAAGCGAAGGGTTAGTTTGTCAGCAGCACCAAGTTGTGAGAGAAAAAAAGGAAAAAGAAGGGGAAGAGGAGGAAGGAGTAGAGAAGGGGGGAGGAGAAGAAGGAAGGGTAGAGAGGGAAGGAAGGTGGAGGGGAAGAGAAAGGAAGCGGAAGACGAAAAAAAGAGCAAGACAGACAAACACATCTCTAAAAGGCTATCTGGCCTCATTGGCACCGAGTTGGTGGCACCTATTTTAGAATTCATTGAGGATTGGGGGGTGAGGGAACAAAGGTGTGTGTGTGTGTGTGTGTGTGTGTGTGTGTGTGTGTGTGTGTGTGTGTGTGTGTGTGTGTGTGTGTGTGTGTGTGTGTGTGTGTGTGTGTGTGTGTGTGTGTGTGTGTGTGTGTGCGTGCGTGTGTGTGTGTGCGTGTGTGTGTGCGCGTGTGTGTGTGTGTGTGCACTTACGTATGTCATTGTAAATTGTGTTTATATATACATGTGTTTACGAGATGCTACATCTCAAGGGGCATTCCACTGATAAACTTCAAACTGTAGTGACTGCATGACAGACCGCCTTTCCAACCAGCAGATAATTGTAGTTTGCATTGTCCAGCAGACCAAGACTCATCTATAGAAACAACACAACTATGACTCGATGGTGAGATAACTCCAACCTGTCTTATGTGTAGCACAACAAACTTAAATGTCAAAAATTATAATGAAGTGAAGTTTCAGTTGTCTTTTATCTTACAAAAGTTTAAAAAAATGGACATGTGACTTCCGGTCATGGCGGACGCGGAGTAGACGCTTCAAGCTTGCTCTCCCACACTCTTTTTCAAGTTTCACTTTTTCAAACCCTCTCTCCTCTAATTACTACCAAAAGCAGCATCACAGAGTGTCTACAATGCCACAGCACGACTGTAAATGGCAAGTAAGCACGCAAAACAAAGCAAAAAAGACTCCACGCCTCCCAGTAATGCACCAGCTAACGAGCTTAGCATGGCCGCTCTAACGAGACTCTTAGATAAAAGTGATAAGGTTGAGCTAGCTACGGAGTTTAAGATATCCTTCTCAGCACTGGAGGCCAAAATAGATCTTGTCCAGACGACTGTGTCCAGCCATGGCCAACGTATCGCCTCTCTTGAGACTAATGTGGACTCGGTGGATGGTTGTCTGGCTAGCCTTGAATCAGTCTGTGCTTAGCTAACCATGGTTAGCGAGAAGCTAAAATCCAAAACGGCTGACTTGGAGGCTCATAGCTGCCGTAATAATGTCCGCATCATAGGGCTCCCTGAGTCGATTGAGGGCCCTCGACCAACTGATTTTCTTTCTGTGTTGCTGCCCCAACTTCTGGGCGAGGAAACGCTGCAGACACCACCCGTGCTGGATCGAGCACACAGGTCCCTGGCTCTGAAACCTAAACAAGGCGAAAGACCGCGGCCCATCATCGTCCGGTTCCATGACTACCAGACCAAGGAAAGGGTTCTCCGTGAAGCCCGCAAGAGGAGGTCGGAGCTACAATACCAAGGGAAACGTGGCCATCTTCGAGGACTTTTCCCCCGAGGTGATGGTGCAAAACACAGCATACCGAGAAGCCATGGCCCTCCTCTACAAACAGGGGTTGAAACCCAGTCTTCGCTATCCGGCGAAGCTGTATATCACCGCGAGCAACGGGGAAAAAGTGCGGTCGAAAAGGCTGGAGAATACCTCGCCAAGGAAAGCATTCCTGAATAACCCCCGGTCTTACGGTAACTGTACCCGGCTTACTGGCTGCTGGTTATTCTGGTGTCTATGGTACATGAATATTTTGACTGTATAATGCTAACGGTCTTAATACTTAACAAATAACGGATAGCCTGTTCTCCCTAAGATTGAATGTTAACATATTGTTGGACTCCTTTCAGCTAACCAGCATTGCACTATGTAGAATGCACCAGTTGTATGTCCAAGTGTGCCCCGTTGATTTCTGCATGGAAGCTAACGATGTGGTGCTGCTTTGAAATAAGATGTGGGTTCTGTTGGCATATGGTCTGGAGATTTAGGTCTAATTTTTGACCAAATGTTTCTGGATCAATCGCTGCTTTGGTTTTCTTATTCTAAAATTTGAGAGAGGTTGAGAAATGTTACCTCTAAATGGGAATAGAGCTGTTTGAAAGCGAGGTTTGTACTGTATCTGGGAGATACACAGGGTATCTATTCCTATGAGGACTGCATTTGTGTATACAGGCATGTGTGTGTGGGTTTCTGAGTGGTATCTGTGTGTGTGGGTGTTTTTTTCTTTCCCTCTTTTATACCCTCCCCACCTCCAGGGCTCAGCAGTTGTTTGCAAGACTGAGGTTTGGCGATGAGTGGTAGGAACATCCGTCTCATCTCCTGGAATGTCAAGGGGATGAATAGCAGTATTAAAGCCAATAAGGTAATGTCACCTTTAGAGGAACTTAAAGGAGACCTCTTCTTCCTACAAGAGACATACTTGCGCAAATTGGAATTCTCCCGCATTAAAAAAAAACCTTGGAGGAGTCACCTTTTTCATTCAAGATTTTCAGAGAGGGCTAGAGGTGCAACCACTATTGTACATAAAGATGTTAATTTTGAATCTTCTTCTGTTACTTCTGACCCAAATGGACGTTTTGTTATGGTACAGGGGAGGTTGCAAAACACTCCTGTGGTCCTGGCCTCTATATATGCTCCAACTTGGGATGATGATAAATTTCTGTCCAAAATGTTTTCTAACATCCAAAACACAGCAGATCATCACATAATAATTGGAGGAGATTTTAACCAGGTCCAGGATCCCGATCTTGATAAATCTTCTGCCAAACAATATAATCCGTCTAAAGCTGCCAGTATGCTAAAATTTCATGCAAACCAATTAGGGCTATCTGGCCCGTGGAGATTTTATTTTATTTTATTTTTTGTTGTTAGTGTGTGTGTGGTCTATTATTTTTTCTTTATTTAATATTATTATTAGTAGTAGTATTTTTGTGTCTTGTATATATCTTTTTAAATATTTTATTTATTGATCTATTGTTGATACTATTATTGCTTGTTTGTTTTATTTATGGTCAATATTCTCTTTGTCGCAAATAGGTTGTCCGTCTTCGAATTATGTACTTTTGTTTTTTTTGTTATTTTTTTTTTCTTCTCCCACCTGAAATGCTACATCTCAAGGGGCATTCACTGCTGTGATTGCAGCCAAAGGTGCATCTACTAAATACTGACTTGAGGGGGGTGAATAATTATGCAAACAATTATTTTCATTTATATAATTTTCTTTCATTAACATTGCTTTATAGAAATCTGTTTTCACTTTGACATTAAACAGTTTTTTCCAATAATTTTTTTTATTAAAAAAGCTAAATTTTATTGACCATGATTGATTTATGAAAGCAATAAATGGTAAAACATCAAAGGGGGTAAATACTTATGATAGGCACTGTATATAGGCCTTCAAAACCCATTCTCCAATTGTGCAGATACTCACTGAGTATTGCTTGGTGTGTATTTGGGTCACTTTTGCAAAGTGAACCAAATACACTTTGCAAAAGTGCAATGAATCATGACAAAATGACAACTCATCATTATCTCAACTACCAGGGCACTAGATCATCAGTAAATCCACAATGAATAATTACAACCCCCCTACAAGTAGAATACTGCGTACATTTCTACCTCAAAGTTTCTACTGACTGTCAGTATATATATATATATTTATTAATTTTCCTGATGCAACATAATTGTTATATCTCCCACCTCCACAATTCCCATCATGCTGTGGGCAGAGTTATGTTTTGGGGGTGCAGCTGCCCATTTTTTTTTTGACCATGAAGCCATGCATTAGCATGAACAACAACAGGACAGAAAAGCTTTCATTTGGCGAGGGTAGTATGTGGGAGTTCTTTTGATCAACTCAGTAAAAAGCTTCCATGTGGGCTACAATCAGGAGGAGCTATGCTGTTTTCATTCAAGTATTCATGTGGGCCTCATTCTACTGCAGGATCCAGTTACTAAAGATAAGGACAGACCGGTACGCACACATGAAAAAACTGAGGGATAAAAGCTATGTGCACATACAATACTGTACAAGCAGGATCTGTGGTTCTAATGAATTATTATTATTATTATTGTTAATAAAACTGTCTGGCAGTGCAGTAGTTTTAGTACTCTTTAAACACTGCAGTGCCATAAAAGTAATGTAAAAATAATTAAAAGATGCAGGCAATGTGTCATATTTTTGTCGCATAATTGTTGCTTTGAAGTGCCTATTAGATGACTGTAAAAACAGTTGCTGTGGTAAAAGTAAGGCTGTCAGCAGAGCTCAGACATTGTGGATGGCAAATACTGGTTAAAAAAAAAAAAAAAACAAGAATAAATCACAGCTGGTTTGCTTTTATCGTAATAATCGTCAACATCATGCTGTTATTTTTTTGTTACATTTCATTAGTCGGCTGAAACATGTAAAACAAAAGCAAAAAAGAAGTGTAATTAACTGTGATGATTTGAGATACTGTAATGTGTTGCCATTCAGTGCCTTAGTATTTTTTTCTAAATCAATTGGAATTCCCTTAATATATGACTGGGTATTTTTGAAATGGAGAAAGAAAACACAGATTTTTCTGCATAGAAACTATTGCTCAGCATCTGTTCGATCTTGTGTGTGCTTTTGGTATAAAGCTGGCAGTGTCACAGAGTCCTAACCGCTGCACCACTGAATAAACAGCAGAGCTATTGTGACCACTCTGTCTCTATGAGCTGAACTCTGGCAGCTTATCTGTCCTGCTTAACAACAGCAGCCAACCAGTCTCCAGCCTGACTGCAGCTGATTCGGGCGGATAACAGACAAACATGTTTGGCTTAACACTGTTTGGCTTCATTTTAAAGGCAAATGGTGCAAAGAGATCAGCTGACTGCCTCACAAAGCGTAGTATGACACAAACCATTCGGAGAAGATAGTACAGGTACTTTTGATAAATTATTGCAATTATTTTTGTAGTAAAAGCTCTTCATATGATTTCATGATTTTACATATTTACATTTCAGGCTGGAAGTATTAGTTTCTGTCCTTGAACGAATCTGTTCATCTGAAAATTGTTAGATTCTTTAAAGCTTCAAATGGTTTAAGTCCGGCATAACTTAGAGAGAATAAAGGTTTTTTGATGCTACAGCCTGTTTTTATCATTTGGGAGGTTTCGTGCTCAGTTTTAGAAGGGCTTGTTCTTCATGATGAATTTTTTCACTTTGATGCTGCAAGGACAGCAAAGAACAACATTAGTCTGTGTAGTTAGAAGAGAAAATGGAGTTTCTTTAAGGTGTTGTAATACTAAGGCAATGCAGTTGCATCAGGTTTGTTATTTTCACTGAGGCATAATTGGCTCTCACTGTAGAAAGAATATGGACCCAAATCAAATAAAACAGAAGATGAAGCAAACTTGTGAAAGGTTTAAAAAAAAAAAGAAAAAAGGGAACTTGGAAAGCGCTACACTTCAATCAAGGCACCCTAATGCCTCGATGACAGAACAGATTGATTGCCAAAGGCTGATGTTTGCAGGAACATGAGTTTGTAAATTTGCAAGATGGCGGCAAAAAATAAGTCACTATCACAAAACACAGTGTGGTATCGAGAACAACAAAGTCAGAGAAGGTACGTGTGTGGCATGAATCAGATAAAGGACTTTCAGACAGGAGAGTTATGTTTTTGATGTAATTGCTGTTTGCTTTGATTTAGGCATCTCAAGTATTTGGTTAGTTTGAGGAAGGTGGTTTGGGTTTGCCCTGATTTTTTTTCATAATATTAACTTCATGTTACATGCTTTCTGAAAAATTCAGAGATTTCGCATTGTTGCACTCTGCCTAGGGGTTGCTTAACGTAGCATGAAGAGGCATCCTTCCCCTGGTGCCAAGCAGCTACAGCACACATTTTCTCATATAGTTAAGTGCATATTTACAATAACAAGGTGTAAACAGAGGATATGGTTTTAACAAAAACAATAATTTGCAACTAAAACCTCGAGTGAGCCAAACCAAAAAACAAATAAAATCCCACTAATCTGTTAACCAAGAATGACCTACCGAAACAAAGACTGACAAAAGAAAAACGTCTTTTCTCCCTATCCTACATTAAATAAGAGAAAACAGTTTAACACAAAAAGGTGGCTTCTCACTCCTATTATACTATAACCTCCAAATCGCAGACAACTACTAACAATGAAGCATGCTGACATGTGCTTGGTTGGAAGCAGGGTAGGATGGAATGCCACGCCCTCTAATCCTCTGACCTGGGGACGACGTCACCATCCCGTGTTTTTATTGGAACCTTCATGGAAGCATCAACCAATCCGGTGCTGACCCGTCATTCTGGCGTCGATGTAAGTATTTTATCTAAATCTTGAATCACTCCATTGCAATGGATTCCCCTGCATTATATTTTAAAGTCAGTCCCTCCAGGAATTCGCAATGTTGCCATTGCGTGAAATCAACCAATCTCCGCAAATTTTGCGCGGCCTTGCAATTTTGTCCAATCACTGCAACTTTCCCGCAATTTTGGCCCGCCTCCCGTGAGTTCCACCACTCATAGCAGCTCCCAGCGCAAACGTATGCACGTACGTCACCGAATTCACTTCCTTGTTTATGGTTTGAAGATGCAGACGTGTGCGATACTAATGTCTCTCATTTACCAACAAAAATTACTGCTGAAGACCGTGATAAACAATTAATTTACTGATGTTCTTTACCAAAGCGGAACTAAACTGTTTTACAACCGTGCAATACTGTGGTGGAATACAAAAAAGAAAAAAATATCATCGATTGATACACACTTTTTTAAAAACACAAAACATAGAACGGTTGAAATGAGCGGACAACAGACCAGACAAATCACCATGATGGAAACTGTTGCATCCAGATCCGTTAGAGCACTGAAAGAATGACATAAATTAGTTTAATTATTCCACCAAAGAACACGGCGGAGTTATGTGACGATCAGTGTGTGTGAATCATTTCTCTGTTACTAACATCACTCAAAAACGGACTCAGGGATTTAAATGAAGTTTTCAGGGTCAGTCAGAAATGACACAAGGACCAAGTGATTAGACTTCGACAGTGATACGGCTTAAAGTTTGGATCCATGGATTTGTTAAGGATTCATAGCGGCATGGCGTCTGATAGCAGCACAGTAACCATGGCAACAAGTGAACGCTACCTCAGCAGCCTGCTGAAAATCACATGATTGTGATCCTACAACAAATCTACCACTGTGGACGTATCGGAAATGACACAAGGAACGACTGATTAAATTGTGGGGGTGTCTCTGAGTCCCACCATTTCCTGTCGCCTCCTGGATAGTTAGGTCACGTCATATTAAACCAGTATCTGGCTGCTGCTAATGTCCCACCATGGTGTCCCAGCTTTTGTGGAAATGGGTTGGAACGTTAAATAATTAATTTTGGAATAAATATTGTCAATTACAGTGTTGAAACGTGTTCTACAAGCTGGAAAACAGCAGCTTTTTAGCAGTTGTTACTTGTCTCCCACAATTTTATCACAACAAATAAGCTTAAAACATTTCAACTTTTATCGCAATTTTTTAGAAAAGCTGCTGCGAATTCAGGCATTTTCAGCCGCAACAATCACGAAAAACGCCCGCGAAATCCTGGAGGGACTGTAAAGTGTTTTTTTGCCATACAGCAGTTCAACAAAATGCCTCCTATTTTAATTCCCAAAATATAAGACAAAGTGGAATCTGACAAAGTCAACAAAATCAGAAAATCACGAGCTTCAAAAAAGCAAAACTGCTGTATTGGATTGAGTTAAATCGTGCAGGCTTTCCTACAAAATAGGGAAAAATAAATTATGAACTCAGTCTAAACAGACAGACTAAATTCACCAATATGAGCAACAGCTGCTGTCTGTTGATCAGTGGACAGGTGAGGTCCTGGTCATTAACACAGCACACCTGGTAAGAGAGAAAAGAGAAGCCCTCCCTGGATAAACAGCTCTCCTGCTCAAAATACAAATATCAGGGAGATAAATATGTATAATTGACTGACATTATTATTATTAAAAATTCTCTGTGGAGTTATAAAAAGCAAGTGTAATCATGTTGGATATTATCGTGATGAATGTGTGTCATAGAAATGTTTTTGTAACAGTTAATGCATGCAGACTATATTTAAATGTAAGCATAAGAGGAACAGAGAAAGAGCAAGTGAAACTGTTTAAAGCAGCATTTTGATAACTACGACACAATCGCCCTGAGCTGCTTCCCGCTTTCCCTCATTAGTTTTCACCTTGTGCCATCCGTCACCCTTTAAATGTGGGTGTCATTTTCTTCAAATGATGCCCTCCTCATTTTCCAATGACAGTCTCGACTCTGACAAAATGACTGATGACCGAGCAGAGAATAACTCAATACAGTATTATCGCAAATTGCACCACTGTAAGAAAAGAAGCTCTGATTCTTGGCTGACAGAACGTGTGTGTTAACCTCATCATGGCAAACATGAATATGTGCAGAGCTTCTCAGGCTGCAAGTCCGATCGCAGCTAGTTATCATATTTTAGCGGCAGACTATAGGAAACCAAGAATAATGTAATATTTAAAAAAAATCTTTTTAATATCTGTGCATAGCAACAATGTCTTTATTAAAATTAAACATATTCTTCCACAGAGAATACAGCATCTTATATCTTCAATTGCAATGACATACTGCAATAGAAGAGACATTTAAAAAATCATTTTGTCAATTATGAAAGGGTTGCCTGTTGCTTGGCTGTTTACTGCTCTCTGGTAGGGGTAAACAGCAGCTCAATCAGTAGAATTTGAGTCACCAGCTCCTGTTTGTTCTCTGTGTTGAAGGCCAAAAACTAAGATTCACTTCCTTCCACATTAGTTTCTTTATTGTGGTTGTTACGTCCTAAAGAAATGTGGTTCGTAATGGACTTTGTAGAGCCTCTGTGTGTTGGGATGGCTTGTGGAGGCTTTATTGTTTGCAGCTGGCTGAAAACCGAGCTCCAGATCCCACCTGACAGTCATCAGAACTGATTGGCCTGCAGCTCCAGACCTGCTCTCAGCCCTGATCCTCCACACCTCCCGACCTGTTGGATTGATCCGCTACCATAACTCCTCCTCCCACAAGATGCCAACCATTTCCAAACCTGTGTTATAAATCTGCCTCCACAGACAGCTGGGGTTTAATGTGACCAGTCTGCCTTGGTGTCACTAGAGTTGTTGTGGTCTGTGGGGTCCGTAGGTTTTGTAGCCACTGAGGGGTTAAATGGAAATTAAACTTTCTGTTAGCAACTGCTACTTTAGTGAGGAGCTACTAGTCTTGGTGAAGGTTGTGGCTTCTGTTAGTAGTCTGCCAATTTGGAGAGAAGGTACGTGTGGTTTGTTAGGAAATGTGTCTCTTGATGCAGCAGTTTTATTTCGTTTGGCATACGTGAATCTGTGAAACATTACGGAAAAACAGACCAACAGATTTGGATGAAATTTTCAGGGAAGGTCAAAAATGACACAAGGACCAAGTGATTAAATTTTAGGAGTGATGCGGCTTACAGTGTGGATTCACGGCTTTGTTAAAGACTTACCGTTGCCAGATATAGCAGCCTGCACAGCGTGGCTGTAACCATGACATGAACGCTGTCTGCTATCCGCTGACGATTACATGATTGCCATCCTCCTACAAATTCACTGATTTATCAGTTGGAAATAATACAAGGAACAAATGATTAAACTGTGGGGTGTTTCTGAGTTCCATCAATTCCTGCCGATTTGGCCACGCGATGCAAATGCCAGCCAGACACGTTAAGTTCAGCCTTTTTGTGAACACAAATTCACCTTTCTGTCCTTCACTCATTTCTTCACTGTAACACCTTGTCCCCGCTAGGTACTTATAAGTTTAAACACATCCTTTGCTAGACAGCAACAGCATGGAACCCTTTTCTTTCATCATTATGTGAGTTTTCAGACTTTTGGGCATCTTTGTCATGTCAAGAAACCTCTTCTAAGAGAACAACTTCCTGTGCCACTGGAATGGCAAAATAAAAGCCTGCAACATTAAAAATATGCCTTTACAATAAAAGCATAGAGGGAACAGTTATTTTAACAGTAGCAAAACAAAGACTTGCCAAAAGTGATGAACTGATCAGCAGACCTTTATAAGAGTAATTTAAACGCAATTTGGTATAAATGCATAACATGCGCATGTGTAACACATGCCTGTGCTCAGCACAAGGTCATGTTTTTATTAAAGATTTCATCCATCGGAAATGATCCATCAACTGAGCCGCCTTGGCGGAGTACTGCACTCTGAGTGCTTTTCTTGATAGTTATGTGCTCTCAGCACTCATTTCTATTAGTTTCTGTTGCCTGTTGTGGGTGTTGCTACTGTGTTTAGGTTTGGCTAAGGAGTTTAGTTGCTTTGCTTTTCTTGTGCCAGTTTAAGAACTCTGTTAGTCTGTTTGATTTTATTTGGTTCTTTGATTTATTTTTTTAGCAACATCCACTAGCCCTGATTTTCTTTGTTTGCCACTTTTTTGTTACTTCTGTCACTGAGCAATAAATTGCTTACTGTTAGATCTGTTTTTTGTTACAGCCAGCTGACCCTAGCAGTTGGGTCATAACAGTGGTCATCTCTTGCAATGAAACATTCATGCAGGATCCGTTCATACAGCCTATCTTTACATGACTAATATTATGAAATGCTATGATATAACTTTTTATGTCCCATCCTAAAAACTAGGCTGGGAAATGAAGCAAATTATTCACTGCTCTCAGATGAAAGGACTCACTGTTTTCTCTAATTGTATACTGAATAGCACTAGGTACGGGGTTAGGAACTTGTAATGGGCATGTTTTTTTGCCATTTTGTAACAGACTACATGATTAAAATCAAATTTCAATCATGTAAAGTGTTGCATCAGCACTACTACACTGGAATACTTATTTAGACTGTATTATTGTGTTTGGTTTCATCATTTGTCATAATTAAATTTTAGCTGACCACAAAATATTCATAGAATACATGCTGATATCATGTGAATGTATTTGTCACACAGTACACATTCATTCTTCTGAAAATAGAATACAGAATTCACCCAACTCAGTCGTTACATGGCAAATAATCTGGTTCTATATCAATGTTTTATGTTTAATCAGAGTTGACGAAGCCTCTTATATTAATACATTTTATTTGAAGGCTCCTTTCTCGGCACTCAAACACTGTACAGACACAGACATATATACACAATAAATATTTAAAACACCTAAACAATCCAAAACGGAACAATTGGAGTCAGATGGAATAGGCAGTTTTTAAACATGTTTTAAGCGGCTGGATACTCTACTCCCCATGGTGGTCAGACAGCCTGAGGGGAAAGACAGGTTTACAGAGAGTCTCTTAGGGAGTGGGGAAAATGGAGGAGGTGGGACAGACATAGGGGGACGAGGTTGTGGATAATCTTGAATGTTAACAGGAAGATTTTGGATTGAACTGGGAGCCAGTGGAGCTGTTGAACAGGAGTGGTGTGGTGGATGGAGGTGAAATGTCTTAAAGTGCCTAAAAGAATCCAGTTGCTTTTTACTGAAGTTCCTAGGATTACCATCACTTCATTTACTGACAATCGACAAAGACATTTAACTATGACACCTGAGATCTGTCTTAAACTGAAAATGAGCCCCTGAGACACCCTGGAGAAACTCTAGTTTGATGTTCTGTGGTAAAAATGTGAACAGCAAATAATGCAAGCACTCTGAAAGTTGGAAATCTCTTAGATACAAATAATTGAAAGTAAGCACCACCAGTGTCTCTACTGCACATTATAATGCATGTTTGAAAAATTCTGAGTGAATGAAATTTAAAAATTTTGAATCGAGTAAACAAAAAAATAGAAGGCAACTGGTTTAACAGAGACTGAACCCATGAAGCAGTAAAGAAGGACCAAACAGACTAAACTCCAACATTTCTTGGGCCAATCAGATGGCAGAAGCTGTTCTATCTACAATGGGGATTACTGCAGTTGGCTAATGGAATCTGGTTTCATTTAGACACACAATGGGGCGGAGAGTCTCATTTCACACTGCTCAAAGTACAGACTGGAGCCCTGACAAGGCAAGAGCAGGAAAGCGTAAATGAATTGTCTGGAGGAGTCGAGTGTTGGGATGGAGGGTGTGTGTAGGTGTGTGCTGACGTGTTAGTCTCTAGAGGAAGAACTTTAGGTTGTTCTTGCAAAAGCAGAATTTGAGATTGTTTAGCAGATCTAGGTAAGGTGGTACCCAAGAACAAGTCAAAAAAGGCAAACTTGAGGAAATCAAAATACTGTGTGCTTTTGACTATAATTGGATTTTGAGACTTTTTAATTTTTTATTTTTTTAGTTTGAGCAGGTGAAGCCTCTTTGCAAAAGAGAATATCCGATCTGAGTTAATTTGACATCTAAAGACATTTTGTAGCTGGCCAAATCATCCTTTACCTTGCAGTCTTTCACTGTTTGTTCTTACCGGCAAACCCCATCAGCCACCTTCACATAAACTACATCAAGTCATTTTTGCCCCTCCTTGATTTGCCCGTCTTTCCTGAAGGTGCTTTGAGAACATTGCAATTAAGTGAGAAGATACTGTGTGGGAGATGTCTCCTGATAGCTAGTCTCATTCTCTGTTAAGACTTCACTTGAGCACACATACCAGATCTACAACCTGATCTCCAACCAGCTGCAGTGCTGAAGACAAATGAGTTAAGATATCTAATCAGGGAATCTTGAGAAGGCCAGTAAAGCTGAGACAATCACAACAGGAGCACAAGCTTCCCTTACTGTGTCTATCCAGGCAACTGACATCAACACCACAGTTTTACAAAAGCAGTAGCCACAGCAATAAACTTATGTCTTTGCACCAGAGAGACTGTGGGAGTGATTGGACAGCTTAGCCTCAGGGGGCTGAGTGGTGAGCTGAAACGGTGCATTGTATCCCATTTACTACTTTTTTTTTTTTTTTTTTTTTAAGGATTAAAGTCCTTGCAGTCATATACATGGACATTTGCGGGACAACAGAATCAGTCTTTCTAAATCATACTACCTTCTAGTCTGAGAAACTCATTATCCACACAAGTTTTGTATTCCACACATGCTTACTACTGCCAAAGCATGCATTGTATTGGTCTGTGAAGGACTTCAAATCAATAATAATCACGTAATGCAAACTTGGGGGGGGGGGGGGTGAGTCTTTGCATTTTGACTTAAAATGATGAATTGAATCAATTAACGGGTGAGGGATCAGAGTTCAAGTAAGCAGACTTCCCATGATGCATTGTTAAACACACATTATGAATTCCTTTCAAGTTTAGAAAACCTAAAATCAGAGCATGTCTGTCTATAACAATAATAATATTATTTGACTTGATTCCACTCATCAAAAATTTACTGATCTTGTCTAAAGTGAATTTGAACTGTCTAGTTTTGCACTTTGACAACTGAAAAGGCATTTTTGAAGTAACTAATAAACCAAAGTGCAGGTCCCTCACATTTTTATGACCATTTAGGAACTTAATTTTTAAACTGAAAATAACCTGCAGTGTCGCGTAGTGGGCACAGACTGTGCGGACACTAATTTCAGCCTGAATTCCTCTACATCTGCAGATGACGTCACTCAAACAGTGGAACACTTGCAGAAAAAAGCATGCATAACACACCCTTACATGAGTGTAAGGGTGTGTTATGCATATTTTTCAAGCCTTGTGAGTTTTTTTTTTTTTTCTTTTTTAAATAAAGGCTGCCCGCTCAGAATCATTCAGTTCAATCATCAGTTGGGGAGACTGACTGGATTTCATGCCTTCAGTGAATTCAATGTGAAATGTGCCGCTGACCTCATGACATCAGAATGAAGTATTCTAGTGCCATAATGTATATGGTATCTGTCACTTCTTGACTGCAGTTTTATTCACTGTAGCAGGCTAACTTTATAAAAGTATGACTGAATAGGTGCACTTGTGTCACCATGTAGAGGAAGGGCACTCTGATCATAATGTCTGTCAAAGGTCAAACTCTGCTATGCAGGAACAACCACCATAAAACACAATTTGCAGGCAATAAATGACAATATAATAATAATAGTGTTTAATGCCTTGTATAAATATCTAACACTTGTAGATGGTGAAACTACGACTGTTGGAACTGACGAATGGTTCTGATAGTGACTCAAATCTGGTGCTAGGGAGCAAATTGTTGACAAATACCTCTTACTTCATGAGTTGTTTTAACACGCATAACTGTAAGTTTACAGACTTTTTGTAAAGTTGAAATCACTACTGTTATGTCCTTAGAAAGTTCACAGCCTGACTCTGAGATCAGGCTCAATCTGCTGCACCTGTGTGATTGAGCTCGGCTGTGTGTTGTTGCCAATCAGCTGGGTGGGGATATAAGGAGGGTGTCTCCCAGCTGCTCAGTTGGGTGTGGGTATGCAACCTGGAAGGTTTGACACCATCAGTTAACCTTCTTTTCAGAAACCAAAGTGTCTTTGTGACATTAATGCCCAGAACTGAGTGAGTTCTTTCTTTTTGTTTTGGGGAATGTTATTTTCTTTTGAGTGGTTTCAGTTTTTGTTTTTATCTACCATTTTTGGTAGAATTAGTGAGGGATAGTGGTATTTAACCATACCCTATCCCCTTCTAGACCACAGACCCCATTTTCTGTTTGTTTGTGCAGTTTTTTTTTTTTTTTTTGTTCGTTTCACCCATGCATAGCCTTGGTTTGTTTAATTTGTGTGAGACTGGGGTGTGTGTGAAACGTAACGCTACTATGTATGAAACTCTGAAAAATTCACACCATATGGTCTTAACTTCAGTATTTACACATGGTGTGTTAGTTTGCAGTGTCAGCCATTTTCCTTTTTTACTATAAAGCACTTTGAAACAGTGAACAAGTGAAGACCATGGGGGAGTGCTCTGTGCAAATCAATCTTTAGTCAAACAATGTTTATGAAAGTCACTCATAAACGGAGCAGCCTTTCTGTTTCTCACAAGTGGAAAGAAAGCAACCCCCTCCAGACAGGCAGATGCCATTTTGGCTCCAGATGACTAAGAGTCTTGGGCCAAAGTCATTTACCTGATGTCATTTGTTTTATCTCGGAATTGTTCTGACAGTGTTTTTATTGGTCTCCCACGTAGCCAGCCAGACACTGAGGAGGCATATTGCTTCTCCTTTGGTTTATGAGGGGCAGCAACTGAAGTAGAACATGATATTTGTCCTTCCAACAAACACACTGAAGTTGGAATGAAATGCAGTATGACTGAAAATAGATAACGGAGTGTGTATTTGTGTGTATGGGGTGTGCTTGGCATTTGTATGTAGTACTTGTTATATGTTCATGTTGCTAATGAATTAAATATTTAGAAGTAGCATTATTACAACTATAAATCTGACAGTATGTGACCCATTTAACAAAGTGGGTTCATGTACACAAAACAGTTTGGATTTAAGTTATTTAATGATGGGCTAAAAAGCATTTAGACAGATTTATTATTACTTCAACTAAAATTCAATACATTGCAGGGGATCTCGGTATATTTGAGCAGCTACAAAATTCACACAGACAAGTTCATGAATCCATGCACAGGATTTATCTAGAGAAGCTTTAATACAAATAATTTCTTCTTGTAAACATGGGATCTGTGTGGAACGGCTGACATGTAGGGTGTGTGGAGGAACACAGAACATTTACTGGTGGATCCTGTTTTAATGAAGTTACCACTGCTGTGCCACCTGCGTAAATGGGCACATCACTCTCAATTTAAAGAAGCACTTATCGTTTCTGCTGCTGTGTGATGCTGCAGGTATTTACAGTCATAGGGAGGCATACAGCTAGCTGCAGGCAACAAACAGGACTTCAGGAGGTACTCGTGTTTCTGCATACAGAACATTTTCTGTTCAGTAAAACCGGAACATTATGGTTTCATCATTATCATATTTCAGATCTGTCTGCATATATTATAATAGCTATATTTTGACAGATATGTCAATATATTATGTAACTGATTCTTGTTAGTGGGGCAGTGCCACCTGGACACAAGCCAGGCCTTGATCTACCCCAGCTCTATCACTGGGATGATAGTGTGTAATGGCGAAAGACCGGAAATAGCCAGTGACCCCAGGAAACATCACTGCCTTGGAGATCACATTAAATGACATGTGCTCAATAGCCAAAATATGAAGAAGAGTTTTGTTTTGTTTTTTGTGCTATTGCAGAGCTTTGTATGTGCACCTCCACTGATTAAAGACATGCAAACTGAACTCTGCAGTATTATCCTGAAACGATCTCTGTGCAGAAATGTAAAGAGCAGGCTAAAACTGCGCTGCTTGCTGTGAATAATATTTTTTCTGCCTTTAATGTAGCCATGTATAGATCTTGTAATGTGCCAAAGCACACTCTTCACTTCCTCTGTTATATCAATGCTGAAGATGAGAAATATCCATCCATTATCTATACACTACTTAATCCTCATTAGGGTTGTGGGGGGCTGGAGACTATCCCAGCTTCACTGCTGTAAATGTTTATAGGTAGGAGTCAGTGACCGCTCCTATGAACAGCACGGCAAAACTAAAGATTTGGAACTGAGCTCACCATTATTTCATGGGTGCAACTAAGTCTGGAATTGAAAGAGTGCTACTCAGTTCAGTTTTCCACAACAAAATCACTTCAAAAATAACTAAGATATACCAATTGATGGATCCATTAACATGGTTCACAAAAGCACACATTTAATTTGTTTATATTGGAGGGGACTGATGAGTGTTTACTTGGTACTGAGGAAGATACAACCACCAAAATAAGCACATTGATGAATGGTTAAAGGCATATATGGGGGGGCTGTGCATTTCACAGCAGCTGTCATGTGCAGTCAGTAGTAAAAATGTCTGACAAAATAGCGTAGCACATATTGGTCCTTGTATTTGTTTACCAGAGACCGCTGCGTTAGCATCCCCACTGTCACCAAAATGGTTTGACCTAAAGTTCACATACGGGCCCATTTTCAGTATATTAATATATCTCCCATGTCAGCACAATGTATTTCAATTTTTCAGCTCGGAATACAAGGGAAGATGGTTCATTTTACTATGCCTGTATAACTCCTGGTTTACGCTCTGGAAATGCTTCTGAAGTGACTGCCGGTTAACATGTAGTCTTTCCTTTCCCTTTTTCATACTCATTGCAACAGAAAGAGAACGATGTAATGACAACAATTACACTGGGAATTTTGCTGTATACAAATATGGTGTGTGAGCACAGAGAGTAGGAGAGACGTAAACGGATGTAAAAACTGGTGGAGCTTAAGTTACACTGAAACAGAACAGGGGACATAAAATATGTTAGCACAACCAACTCCTGTTTAACAGTTTCATATCGTTCTTAAAGTTATCATCTTATTGCTCAACACTACAGTTTCCACAAAGCTTTGACCTGCTTGCTTACAATCAGAGCTAATGGTAAAAATTAATATAAAGGGTTTTTCTAATGTTGTAGAACATTGAGCATCTGAGAAACTAACAACCAGTGGATTGCTATTGCTTTTGATGACAGAGTATGTTAAGACTCTTGGTGAGGTTTGCTTGTGGTTGAGACGTTTCAGAGTTAGAAGCAGCCCGAGAAAGTAAAGAAATCTGGTGAAACAGGTCGTCTTTTGTGAACAGATCACCTCACCAGCAGCAGGCAATGAGAGGACAGGAATACACAGATCTTAAGCTGGTCGACTATTAATTATTCACTTGAAATGTAGCAGTCCAACAGAATTCTTTTTGGATGGTAATGCTGAGAGGCTGTCTAGTTGTGGGTGGCTTCAGGAATGGTAAAGGTAAATTTCTTCATATCTTAAGAGCTTTTGTATTTGACATTTCAAAATTTATAACAACCATGAAACAATAAAAACGGATAAAACCTTGGTGGTAGCTACATGACACGGCAGTTAAAGTTTCATCACCTTCAAAGGTTTTAAGTATTTTAATGTAATCATGGCTTTCCTTTAGCCTTAACCATAATTAATTCAGTTTAGGGTGACTTGTTTGACCACAGATGTGATAAATAATTGCAGCAGTTTCTTATAAATGCATTAGAGATCTGAGAGGGATTGAGGTCAGCGCTAATGATGTACATTCTAAAAGGCCAGTCATTTAATAGCACCTTTTAGCCTAATCTGTGCTCTACAAAGGACTGTAAAATATTTTCTGTACACGTGTGCACATGCGCGACGGCACACACCTGCAAGTAGGAATGCTGTCATGCACACTTCTCAGCTGTGGTTACTCACTGCCATCCTTAGGTGCTGTTCTATGATAAATTTCATTTGTGCTTTTAAGCAGAAGTAGTATGTTGTTTTTTTGTGGGGGGGGTTGATTGTATTGTCAACACAATATTTCAGGAACACCATAATAGAATATATTTAAATTTGGCTCAAATATTGTATTTTCACATCACTTAGGTGACCAGATTTCAAGGTCATTGTGACCTCATGGCCGTCCTGTTTTTCTGTGAAAACAAATTATCACCAACACCTGGAGGTATTTTATTCCATTTAGCACACATGTTCACTTGAACTCAGGATGTAGTGGTTAAAATTTGGTGTCAAAGGTCACTGACTTCATAAAACACATTTGTGAGTTGAGATTTCACATGGCAATTAGGACTTAATTTCACACAAATGTCTCATAGGATATGTTAAAGTGATTGCATTTTGTATCCAAAAGGTCAAAGGAGAACTTGACTCCGACATCAAAATGTTAACCAAACACTTTTTCGGCCACTATTCAATGACATAATTGGTCAACAGATACAGATTACAGGCACAAATACACAGATTTCCTGAGTTTTCTCACCATGTCTGTAGCAGAGTAAAGGGTATTTTCGTCATGTTTTTAGCTCAGAACATCATCTAAATTACTTTGGTGCTGAGCTGGCTCCTCAGCTCCCGCTTACTGAATGGCACAAATGAGTAGAGAAAGTAGGAGTGAATTTTTCACTTGCTACAAGATGGTGCGTGGATGTACTTTTAACTTGAGAAAATGGCTCTCCATTACTGTCAGAATGACCTTGGTGTTTTTGTAGAGGCATGCACCCTTTTCAGAAACGGTTACATTTAGGAAATGACTGTGGATTCCTTCAGTCCCAATCACTTCTGCATGCATGTTCTGCATTGACAATTTTGACAGGCTTGTGATTTTTGCGATTCATATATTCTGGACTGTTAGTATGAGGAGATGATAAATCGTGCTCTGTTTATTCTATGATTACATGGTGCAACAGTGGACTTTTATTGATGACAACAGATGACATTATCTTCCCTCTTCGAGACTATTCTGTGAAACGTAGGAACGTAGAAATGATCATCCCATTTGTAATGTGAGCCATGGAGTGGAATGACCAGGTAAATGGTATTGTAAGTTTTTGTGCAGGTTCTTTACATATCAGGTGGAGCACACTGATAGTTAAAAACAGAGGGCGGAAACGAGATGCCAGTGCAGACAATTTATTTACAGGGAGCGATTTCTTTAAAATCCCAATAAGCTGGTTAAAACTTCCTCAAATGCTGGCAACCAGGTTAAAAGCCAGCGGGGTGAATGGCCATTAAAACGTAAAGTCTGTTTAAAATGAATATTGAAGGTCCAAGGAGACCGGGGTAAGGTGCACGAGGTTCAGAAGCTAGTGTTCAGCAGTCTTCTTCCGGTCCTGGACTCTTCTGCTTGAAAGACAGAAAACCCACTGCCGGTATGGACGTCTCGCACCATCAACCCTCTCCCAGGGATGTACAAACACCAGAATGTTACTAAAAGCCCAAAGGGATACTCGCACACCAGGCAGAGCTATTAGCCCTGCTGCTGTGAGTGTGACACGTCGTAACGTTCTCGGTCTTTTCCTGCTTCGCCTCAACGTTTCCTTCTACCCCGGTTCCCGGCCTCATGCTGTCTCCCCTTGCCGCTCTCCTTCAACTGCCGTCCTGCTCTGTCATCCTCCACAGGCTCCTTTATAGCCCCTCTCCTTCCAGTCCAGAGCCTCTTTCTCCACTGTCAATTGGCTCCTGTGAGAGAGAGAAGGGAGAACTTTGCAGGTGCAGCATATTGCCTCATAAGAGCCATTCACTGGTAGTGGGACATCTAAAAACATGCAATAAACTCAAAACACCAATAATTAAAAACATGCAAAACATGCAAAAAATAAATCTCTAAAACAACAATAAACCCAGTCCCGACTGCTATGTGACACATTTGAAGTGGATCATGTTTAACACTTTCTTAAGTTCCTTAAGAACATCTTCTCTGGCTCCCTTTATGTTCTCAGGTCTCCACGTGTCAGATGTTGGTTGTGACTGCTTTTTAACTTCTGCTTCATTTCTTAGCAAGTTGCTCAAACTCTCAACTTCAGCACAGTTACCATAGGGCCACTCTTTAGTTTCATCTGTGTTCAAGCAAAACAAGTTACCACATGATCTGCAAGGATTCATTTTTCCTAGATTTTTGGGGTTAAAAGCCTGACACCTGACATGGGCAGGTATTTTGATGGTTCTATCAAAGTATTCCTTCTTGGACTTCTTTGGATAGTAGGTCATTGCACCAGCTTCATAATCATCCCAGCCTACAGTTTCTCATTGGGTGTACCTGCTGGTTTTGGTGATACAGATTCCCGGATATCGAAGAGAAGGACGAGGAGGAGGTAGAGACAGAGACGTATGAAGAACAGGTTGAAGTAGTTAAAGAAAGCGAGTCCGGTACTCCCTCTCCTCCCGACAAAGACAGTGGTGCAAAAGGTCTGCTACCACTCGATGTTACCGACAAAGAGACTGGCAGACCTGCCAACCTGTACGCATTTTGCGTAGCAGGTACGCAATTTGACATCAAAATACGCTGGTACGCTCCGCCTCATTAAATTACTCAAAAAGCTGAAGACATCTGTGAGTGCTGTTAGAAATGTGGACGTGCAATACTCATGCCTGACAACACGATGCAGCAGCATAGTGGTGCAATTTCAACCAATCGTCATAGAGTAGCGGAGAATAACGAGTCTGCCGAGCCCTTGTTGGCCCACTCTCTCCTGTCCTCTGCCTCCCTCCACCTCTCTCCCCGTGCCCCCACCCGCAGCAGGTGGCGGTTAAAACGGTAAAATTGTGTGTGTGTGTGTGTGTGTGTGCGCACACGCGTGAGTGTACGTGTGTGTCTTTTGGCAAATATGTACTGTTGATAACGTTACTTTCACGTTGAAAATACGATGTCATATCGGGGAAATAAGCACCGAGAGTTTTTTTTCCTATCGACATGAGCGCGAGCTGTGTGTGTGTGTGTGAGATTAAGTGGTACTCAAAATATTTCGCCATGGTTGGCAGGTCTGGATTGGTGTAAAAGGACCCTCGTCCTTGAACACCAAAGGTGAGGATGGAGGTGTTTCCAGTGGTAGAGACATGTTTAAGTTTTTTTTTTTTTTTCAAGCTCTGATGCAAGTTCTTGAACACTAGCTCTTTAAAGTATTGGGTTAGGCAGGGTCCAGTGATGTGTACTAGGAGGAATTTTTTTTAACCAGCAAAATAACCTCAAAAACGGGTAAGAGGAATGTGTAAACATATCTGAACCACATTGCTTTCATTGTTGAAATTCTCCAAGACAAATTCATCTGCAAACTCACTCAAGGTTGCCTGACGACTGGCCCAGTAATACCATCGACTGGAGAGAGAACTTTTTGTCTCTCAGACATCCATACTGTAAAGGAATGATTGTGGTACCATTAGCTTCAGTAAATTACAAATGATGTTGATCCCAACAGTCCTGGTTGTATTACTTTTCTGTCACGCTAATGGTGGTTCTTCCTGAGAATGGGTAGGTTTACCCATCCTGTATACTGTAAAGGATGGCAGATTTATTGTAGGTGAAGGTACAGAGTTGAAACAAAGGAAGTATTTGTAACCTTCTTGACCTCTCTCAGCATTCCAAAGAGGCCAAATTGTGTCTGTTACAATAAACAAGCATGTAATATACAATATGTGCAGCATATATACAGTGGTCCAGGGCTGGGTTACAGAATGCGTTCTTCCAAACTGATTTTAATGTTTATCAGAGTGATGGCCTGTTGGAAGAAACTGTTCTTGGGTTTTGCTGTAGTGTTCAGGGTTCTGTAGTGTCTACCAGAGGGGAGAGGTTGGAACAGATTGTGTCTGGAGTGGAATAGGTCTGCAGTGATGTGACCAGCCCTTGTCCTCACTCTAAATAACATGCAAGTTCTGGATGGAAGGCAGGTTGGCCCCAATGATCTTCTCTGCAGTCTCGACTATCTATTGCAGTCTGTCTCTGCACTTCAGTTCAATTCCTTTTGGATGGCTTTTCAAAAAGTACAGAAAAATACTGAATTATCACACTGTAGAAATGGAACAGCATCTCCAGGACTAGGTTGAACTTTCTGAGCTAACAAAGGCAGCACATTTGCTACTGGGTCTTTTTTTTTAAAAATCGTGTCTGCACTGAGTGTTCACTTCAGATTCCGAGACAAATCTGAAGGTTTCCATGGTGGACACAGTGCTGTTTAGTGTTGTTGGGGTGGACAGTGTAAATGGCCTCCTCTTTAAGTCCATCGTCATCGCCACAGTTCTGAGTGTGTTCGGTTCAAAGTTGTTTTGATGACGACACTAGAGGACCATCCGTTCAATTTACTGCATGCATGTAGAGTCCTCACCATCCCGGGTGACACCAATGACCACAAAATTCAAGAAATGTACAGATTGGTCCTCTGTAGTGTAGAAAGGGAAGAGCAGATCCCTGGAGGGTACCAGTAGTGATACTCAAGTATAAATAGAAATAGAAAGTCTTTATTGTCATTGTATACAGGTATACAACGAAATTGGGAGTGCTGCTCCATTTGGTGCTTGGAAAAATATATACATTACAATAAAGAAATGAATAAAATAGAATAAAATACGATAAAACACAATAAAATACAGTGAGAGAGTGGCAATTATAGAAAAAAACAAGCTTTAAATTGCACATACTGATAAAGTGACTTTGCATATTATTGAATGTATGATGTGTGTTCCTAGTGATATTATTGTGTTCATGTTTTCTTGTTGTTCAGAGCACTGATGGCTCTGGGGAAGAAACTGTCTGAGTCCATTTGTTCTTGTTTTCTGTGCTCTGTAGCGCCAACCAGAGGGCAGAAGGTTGAACGGATTGTGACTGGGGTGGGATGGGTCTTTGATAATGTTTGTTGCTCTGCTGAGATAGCGAGAGCTGGCGATGTCATCTAGGGAGGGAAGGGGGCAGCCAGTGATCTTCTGGGCGGTGTTGATCACTCTCTGCAGCACTCTGGTATGCTGGGTGCACTGCAGCCAACAGGACACTGTGATGCAGTATGCCAGGATGCTCTCAATGGTGGCTCGGTAGAAGGTCAACAGCAGCTTCTCCAGGTGGTTTTCCCTGAGCACTCTCAGGAAGTGGAGTCACTGCTGGGCCTTCTTCACCACTGCTGTGGTGTTAACAGTCCAGGAGAGGTCATCAGAGATGTGAACGCCCAGCACTTTGAATGAGTGGACCCTTTCAAGGCAGACCCCATTGATGAGGAGTGGGGCCGGGTCCAAGCTGCATTTGCGAAAGGCCAGGATGAGTTCTTTTGTTTTTGTGGTGTTCAGTATGAGATTGTTCTCTGAACACCACACTGACAGTCTCTCCACCTCATCTCTGTAGGTCAACTCGTCTCCTCCTAAGATGAGCCCGACCTTGGTGGTATCATCCGTGAATTTGATGATGGAGTTGGAGAGATGGGTAGGTGTGCAGTTGTGTGTGTACAGTGAGTACAGTAAAGGACTCGGTACACAACCTTGTGGGGAGCCGGTGCTGAGTGTTATGGTGGGGGAGTGGTGTGAGCCAAGTCTGACAGTTTGTGGGCGGTCTGTCAAAAAGTCATTTATCCATCTGCAGATGGATGTGGGCAGTCCAAGGAGAGAGAGTTTGTCGACCAGAATGTCCGAGATATTAAAGGCTGAGCTGTAGTCGATGAAGAGCATCCTCACATAGTTCCCCTGGTGTTCCAGGTGACACAGCGCTTTGTGAAGAGCTATAGCAATGGCGTCCTCAGTGGATCTGGCATGTTCAGAAGGGTCGAATTATGGCAGAGGGATCTTGGTTCCAAGTCTGTAGTGTTTAGGAGCATGTTTCAGGCCATTTGGAGTCGATTGGTAATGGTTTGTAGTGATGTTTTTTGTAAGTGTGTTCCCTGTAGGTGGTGCCAGGGAGCTTCCATGCATCTGTCCAGTGTCCAGCATGAAAATTGTAAGAACAGGTGTACTCTTTGGTTGTGGCCCTGTGGACCCTAGTTATGGTTTCTACTGAGCAGAGTAGACTGCTCAGTTGAGGCCATGACTAGAGTCCACAGGACCAGAGTGACATGTAAGCCCCCACACCACATCAAGGTAGAGTCCAATTTGGGAGTATTTTTAACAGAACAATAAATTTACAATAGTTATGTACCAATAAAAGTGTAATGCAAGTGTGTGCAGTGTCTGTGTCTAGGGTTGTGTATCTGTGCTAAAAATAAAAAAGCAAAGACTCAGATGCCCCACAAGTTTCCCTTTTGGAGACTTTCAGTTTTTATTTCCTCCTCATGAGCTGCCACTTGCTAGTAAAGGCCCTCTTGGTCCTTGTGGGGACACCTGTGTCCTTGCATGTTTGCAAGTATTTGTGGCAGGCCTTTTCTCTGCCCAGGGTGAAGTCAATCGTGCCAATGTTTTTTTTGTTTTGTTTTGTTTTTTAAAATTTGGCGGCCATAAACACCCCCCTGGACGTATCTGGCCGGACTTATCTGGGTTGGCGGCCTGCACATCGTCCTCCATGGGTTGTTCCTCCTCCTCCTTCTCATGGAATATCCTTCCAACCACAGGTTTGGGAGGAGGGCCCATACGGTAAGGAATTGCATCGTGCAGGCGCCATACAGAGAGGCCAAATACTTTCGGCAGCAGGAACCTGGATTGTATGTTAAGTGCCTGCAGCTGGGCTTGGGAGTACTCCATCTCCCGGAGGAGCCTGCCCAGCTCCTTATAGCAGACAAAATCCCCATTCATCAACATCCCCACCCTGGAGAGGAAGGTGAGGATGTTGAGGGTCTTTGTGCGTCCCAGGTTATTAGGGAGTCGCATCAGGCAGGCCTCCATCCAGGGCATCCCGTAGTCAGTGTACCTCTCCACATTGCGGTGGTATGACAGGTTCCGCCGCTCTATTTCTATAGCAACGTCCCCTGTCAGTGCACCTGCCAGGCCCGCAATGGAGGGCTTGCCGCTGCCATCGTATACCTTGACGTAGTCGAGGAAGTTCCAGGTGAGGATTTTCCTCTTCCTGACATCCCTGTATTTGTTGTCCGGGAAATACTTGAGCTGGAGGGTTGCAAAGCCCAGCTGCAGGCACTCCGCTACATCTTTCCCCAGCTGTCTTGCCCGCTGGAAGACAAAGGGTGTGGAAAAGGCATCCCTGGTTGCCAGATCCTGGCACAGAGCATCCACCGTGATGGTCCCCTTCATGGGCCTAGGAGGAGGTTGGCCCACCTTCAGATTGCCAATGATGAAGCCCTTGTTGGCTTTGTGCAAGTCCTTGAAAAAGACATGTTCAAGGGCCTTGCCCACCAGCACCGGCTCTGCTTGTAACAGGGCCATAGAACATTGGACTTTGTCCACCAGGTCACTCATATGGTCAATATATTTCTCCGCACGTCCCATCATAGCCTTGTTATACTGCGGGTGTGACAGTCCCGCAGTCACAATGGTGCCAGACACCGGGTGTTTGAACAGAGAGCGGACGTACAGTGGCAAAAACGGGATCTTTTCTGGTACACACAACATACGGAAGTCACAAGCAAAGTCGAGAGGCCTCCCCTCCAGGTTCGACTGGAAGTTCACAGCCTCATGCATCCCAAGCACACTGAAGACTTTACCAGACATCCCCGCCAGGTCCTGCAAGCCTGCCCTGGACCACAACCGCATGAACGTGGGGTCAACTGGTGTGATACTGCAGGCGGCATGGACTGACGTGGCCCTGACTGCCTCCACATCCACTATTTCCGTCACGTCTATGCCTGGGCTTCTTTGGCCAAATCGCAACAGGGTAACTATCACATCGAAGTGGTAGTCTCCTGACGCCAGGCTCATAGCCTGGTCCAGTAGTGACAAAATGAAGTGCTGGTCCTGACGGAGCACTTCCATGTGTGCCAAGTCTGAAAAGACTTTTTTTTTTTTTTTTTTTTTGCAGGGACGGCCTGGGTTTTTCCTCAAAGGAGAGGCCCTTTAGCAGCTGTTTAAATCTGTATACCACCCTGTTTAACAGCTGGAGGATCCCCTCCTTTACCCAGATGAGGTTATTGTACCTGGGGTCTGGGATCCCCACTATGCTTTTTGGAATACATGCGAGATTTACATTGTAGCCACCGTCTGCGGTGGCTATGCAGACCCCCAGCATTCCGTTCTGAAGCGTCTTTAATGCCGCCTGCATTGTTCCTACTAATGATAGATGTTTTTTCATCAGTGGGAAATGGGTGGAAAGATCTTTCTCTCTCAGGCCAAGTTTTTATTTTCATTGTGTATGGCTTTGTTTTCCTCCGGAGAGTGGTGTATGCAGGCGTGAGGGACAAGCACAGATGATCAGACCCAGTGAGGTGGGGGAGGGAGGTGGCTTTGTAAGCATGTTTAAGGTTGGAATAAACGTGGTCCAGTGTTTTCTCCCCTCTGGTGGCACAGTTCACGTACTGGACGAATTTAGGGAGCACAGGCTTTAAGCACGCTTGGTTGAAGTCCCCAGCAACGAGAAAAACTCCATCCGGATGGGCGAGTTGCTGTTTGTTTAGGGTAGCGAGCAAAAGGCTAAGGGCCGTGCCGATGTTGGCATCCGGTGGTATTATCTACCGAGAGAGCTGACAGTAGTTATTGTGACGGCTATTTACATAAGGTCTGCACAGGACTGCCAGAACCTCTAAATCAGGTGAACAGAGCGTGTCAATGATCCTGCTCTTACTACACCACTTGTTGTGCACGTAAACACAAAGCCCCCCTCCTCTGCTCTTACCAGAGTCTCTGTTTCTGTCGTGCGGCCCGCTAGCTGAACTGCAGCGTTGGGGATCAGCGGGTGAAGCCACTTCTCCGTGATGAAAATAATGCTGCAGTTGTGGACAAAGCTGGTTGCGGTAATCGTTGGCTCCAATTCGTCCATTTTGTGGGTGATAGATCTGGCGTTGGTGAGGAAGATGCTCGGTAGCAATGGTCTGTGGGGATTTTTTCCTTAGGCTAGCATCTAGTCCCGACCAATATCCTCGTTTCTGCTTCCTCTGTCTCCGCCGTCTGCACAGCTTGGTTTGTAGGCTGACCAGCCACAGAGATCCTGGTGGTCTCGTATTGTCCTTCGGTATACTGTGGGTTTGCTGGTATTCCCTTGTTACGGCCAAGGTGCACCTTAGACTGATATCAATGAGATTCTGGCGACTACAAAAGTGATTTGCTGTACAAAGTTTTAACATTAACAAACACAGAGCAAAAAAAGAAAATTCCAAACTGGAGAGCTGTGAGCCGCTGCACCCGTGTGCGCCGCCATTTTGAAGAAAAAGAAAAACTCATTAGTTGAAGTTTCATCCAAATGTGCAAATCAATCAAGTAAAATGAAATAATGTAGGGTGTGAAAAAGTGAAGACCAGTCAAAATATCCTCTCTTCTCCAAAAGTGTCCTCATTTCAGTTTCTAAAACTCAGGCTGGGTCTCACAAAGATGGTTAGATGAGAACACACCCACTGTTTCTGTGGGGCTATTTTTACTTGCTTCCACCTGCCAAGTCTTTGTTTGCAGTCAAAATATCAGACAGACTTATCTGACCTACTGAAGGTGACACATGCACACAAACACAGCAAGAGGATGCACAGACCAACACTGCCCTCTAGTGGCAGAGACATGCAGTTACAAACACTGTTACTGGCATTTTTATTAAAAAAAAAAAAAAAAAATTGCATCCTTATCAAGCTGACCACAAGGAGATGCTCATCCATTATTCTTTTAGACCAACACACAGGAGGTCACATGCACAATAAAAGGGGGCTGTGAAGAATGTACATTTTATCCTTAAACACTGACATTTTATGCTGCTGAGCGTCCTTTGTTTAAAGTGGAAACAGTTGAGTGTTGTTGACATAACACAAAAAGAGAAAAAGCGACACAGGGAGACATGAAAACAAAGTGTTAGGATGATAAAGAGAGACAAGCATAACAGTAATGATGTGAATAAGAGATTTAATACGGTGTAGAAAAGCTTGACAAAAGGAACATAGTTTTTTTTTCCCCATCAGAAAGCAGGAAAATTGTTGAGGTGGATTCGCCACATTTCTCCCTCTTTCATCTTTCCTATAACTAAATCCTATGAAACCAGTGTACAAATTAATGAGGAACAGAATCAGAATACCAGTGAAGAAAGCAAGTCATGTTTATCTGCATAAAAGCATAAGGAAACAAATGAGATGAATAACAATAAATATTGTTAAACTACACATATCTTCATGCAGTAAAAAAAGCTGTGTGACGATGAAACCTTTTAAACTGCACTGTAGTGTGTCATAATAAATTATACTGAATACATTTTTTTCACATTTCTATTTCTTTTCATGTAAATATTTTTAAATTTGTCTTAATATCCTTATGTTACTGTTTTTCTCATTTTATTACAGTGTGTACACTTCACCTTTTTAAATCATAGATGTGCTTTTCTTACTGTCACTTTGCTGCTGTGACATTGCAGATTTCCGCTTGTGGGACTAATAAAGAATATTCTATTCTTTTGACTATCAAACGGTTTAAGCACATACTTTTTTGTTGCCTTTCTGTGAACACTTTATATTAATAGTTTCTTTGTTTTTAGGGAGGGATACAGCTTTGAATAGTGCAACTGCTAATGTGAATAATGGTCATTGTGAGGAAAGGGGTTAAAGATTATTCAATGTTTTTATATCATTCTTATTTTATGCAATTTATCATCTAGGAAGAAATAATCTGAATATGGTGGCACACAGGACAATCTATGTGGGATCCATAAAAAAGTATAGATTGTTCATGGTCATGAAGCAGGGCTGCACAGTGGTCTACTGGTTATCTCTTAAGCCTTGCAGCAAGAAGATCCCTGGGTCAAATCCTGGCCTGGGATCTTTCTGCATGGAGTTTGCATGTTCTCCCTGTGCATGCGTGGGTTTTCTCCAGGTACTCTGGCTTCCTCCCACAGTCCAAAAATATCCATCCATTCTCTATACACTGCTTTATCCTCACTATGGTCACGGGGGGTGCTGGAGCCTATCCCAGCTGACTCGGGCGAAGGCAGGGGACACCCTGGACAGGTCGCCAGTCTGTTGCAGGGCTACATATACAGACGATCACTCTCTCATTCATACCTACGGGCGATTTAGAGTAATCAATTAACCTCAGCATATTTTTGGACTGTGGGAGGAAGCCGGAGTACCCGGAGAAAACCCACGCATGCACAGGGAGAACATGCAAACTCCATGCAGAAAGATCCCAGGCCCACCCCGGGATTTGAACCGGGGATCTTCTTGCTGCAAGGCGAAAGTGCTAACCACTACCCCACTGTGCAGCCCGTCCAAAAATATGCTGAGGTTAATTGGTTACTCTAAATTGCCCGTAGGTGTGAATGTGAGTGTGATTGTTTGTCTGTATATGTAGCCCTGCCACAGACTGGCGATCTGTCCAGGGTGTCCCCTGCCTTTGCCCGAGTCAGCTGGGATAGGCTCCAGCGCCCCCCTGCGACCCTAGTGAGGATAAAGCGGTGTATAGAGAATGGATGGATGGATGGTCATTAAGCAACATGTTATTCAGAGCAACAGTGAAGTTCACTGATGCGTTGTTATTGGTCCCTGGACAACAAGAGAACCCAGCAGCACACAAGAATAACATACAATTATTGATACAAAACTATCCTGTATCTTTTTTGCTGTAAACCTGCTCTGCTGCACTGGATCCCCCTGGACGATTTGTAGCCACCGGACAGCCTAGCAGTGCATCATGGACACAACAGGCTGTTGCTGCGATTGAATCCGTGACCTTTTCCTGACTAGATGCACTAACCGCTAATCCATTCTGCTGCTCTTTAGCTGGTATCTGATGTTAGCCCCCACATAAAGAATCTCCCCGGTCACTCTGACACCATCCCACCCCTCTGATGATTCTGATAAGAGTAACAGTCTGTCTTCATCTGCATGTAATGCATGTCTTTTCAATGTACAGTGGCTGTGGAAATCTAGAAGTGAATGTTTCTGCACGATTTATGATTGAAATATCTGCACATTTATTATATTTTGCAAGCAACTTTGGTTCTAAAATATCAGACACAAATACTGGTGGGGAAATGAATATATATTAATCATTAAATCAGCAACAGCTAATGACAGACATGAAAGAATACACAAATAAATGACATGAGATCTCATGACTTTAAATGCTGCATAAGACAATGATTCAACTTAAATCATTTCTTGTTTGAGTGACACAGTTTGTAATCTTGGAGAATGTTTGATTATACATGACTATACATTCTTCTGTACAGTTAAATCACAAAAGACTGAACTATTTACAGTTCATAGTATTTGTTGCAGTCAGAGCCATACAGATAAAGCCTTGTGCAAAACAAAACAGAGGAGGAATAAAGTTTTTACATTTTACAGCAATTAGAGGTTGCAAGACCTTACAGTGGTGCTGGGTGTTGTGATTTTAACATTTAAAAGAGCACGATGTGTAGAATTAAAAAATACTCAAGGAAGTAGACTGTCTTTTGAGACAGTTTACTGTTAAACAGTGCAACAGGGGAGACAGAATGCAGGATAAAAGAGCAAAAAGCTTGAGTGGTAGTTCTCTATGAAGTAGTGCGTGGTCAAGCTTCAAAGCTTCCAAACCTCTGGGAGAAATCTCAAACTGTCAAAGAAACCAAATTTGTCACGCACATGTTATACTTTAGCTCCCAAAAGTATACATCTGTTATTTTCCTTTTTGAAAACTTTTATAGATTACTGAGCAAGACAATACTAAGATTTCATTTTTAATGGGAAGGATCGAGCTTCAAACATGCAAAATTCTGATGATGAAGATATTGCCATTTGAGATTGATTTTTGTTGTGTTTTTGTTTACGTTTTTCATTGAATTTTGCTGTTGTTCAGTGCTATCTTCTACAGAGGTAAGACATAAACTTTCCCTCTTTGTCCCTTTTAGATTAAATGAATGAGACTTCAGAATGTAGACTGGTGAGTTTTACTATTTTGAGTCTTTATGAATTACAGATACTTAAAAAAAAAAGTTGTGAATGGAGAAAAAAATGTTATGTGGAAAGAGAAAATGCACATTATCTTTGTATCTGAAAAATGAACATCATAAAGACACACATGGAGACATGCAACTCCCCTTAATAGTGTCTTTGCTCAAAAGCTGTAAAAGGCTCCGGCTGCATTTTCAGGTAATGCCACCCTGCCGACAACAGGGGGCAATATAAGCTCACAGAAACAAGAAATCTGTGAAGAGAAACACAGAATACATTTTTACATAGCCCTCCTGTCCCATGCCTGGTTAATATCAGGCCTACAGTACTGTTGTCAGGGTTGGTAAGATTCTTTTGTGAATGACTTGAATGATACATATACATTCTGGCAACAAACAAACAAAAAAACTAAACAGAACTTCACCCTTCATCCAGACACTGAATATTATAAGAATCTGCACGTTGGTCCTTTAATTGTTCAGACTGAAACCTGCTTGTTTAAACCCCCCAAAACAGAACCACAACACTTAGATAATCTACAAAGTTCTATCATTTCCTTTGGGACTACTTTGTTCCAAACACAAGTCATTTCAAAGGCAGATTAAGTGTTTGCATACATGATCTCACAATTTCTCACCTTACCCCACCAGCACTGATTATGAAACATAGTTTCCCCCTCCAGTTTTACAGTCAACCTCAATAAGCCATTCATATCAGACACCTGTGTTCCCTTGTCACACACCATGCTACCCTCGTGACGCTGATTTGATTGGCAGCATGGAAATCAGTCTTGCTGTTCAGTTTTCTTTCCACACAGCAGATGTTTGCCTCCTCACAGGCAGTCCTGTGGAAACGGGACGAGTCCAGTGAAGGTCACAAGCGTTTGCAATGACCCATCTTGGCTCTATATTTAGATTAGTTAACGAAAGAAGAAAAGAAACTGACAGCTGCAGTCTTAGCCTTGAAAATAATCAATTTTCAGACAATGATGTTTCAGGTGACTCTAACAGTCACAACCTGCTGTTTTATTGTTTGTTTTTTCAGATTTTTAAAATGTCATTATTGTCCTCTATGTCAACCAACATCATCCCCTATTGCAAGCAATATTGTCTAGTTTTATCAACTTTGTGCTTTCAGAGCCACTGAAAGCTGCACTAGGTAAGTTCTGCATAAGTCTAACAGCCTTGCTCTGACACAAGACTCTCACTCATGTATAAGATGTCTCTATTTGCTGTTTGCACTAATTGACTTCTGCCAGCAGCACATCATCTCCACTCACCAGAAGTGATGACATTAAGTTGTCTGCATGTCATGCTTGACTTTTAAATCGAGACAAAGCTGGACTCAGAAATAAACTGGTGTTTTTCGTTGCTCATTATTTTGGATTCCTGTAATGTAAATCCTTTATACTACAGTATGACGTTAAAAAAGCTGCATGCAGTTTACAGGCATTTTTATGTTCTGTTTTCTAGTTTTTCTTTTGCTATCATGCACAAACAATGTGCAAAATTGCCTAGTGCAGCTTTAACAAACCAGTGAAATTTGCATGACATACATTAGGATATCACCCCTTTCCCCATTCTATTACAATTTGCTTTCCCCACAGTTAGTCCTCTGCAACAGGTTTAACATGTCGTACATTCAGGCCGGTCTGCATTCCAGCATTTTCTTGAAGGCTTTCCTGAAGCTGTCGTCCAGGAAGGCGTAAAGAAAAGGGTTGAGGCAAGAGTTGGCATAGCTCAAGCTGGTTATGAAGTAGGAGATCCCGATCAGCAGCGGCGTGGTCCTCAGGTCTGTTGTCAGAGCCACGATGGTGCTGAGGTGGAACGGGGTCCAGCAGAACAAGCAGACGGCCAAGACGATGAACACCATGATGGTAACTTTCTTCTTGGCCTTGTCCAGAGCCTTGGCATTGCTGTTGAGCCGCATGTTCCTCAGCTTGTAGAGCATCATGGTGTATAAGATGCAAATTGTTGAGACAGGGATGGCAAACCCCAAAATGAGTGTGTAGATCCGACTTGTTTTGAACCACAAGCTCTCAGGGCTAGGGAAGCTGAGCACGCAGCTCTTCCTCTCATCATTTGGGCTGACGTAAACCCCAGCGAACACAGTAAAAGGCATGACGATGAGAATGACAAGAATCCAGACGCACAAAGAGATGATTTTGGCTGCTCGGTAGGTGCGATAAGGCATGCGTTTGGACCTCACTGTGGCCAAGACAACTAGGTAGCGGTCTATGCTCATGACTGTGAGGAAATAGATGCTGGAGAATATGTTGTAGTGGTCTATGCTCAGAATAACTTTGCACAAAACCTCACCAAAAGGCCAGTAGTGCAGTAAGTGTTCAGCTATGCTGATTGGCAACACCAAAGTAAACAAATCATCCGCAATAGCCAAGTTCAGGATGAACATATTAGTGACTGTTTTCATTTTGGGGGCTTTGAGGATAACATAGATGACAGCTGTGTTTCCAGTCAGTCCCACTGCACAGATTACAGAGTAGATGATCGGTAAAATGATGTACAGGTCAGCGTAGAAGTAAAACTCAGAGGGAGGAGTGCAGTTCAACTCAGTGCGGTTCCCTGACGTGAGGGAGTAGAAGTCCACAGAGTCATTACATACAGGCAGTGCACCGCCAGGGGTGGAGACATTCTCCATGTTTGAAGAGAGAGGAGTAGCTGGACAACAACTAAAAGTCTGTTAGCATTGTGACACAACAATCCACTGATTTTCAAGAAAATTCTTATATTTTCCAAGAAAAAAAGTGCCTTTTTCTTCTGTTTTAGACATTTTCCCTCACAAGATACATCAGACATGTATCATTGAAGCAAAAATGCTGCAGTTCCGAAGTTTAAAAAAAAAAATTATCGCTGGAGAAAGGAACTTAGGATGAGACGACTAGACAACAACAACACTTTTAAAGCTGAGGTCCAGGAATCACCAGCAGGCAAATGAGAGCAAAAGATCCAATAATTTCACTGTTGTTTCATTTTCTGGAATGTTACAAAAAGAGAGAACATCTTACCTCCTCCACCTACTGTACAGACAGTTATAAAGTGATAGGATACCATGTGCATTATTAATATCCTATCAGATTGAATTTCTCATTAGAAAATCTCACTCTAAGAGAGTCCCTTCACAGTGAATTTATTTAGAGTCCTTGGTATAAAAACGCCTCCGATGCCCAGCTTCACGACTGCTCCATCAGCAGTTTTGTTTCAGGATTAATATTCAGTTTCCAGCTCTTCACACCTTATCTCCTCAGGGATTCACTCGTTCACTTTTCCTTCATGGAAAAAAAACATATATATATATAAATAAATCACATCCCAAATGGCCTCCTCTGATTCTCTTCTCCCACGATGCCAGAGCCTTGAAATGAGTTTTTTTTTTTTTTTTTAAAGGCTGAACGTGAACACGACGAGGTTTACGATGGTTATTTATGGATTGGTGTTTCCTCTCTGTGCTTCATGTGCGCTCTGGAGAAGGTGCCAGCGTTTTACGCACGAGTGGCGCATCACGAAATCTGGGCAACAGAGAGATGTGAACATCAATTACTTACCGTGCATGCATTTAAACATCACTGAGCATGGAGTTAATGGACTTGAATAGAGAACAAGCGCAGACTTTACTGTTAACTGGCTGAAATCAATACAGACGAAAATCAATGTTTCGGCGATGGAGACAAAATTAAGCGAAAAAACAAAAAAAGAACTGGATCGAATTTAGAACTCCAAATTTTCTCTATATATAACAAGATGCAAACACCTTTTTTCCTCTAATCAACATGATGTAGCCATGTAGCATGGATAAAATATAATATTTCTATGTTAAATAAGAAACTGGGAAAGACTTTAAAAAAGAAAAGAAAAACATCAAATTCTTAACCTAAAACCACCGGTAATGATCTACTATGAGGTAGCTTTACTGCACAACCAAACGTTAACAAATCACAGCGTATTAAGAGAAAGTATTTAACAGATAAAGTGTTCTGAGAGAGTTCAGGCGGGTTTACCCTCCTCTGTGTCCCAGGTAAAGTCTCTCTCCTCCGGTGTTGCCTCTGTGGAAGCAGCGCTGCGCTCCAGCCTCAGCTCTCCTCTCTGTCTGACTCTCCCACAGTCCTGGAAGGCAGCGGCACCGGCTGACGTCAGTCCGAGATCCCCGTGTCAATCATGTGAAGGTGGCCGGTTCATCCAATCTTCCTCCAAAGTGTCCTCCACAGGTCAGAGTGTTCATATCCATGCTTTCCTGCCGCCGTTATCAGCGAGCTTTCAGAATCACCGTGACGTTCAGCACTGTGCTTCCCACCTACAAGTGCCATGCAAAAACTGTTTGCCCACAAATACAGTAATGTTCTGTGAAATTTTTACATATTTCTCACACTGAAACGTACCAGATCATAACAATAAAATGTATCTTATTTGAATATTAGACAGACATAACCCACAAATAAAATGCAATTTTTAAATTACCGTTTGTTGAAGAATTAGTGAAAATCTGTGTCACTCCTGAAAAAAAGTAATTACCCCCCTACATCTAATAAGTGGTTGGTTCCCCCTTGGCAGAAATAACTGCAGTCAAATGTTTATGATGGCTTATGAGCAACCTTTTACATCATCAGGGAGGAATTTTGTCTCACCCTTGTCTCCAGATCTGTTTTATTATTATGATTTATTATGACTGTGAGAATCCAGTTGATCCTATGAGCAAGTGATTTTTGTTGGATTTTTACTTAATTTAACAAAGGTATCAGCACAAATTGAGCTCTGTCTTGTAGCTCAGAGCAATTTGTTTCTGGGGGATGTTTACTGATTCTAAGATGTACTTTAGCACATCTTTCATCTACCTTCCTGAAAAATAAATGAGAGATTACACTGACTGGCTGAAGCTAGTAAAAGTAGAGCTGCATCAGCTTCACAAACCCAAAGAGTACATTTGAGCTACATAAGACAGCAAATAATGAATGATATTGCAAAATCTCTTCACTAACTCAAATGCCACCATGTTACAAAAAAGTTTGCTTACTACAGTACACCAATTAGCCACACTGAAACCACTGACAGGTAAAGCGAATAACATTGATTTTCTCGTTTCAGTGGCTTCTGTCAGTAAGTGAGATCTATTAGGCAGCAAATTAACAATCTGTTCTTGAAGCTGATGTGTCAGAGGTAAGGGTTGGGATGAGGAAGGACAAAAGACAAACCAGCAACAGAGTCATGCTTGCTCAGTCCCTAACCGTTTGATGCGGAGTGTGGGTCTAGAGACACCCGTTTTCCATTGAATTTGCGTCACTTTTGACCAATGTTGCCAATCAAAGGGCTAATAATGGGCCTTGGTATTCATGTAAACGTTAGCTTGATCCAGTTACCTAAACATTGTTGCAAACCACTTCAGCCATTCATAGGGACTGTATTCCCTGATGGTAATGGCGTCTTTCAGCAGGATAATTCCACAATGGTACATGACGCAGTGAAAGACACACCAAAGCACACGTCACTCCACCTCTCCTCTTGGTACAAACCACAGTCAATCACCTTTTTTTTCTAATCGTTTAGGGTTAAAGCACAATACAGCCAATGTCATTCATGCCATGTTTGTATACCTTCTTGTTTCTGGTAGCTGCTTTCTTCACACAGGTCATGAAGTAGACTATCTTTACTGACACTGCACAGGTAAAATAACATTTAGACGGCACCACCACATTAAAATTTAACTGAAACATTCATGGGTGACAAGAGTATTTAATTTTCTTTACAATGTGGAATATATATATATATATATATATATATATATATATATATATATATAAGAACATTTCCAATGATTAAAAATTATGGGACAAAGTCATCATCAGCAGAAAGCTCTGGAAAGATGTCTTCAGTACCAAGGAAGATACCATTTGTTTTCACAGGACTTCCTCTAAGTAAACTGAACTCCATGTGTTAAAATCTGTAGAGTGCCTTTTAAAAGTGTTCTCAGCTTCAAATCCGCTTTTTGACGATCACATTCATCCCCTGTGGACTTAAAGTAGGGCCTGCTGCTTTTCATAGAAGACAGTGGCTGCCTGTTTGGATTTGTTGTCAGCGTCATGTCTGCTATGCGAAATAAAGGATTCGGCTAAGAAAATCTTAAGAAAAATAAATGCCATTGTGATGTTCTCGAAGTTTCTACAGATGAACATTTTTTGGTCTAGTGGAAGACACTCACTCAGACATTTTCAGTGAAAATCAAACTTTACAAACTTCAGTTTTGACACATAGGGAGTGAAATACATGAGCACAATGTCTGGAAAGTTTGACGCTGTTGTTCTTTTCATTGTGAAAGAGAATTACTTTTCTGTGGAAGATCCGACAGTTCGACCATCACACAAAACATAAAATTGAATTCTAACTGCACCACACTTGTAACCTTTTCTTTCATTTCTAAATCTTCTTGTCCTCCTCCAGCAGATGACAGCCTAAAATGAGGAATCATGGGATTGAAGCTTGAGTTCAATTTCAACTAAACACCCTCCTCGTGTGCTGTTGCCTTTTCTTTTGAAGTACTGCCTCAGATCTTTCAGTTTTATCTTTGTGCTAGGATCTGAAGGAGATCTTGTTGTATTTTAAATTACCTCACAGCTGTGTGTCTGAATCACTGGAAGGCAGTTTTGTCTCGTATTCATACTCAGACTTTCCCATTATGAGTCAAACCACCCTCAACTGTGACCATTTTCCTTATGCAACATATGTATGCAACCTAAGTTTATTCTTGTACACAGAAGATCATGATTTCAATGAGGCTAAGGATGCATTGCCTAAAGGTGGGCTTTTTTGTTGCTGTTTTTTTCCCCATTTTTTTCTCTCAAAATGAGACATTGGCAACATCATTCAATTTCAAACTCCAAACACACTACTGGATACCAAAATTGAAAACTTGCGTTTCAAAACTTCAACTGTGAATCTGATGGTGACGCAATCAAAGAGTCCATCTCAGCCACACAAAAACATAGCTACTGAATGATATAATCTTTTACTGATTTAAATACCATCATGTTATAAAAAAAAGATTGCTTTCTACAGTACACCAATTGGCCACATTAAAGTCTCGAAAGTCTCGGTGCCTGATATCACTTAGCAACTTGAAAGGTCTGTGCAGTCCAAGGTAAACACACATGTAAGACTCATTAACACACTTTTCAGGAAAGCTACAAGAAATAAAACTGGGTCTTGGTACAGAAACAAAGCTGATGTTTCCATGTCATCAGTAACAAGAAAATAACTGAGGCAATCTAATTTTAGTCTGTGGTGATGTTATCTATAGACACGCCTCTGCCTCCACTCTGTCACAAGTAATGAATCTTCAAGTGGAATGGTAAACTGTAACCAGTGCTGTCAGTTATTCTACTCATCACTGTGTGATGTGTGCAAAAGAGTTGATCGACCATCTCCAACACTAAAATGTCACAAACATTTGTTTCTTTTCATTTATAAATCTCTGAACAGAAGATACATAACCTTTGTCAAACTGGTCCCAAATCATGACTCAACTCAGTCAAGGCAATAATTATTATTTCAAGTCTGATGTGCAGAAAAGTAAATTGGGAAAGGTGCTTTTAGTTTAAGTTCTGTTGTTATGAGCATGCCCTCAATGAATCATTAAGATTAAATGAATGAATGCATGAATAATAGGCAGATCGTGTTGATGTTCTGGATCATCAGCATGTCTGTGCACAGAAACTAAGGTTGTTATTAGGTGAAGCCAACAAAAGCATATGGATCACTTGGGTGCTAAAGGTTTAAGTATCTTGCAGAAAATTTGGACACACACACCCATCCACCACCACAACCTCCACAGCCTTATAATTTGCCTAGCTCCATAAATGCACACTAGTTTCTGCATATCAGCCACATTCTCACAAGACTGGGTAGAGAAATAGAACTATACAAACCACAAGAGCATGCTGGATTTGTTTAAACCCTGTCATCATTAGTGTTTAAATTCATGACTTCCTGAGCTTGAGCTACTGGACTCTGCTATAAAGTTTCTCTGCAAATGCAAAAGACAAAACATTGTAAGCCAATTAGATCAGTTAATTTTGCCTCATTGAAACTGATGAAGTCACTGCCACAGTCATGAAAATTATATTTAGGTGGTAAAAAAAATACTTTTTCTTTTAATTTGACCTTTTTTCAGTTCACTTACCATGGGTTTATGATCTCTCCTTTCCCCTTTTAATCTAATTTTCCTCTTCACCGCTTTAGCGGATTAGATGGGCTGAAATCAACAAAGGGTCGTTGCTTTCATCTGGATTCATGGAGAAGGAAGCTTCTCCCAACATTTCACACGGTAAGCGTACAGTAAACACATCTTCCTTAATCCTCCTCTTGCCACTTTTTTTCTCCTCTCTTCACCTCCTGTAAGCCACCAGCAATCCACACTTTGATCCCTCACCTAAGCACAATCTTTCAGGTTTACACTTTTCTTTCAGCAACATCTCTGCTTCACATAGTGGTTCTTGTTTTTCTATTCTGTGCCTCTGACTCACTCGCTGTCCTCTCGCTTCTTTTTTTTTGTTTGTTTTACTGCAAACCTCACTGCTGCCGTCTTTCTTCTGATCCAAAATGCCTACACCCTGGAAAAAAAACAACAGCATTTTTCCCTCAATGCAATCAAACAATATTTATGCATTTTATTGAAACTTCACATTCTAATGGCATTGTTTGCCCATTACCCTTTGGATCAAATGGACTCTGAAGTGTTGCTGGAAAAAGAGACTAATTTGTGTGGTGGGACAAAGAGATGTAATGAGACACAGCCAAGTGGAAAAAAAAGATGGTGCACCCCATATAGAGTAATTATATGGAAGGATGACATGAATAGCAATGCTTCAAACTGGAATAATGTCAGGTCTTTCTATTCGGTTCAAATAGAGTGAACTGCAGTGCAGAACCAAGTTGTTTAGTTTTACAAAACATTAAATAATCCGTGGCCTCCAGGGGGCAGGATATAATCAAAATTAAGCTTCTGAATTTGAAATTTGCCTGTATTTTCAAAGCACACTACTTGAAGTCAAGTTATGCTGTTAAAAGTTGCTGATAAGCTAATGTGTGAATCTCAACTTGAGATTGTTTTGTAAACTAAAATGTCCAATTTCCACTTCCATGTTCCATGTCACACAGGTGAAGGAAGGGAACAATATGGGTCTGGACATTATGAATGCAAATTTGGAGTTCTTTTCTTCAACAATACTACCAACATTATTAATCAACAAACAATTTATCTAACAAACAAACTGAGCACAGTGGACATTTGTCCTGTGCTGATGATGCGCTTCACTCAGCAGACATATGCTTTGGGTCTGAATGGTGACTCAGTTACATTTGCTACTGCGATAGAAGAACATGGTCCTAGGTGATCTTAGCTTCTCTTAAACACATGGACTTTGGCTGGAGGCCATTAGGTATCACAGAAGTTGATGTGATAGCGGCCCATTGCTAGCTACTTGCCAACACAGAGCTGAATGCAGTCCGAGTGACTGGGTAGCTACAGTATTAAACAACCAGATGCCACAGCTGATGCACGATACATTTCCTGACATCAATGTTGAAAGTTCAGGTTTTCATCATCTCTTGGAGCTTGTGGAGCTTCAGTACACCCAGCCCTCTCCACATTATGTTCTAGTTACCTACTGGAGCTTTACGACACATTTCTGAACCACCTGGATAGCAATAAATAACAGCTTTGGTTAGATTTTTTTTTATATTGAATTACAGAGCCATTCAGTTGGAAACTATACATATGGAAATTACAATGATGACCTTCATGAAATTAAAGTGTGCGGCATCTATTAAGATGGTGATAACTCTGCAGATATTGATATAGCAATAATAATATTCCTCAGAGCTAACAGTTGAGAATTCTATTGCGTCTACTTATATTACTGCGATCAAGGAAATGTTGTGATCTGGATAACACTCTCAGCAAGTTGCCAATAGCTCTTTCCACTGTAAGAGGTAGTTCCTGGCAGAGGGAGAAAAGTACTCTGGATATTACAGTAAATCATAAACCAGCTATATTTACTGGTCTAAGAAGTGGCATCTAAGTATACAACGCCGTCTTTGAACCTCTGTTGCATTTACATCTGGCATACACAATACTCTGCTATCAGCCACGGAACGGCTGCCATGCAGTGCTACCCTTGACTTGGAAAACACCAATATGGTTTGCATAGGAAGCACTTTATGTTTTTTGTTTTTTTAAATACGTTTGTCATGCAATTAAAAGGACATGGCATTTGCTTTCAGTGACATTTATAAAGGCACCATGTCTGGGAGGGAATATTTGCTGCAAAGTGGTGTAATGATCAATACAGACCACCAGACCTGGTCAGAATCAATTTAATTGTCTTGTGTCAGTCAATATGTCATTGCATCAGTGTTCCCCAGACCAACCCCAGCAGCACAAAGCAAACAGGATCTTTGCATGTCACAGACGAAACAAAGACATGGTACAAGATGGCGTGGACATATAAATAACAGAGATGCAAACCAGCACTGGATACACATGTACATAATGGATACAACTCCATGAACACGTGCAGTCTGTCCCCTCTTATCGCTGTTCTGTCACTTGTCCCCATTAAAATGTTGTGCAAAGTTGAACCAAAGTTCTGAAAATATTGCAAATTAATGTGTTAATTTGGGTTTCCATTAATTGCATTTAATCAAATATATGCAGGAGAATGTGGAAAGATGACAGTTATTCAAGCGCCAGTAACTTCTGTCTGTTGCATTTGTCTTTTAATGATTAAATGTGTCTCCTATGATCAGTGTGTGCTCTGCTAAATTAAGTCTCATTCACATCACAACTTTTTCTTCAAGGGCTTTAGAATCCTGACACTGTTGATTGGATAAGAAAAAAATGTATATAACCACTGGGGGGGGGGGAGAAGACTTCCTTTTCCTAGACAGACAGACATGGAACAGCTGTTTTGTGCACCAGGTAGACAGAAATGGCAGAAGTAAAATTGAAAAGAAACATCAGCGTGACAACTTTAAAGACACCCTTAGGTGATAATCAAGTCATTTATGTGCATTCACCTGTCCATGTGGGATTTTTTTCCAGCACAATGGCAGAGCATTCCTATTTTAAAGGTGCAGTGTACTGATGGCAAGCTCAGAAACACAAATTTGATTCCTGGGTTTCAAATAAGTAACCTAAGGAACCGATCCCATCAGCTGGACAGGTCAGCCGTCTATCACAGGGTTTCACGGACAAGTATACTCGCATTCACACCTACAGAAAATTTAGAGTCCCCAATTAACTTGAGCATATTTTTTGGACTGTGGGAGCAAGCCAGAGTACCAGCCAGCGGCCCATAAGTTGAACGTGGATGACTGAATTACTCCAGTATCACAGGGATGTGGTGAGCTGTTGTGCTTGATCAAAAGAGGCAGGGATTTTATAAATCTGTACATTCTAGATGAAGTAACATTGTAGGGGTTGTGAAAGAATTAATTGTAAGCTCTTAGGTTATCATTTATTCATATTCTGTTCATCTTAATCTATTTAGTCACAGTAAAGTCAAGTAAGATCTTTTCTTTACATGACTAGCATCAGAAATAGAAACTTTGGCAGTTACAGTGAGAAAAAGATGTTTACTGTCCAAGAAGTGTAGAGTTATTTCTTTTGTATGGAAAACTAATCATAAAGTTTAAAAGAAAAAAACAACTAAAGTATGTATACTACTTAATGAAAAGGAGTACCCAAATTTCTGTTTATTACTCTGCCAAGGAACGCGGCAGAGTTATGTGACGATCGGCGTATGTTTGTCGGTCTGTTTGCCTGTTAGCGACATTGCTCAAAAACAGACCAACAGATTTGGATGAAATTTTCAGGGAAGGTCAGAAATGACACAAGGACCAAGAGATTAAATTTTGGCAGTGATGTGACTTATAGTCTGGATGCATGTATTTGTTACAGATTTCGAGGTGTCACTAACTATAACAACAAGTGAATGCTACATCAGCTGCCTGCTGACGATCACATGATTGTGATCCTACTACAGATCGACTACTGTGGTCTTATCGGGACTTATACATTGAAATCACACGACTGAGCAGCCTTGGCAGAGTACTGCTCTCCGAGTGCTTTTATTGTTATTAAAGCTGTTAGATGTGTGTTGTTCTGTTGAGAATTTGAATATACTCAGGTTGAAAAAAAAGATGAAGTTCCCCTTTAAATAATTAAACAAATACATTCAGACCAGAGTCTGTTTTCATATGTCATTTCATACATGAGTGATGGAGAAATTCATTTTCGACATAGCTCCAGTGTTTAGCCAGGCAGGCAGCTTAGCAGCTCAGCTAGCGAAAAGTATGGGGCAACTTGCCCCCCCCGCGTCAAAGTCCGCCCTAACGTGCTTTTTTCCCCCACACTAACCGGCTCGAATAGTCTCAACGAGTGTCCTACAACATACTTGAGATGAGAAGTGAACGAAAACCTCCACATTACTTGGCAATCGCTATTTGTTGTGGTCTATATCCAAATCTCAGGATGCTAGAAAGCAAATCTCGTTCCGAAATCGCATGATAGCTCGCGCCAAAACACCGGTTTTTGGCGCGAGCTATGATGATGATTGCCTTAACAATAGAAACATATGAAAAGATAGTAAACGAGGCATGTGTTTGACAAATGGCCTATCAAGTTTCCAAAATTACGCTTATGTATGTTACTTTTTGATGGAAAAAAAAGTTCACTTTTTTCCGTTTACGAGTTTACTATCTTTTCATTTGTTTCTATTGTTAAGGCAATCATCAAAGTGTAAAAAAATGTCCTTTGATTAATCGATAAAAGAATTTGAATGTCTAGATGATCTGTTACACATTATTACTCCTTAGCAGATTTTGACTCATATATGAAGTATGTGTTTTATGAATTGACTGAAAGATGTAGGTGTCAGTCTTGAAAGCCCTGTCAACAACAGCTGAGTTGGACATCACTTCAGGGGTCATGTGGTAGATTGATCTGCTGTGTGACTGAGTATGTAGGGGTGTGCTGATCGAGAAGGTGAGAATTATACTGCCTCTTCATGAAAGGTTCAGTTCAGTCCCAGAAAGAAAGGAAAAAAAAAAAAGAATCAGTGAGATCTATTTATGAGTTATGAGCAAGACCAAAGTTGTTTTGTCTTCATTATACAGATAAATGCTTTCCCTCCCACAGAGAAGCATCTGGTGGTTTAACAGAGCAGCTTGATGTTTTCCTTTCTGACAGTGTAAGTGTTAAACTCGTTAGTTTTTCCTGTCATTCTGATGACACACAGAACAGCAGCAAAGGAATCGAATCAAAAACATTTCTCGGATGCTTTTGCTTGCAGCATTTTTGACATGCGATGTGATGATGAGAGTCAGTAGGATCCTACTCAGTGCAAAACTACTGACAGTCTATGGATTGTAACAGTTCATTTGTACATGCACTACGTCTGTAATAACAGCATTTAGAGAAATAGGAAAGAATGGCAAATGACTGGGAAATGTAAGCAATATCAATAGCTTCTAAGAAATACCTCACTGAAATTATTACAATAATAATTCATAGATTATGAAGATGTTTACTCAAAGAAAATTGGAACTAAATCAGGAATAATTGCCAAAGTCAAGAGAGACAGAGAGAGAAAATTCACGCCATGAGCATATAGAGTCTAGTTGTATATTATTAGAGCACAGAAAAAAAAAACATGTTTTTTGTTCCTGTGCAGCATCTGTATGGCTGTTTCAGGAAAACAAGACAAGTTTTGGAACAGACATATGCATTTATCAAGCATACAGATGGTAAAACATATCCATCAATTATCAGTACACCGCTTAATCCTCATTAGAGTCGTGAAGGTGCTGGAATATATCCCAGCTGACTTAGGGTGAAGGTAGGGGACACCCTGAACATGCCACCCGTCTGTCACAGGGCTACATATACAGACAAACAATCACACTCACATTCACACCTACAGACAATTTAAAGTTACCAATTAACCTGAGAGTGTTTTTGGACTGTGGGAGGAAGCCAGAGAACCCGGAGAATATCCACGCATGCACAGGGAGAACATGCAAACTCCATGCAGAAAGATCCCGGGAAGGCTGGGACACGAACCTGTTATATTCTGGCTGCCAGGCAACAGTGCTAACCACCAATGCACTGTGCAGCCCATAAAACACATCAGGAAAAAAAATCTGTAGTCTTCAATTTACAGCAACCTCCCGATAATTAAAAAAACAAAACAATAAAAACATTACTTGTACAACTCGTTTTGAAAACAAAGGTATAATGCAGTTTAGAATAAAATAAGAGTCAGATTAGACATAGTCATTTACATGTCGGACACCTGCTTCCTAATTTGCACTAAAACACCATTTTAATGAACGAAACCTCCCCAGATGACTTGACATGACTTTTCCTAAGATTGAATATTATGAAATAACTACAGATGGTTAGAATGTGTTCCAGGTGTGATGAGAGAACTAATAGTGGCGGCAAAACAAGTCTGGCTGTCTGTGAAAACACCTCTTGCTCTGCACTGTGAACAGACAGTGCTACGTCTATGTAATGGCACACAGGTCAGTATTGGCATGTTTCAATATAGCACACCTCCCACCCAGTCACCAATCTACCGCAAGGCTTTTGCTTTATATCCCATCTCTCAGGAGCACTGTGTTATCCTGATTCAGACCCCCCCATAAGGTACTAAAAAACTTTTCTGTCTCTTTTGTGACATAACAAAGGAGGGGAAAAAAGGGGATGGTTGGAATGTTCCCTGCGTCAACAGCACTTACTGTAGATAAAATCAACAATGGAGAATCCCCCCCAAGACCAGACCTTTCTGGTTCTCCATAATACGCCCACTTTAATCCATAAGCACACAGGGAGCCTTCCAGGGAACATAAACATCCTGATAAACAGGTCTAGAGGGGGGCTGATAGCCAATGATAATGAATTAGGCTCCAGTAGACTTACACTGGCAGCAAAGGCTACAGTCATTCCTTAGTATCGTCTGATAAGTAAAACAGTTAAACCTGATCAAATTTATATAAGGCCAGTAAAGCCAAATATGCAAATAAACAGCCAGTAAAAATCTATTAAAATATTTATTTCCAGATAAAAGCTCATCAAATCATTCATCGTTAAAAAACAAAACCAATAATAACTTTAATTTAAAGTAGGCAAAGATACGGTTGCTAAACAACACATCACAGAGATTATTGCAAACACAACACCATCTGTAGTCCACGAAGCATTCATGTGTTGCTGGGTAACTTGGATGTCAGTGAATAAATCATCATACCTAGAAAGCGTAGCAATACCGGAATGACTTCTGGACAAATGCTCACATTGAGCTGCATGCCCACGCAATCATAAACACCAGAGATGAGCACAGCTGAAGGCAGTTACATTTCCACGTGCAAAAGTCTGTCTCCTTGTAGGAGAAGAAAATACTAAAAAAAACAAAAAAAAAAACAAAAAATTAATGTGTAATTTTGTCCAAGTCCTCTTTGCTTGCACTAACCATTCACTGAGCCCCAGCTATGGCTATTTTTAAGCCACAAGAGCAGACTTCAGTGCCCATCATTGTCTTCAATTGTCTTATTGTCTTCTTTTTTTAGAGGGAAAATTTATATTTTAAAATTGCTGGTTGCTTGACCTGCAGTGTTTAGGTGGGTGGTACATGTCAAACATCCATATGAATGTCAGGACTCAAGGTTTCCCGGCAGAGCATTGCATTATAACAAGTTGATCGATGTTCGTCACTTCACCTGTCAGTGGTCGTAATGTTGTGGCTGATTGGTGTACATTCACACAGAACATGACCTGCAGGTCTTTTCACGAAACACATATATGCCACGGTGAAAATGCACCATTTTCTTATGATGACAAGCTAACTACCGAGCTCCAGCATACCAGCCACATTTCATGTTGCAGTATTTATACAGTATCTGCATACTGTATAATTCAAGCCCTGTTTGTAAGTAAAGATGATTGAATTAACACAATGAATATTTAAAAATGCCTTCTGAGTTTCATATCTGATTACTTTAGCAAATTAGTGAAGCGGAATTTTCAAGACAAACTAAAGCATAAGGAACATGTGACCAATTAATGCAGAAAAATACAGTGTGGTAGAAGCATAGACTGTATAAAAATGATGCAATTTATTTGATTTGTTTTTTCAAAAAACTTATTTCAAATACGTTTATGTTCTAAGTTAATACATTGCTTTTATGAGATGCACTATTTTTGTTTTAACTTTGATGTTTTACTTGAAGTTTCCTGTGTTAAAAAAGACATAATATATAATAAAAATAAAAAAAAATCTATGTAAGATGACAGAACCAATACTTGTTTTTTTTCTTTTTGTCACTAATTTTGTACAATTATCAAATTTATGAAACTTGAATGTAACAATGGCATCTATTAAATAAGACATTCATGAGATTGATAATTTCATAAACATTTTCTTTATAAAATTGTGAATTTCATGAATGTCTTCACAGTTCTTTTATGTCAAATGTAAATTTTCTTACAAAAATAATAAATATTTTGTATGTGTTGTTTTTTGCTTTGTTTTTTTCAGTGCAAAATTAGGTTTATTTCGTACAGTATGGTTTGATTTCGAATTACAAAATAAGAGTATGTGATAGGGCAGTTCTACTGTGATGACAAGGCACTGCTGTGTCATGTCCTTGGGTTCTGTCCCTTGCTCATTCCAAACTAATTCCAGTACTTTATGGACATAAGTCAGCAAATCTGATCAAAAAATAAAGGATTAAAGAAATAAATCTGCATGGAGTTAATTCATAAAAGGTATGTAGGCAATCATTTAGGTTTCCTTACATGATGGTCGATTTAAATTCCATCTTAGTTTAATTCAAAAGAAAACAATTATTTGTTGTTATTCTAAAATATGACAACCGAAGTGTTACATACCTCACGTATGTTTGTAAAAGGATGCAAGCTTCTGTGCACATATGCAGGCCTAAATAAATATTTGCTCTGTGTGCACATGCGTGTGGCTGCAAGAGTTATGAGTATTTCTGTATCCAGAAGCAACATTTCACACAGGAGTGATGGGAGGTCCAGCTTTCAAGTGCTAAGTGCTCAGCATAACACATTCGCACGCACAGAGGCTGGCTTTAGTGTCAGCTGTTTACGGGTGTTCAAAACTCAAGTTCGCCCGCCAGTAAATTACTCTGAGAGGAAAGGGGCAGAGGTTAGAGAACAGGGAGCAAGTGAGAAAAGCGAGAGAGGGGTTCGTGATTTATTACATGGACCTTTGACACTTTTATCTATGCGGCTTCAATCAAAAGGGAAATTGTGGATTGAGACAAAAGATGGCAAGGCATTTAGGTAAAAGATGAAACAAAAGGAGAAGGGGATATGGGTCATTCCAGAACTGGAAGACAGTTTACGTCCCAGCCATTAAATTTCAAATTAGCCATGTACAAAATACTAAAACATGCTGCTGTTGTGTAAAGTTACTTGTCCTGAGACCAAGTCTACGAAAACTAGGAGGAAAGCATATTTGAAAATATTGTTTTTAAAAATAACAACCCTGTTAGCATAACCATTTTAGCTGGTAGAAGAAGAAGAATACAGTGAATCACATGATATGCTGGAATTAACATCAGTTTTCCAAAAGAATAGGTCTAGAAAAGCTATGTTCTCTCCTATTTTTTCATAACATTGTCAGCCTTGGTTTAATGTTTCACTCGACCTCATGCAACCCCTTTTTCGCATATTATCAGGATGAGACAAATTCTTTTTGCCTTTTTCTTTACTTTTTACATAGGTAAGTTTGTCCTCTTGGCCAGCAGTAACAGCTAGCTAAATATTTAGCGTGTGCTCCAGGAAAAAGCTGACATTAGCATGGATTAGCAACCCTGCTACCGTTGTTAGAGTAGGGTTAGGAAACAACAAATAAAGCATGGAATAAAAATGGTACTGTTGATGTGTAAGCTGAGACAATCAAGCCTTTGATAGTCTATTGCCGATTATTGATGAACATGTAACAGACAGTTGTAAAATAAAAGGCTTATTTTTCAAAAGTTTTGAAGCCGAAATGTCCTCCAATTCTGGATTGACCCATGTAATGTTTGATCGAGACACTGAGCTTGGGATCAAGAGATTAAAATGAGATATGTGTAACAGGTGAAGAAAGCAAAAGATGGTGAGACACTGACAGGGAGAGGATTGACTGAGAAATACAGTCAGATTCAGATTCTAAACTGTTTGGAATTCTAAGAAATAAACACTTATTTAATCTCTTTATATGAGCAGAGTGGCAATTCAGCCAAGGCCACATCCACTTGATGTCAGCTTTTACATTTGCTGCTCTGAAAGGAGTGATTCTCTTAAACAATGACGGTGGGTACTGAGCTCAGCCATAGCATGAAGTTGGAGTATCATAATGACCTTTAAAAATGACTTTATCACAGTTATTGTTATACTTGGCACAACATAGTTGAACTTATTCCAGAATGAACAGGATTATTATATTCTCTAGTTCCAACAGCTAAAAATTCATGAAAGCATTGAGTAGAAACACTCACAGAATAAACGCTTTCTTCCATGTGAATGTCGGATTACTAGGTGATTTTTTTTTTTTGGTAATGCTTCCACATGGGGAGCTTTAGAGGCATCGACTGAGGAGATGACAGTCAGCGGGGCTCTGAAAAGAACCAGATGCTGTTGACGTTAGCGAGTCGTAACTGAGTATCAGTGTTATTGCTTTAAATATTAAAACAGTAATCCACCTGAGAGATGGATGATGATTGCCAGCGAGCTCGGGCAATACTGCAGCCCCTGTGATTGTCATATTATTTGTATTCCTAAAGCGAGAAGAATTGTAGCACATACAAGCCATCAGTTATTTACGATTCATTTTCTATGCATATGTCCTACTCAGGGATCGTCAAAAGATTAGACTGTGTTCATCTCTTGCCCCTTAATTTATTTCCATTGTAAACAGCTGGATGAACAGAAGAGAGAACTGTGGCTCTGGGGAATGCTCACAGCTTTTTGCCACCACCATCTGGCTTGATCGCTGAACTTTCCACCGTGGCAACTGCAACAATGCTACACAGGAAGATCGTGTCTTCGAAACCGTAAAACTGTATGTGCTGATAACAACCCTTTAAGCTTCAGTGTACCGCCGGCGGTACACCTACTAATTTGCATAGGAATTTCAAGAATGTCCAACGGCCGCAAACGCGCTTATACAAACACTATACACCGATGGAAAGCTTAGATTCTCATGAATCTGCCGGTATAAACCACTTACCACAGCGGGTGAGAAAAACACATTTGTCCGACAAAAACAAATATTCATCCATCCGTTCTCTATACACGGCTTCAACGCACACAGTGCGACTCACATTTCCGGGTTCATTATTATACACAAAAAAAAAGATTCCACAAAAAACGGCCATAATCCAACCTTTTACATCCAGATGACACAAGCCAGGAAACTATTTTGTCCAAAACATGTCCTGAAGTCGGTATAAAATCCCCGAATCGGTCCTTTTCAAGGAAAAGCACCTCGCGATGCCCGTCCAATATTCCCCGTATTTTTCGTAATTTTTTTATTTAAAAATAGAATATTAGCGATTTTTTGTACTGAAAACGGCTGGAATTGACTGAAGCTTAAAGGGTTAAAAAGAACAAACTTGATGCAACTCCTGCATTGAAATTGGATCATCTAGGAGGAAAAATTTACAAAATGCTGTCAAGGAACTAAACTTGCTGGTTTATTGCTTTGGGGGATTAATCATTAGCTTTGTTTTATTAACTTTACTATCATCATTATTATTTCTTGTCATTGTTATATTAATTTTGCACTTTTGTGGTGCACATTTCTTTATGTTTTATAAGGTTTCCTGGAGATTTTAAATGTGTAAACATGTCTTTATAAGCACATTATTTGCAATAAAATGTACCCATAAGGGTGTCTTTTCTCCCACTGTTGATATCTCACAGTTACACCTGCGGTAGTATATGTGTGTAGTTTTTCCTGTGCTTTGTGTGCACTTCCTGTCTTTGCACCTAATTAATTTTCAAATAGGGCTGTGCCGTAATGACGACAGGATTGGACTACGGAGGAAAGCAATACGAAAGGTGGAAGGACGACGTCCCCAGCAGTCAGATGTGCCAGCCGTCATCCACTGCGTCCCAACACAGCTGTTGAAGAATTTCACTCTTAGTCCTTCGAAGTTTGTCGTATTGGGTATTGGTATTCCGGCATACAGTGGGCTTACTAACACACAGCATGAGTCTGTTCACTGTCCACATTTTCTAGTGATGGTCAAAGAGTGGGTCAGAGGGTAGGGAGGGGGCTGTAAGTAAACACAAGGGTGAATAGTGGTTAACTTGCATATGGTTGCGAATCAGTGACAGAAGGTAACATAACAAAGACCAAAAGGTAACTGAATCAAGAGGTCTGGGTAGGTAGCAAAAGGTAAGAGATGAAGGGTCTGACAAACAGTTTTAAATAGCATAAGCATGACAAAAAAGGTAAGAAATGGGTCTGACAGACCGTAACAAATAACAAAAGATGAAAGAATTGGAGATAACATTGGGAAATGGAATGAAGGAATGTCACTTGACACTAGGAAGTATCCGTAGCAAAATGTGTGCTATTTTCTTCATCACAGCTTAAGCATAGAGTTTTTTTTGTATAGACAAAGCAAATAGTGTGGTAAATGTAAGGTAGAATTGAGCTGCCAGTTTTGGTTTAATGCATTTTCTCTTGTTTTAGTAGGAAAGGAGGTAAGACTTTGTTTATTTTAATCACTTTTATTTTGGTAGGTAAGACCAACTCCCAGGTAAGGCTTTTGTTTGTTGCGTTGACTTTTGGCTCACTCTGAATTTAATTTATACATTACCACTGATTTGCTTTTATTAACTACAACCTTTGTTAGCTCACTTTTTTTGTAAAATAAATTATTCATTTCTCAGAGGGAAAAAAAAGTTTTGTGCGGCTGCTTGAGACCAGTGAAGGATGGCTTTTAATATTGCATTTGAGCAACCCCTAGGCTGGGTGTAACATTAACTAAAATGAGTTTTTGTTTTGTTTTCATCCATCCATCCATTCTCTATACACCGCTTTATCCTCACTAGGGTCGCTGAAGCCTATCCCAGCTGACTCGGGTGAAGGCAGGGGACACCCTGGACCGGTCACCAGTCTGTCACAGGGCTACATATACAGACAAACAATCACACCTACGGGGAATTTAGAATAACCAATTAACCTCATCATATTTTTGGACTGTGGGAGGAAGCCGGAGTGCCCAGAGAAAACCCACGCATGCACAGGGAGAACATGCAAACTCCATGCAGAAAGATCCCAGGCCCACCCCGGGATCTTCTTGCTGCAAAGCGAAAGTGCTAACCACTTACGCCACTGTGCAGCCCCTTTGTTTTGTTTTTCTAATTTAAACTTGAATTGATGGGAAAGGCATTGCCAAGCTTCACATCACTGCAATACAAACTGCAGGCTGTACTTCTCCTCAGCCCCTCAGTTCTTTAACTCAAATCTTTCTTCGTGTTTGATGTGTGGAAACATGCTATATGTTTTCCTGTTCAACAACTCAACTTCTAACTAAATATACATAAATCATTTCTTAAAGTAAAGATTATAACAGCTCACTGGGCAGAGAGATTTTTGTAAAAGCACTATTTAATGATCCTGTGGTTCTGCAGTTTTAACAAGATTCCGTGGTTCACACTTGTTAACGATTATCCATTACTGTGTTAAATTCTAATGAGCTGTCTGATTGTGGATTGCAGGTTCAAGACCAGGTTCCTCTTGCATTTGTGCTGAACTGTCCAAATGACATGCAGCTGCTTTCAGCAATCACTCTGCAATTTCTCCAAGAATTGCCCATTCTAGCTTTACCTGAAGCCTGCTTTATTTGCTTATAAAATTAAATCTGAGTTGATGTATTGCAGCTACTGTGTCAGAGCACTGGCATCACCGGGTGGCTGATACTGTAACCATTATCTCAAAGGCAAAACATGAGCCGACAACGTGTTTCACTTCGCAGCTCATATTCATTTTTGAAATGCAAGGAATTATTCATATATTTGCAACTTTGCAGGGGATGGAGCTGGAATATAAAATGATTCATCACAAATGAAATGTAACAGCAATTACCCAAGTTTTGGAATAAAAAGAACTGGAGTGAATATTAACAGAACTGACAGCTCACGCTCTGATATGATTTACCATCAGCATCAGGCTGAATTAATTTACAGATCACAGCACAGACAAAGCTGACGCTACATATTCAACCATTTAATCTTGTCATGGCACCTCCCTCCTCTGTGCTACCAGCTGTCAGTCCTGGCGGATGGGACTCAGCTGTGGTCAGAGCACAGCTGCGTTTGATCAGTCATCAGTGGCAGTTAAAGCCTGACTTGCCCCATCAGTCGCCGCTGGGTCATTGCTCTTACTGGCTCTCCACCAGGCTCTCCGCTCCAGGTCTGTGTTGCCTCCAGACTCCCCCCCTGCCACACTCACCTGTACAGCAAATTCCAGCAGAGATGGACTCTCCATCAGCAAGTAATAGTGACCATGGGAATGCAATGGACCACAGTGAAGACAATATGGAGCAAATGCCAAGTGCCGGCCATTGTGGAAGAGTCGTCAATCAGGGACCCGGAGGTCCCAACAGTACTGGAGGACAGAGAAGAGGTGGAAGAAGTGGAGTACTCCATAGTACACTGAAAAAAAAGTCTGTTCAATTTACATGAAAAAATTATGGACATCGGTTGCACATAGTTATTTTTGCTCAAAAAGATTTTTTTCTGTTAATTATACTCATTTTTTACATACATTTAAAGTATTTCTCTTATGTTATGTATGCAAAACTGACCTATGTTAAAACAACATGATTTCTTGATGTATAGTATATTCAGTTACCCTACGTAAATCAACATGACTTTTTATTTTTAGTGTACTCAATTACCACCTGTTAAAGCAATGTTAGTTCATTATATAAAGTATCTGCAGTGTTTTGTCACTTCAACTTAATTTGTTTAAACAGGTCTCATACTATTAAGTTATAAAGCTTCTGCATACTTTGTGTTTCCATCCTACATAAGATTAAGCTATATTATTATTAATGCAGCCTTACCAACTACCAAAATTACTAACATAAAAGTTTCAAAATAAATAAAGCCAGGAGAAGAATATTTCTTTTAACAAGAAAAAAAAACTGTATTAAACATGAAAATACAGTTGAGGGTTTTTTCCCGAAATACTTGTTAATCCAGTTTTTGGTTCAATGAAACATCTCTATGAAGACATATCACATATTAGGAAGGAAGAAGGGTCTGACCTTAAAACAGCTTCGTTCTGAAAACAAAATGTCAATAGACAATGTATCAAAATGAGGAAAACTCCATGGCAATAATCAGAACAGTAACCCCTTTCCTTTACAAAGACAACACTTGCTATTAAAGAGTGTGGAGTACAAATAAAAAATAAAAGCAGTGCCACAGCTCACTGATGCATCCTGTTTTTTTTAGAACTTGGGCTTTCTTGAACAGTGTGTCACTGTTGAGCTCCATCACAACCTTCTAGAGCACTTCAAACTGTCACACATTGCAAACAAATGACCAGGATGTCTTTTTCACATGAACTGAGTAAAGCTACTTTTTTTTTTAGAGAAATACTACATTGTTTACACATCACTTATTAGAAGGAAGAAGGGTCTGACCTTAAAATAGCTTCGCTCTTAAAACAAAATGTCAATAAACAATGTATCAAAATGAGGAACGAGTGTGCAAAACCGCATGGCAATAATCAGAACAGTATCTCCTTTCCTTTACAAAGACAACACTTGCTATCAAAGAGTGCAGAGCACAAATACAATTTGTAAACACAAGTTATCAACAAATGCTGAACAGTCCATATTCAAAGGCCCATGATTATGACCATGGCAGAGTGGGGTTCAGAAGTCCTGAAGCGAACCACAAGGCTCCCCACATTTATAGAGGTAGCAAACCTAAAAGCAGTGCAACAGCTCACTGATACAGTCTGTTTTTTAGAACTTGGGCTTTCTTGGACAGTGTGTCACTGTCGAGCTCCATCACAACTTTATGAAGCACTTCAGTCGTATACTTCAGTTCAGTGGGGTAGTTAAGGTTCAAAGCATACATTAAGCCAAACAACATTTCAGCACCAAATGCAACATTGTCCTTCCCTTCCTGCCACAGGAACACATCACAGCTGCCTTTGCGAAACTGGAGGAAAAAGCTAGAAGAAATGCTGCCCTTGTAGAACTGACAACCTATGTGAAGGACACTTGGATTAAAAATGACATCTGGGTACCAGCTGCGTGGAGTGTTTTTATGCAGAGCATTAAAACAAATAATGACGTGGAAGGCTGGCACCATCGGCTGAATGTTCGAGCTAGGAGAGGCCAAGTGCCGTTTTACCTCTTGGTGACCCTCCTCCACCAGGAGGCACGCTTAGTGGACATTCAAGTTTGGCTACTGTCAGAAAGGAAGCTAAAGCGACACCAAAAAAAAAGAAGTTCTGTCAGATCCAGGCACGTGTGTTCTCTCTGTGGGAAGAGTATGTGGCTGGAAACATCTCGCCGACACAATTCCTTAGGGCCTGTGCCCTCATCTACAGCTATGGACTGAAATGTAAATTAAAGGAAATGTGAATGAATGGAAAGTGGACATGATACTGTAAAAACTATGAGTACCATAGCTAATTTTGTTACATATGTCTGTTACAGTGAAATAAAATGGTTCAATCTTTATACTTAAACTTATCTTGTTATGTATTCATTCATCAATTTTAGGGACTGTACAGAATTTCATGGCAAGCATTGCAGGGGAACTCACAGGGAGTGGGGGGGAGTCATCAGGGTTGAACTCAACTAACTAATTGGGCATAAGCATCCCCCATGGGTAGGTCTGCACCCCCCCCCATCCCATCCACCGGCTAAAATCATTGTGAAAAAATATAAAATGGGTGAGATTCCACTGTGGATGCGTGAGAGTATAAGAAAATGGCCAAATGGGAGTCTCGCCCCAAATTCGTGACGAGTTGAGAACCAGGCCCGTAGCCAGGAATTTTTGTGTGTGTGTGTGTGTTGGGGGAGGGTGTCACTAAATCAAAATGTGGACCTTTTCGCAGGTAAATAGCTTATATTAGAGTATATTTTCATATTTTTATTGGGGAAATCTGGACCTTTAGGGCTGTGGGGGAGTTCATGAGAACCCACTGAACCCCCCCTGGCTACGGGCCTGAGAACCCTGCCCAACCTGTGTAGTCATTAACTCACTTAAAATAATATCTGCCTGGAAATTTCAATACACTGTACCTGTCAGGTGATGATGTTCCCTCTATTATACTTGGGCCTTGGGCTAACTTATCCATCTGTTTTCAAAGTCTATTTTGCTATTTCTCTCCCTATGCAATGACAGAAACCCTACACCCAGATGAGTGGGAGGCTCCACTGGTTGCTATCACCCTGCTGGAGTTACATAAGCTGATATGTAGGTCTCAAACGTGGAACATCTTATTTTAAATATCACATCTGCTCTGTACATGTTCTGAGCCCTATAGCTGGCCTATCCTGGGTCAAGGTCACCCAAGCTCCATGAAATCACGCAGATACATGAACACATTCATTTACTAACCTAGCCCTGTATTACTAACAATACAATCATTTACTGCAACAATTGCAGTCACTGCAAAAACTGTCTGTAATTGCTGTCATAATGGGGCCGAGTAGACTAGGTGCCGACTTGGCTGGGGGCCGACTTGGCTGGGGGCCGAGTTGACTGTCCTCCCCCTGGCTTGATCCTGAAGTTTCCCCCCTCTGCCCTTACCTCGGCTCCTCTTCGCTGCGTTCCTGCAGCCGTCTGTCCCAACTGCGTTCCTGCAGCCAGTTGTTTTCAGCCGCACATCGGCTGCTCTGGCGTGCGTCACCATCGTGCCCTGTCTGTGCCCCCCCTCGTTGGACTTCTGAGTGTGAGTCAAGCCGTTTGTTTTAGTTTAGGTTTCCTGCCCGTGTAGTGGCCTGTTTTTGTTCGTATCCTTGGATATCTTTGAACATTGTCAAGTTTTGGTTAAATAACTAGTTTTTTGAATGGAGTCTGGCTTGCTTTTGTTTTGTTCTTTCAATAAATTCCTGTTTTGTTTTTTTTTAACATCAGTTTGTCTCCTGTGTGCTTGCATTTGGGCACCCTCATTTTGATAAAACTGCACATTTCAGAGTGGTCTTTTATTGTGGGCAGTCAAAGGCACACCTGTGCACTAATCATGGTGTCTAATCAGCATCTTGATATGGCACACCTGTGAGGTGAGATGGATTATCTCAGATTATCTCACAGATTTGTGAACAATATTTGAGACAAATGGTGATATTGTGTATGTGGAAAAAGTTTTACATCTTTGAATTCATCTCATAAAAAAATAGGAGCAAAAACAAAAGTGTTGCGTTTATATTTTTGTTGAGTGTATAAAAAAAAGGAAAAAATAAACCCTTAAGTATAATCGCTTGAAAATGTCAGGATACACCTTCCACCCACACCATTTGACTGACAGGCAATTTCTTTAAGGTGCAGCATAGAAACGCAGCAGCTGTTCTCAGATCATTTTCTGCCTGTCATGTAATCCTCATTAAATTTAGGTTTATTGTCATTGTGTGATTTCAGTCATTACAGATCTCAAGTTTGATTTGTTAGAATGAATAAAAAAAAGCAGGCACAAATGGAATAGTATGGCTCTGTGCTTAAGGTCTATTTTGTTTGTTTGTTTGTTTTAGCTGATATTTTTGGCACAGTACTCATCCCTGTTTAGAAGGTACCAGTAGTTTCCAAAAAATCCATGAAACACTAGTTTTAATAGTCATTTATACCAACACATAACAATCTGTTGCTACATACACACAATACATGTTTTTTAATGTTTTACAATTACAGCTTCATAAATTTGACAGAATCAGTGTTGCTTCAGTAATACATAATGCAAACATGTTAAATAATTTTATTTTAGCTTATACTGCATCCCATTTATGCTGACATTCACACTGACATCCATAGAGGAGCTAAACTGACAAACAGCCTCTGATGAAAGACAGAGACCTTTAGAGTTCTATTCCGAAATGGCAAACCTAATAAAGCATCTGACTGTGAAAAATAAAACGGCCATCCACTTGTGAAATGACTGACAGCAGGAGGTTAAAGCAAACAACATACTGTGGTATTTTTCTGAGGATATTGTGTCACAGTCCTCAGTTCTCAAATAGTAACTTTTGAAAACACATTTACAAAGGAAGAGCAGCAAACAGACGTGGATGTTTTATGTGGAATCTCCTCATATGCAGAGGGCTTCCACATGATTACATTAAAAGCTCTAAGTGAATTTGTAGGCGAGTCTGTTCAGTGTCCTGTCAGCACCCAGACAGTGAGGACAGACTCTGCTTTATGTGACTTCGATATAAATAAATGACAATACTCATTGTACAGTTTAGGACAGAGGTGGGTGCAAAGCCGGTGGAAGTGGCGATGCTATTAATTCACCTGAACTTTGTGGGTGTCTGTTCCATGGCATTGCTGGTATTGTTTTATTAAGCTGTACAGGCAGCAATTTAAACTCATTGCATTTAGGTTTTTTTTAATCCATGTGTGTGACCTCCCATGTGGTCACTGTCAAACATTTTTTACACCAGCATAAAGTCTGCCCGCTGTTTAACCAAAGTATGAAACTTAACACTGCCATTTAATACTAAACAATACATTCAGCCCCTGTTTCTGCTGCCCTGCATTTCACTGATATTCATACCTCTTCCACACTTATGTCAAGGGTTAGATCAGCCTAAGGGGCACTGGTGGAAAGTACATAGACTCAAATGCTGTACTTAACTTTCAGACATGTGTACTGTACTACTATCTATCTATCTGGCTGAGATTTCAGATATCCATGAGATACTAACAGCTCCACCAAATAGTGTCTGTGTAGGTTCTGCAGAATCCAAGTCACCATTATTCTAAGAGTATCATTAAAAAGCAATTTGGTTTCTTTTTTGTGCTTCATGAACATGTTTAGCCTCTCAACCAAGAGAATTCTTCAGCTGTAAGTGACTGATAGGGAGTCTAATATATATGTTGGTACTTGTATGGCTAATGAGCCATTACTGACCCAAGACTCACATGTCAAGGTGTGAATGGTTGTGAAACTGCCAGGTGAGGGGAGACTCAAAATGTTAAAGGTGGTGTTCTTTGGAGCCATCTCAAGACTGCATTATACGTACCTGACAGGTGATCTCATAGACACCCTCCCCTGTTTAAAGATGGTTCAACATAGATCTCTTGACTGCAGTGTCCACTTAAAGGAATTTTAATTAATAAATACATATCAAATAAACATAAATGAATTACAGGCAGTTTCCCACTTAACTGTTGTCAAGTCCTTGCTCAAAGGAAATCCAAACGAATTTTTGGATTTGAACTGAACATTGGATTAAGTTTGCCTGGTTGGTTCATGGCATGCATTAGTCATTTCCATATATTTGATGCCAACATACAATATCTGATGTCATGTACAGTGGAAAGTATAGTCTGGGACCAAGATCTATAAATGACGTAATAGTCACTTTGAATGTCATCGACTTGTTCTAACCAGCTGAACTTAATCAGTGTGACGTGATGTTTTCTAAAGCTATAGTATAGCAAATTATTAGAAAAGAAAATAATTTTCTTGATGCAATGCAAGAATATCACAATATTTCAGTGCCTGACTAGTGCGGTTTAGCAAAAGAGGCAAGTTACATTTACCTCTAAAAATCCACCAAAAAAACGACCATGAGAATCATAGTTATTTTCTGCATTTAATGGCACCAAGAAAGAAGAAACATCCATGTTTTGGTGCATCTCCACAGGAACTTTTACACAGGAACACTGCTATCAGAATTTTTTTTTCCTGAGTGCCCATGACCTCTGAATTATAGAACTGCTAATAGCCCTATTTGAAAATTGTCATAATGCGTTCACAGTGGGCAACTTTCCCGCAGTTGTAATGACAATTACGTCTTCACTTCTTTCTTTCGCTCTCCATTGTTTGTCTCCATCTCTATTCTATCGTATTTCTTTTTCTCACTCTGTCTAAACAAACCTCACCTCTTCCATCCCATCTTTAACATAATGACAGCACCTCCTGCTCATCCCTGTTTTTTCCAACAACTCTGCTCCACCCCTGCCACCGCTGCCTGTCAGGGTGATTAGCCTCGTCTTTCCTGTTGCCTGGTAACCTGGCTAATGGTAGTGGGCTAATTTTGCTAAGCGCCCCTGCTACACACAAGGAAAGGGAAGGAAGTGGTTATGTGTGTAAGATTCTTGTCAGGTGATGTCATTTATCATACATTTGTTGGGATTTTAGATGAGACATAAGAAAACTGAGGATTTAATGCTCTGAACCTCAAATTTAACAACCTGAAAATGTTCACATTGCCTTTGAAGATGATGTCACTCAGGAATGCATATGGAACAACATGATAGAGCTACCATTACGGTGTGTTGGCAGAGTCAGACAAATAAAATTACAGTTTTTGCAAATAATCCCATTCTACTTCTAATTCACTGCAAGAGGTTGGGGAAATGGACCCTTTGGACATTGTAGACAATCAGTTGTCTACAAAACAGTCTGAGTCTGGTCTAGCTGTGTGTTGCATCTTGCCACTTTAAGTTATGCAGTTTATAGAACAGATACATTCTGACCTATTGGGCCATTGCATCAGTTTGAGAATAAATCTATCACTGTCTGTCATCTTTGTCAAAAAATAAATTAAAAAGGTAAAAGTTCTCTATACTCCAAATGTCCTTATTGACCAGTTTGAAGCCCAAAACTGGGCAAAAATGGATGCAGTTTGTATACATGGTTACCTGCAGTGGAATATGTGACATTTGCAATACTGTACAGGTGGCATAGCAGTGAGTTGGTTTGCAGTGTCGTCTCACATCTAGAATATTTTGAATATCTCGGCCTGGGGTCTTTCTATGTCGAGTTAGCACTTTCTCTCTGTGCGTGTATGGATTCTTACTCTGTGGTCCAGCTTCTTCCCACAGTTCAAAAACATGCTGAGGCTAAGTGGTGATTCTAAATTGTCCATAGGTGTGAATGTGTGCTTGTTTGTCTCTCTATATAGCCTTGTGATAGACTGGTGACCTGTCCAGGGTGTTCCCTGATTTCACTTTAAATCAGCACTCATTATTTTCAACAAGAAGATTTGATTCTTCAAACTGCAAACTGCTAGCCTAGCCGCGCTAGACAACCCACAGCAACGAATTTAATTCTCTGCCAGGGTGGGTCTAGTTACCTTCTATAAGGCTCGAGGTTGGATGCTCCTAAAACTGGCCGGACGAATCACCATGAAGTGTAGAGTCAGAAGGCGGGCGTAACTAAGTGACGACACAGGCACGACGATTCTGACAGAAACAACCGGAAACAACTAGCCTAGCCATTCTAGACAACCCACGGCAACAAATTTACTTCTCTGCCAGGGTCGAGAACAGTCATTGAGCTCCATTAGCACCGACTCTGAATAATCTTTCTGTTAACATGTCTGTAATATACTTGAGCTTCACCCATTGACTGTACAAATACGGCTTCACCGAACTCCCGCATCCTCCGATTTCCGGAGCTCTAGGAGCCTATTCGTTGCGCTGATTGGTTGTATACCTACCCAATTGCTGCAGAGTGATTTGATAGACAACCTTTTAGCCCGCCTCCCTCCCTGTCGAGCATGCCTAGACCCTTGCGTCTTCAGAGCATGGGTCTAGCGTGGCTAGGCTAGCAAACTGCTGTCTTTTTTCAACAGTAAATCATTGTGGCAATTAGATGCTAACGTCACAAATAACATCCTCCCCACCAACACGCACAGTGTTTACAGACCTGTGGCCCCGACATCACATGTTATGAAGTCAGTGGAAAGGCTTATCCTGAGGCACCTTTGCACAGTCATCGGATCATCGTTGGACCCCCTGCAGTTTGTGTACCAGCCCTATATTGGAGTGGATGATGCTATCATCTTCCTGTTACACAGAGCTTATTCTCACCTGGAGGAGGCAGGCAGCACTGTGAGAGTTATGTTCTTTGACTTCTCCAGTGCATTCAACACCATCTGGTCTGCCCTGCTCAACAACAAGGTACTGGATATGAAGGTGGAAGCTCCACTGGTGACCTGGATCACCAACTACCTCACTGTCTGCCCACAGTATGTGAGGTTTCAGGACGTTACATCAGACACCATCATGAGCAGCGCAGGGCCACCACAGAGGATGTTCCTATCTCCTTTCCTGTTCATATTCTACACCTCAGACTTCAGGCTCTGGTCACAGTACTGCCACGTGCAGAAGTTCGACGAAGGACGACTCTGCTGTAGTGGACTGTATCAGCAGCAGAGGTTGGTAGAGTAGCCAAAAATTGTACTCAAGTAAGAGTAGCGTTACTTCACAATAATATCACTCAAAGTAGAAGTAAAAAGTAGTCATGGAAAAAAATTACTCAAGTAAAAGTAAAAACAGCACTTGGCGAAAAGACTAATCAAGTACTGAGCAACAGTCATTACTGATGATACTTTGCCAGAACTTGCAGCTATTAACAGTCTAAGTTTAACAGTCAGAGACTCGTATGTTCCTTAAATGCAATTGTGGGTTGAAGTGTTGAGCAGCCCAGATGTATTTCCTACATGTAGTTCAGATTCAGCTCCATGAACCAATCAGTAAACAAGCAAGCAAAAAAGCAACAAATATTTCAGCAAAATGTGATGTGAATTTTGCAAGAGAATGCCCCATACAAGGAGCAATTACTGCTGTATGCTTTCCATTGCAGCTAAATGCAAAAACAACCATACAAATACACACAGATCTACTAAATATTTATGTTCACCATTGAATTTTGAGCCATCACAGTCTGAATAGAATTCCAAGAAACAACTCAATGAATAAACTGTCAGACTTTCTTTTCAGCACTTAGAAAGGAGCAGCAACTCTCAAGATCTGGTCTGCGCTCCTCACACTATCTGAGGCTGAGCCCAGCCACTCTACAGAGGAAGCTCATTTCACCAGTTTGTATCTATCCTCTAAAAAGACGGGTATACTCAATCAGAACAACTTATTTTGTGCGGTTTGATCACTTTTAATTATAACAAGAAAAGCACTCAGAAAGCACATTATTCCACCAAGGCTGCTTAGTCTTTGTATCATTTACACTACTGAAAGAAACTGCATGAAACTGTGTTATAGAACCACGTCATTTATCACTATGGACAAATACATGCACTTCCCCAGACATTTTTAAATATTCCAGACTGAGCCAAGTTCTTCCTGATGGTGTATGTTTAAATGACTTAGCAAAGGTGGTTTGGGCATCTGATTAAAATGCCTTCTCGGCATCTTATTTTGGAGGTTTTCCAGGCAGCTGACGAGACCATGGATTTGACCCACGACTCCCAAGAATATTATATATTTCATTAGGAAATGCCATTGGATCTACTTGGTAAAACTGGAAAGCATTGCTGGGGCGAGACATACCTGGAATACCCCACTTGGACATTCTGATAAGAAAATGGATGAATGAATGGACATACCTCCCCACAATGCTTCAAACTGATCAAACAAAAACTATATCCACGTGGTTGATTAGATCGGTCTTTACTGAAAGAGGTAATAAATCTGTTAAACTTTTGCCCAGTAGCTGAACACATTTTTAAATTATCAGTAACCTGATACCTGAAAACACAAACGGGAACATGGGTGAAACTGAACTACAGACTAAGAGATTCAGGTAGAAGCTAGAAAAGTAAACACAGGCTAATACTCAGAATAAAATGAACCAATGTTCACTTGTACGCTGTGTCCATCCTGCCACAGCTGTGTGGCTACAGTGAGAATGCAGGTGATCAGATGGCACTGCACCAACCAGTGAAACCGGACAGAATAGGTCCTGAAAAAACTGGATATTTTTTTAATTAAAGTTAAAATGAATAAAACTTCCATCATGATTTCTATCTTAACTTTACAAATGTCGTCCTATTCACACTGACACTGAAAATGGAAGAGCTGTCACGCAAGACGTTGACCTGATCACCGGGAGCAATCCAAGTTAATTGGTATTTGTACAGCAGGAAATTTGACAATTTGATAAAAAGAAGCATGGTTATTAAAAATAACATTAATGATGTGCCTGCTCTATTAAAGTATCCCTGTGAGCCATGACAGTGAGACAGCCTGCACAGCACCAGCAACCTGAAAGAGAGGCAGCTATACAGAATTCAGCCATCATTAATTTTCTTAGTTATACCGGTGCTTTCCTTACTGTGACATGTCAAAATGCCTGCTGTTAAAATAGCCCTATTATGAAATCATGACTGGTAATGGAAGGGAAAGCAGGCTAAAGTACTCCTCTTTGTTAACAATGTTTTGTACCGAAGCCAAGCTCCAGGCTGACCCGGTGGCCAGTAAATAACCAGTCTAATGGTGCCATGCAACCGCAGTAGGGTAAAACCCACCTCAGAAAGGTCTGTTGTTGCTGCCAGTCCTTGTTAGGGTTAGGCCAAGGGCTGAACAGAATATTTACCCAACATCAATTTCTTTTTTATTTCTTTTTATTTTATTTTTGATTCAGCAGCTAATATTCGCTTGTTTTATGTACTTATTTATTTTTGGGGGGCTAAAGTACATTTGTTTTTGTCTTTCTTTTGGAGTTCCACTTAGTTTTAGTTGGTCTTGCATCAGGAAAAAAAAAATCACTTTAAAATTGGTAGGTATAAAGGAATCTTAATCAGGGGTTCTAGATGAAAATTATATGTCTCAGACCCCTATCTTTCTCTGACATCAATCAGAAATAACTTCACTCTGATCCTCAGATTTGTTTTCTTTTGATTTTATACAAGTGGTCACCATACTCAGAAATGCACAAATTGGCCCAATGAGCCAAGAAAGGAAGGAAAAGAAAAACACCTCTTCTGCATCTCATCCTCATTCATCATCATTATTCTTAGCATCCTTAAATATGGCAGCCAGGAGGAACAGAAGGAGGAGGTTGAGGGGTGGCAGTTGAATCCTGACAGTAATTGCTTCTGACAAGTGGCTCTCTGTTGCTGAACAGACACACATGCACCTTTACATCATGAAGCATGCGTCCATTAGCTAGACACGTTCATCCCTTAGAGTTGCAGGCTGAAGTCAATACCTACAGACGCTGGGCAAGAGACTGCAGATCACCAGTCATCAGTCAAAGGGCTGACTTGTAGAGACAGACAACCATTCACGCTCACATACACAACTTCAGGCAATTCAGAGTCGCCATTAAACAAGTGTTGAGACTACGCAGAACCTGGGAGAAACTTGACAGGGAGAACATGCAGACTTCACAAAAGGCCCTTGTTATTTTAAATCCAGAACCTTCTTATTCAAGTCTCAAATTCTCCATCAGTTATATAACATTCCATTTTCCTTTGACGGGAAGCATTTCTTTCTAATCACAGTAATTGCGGGATTCATCTATTGCTATAGTCTGAATATTTAGCATGCAGTAAGCGCTAAAAATAAAGCATGGGTGCTTTCCTCATTGCATCGGTTACGGAAGTCCTTGCTATCGTTGCTGATAGTTCTTTGTGAGCCTCATTGTATTGTTGGGGTCTTGGTCAGGCTGAAGAATCAGTCTGGGAATGATCAGAACTCTGCCTGATGGTGACATTCACTTTCATGCATCTCAGTTTGTTTTACTTCCTCGCTATAGTTTTTTGTCACTGGCTTTGTGCATAGACAAACCCTCTGAGGCCCGTAACAAAGGCAGGTTTGAGCGACAATGGGTATCACAATTATCAACTCGTTGGCAATTCAGCCTCTCTGCTTTAGACTCTCTATGCTCATATGAAATGGACCAATAGATAAATGATGATGATAGAAAACGATCTGACACTGTCCCATCATGAAGGATATCACTTTGCTTTTTAGCCAATCAGAAGTGAAATGTATGTTATTGATAGAATATTCCTTTGAATTAATATCAACAGAATAATCAAATTCGTAATCTGTGCTCTATTAGTTGCATTACCAGCAGTGTAAAATGGACTTGGCAGCAAATTTTCTCAAAATTTCCTTTAACAACAATTAAATGTGTGTGGGACCCTGTGACAAGGCAATACATGCAGTGTGCAAAAGTGTAACTGCACAGCTTTATTCAGTGGTTTTTGGGAGGTTTTGGTTTAAGTATGAACCCATCAAAGGACAGTGGAGGCTGAAGGCTGACTGGCTTGGTGGTGGAGAACAGCATAAAGTGACCACAGCTGAGTTAAAGCCTGAGCACATGGAACACTGGAGCTCAGGTGAACTGAGTTAGTGGCAAAGGCACACGGGAGGTCGACACAGGAATGCTCAGCTAGTTAGGAAAGTAGGAATCTCAAAGTCACTAGAAGTAGTGGAGAAGCCAGAGCACCACTGTGGCTAAATGAAAAGTGTGGAAACAATCAAGCAGAGTGGAGGAAACCCCAGGGAAGTAAGGAGGAGTTAATGGAATGGAATCAGCTGCTGGTGAGCTCAGCCAGACTGCTGCCAGGAGCCAAGCCACGCCCCTTTTTCCTTTTACCTGTTTCATTGTTGGAATTGTTGTTGTTTTTTAGATATTTACTGAATAATAGTATTCATTTTGTTCACTGCTGGTGTAACACAAAGCCAGATTAATGGGTTAGTGGGGTACGTTGAGCTTAAAGTCAAAGTTTTCAGTGTCAGAAAGGTGGCTCTATTTTTACCTGCTGGATCTCAAAACATTTCCAGGTAATTCTGTACGAGCGATACAGATTCTCAGCTGAGGGAATATGTTATATCTGCAGACATGTTGAGCTTACTACTAATATCCCTGAATGAAGGTGTGTACTTATAATCTTGCATACTGTATGCATCATGTTACCACCTGACATGTATTCAGCTGGTGATGCATAAATTGCAGGTTTTTATTTTTGGTCTTGATTTGCTGTCAAATCCGCTTACACCGCTGGTACTGCAGCTCATAGAACAGAGATTAGAACATTTCATGTACTGGTCATTTTTACAACAAATATTTAGTCAATAACATCACTTTGGCCAAAAAATAATGTGTTATCCTGCTTATTGCAGCTCAATACAATATGTTTAAATAAATTAAGCTTGAAATGTAAATTTATTGTGCAGCTGTCAGATGTAAGCGACTGCATTGAGTAATAAAATAAATATATTAATGTATGTGTAACAGTTTTCTGCTATCATTCCCCTTCTGCATCACTTACAGTAGGAGCACAGGCGGCACAAAATATGTTCATTCTGTGCAGAGTTAGAAGCAGAAAGCCTGAGTTAACAAAGACGTTAGATAAGCACTTTCACGATACTCGTTATCTCTGACTTGGGTTTAGTTTTTGTTGAGCTAACGTACACAAAAAAAAAAGGCCTGGATATGTCAAACTTGCTTTGTGATACAGTTCTCAAACTTTAACATGTTTGAATGACAATAAACTGAATAGAATTGTTTGCAACACGTAGTGATCTCCTATGCATTATCATTGACTGCTTGAGTAAAATGCTTAATTTCTGGCACTAAAGCCACCTCAAGATACTAAGAATATCTTTTTGTTTTCCGGCTTCACTAAACCTAACAGCCATAGTCATGCTTAGTGGTCACACACCTACTGCCAGGAGCCAAGCCACGCCCCTTTTCCCTTTTCCACATTACGTTGTTGAAGTTATTTTAGACATTTAGCGCAAAACAATACTTATTCTGTACTTATTCACAAACAGCAAAATAAATAAATGAAAACAGTGTGAGTATGTATCTTAACAGGCATATCAGTCTGACTGCGCAGAGGCACAAGTAGAACTGACTGTAGGCTTCTGCTGTGTTAAATGTGTTGCTTAAAGTGTCGTTTAGATGCAGCTTTTTCTTCTGGTGTATAAGACAATTTTTGTTTTTCCAGCTGCAAGCCTGGCAGCGTAAAAGGGTTCTGAAAACAACCGAAAAAGAAATATGTTTTAAAAAAAAGCATAGTTTCAACAAGCAATAAGGCTTGCTTCAAATCTTAAAGGTCTATAAGTACAAAGTTTTCGTACTTTAGTGGGTTTCTGTTTTAGGATTACAGCACTGTGCAAAGGCCCACAGGACAATAAAATAAGTCTGAAATTGCTTGCTGGGAAAAATAAAGCAAGGAAGACTGAATTTCTCCACTGAGAAAGACTGTCTCTAATGTCTAAATAAATGAAATCGGGGAAGGAAATGGGTTTAGATGACTTGTAAAACTTGATTGATTTTTACAGCCTCAGAAATCCTTGGACTTTCTGTACGCTGAGCTCCACGTCTTCTCTCTTTAGTCATCGGAACAGTTACATGACCTGATGATCTAAATATCAATGGACATCTAATTAAAATATGTGTTGTTTTCAACACTATTGTTTCAAGACTGTAAACTTGTACAACCGATGCTGCAGCTCAGTTAAGCTACTAATACCTCCACAAGTGACAGTGTGGTTTATTTAAGATATCTGAATAAATGTCTGTGTATTCTATCATCAAAATAAATTGTTCTGTTGAGACCACCTTCACTGACAGACACAATTTTTCACAGACTTTTTGCCAAAAGACAAATCCTCTACATTCATTGCCCTAGTTAATTTCTGATCCTTCAGTATGACAGCTAAGGCAGGGTGGAAATGCTCCAGACTGTGAAATCAATCACACATTTTTCTGGCTCACTATCATAAGCCATCATAATCTCAGGATATTATTTGACACCAGCCAACCCTTGCCACCTTTTCTTCCCCCAGTGCAGACTGAATCATAAAATCATTATTTATTGACAAACTTGGTGACAAAAGAGCCATGATTCCTTCGCTCTTCTCCTTCCGTTTGCTGTGCCCTCCCTGATCCACAGAGCATGAATTTAGGTTTGTTCCACCTTCTCTGTAGGAACTGGCTGACATAGATTGACTTTCTATGACGCATTCTCATTAATTGGCTTTTTTAGAGGACATCTGACCCTTTTTGGAAACATTCGTCAGAATTGCTCAACAACTGTTATGTGACGTCACGTTTTGACTGGTTCAGTTTCAGTGAAATTCTCATAAATATCCTGTCTGCAAAGCAACCATTGCCTTATCTTTCCCCCTTGAACAAAACATTGTGTTTTTTGATGCTAAAATTTGTTGTTGTTTTTTTTTTCCAGGTTGATATTTGCTCATTGTGTGTGACCATAAATGCAATCCTCCACACACATTTCAGGTTTTTTTTTAATTGTTGTTTGCTTTGTGTTGATCACATTTTGACAGTTTAGATTCTGTTGATTACTTTGAAAGAAACATGATGTGTAGAGCTCACAGCTCAACAATTCTATCGACAGAGTAACGTTTTCTGGACAGCTCTTAACATTGCCTCAGGTTCCTGTGACTTCAAAAAACTTTGTGTTTTTTTTTTTTTTTTAACCATCATCAAATGTCTACTCTATGAAGCAGGATTTGGGGTGAAAGAGGTCCAGCCATGATAACTTATACTGAACAGCACCACAGCAGTTTGTGTTCAAGATTACAGAGCTTATAAAAACACCACTAAAAGATCCCACTGAGTTTGGGGTACATTTAGTATTCTCTGGAGAGGTCAAGAGTTTTCAGAACTGCAATTTCAAAGCCACCTCTGTCATGCCCACTCTCCTTGCTGCTGCTGTGACCTAATTGCAGGAGTGAAGACAGCTGCACAGGAGCCTGGATCACGTGATACCAATCACCACCTCCTGCATAAAAGAGACACTTCAAGACTGCAGTCAGTTGCAAGCCTCTCACCATGCTGCTAGTTTGTCTGTGTGCTGCTGCCAGTTTGTGGGCCTACTGTCCATTAAATCAATGTACTCTTTTCAACTCAACGACGTCTCATTTAGCTGTGTTTCTAGATAACTACCTGCCACTGCAACACTGCATGCAGCCCTTGCCTATTCTCACCCGATCGCTGCTCACTCTCCAGCTCAGCCTGGCTAGGTTCCACACTTCTCAGTATGCCTGCCAGATTCAGATTGTTCCCACCAATCTCTGCACAACCCAGTCAGTTGGTGTGTGAGCAGTCCCATTGTCTGTACTATGAGAAGGCTAATGCTAGCTGGATCTGTCATATAACCTGCCACACTTGTGTAGAATGCTAACATTTAAGCTGATATTCTTGCTCTGTCCTGGGCTTCATTAATTCTTGTGTAAAGCTCAGTCTGGCTAGTTTCAATTCTTCAGCCTACTATCTTTCACTGGTTTCACACCTGCCTTGTACTCCTCAACCCCAGGCTAATTCAGTGATCCTGTGCAAATTCTTCTTTATGGATCACACTGTTGGCTACACCTGCTTGACTGTTTCATTGCTCTACAGACCATCATGTTAGTATGATCCTAAAGTGGAGACTAAAAGAATGAAAGCCTTGTACTTGATGACCTTATAACACATAGAATGTTTTATAATCTATTAAACCCTGCCAAGCAGCTGAATAAATGCTTACTCTAGCGCACTGTATGAATATTACATGGAATGTGAGACTACAGAGTTCATCCTCCACACTCCTATGAAAGTTTTACTGTTATGACTTTGATTATTTATTCTCTACAAAATGTGTCCTTGTTGGTAGCATATAGGGATCGCATCTACAATTTCATGATACAAATGTAACTGCTCTGCAAGACTCATCTCAACGCCCAATACATAATTAAAATTTCAGTCAAATCATGCCTTTGTGAGCAGGCGATGTTCATAAACCTGTTTACCTCTTTTGTTTGTTTTTCCCTCCTTGCTGGTTTTAGCAGGTGTATTTTAAAACTCTATATACTGGTGTAGGATTATAGTTTTCTTTGGGTTTAATATCTGTCCTTGTTTGGCCATCTGGTGCCCACACCACCCCTTTTCATGTCAAGGCACCCAGACCTAGATTAATTGACGGATTGGCAACCAGCTAACTTCTGAATGTTGAATTCTCTTTGTAAAACAGACCTCAGGTCAAAACTTCCTCCATTCAAATACTGTGGTTTATTATATACCTCCAACATGTCAACCATTTCTGTCAAACTTGCTTTTTTTTTTTTTTTTTTTCTTTTTTGCTGTGTGGTTGTTCTTTCAAGGAGACTCAGTTGACTATACGAAACTAGTATTTGAAAAAAGAACTTGGCAAAACACTTGACTCCTGCTTCTCTACCATTAATGTTGTTGTTCTGCTCCTTCTGGCTGCAGCAAGTGTCAAGAAACAACACTTTCAATTGATGTTGCTTTCAAGATTAACTTTTTAAATGAGTAACTTTGTTTGGGGAAAGTGATTCTTGTATAATCCATAAATTTTTAACTTGTTTCCAACTATCATGTGACTTGAATGGGGAAATTTTTTATTTTTTTTGCTGGCAGTAAGCGTACCTGTCTTTCCTGCTCCCATTGACCCATCTGGCTGTCATTGCTTTTTCTCTTCATACATTTATGCACCTCTGATTTTTGTATTCTCTCTTTTATTACCTCAATCGCTACCCTCCATCACCCCCTAATGCATCACAAGCACTCAGGAACACCGACTCCATTAACTTCACTGTTCCTCTAAATGTTTTGTTTCATTTCTCATAATCCTGTTGCACTGCATTCACGTTAATTACTCCTTAATGAGAGCTTTTATCTTGTTTAGGCTTTCAGTATTCCCATGTTATGAGTTAACAGCCTGTTCATTTTGCTGCTTACAGAAACCAACTTGTTAAATTGGCTGGTTCTTGTCCTAAGGGTTGGTGGACTGAATAAATTTCTGACATTATTAAAGTTCTAAATATTGCATGAGTTTAGAGCTTCTACCACAGTTTCATTATGTATGCACTTTTGAACTCGCGCTGAGTAGCCAAGTTCCTGTTTTATTTCAAAACTGCAAAAATTGCAGAATGCTCCATCAGCCAAACTCTGCTGTTAGGTTTGTCAGGGAGCAGGGAATTAAACTTAAAGTTTACTGCAGTGTGGATTTTTTTTTTTTTAATAAAGGTAATTAAATGCAAAGTTGATCTTGTTTAGAGTGACCTTGTGTCGTCACATTTACAGATGTGACCAAAAGTTTAGGTGTATTTTACATACACTTGTAAAAACCGTGTATATCATGGCAGTCTCAAGTTTCCAGTGACGATCATTGAAGCCCATGTGTTTGTCACAAAATGTATTTTGGTTCTTTCATACATTTATTACAGGTCTTTTGGAAACATGACGGCATCTGCTGGGTCAAATATACTTACAGCAACAGAATTGTCAATATTAGTGACGTGAAAATATGTATTGATCAAATTTTCAAAGTAGCATGGCCTCTTATCTTGTAAGTGGCTACAGCTGCTGACTTCTGAGCCAATTTAACCCTTTGATGCACAGTGTGGGTCAGGATTATCATTTTCCATTGGATTTGGGTCACTTTTTGATCCACGTTGGCTAAATCAGTGGAGAATTAAGGTTATAAACTGGTCTTCCAGAGTCTTGACTTAAACCTCAAGAACCTGTAGACTGTGCTGAAGAAACAAGTTTGTCAGGAAGCCAACAAATTTAGCTGAACCGTATCAAGTCTGTCAAAAGGAGTGATTAAGTATACATTCAGAAGTTTGTAGATGGCTCCCAAAAGCACCTAGTTCAGATGAAACTGGCTAATGGACATTAAACCAAATGCTAGCATTTCTTTATGTATATTTCTGACCCAAACTAAATTTCCAGAAGACCTATAAAAGAACCAAAATGTGTTTCTTTTTGACAAAAGATGCATTTTTTTTCTAATGACTCATCACAGCAAATTCAGAAAGTTATGTTTTTTATTTGAAAAACGCAGAATAGCAGATTTGTGAACCAGCCATTTAGCTGCACACAACTAGAGGAAAGTTAAAAGCTTAACATTATATTGTGTTGCATCAGATGGTGTAGGTGAGCGTTGGTGGACTAACTCAAACACTTAAGCTTGAAGTGCATAGTGTTGGCAGTCCCCTTTGAAAATGTGCTATCCCATTAATTTCAGAAATCATCAATTACAGTAAAAAATATTGGATTTATTGAGTTAAAAAAATTCCAAAACTTGGGATAAATGTGAACTCTGCTTTTGTTATGTTAACTAGTCCTGGTTTGAAGTAATTAAAGGTATTTTATTGGTGACTCTACATGGTTTACATATGTTACATTCCCCCCCCCCCCTTCTATTCTTGGCCATCTCTATGTAAACAGCCTGCATTTCAGCTGATAAGTTCCAGTATTTGTCATGTGACTCAGTCACAACTGATTTAATGGCAAATGCTTCATTTTAGACACTTCTTTAATAGAATATGTAAAAAGTCATTTTTGATGAAACATCGTAATTTTAAGCTTAGATTTGGCTGAGGAGTGACTTTTTTTTTTTTTTTTTTTTTGCTTAATCGGTATTGCTTTGGTGTAATTCAGTCAATAGAATTTTGAACCACAAAGTAGTTTGTCTTAAAATGTTACATCTCAAACAACTTTTTATTTTTAGAATACAGATGCTAGTTCAGGAATTCTGCAGAAATCAGCCAGTCAGATTCAGTCCATATCTCAAAGACCTGATAGTACCTAGCAGAACTCGTTGCTCTCAGACTGCAGGCTTACTTGCTGGTCCCAGAATCAGTTATCAGGCACCGCTAATGTGGAGCCAGCTCCCAGTTTGGGTTCGGAAGGCGGACACCCCCCCCCCAGATTTCGCCCTGCTATATTGAATGTACGGACTAACTTATCCGTATGAGTCCTGTTAAATGATAACCCAGTCTGACTTTTTCATGGAAAAAAAAAAAAAAAAAAAAATCAGAAGCACATAAAACAAGACCAAAGCTGTACTGCTGAGATTTTCTAATGTACTAGGGTTTCAAATGTTGTTGAAATGAATGGACTGCCATCCAATTTCTTGCTCAGGAGCCATGTGTTGAGCAAGAAATTGAATGACTAAGCCTGGACATGTTGTTGTACTCCGTCAGAGGCCAATCAGTTTGTCAGTGCACACGCACAAAAGCCAGCTGCAATTCAGCTGTGGCAGACTTTGAAATAGATATTGCTTTCATCATCCCCTCTCATTCATCTTGGCTTCATCTACTGCCTTGAACTCAGCGTGATTTTTTTTATTATTATTATTTAATTTATTTAAAGGTCTCCTCTTTTTACTCGACATGCAGCGATATTGCAATGTCATCATTGGGTAGTGCAAAGACTTGTTCACTCTGAGCACTGACAGGTCAGTATGCTGCTGGCTCCAAACCAAGTCAGTAATGAGTGTGCAGAAGACTAAACATGGAGAATAATTTGCTGAACTGTCTGTCATATTTTTTTTTTTCTCATCCTTCTTCACCATCTCTCTACTTTTCATTTATCTGCCTTTGTTCATTTAATAGAAACAAAATCCATAACATTTGCGTTGGGTTTAGTGTTTGTCCATCCCTGTGTTCTGCTGAAGACCTTAATCTTGATTCTGCCCTCCTGCTCTCATTCAAGTTGTCAGTCCTCTCATTTCATGGAGTTATAGATGGATATAGAGATGTACAATGCTGATAAAGCAATGCATGCATGTTCTATATTTGTCACACTTGAATGGTTCAGATCATCAAACTAATTTCAGTATTAGGCAAAGAACCAGACACAGCACAATGGAGTTTTTCAATGAGTTCATTTATTGTGGAGAAAAAAAAAAAGTCCAGTTTGGATGCAATGTACTGTAGAAAAGGACACCGCACCTTTGTGGGGAAATAACTGTTCATCAATAGTTATGTGTTGCCCTGGGTTGTAAGACAACACACAGTTCTGAACAAAGTGCCCCCAAATGTCTGAAATAGCAGCAAATTTGTCCGTCAACAAGCGTTCGAAACGGGTGTCCTTGATATCGAAACGTAAATATCGCATCAGCTCTGCATATCGGTCCTGGGACATTGTGGACATGATAACCGGAATGCCGAAGTATTTTGACCAGCAGTCCCGCATGGCACCAGCTCCGCCAGTCGCTCCTCTGAAGAACAATACAGCGATGAATGCCATCAGCTTGTAGACACTTGTGCTCCAGTCAGGGTTTGTTTTGCGGGCTTTGTGAATTGTGCAGTCTCTGATGGTCAACAGCATGCTGATGTCAAATAGACAGAGGAAGCTTTGCAAGCAACTTGTCACTTTGCGTCTTGCAATCTCTGTCGGTCCTGCATTGGCGAACGATGTCAGAGTTGTCTGAACGGTGCTGAAGTCCTCAATTTGTCGCTGGACCCAAACGGTGCCATCTTTCGCTGTCTCTTCTGCTGGCCCAGCCTAAAGATAAGATGAGAAAAGATTAACTCTATTGCCCAAAACGGGGAATTGTCTTGCATTTACGAGCATACAGCATACTGTATAAATAAAACCATAAACATGCTACATTATAAAAGCAAAATATGTAAATACCTTGGAGTTTTTTCTGTAGCTTCTTTGCTTTTCTGGGCTTTCTCTTCTCTGGGACTTCTGTTCAGTGTGCTTGCGCTTTTGGGATGAGGAAGACTTTTTTTTTTCCAGTGTCCCTGCGTTTTTTGCACTGTGGCCTTTCTTCATCTTCTTCCTCTTCAACTATTAGTTGTTTTTTTTTTTTTGTCCGCTTTCGTGTAGGTCTCATATGAACAGACTGTTCCGGCTGTGAATCCGTTGGTGCTGGCACATCCTCATCAGAGGAGGAGGAGGAGGAGGAGGAATCTTCTTCACTACTTCCAGAGTCCACATCTGGAAGTGCTTGCAAAATAGCTAAGGCTTCCAGAGGACTGTATGTCTTCTGACTATGACTCAGTTTAACATTTAAAAAAGACTGAAATTGTCGGTGGTTCAGACCTTTAGCTCGGATAAAGTTTACGGTTTGCGTTACAGTGCTCATTAAATGTTCCATTTTTAACACTTTACCACACAGTGTTTCCCAATGGATGTGATATGCTGTCAACTCACCAGTACACTTCTCCTCCTGCATCTTTACTCGCATTCTCCCCACTTTTTTCACTGTACATCGCCGGTGCTCCATCTGTTGTAAGTCCAACAAGTTTGTCCCAGGGCAGTTTCATGTCGGTTACACTTGGACATAAGTTTTCAAAAATGTCTTTTTCTGTCGTTGTCCCGTGCATTGATTTAATGTCAAATATTTCCTCTGTAACGCTCAAATCGGAGTCCACTCCACGGATGAAGACGGCTAGCTGGGCAGTGTCCGTTGTGTCAGTACTTTCATCAACAGCAAGAGTATGCAATAAACTCTTTGTTTCTTTCAATCTACCATGTGCTTAAATCGGTGGCCATCTGACAAACCCGATCAGCAACTGTATTTCTACTCAGACTTACTAGACCCCTTTCCCGTGACGTATGCATAATTAGGCAGCTGCGCGCGCAGACCCTGTTCAAAACAAAGCCTGTTTACCTGGCTAACGCCTGATATTGCAAGCTCGAGTAGGTGTCTTATATACACATATTACGCTAAATATGCCTTCTTGTTGTGCTGTCAGAATCGCAGTACAGACAACACTCATTTAAAATTTTATTCAATACCTGGAGGGTCTCATCCATTTCAACAAAATCGAAGGCAGTTGTGGCTACGTGCGATCAACCGGGCTAACTGGTCGGAGGCACAAATGAAGAATGCACGGCTTTGCAGTGCACATTTCATTTCAGGTAAACGGTCTTTCAGTTGTGATGTGTATTTGGAAAATGTTTTGTTTTACGGGACTTTAATAATAATAATAAATACTATTTTAACAGGTCGTACATCTGACGACCTGACTTCAGACAGTCCTGATTTCGTGCCTTCTGTATTTCCTCACGGGCCCAACAGTGCCGACAGGACCAAAGCTAAGCACAAAATCGACAGGTAATTTGTACACTCACACCAAGGATTTTTCGGGTTCTGTAATAGCATTTAAATGAGTTAATATTTTTAAAAAATAGTCATTGCTTCATAAGGTGTTAAAGCAGGCTCTGTAAAGCTAATTTTAATCATTGTAGCATGATGTAGGCCTAGATTGTATTTGTTTCATATTATTGCCTGTATGAACTGAGTGCCTCTAACTGCTCAATTTTTACTTAACGATCTTGGTATAAGAGGAAGAGGGATTCAGTCACACTGGAAACGCCTATTAAAGTGTATGCTGCTCCTCTAGCTAAGAAAACACTTACTGATGAAAACTGTCCTGCTGTTCCTGATCTTGAGAGTAAGTGTTATTGCATTGAAATCAATACTTAAAATGCTGTATTATCATAAATATGCAGTCACAATTCTGAACTGCATGATGCTTGACAAAATTTACAGCTATGCTTTTTGTGTCTTTGTAGCTAAAGCACCAGATGTTGTACCAAAAGTCCAGTTTGAGGAGTTGCAGCAACAGTATGACAGCCTACATGAAGATTACGTCAATCTGAGACAAGACCTTTATAAACTGAAAGAGGAAAATACCAAGCTCAGAGAAAAGCTTGCCAACACTAAATTTGGGTTCCATACTGTGGGGGAAAAAAAGTGTAACGAAATTACATTTTTATACAGGGTTGCAGAATTTGCAGCTTTTCGTTTGGATATTAAATATTGTCAGACGCAGTGTTGAAGCGGTGAAGGACAAAATGAGTCTGGAAGACCATCTACTCACTGTCCTCCTAAAGGTCCGGCTAGGTCTTTGTAACAGAGATATTGCATACAGATTTCAAATGTCTGAGGTCGATGTGTCTAGAGTGTTGAGGAACTGGATACCATGTGTTGCATATGCATTGTCGGCTTTAATAGTTTGGCCCAGCAAGGAAGCAGTAATTGCTCCTATGCCAAAATTTTTTAAGCCTAAATTTAGAAGATGTAGATGCATTATTGATTGATCAGAAATTTTTGTAGATGGAACCTACAATTTAAAAGCACGGGCAGAGACCTGGTTAAATTACAAGCACCACAACACCATAAAATACTTGATTGGCATTACCCCGGCAGGTGCTATATCATTTATTTCACGGGGATGGGGTGGCAGGGCATCTGATAAAGTAATTGCACTGGAATCAGGATTTTTAGAAAAAATTGAACATGGGGATGAAATTGTAGCAGACAGGGGTTTTCTAGTCAGGGATGAATTGGCCGCATTAGGGGCAACACTGAAAATGCCCAGTTTCACAAAGGGAAAGAAACAGATGTCAGCAGAAGAGGTTGATGCTTCTCGTCAACTTGCAAGGGTTCGAATACATGTGGAACGAGTTATTGGTAGGTGGAAAAAACTTCAGAATTCTCACCTCAATTATTCTAATTTCCCAAGTTGACCTGTTAGATGATATTGTAATTATTTGTGGAGCACTAAAAATCTCTGCTAGTGTAGTAAACAAAAAGTAATAATACATATAGCACATTGACAGGCTGTTTCCCAGCAAAGCTGTATTTTGTCACAAAACTGTTATAAGATGTGGTTACATGACTTATCTTGGGATATAATTATGTGCACTATTTACAATGAAAACATTATTTACAATATGAAAAATAGTGCTTTAATATAGACATTGTAAAAGTTGTTATACAGCAAGATGTATTTTGTCACCACTGTAATAACACATGGTTTAATTACTTATATGAACACTAGAAAGCCTACTTCAACAGACTTTGTAAATGTTACATCACAACAACATTTAATTTGTCCAAGAACAGTTACTGGTATAAACTACACTGTAAGGACTTTGTATTTCTGGAAATAATTATGTGCAATAGATGTAAAGTGTCACTACAGTACATATAAAATACTGATTGAAAATAATAAAGGTCCTTATTTGTGCATACAGTGACTTATTTTGATTTTTTGCAGTCTGCACACTTCCAGTTTTTTGAGGCTCGACTGATGTGAACACATTCGTAATGAAATGCTCGGGTGCAGTTGGGGCATGTAATCATCTTGCCATAATTAGGGCGCTCACAGATTTTACAGAGTTTTCCTTTGTGGATTGATGGACTTCTAGTTATCAGTTCTGGTAAGATGTTAGCCATGAAGAAGTCTGTAGCTTTTGGGATGGTAGCTGCCAAGAAAGATTCATCATTTACAATTCTGCAGGTGATATTTTCTGTTGGTGTCCATAGAAAAAAGTCGCAGAATTCCACACCACAGACATGCATCTGAAGTTGTACTTGTATGCATGTTCTTTACGCAAGTTCCGGTCACGGTCTAAATAAAATGACCCATCTTCGCTTGCACCTGCTAATCCATCTCTGTACTTGTATGGACACTTGATTTCAAGCACCCCAGTCCCACAACATTCACAGGAGAAGATTCCATCAGGTGAAGCTGCCAGATATGGATCATTCTCTTGGACAACCAACCCAGCTGTACACAAGGAAAACTTGGGGTGAAATGTCGAAGCTAATGCTTGAAAGCAGGATCGGGCCTCATCCTTGTGATCTCTTCCCCACTTCACAGCTGGTACATGTCCCCGGTCAGTGTCCTCATTATGCATTATTTTGGATATTAATGCATTATGGTTGGCTTCTTTTGCAGTATGAACCTGGTGAAAAATGCTGCCAGTGATGCGCCCAATGCAATGGATGTGCCAGGTCCGACATTTAGACTGCTCCCTGGTGACGGTCTCCAGCTCGAGGAGAAGTTCTTTCGTGGTCTGCCGTTGTAAATGGCTGTAGACTACTGTGCACTTGCGCAACATGTCATCACGTCCAAGGTCTTTAGCAGACAGATCATAGACGGCAGTGAGTGGCTCAGGTATGTCACACCCAGACTCTGACGTTGTCTGTCGTGGTCCACCGCAGAGTTTAAACTGGTCAATACAGCTGCAATAAAGACTTACATTTGCCAACATCTGCTTTTTGTGTTGACACCTTCAGCATACAGTTATTCAGAAACTCTCCCTGGGTAAATGGCCTGATTTGGCTCTCTTCTGCCACAATAAAGCTTGCTTTCACAGCAGCTTCACTTTGTGTTTTCACTCTGGTGAAAAACATCTGCTGAGATGTCAGATTCTTCTTTAACTCTTCTACTTTCTGTAGCTTCTAGTCTGCATGTATGTTTTTCAGCTTGTCCTGATGTTTTGTCTCAGAGTGCCATCTTAGATTAAATTCCTTAATTACAGCCACATTAGCTCCATAAATAAGACACACGGCTTTACTGGCTATGTCAACATACATAAACTCAGCCTCCCATTGCTTTGAAAGGCTCTGTTTTCAGAATCAACTTTTCTTTTCACCATTGTTAAGGGATAGCTTTGACGTTACAATAGGGTTGCAGACAAAAACAGACGCTTGACTTGAATGACGCGGAAATGTTCCCAGGTAACCTATCATTCAGCAAGGCAGCTGTTGCGCTGCATTATGGGATCTGTAGTTTGTGTGTTATCAGCGCTTCATATCGTTGGGCCATTAATAAATCAATGTAAAATGATCTCGCGGGCGGGATATAATTGTATTACGGGCCGCATATGGCCCGCGGGCCTTGAATTTGACACATGTGGTCTAGTGGTTGTTCACCGTCAGGAGTAGGAGCAGCACCCACATCACGCCTGTCCGGGCCCCTCCTTGCCGCGGAACGCCAGCCAACACTGTCACTTGGACGAATTCTGCTCTGCCCTTGACAGTCATAGCCATCCGGATCACCAACAAAACCTGACATGGACCTTTCCATCAGTGAGAAAGTGATTCTTTTTGAAAGATTTGATTAGTACATAATCACCACGAGGGGGGGGGGGGGGGGGATCATGACACTAGCATGAATTTTCACCTTTTCATCACATGAAGAGTTCTCGAGTAACATGACGCATGCTTTCCATTCGTTTCACTAACACTGAAACAAGTTCACTCATTTTAAATTCATTATAACATTTCAAATATCCAAAAAATGTGAAGTTCTCGAGTCTGATTTCCATTGACACCCACAGTATCCAAAATGAGCTGTGATGTGGGGAGCTGAAGTGTGCTCAGGTGTTATCACTTCAGCTCATTAACCAAACTAATCTACTGGCTGACCTTCAGGTCAGTTTAAACTGTTACATTGATGTTACAACTGCAGAAGCCTTTGAATGCCTTTTCTTTGTCTCCTAAAAGTCACCTATAGTGCTAATATGTCCCCATATAGAATAATTAAAGGTTTTACTCTGCTTCTGTTGCTGTCTTATTAACTTTTAAACCAAACTGAGTTATCTTTCTCCGTGGGCAACTTTTTTTTTTTTTTTTGTGAACATCTCAGCCCTCCTTCGTCTTTCATCTTCCTCCCTCCCTTTTATCTGGCTCTACATTCTCCTCTCTCTCAGTGGGTGTTTGCTCCAAATGTGTTTGTAAATTGGTACTCTGGGAACCTTCAGGGCTGCCCAGTCATGAAGCATGCATTGGTAAATTGGCACTCTAGGTGTTTTTGAACAGAAACTGGGGTGCATTCAGAATGTAATGGTACCAAATGTACTCCATGGCTCAAGATGTTCATTATAGTACAGGGCTGCCAATACACAGCAGGCTGGGCATTGTTTTTGCCATGTAAGGAGCATTGTTGCCAGCTTGTTCTCACTAGATTATCAGACATGTCAATAGAAGCTTTGTCATTTAAATTGCCATACAAGTCTAACCACTTTGGTGTGACTAACTGATCTCAGTTGCCAGCATTTCTCAGTCAATGTGCTCGCCTTCTTTTTTTTTTTTTTTTTTTGTCTGCAAGTCCGCTCAAAAATGACACCAACCACCCATGGTGTCATTGCTTAAGCTTCATGTGCAATTTTTTTCTTCTTTGTGACTGTGACCATCACCTGCCCTCATGGCAAATTAACCTATCATGTTTATTTCAAGGGCTGCACAGCGGCGTAGTGGTTAGCACTTTTGCCTTGCAGCAAGAAGATCCCGGTTCGAATCCCGGGCTGGGCCTGGGATCTTTCTGCATGGAGTTTGCATGTTCTCCCTGTGCATGCGTGGGTTTTCTCCGGGTACTCCGGCTTCCTCCCACAGTCCAAAAATATGCTGAGGTTAATTGATCACTCTAAATTGCCCGTAGGTGTGAATGTGAGTGTGATTGTTTGTCTGTATATGTAGCCCTGTGACAGACTGGCGACCTGTGCAAGGGGGCCCCTGCCTTCGCTCAAGTCAGCTGGGATAGGCTCCAGCACCCCCCGCGACCCTAATGAGGATAAAGCGGTGTATAGAGGATGGATGGATGGATGTTTATTTCAAGCCGTTTCCTGCATTATGCCATTGAGGGCTGTGCACACCCAAGTGAAACAAAGTAAACACAGGACAGACAGAAAGGTGAGGCATAGACAGTGTTCTAAGAGAAAAGGTGCATTTTATTTGTTTGTGCTCTTTAATTCACACCTTAAAACGATTTACAAATCTAAGACCCTTCACAAACACCAAATACGACAAAATCCCAACTGGATCAATCATGAAGATGTCAGGAGACCACAAGAAGGATAGATAAAGCAGAGTGAGATCCACAGACACTAACCCAGCAACCTCCATTGACTCAGCGACCGGAGGAACAAACTCTATTGAGTTTTGGTAAGGGCCGGTGTGGTGGGTCTGGCATGCATGAAAACCTCCACCAAAAGGAGGGAACTGTCTCCTCCAGCCCAAGGAGGTCCACACAGCCCCCCCGCAGGAGCCACCAAGTGGAGAGCCAGCCCAGGAACCCGGAGCAACCCCCGCCGACACAGCCAGAGCCCCAGGGCCCGTGCAGCAGAACGGGCCATAGCAGACCCACACGGTGCCCCACAGCCCCACTTCCCCCACGGCCTCCCCCCACCCCCCAATGTGCATTAAAATTGGAGGGGAATTGTGGAGTAGGAATAGTACATTTCCATAGTCCAGAAGTCTGATGACAGTGTAGTGGATCTGGTGCATTTGGTTATTTACTGGGAGGAGGTTGTGCAATCTGTCCAAAAATCTGATCATTTGATCTGTGTATTGTAAGGGCCCATATTGGCATGACGGTGGAGGACCCCATTCAGGGAAATGGCTGCGCAAAGGGTGATGTTACCCCCACGTTGCCCTGGGACATTAATTATAGCCCTGTGGTCAATGATGTTTCTGCCTCTCCTTCTGACTTTACTGAGGTTGAACCCTGCCTCATCGATGTAAATAAATTCATGTGGGATTTCCTCAGCATCCATCTGTAAAACTCTCTGAAATACAGTAAAAGACAAGATTGTGTAGTTCAGCATAGGTCTAGTATGCAGTAAATTTACATGTAAAAATTACGTGTGCAGTATGTAACATCACAATGTTAAAGTGAACAACGCATACCTCCACATACTCATGCCGCAGCTGTTTGATCCTCTCTGAATTCTTCTTAAAAGGTACTCGATACAGTTGTTTCATGTGAACTTGATGTTTTTTCAGGATGCGTGCTATTGTTGTCAGAGAGACCTGATGGACATTATTGAAAATGGTGTTGTCACTAATAATTTTAGCTTGAAGTTCTCTGAGCCTAATGGCATTATTGGCCAAAACCATGTTTATGATTTCTGTCTCTTGCTCTGGTGTGAATATAGGTCCCCTTCCTCCTTGTCGTTCTCGGCCCTCAATCCTATGTAGAAAGAACTAGACGAGCCCTCAGTAGAGGGCAGAACCACGCCCTTTACTGGCGAAAACCCTGTCCTCCCTATACAAATGATGCAATATGTATCAATTTTGATCATCGTACGCATCTCCCTTCCTACTTGATCTGCTGACCTCTAACGCCACAACTGAGCAGGGGACCTTAGACTGATCTTCAGTGCCAAGTTTGATTATCCTGACTTCAGCACTTGCAGAGATATCGAAACGGACATAGCCACATACATGCATACATACATACTTACCCAGCCAGATACCACACCGAATGCAGTAACCCCACTGACGTTCGTCAGGCGTGGTTAAAAATACATGTAAGCTATTGTAAAATGACACAGGAAGAGGTATCAAAAGTGCCGATATGGTGCATACAATACAGCAAGCAGCTGATTACTGTAACTGTTGACAGCTATTTTTTTTTAACCCGTTTTCTTGTCGAAATGTCCTTATGACAGATGCCACTGTAAATCTGCTAAGATTTGGCTGAACTCTTAGTCCAGCTTCCCTCAGTGTCAATCCATGATTCACGACGTGATCAACGAGTGTTGCTCGAATCTCATTAGACAAATTTGGTCCTCTTCTTCTTTAAGGGGGGTTCTCCTTCTGCTTCAGGTCTTCCTCTTCCTCTTCCTCGACCTCTGCCTCTACCTCCTGCTCGTCCTCCATGGATTCCCCCTCTCATCCTCACTCGTCTTCCTCTGGCTGCTTCCATTTTGGTGGAAAGCAGGTGAACTCACCTGTTGCATTTTTATAGTGCTCAAACCTGATTGGTGTGTCTACAATAAAGCAATCATGTGTTTGCACACCTGATGTGGGTGTTTAACCAAATGGCTCATGGGTGTGGTGATTTGTCCATCAGTGCTGTGGAATTGCAAGGAAGTGACATCATGATATACATCTGTGTCTAATGTATACAAGTGTGTTTAGTGTTTTGCAAATGACTGTGTATTGTTCTGCAAAAAGTGTGAGACTGACTTTGTGTTTATAGTGGTGAAAATCTGGTCCCGTGTTTTGCTCCTTGAGTGTAAGGTAGTGATAATTATGGGATTCTTTTGTTTATAGTGTTTATGCAATCATAAAAAACTGTAATGGCTGTTATCACAGGCAGTGATTTTTTTTTTTTCCATTCATTCTGATCACTGATTAAAAAGAATTGTGATATCCAGTAGAGAAGATAATAAATACAATATCCAGTGAAGTAGTCACCACAGAAAATGCCTAAAATGGATCCTTGCAACATGTGATAAACTTAGTACTTTGTGAAGGCAGCCAACTGGGAAAAGAAAGCATAGTTGTGTATGGCTGTAACAAGGTCATAATACACCCTTTGACTGTTTTGTGCAGTATACATACAATTATGACACTATTTCGTTATGATAGTGCATGTCAAACTTTGATTGTCGCTGTCTATAGTGTGAAATGAACCGTCTGTGCACTGTCAGCAGATTAATACTTATGAGACTGACGTAACTGCAGAGAATTGTCAGAATGGTCTGAAAAGATGCATGTTGATGTACTGCATTTGACACACTATGTATTGGGACATACTAAATATATTTTTGGCATACTATATAATTTAGTTTGGACATTCCAGGATCATCAGGGCAATGCTATGAGACATCTGTTGGTCTTTGAGTCTCTGCTCACCTTTTTTTTTTTTTTTTTTCTCCCCTTGGTAATGTTGGTCACTGGGATTTAATCCTGAATATATGTAACTAAAGAGATTCCCTATCTTTTCATTCTGCCTTGTTTCCACTCTGCTGGGTGTTGTCCTTCAGTAAACAGTGTGTTTTACTGAGACTGAACAATTTTCAAATCAACTTCACAGCGTAGCAGTAACATGTGAAACCCATGTTACAACTTACAGCAATAATATCACCAGTTAATCTCACATAGTTAACCTTTAACACCACTGCTGAGATCCTCCACTTAGCTTGGTGTCCTGACTGCTACTCCTCTCACCTGTTTGATTGGATCGGCACCCTGCCGCTGCCCTCCAATCCAGCAGCACAAGATCTGTGCTGCATTTGAGTTTGTATGTGGCAGCTGTTGTGGTGTGAGAAGGCCACTTTAACTGTCAATGCACTTTTAGAGAGACTGTTTTTTTGATCTGGGAGGAGGGTGGACTAGCTTAACAATTTTATGCGCAATATGGGTCAAAAAAGTGACCCAAGTCCAATGCAAAATGGGTATCTACTGACCCACACGGTGCATCAAAGTGTTAAGCGAATTGGCTTCCACTGCTCTTTGTTCCACATTTTAGGATAATCTGTTTCATTTTGTGCTGGGTCTGCAGCAATGTTTAGGTTGGTGTCTGTCAATGTAACATCCCCATGAATCCCAGGATTCCCAGCAGAAAAATGCAATCCCTCCATCCAAATCTATATATGGTGTTATTCTGTAGAGGGTTGTGGGGGGCTGGAGCTAACTTAGGGTGAAGAGAGTGGACACCTTGGACAGATCACCAGTCCATCCCAGGGCCAGCAAAGACAGACAGCCAAGCACACTCACATTCAAGAAAGTAAAATAAATAACCTAAAAAAATAAAAATAAAAAAAAACACTTGGAGAGTGCAGTACTCCACCAAGGCTACTCAGTTGTATGATTACTGATGGATAAGTTCAAAGTGATGGATTTGAACACTATGCCAGGCAGCTGGCAGAGTGTTCACTTGTTGTCATAGTTGCAGTGCCGCTATCTTGCAATGATACAGAAATACTTAACAAATCCGTTGATCCAGACTATAAGCTGCATCACTACCAAAATCTAATCACTTGGTCCCTGTATGATTTCTGACTTTCCCTCAAAAATTTTATCCAAATCCATCTGTTTCTGTGCACAACATTACTCAAAAACAGGCTAACAATCAGACAAATGTACACTGATCATCGCATAACTCCACTGTATTCCTTGGCGGAGTAAAAAAAAAAAAAAAATCCAACTTTGTTTCATATGGTTGTGACTGACTGGTATATTATCTCCTAAAACGTGTTAAAGTAGATTTGGATTGATATTGATGAGGTTAAAGCAGTGTAGAATCAGAGATAATAATGAAACTAATTAGAGATGTTCCCCTTTTAGATTAGTAAAATCTCATTGTGACATGACAGATATGCAAATTTAACATGCATTTCTATGCTTCATTTAAAATGGTGGATGATACTGACAGGAGCTGGAGAAAGAAGCTGGAAATAAAGACTTCTTTAAAAGTTGGGTTCGGCTGTGATTTATACCATCTGGGCCTGGATAAGCAAAGTAATATAGATGTAAAGAGAACAGGTCAAAAATAGATTTTGGTTCAATTTAACCATAAAACTTCTCATAATTTCAGTCACTGAAACACTCAGCTGTCACACTATTTAGGTGCCAGAATTAGGTGTCCTTTTACTTCATGTTTCCGTAGCCAGTCATGCAACATGCTTCTCACTTCAAAGTCACTCACTTCTCATGCTATATTTTTCTTCATACATTTCCTTCTCCCTTTTCTGTGCACAACTGAGTGCAGCACCGTGAAAGGATTGTGAGTTGAGATTGTCCAAAACAGAGCTGTTATCGTCCTATGAGGGACTTATCCTATGCTGCCCTTTTGCTGGCAGAGTTTTCACTTGCCCTTTGAATGTACTTGAATACACTCAAAACCACTCAAATAAAGTACAACACTTGCTTTTGGACATTTCTTAAGGGCTATGCCAAAGTGCACAAACAAAAGTGAGAAAGATGTCAGTGGGGAGGGGGAAAGCAAGATAACTACTTTTGACTACTGCTAACACAAACTATTCTGGAATCCAAAAACTGGGGCAAATAGAGAATGTGAATAATGACCTTCACAATGCGAATGAAAACAAACCAGAGTATTGCACTTAATGGATTCTGCATCCAGAAAGCCTCCCCTCTACTTTCACCATTGCCCGAATGCAATTTGTATCCACCTGGAAAATATCTATTGGTGTCGGACTGTCTACCTTTTTTAGACTTTTTGACATTTCCAAATGCTGCAGACTTTATCTGTAACCTGATTTTCTGCCCTCATTGTACAACAACAGACAGGGTCTTGGTCCACCTCTGATTTGATTCACATCAGTGGAGGGGAGAGTGACGCAGTCCTTTTGGGGCAGCAGTTACATTTAGGTCAATCAGTGCAATAAAATTGAATGCTTTCTAAAAGCCTGACTCTTAGCTGTGGTTTCAGGAAAGGAAGAGATTGTACCTACAGCTTATTGCTTCAGCATCCTGTATTCTGCTCAAGTTTTAAATCCATTAAGCTGTTTTTTCCAGGTTTTGTTGCTCTGTTTTTTTTTTCTTTTTCTAGTGTTGACTTTAGACGATTTGTTTACTTAAAAGTTTCAAACCTGCAAGGCTTTTCTTGCGTTTGATTCTTTCTGTTCATCTGTCTTCTTCTGGGTTTACCATCCAAATATTGCAACTTTTTCATCTTGATCAAAGACTGTCTTGCCCTGCAATTAAAGTGTATCCACATAGTGTTTCCCTCCCAGCTTCCCAGAATCAGCACAGTTTTAGAGGCTCAACTGGCATTAAGCCTACAGAGAAACTTTTTAAAAATCATTAAGATTATTTTGTGAAGTTGTATGAGTAATAAATGCTGATTTCCTAATAAAAAAAAATGGCAACCAGAAGCCATTTTGTTTTCATTAGCTTTGCCAACATTGCACATCTGGGTTAAAGGCACCGTTACCTGAAATGCACTTAAGGGCAGTTCCACTCGGCAGTAAATTACTTAAAGCAAAACAACAGAACAAATCTGCCTGGTTGTTACTGTCAAGAAGATGCTTTTCAAATATATGCTGATTGTAGAGAAAGGAGTCGGTTAAATTAAAGACCTCAAGACCTTCTAGGGGATATTTGAAAAGTGTAAAAAATTTGGATATGTGGTCCTGCTTATGTTTGGTCACACGGTGGACATTTCTAACAAATTAGGATATACAGAAAAGAGCAAGTGGGGGGGAGAAACTAAAGGAAGGTGTAAGTGGGACATGTCATAAGCTGCAGATATTGACAATTGATGTATTCTCGGTACAGGTACATGCAGACCTAACAGCCTTGTTCGGATTATCCTGCAGTGTGAATAGGTTCTTTACCAATGTGTGTCATATGTCTTCATTGGTCAACCTCATCTCAACAAAATTACTTCCCTATACACTTCAACGGCATTTTCAGTCACATTGGGAAATGTAATTTCGTAGGGGGAGAGAAAATAAAACATTTCTCCCCGGTGACTGAAGAAAGGGTTTCCAGTTAAAAGGACAGTGCCATAACACAGAAGCAAGGCATTGACTCAGGAGGCTACATACCAATACAATATCACAAAAAACGCACCACCAATCAAATCTACAATCTCTGAAAATGAATAGGATGAAGCTTCGCTTAACTCCGCTCTGGTACATATCTGTACATCTCATATCAGCTTGTTTCCTGTTCATATCAAACCGTCTACTTTGATACTGTTGTGTTGGGTTCTTTTCTAAATAAAGACTGCTGCTTTGAGTCATCACAGAACCTCTTTATTCGGCTACAACAACATTGCTGTTCTAACTCTCTGCCCTGTATATCTCTCTTGCAGTACTCGGACACCTTTATGCATGGTCTGCCCCGAGTGGAAACACACTTACTGTTCTGGATAATGATTTCCCCCAGCATTCATAATTGTCCCTTACAGTCTCCTCATGTCTGATTTGGTGGCACAACTGAACCAGACAGTGACTGAGGAGCACAGGACCTACTCAATGACAGCCGAGTAGAACTGGATCGGCAGCTCCTGTGGCAGGTTGAACTTCCTCAGCTGGCAGAGGAAGTACAGTCTTTCATCAAATGAGACATACCTTTAGACGAAACTTTTGTGTCCGAGTTCACTATGCGCGTTACAGTATCGCCCACCCCTTTAACAAGACCAGTCGTAACGTCAACACTTTTACATAACATTACCCTGGCATCTTTACTCAGAAGCAGTTTCTCCTCCAAATACATATTACATGCTTTGGCATGATGCCCATCCATCCACTCAAGCTTGCCTGTTTTTCTTATTAATGAAATCTAGAGCATCAATCTCAACATAGTCGGGGCAAATCTTAAATAAGTGCATAATATTCTGCTTATTTACTTTATTTGTTGGAACTGTATGTCAAGCTGAGCTGACTTCACCGATTTCACATCTCAGTATGTCAGTAATAATAAAATCAGTTAATTTTCCATGCATGTAAACCAACGGTTTATGATCAACCATGGGGATTTCATCATGATCAAAATCTACAGATCACTCTATTTAGCACACAAAGATTTGAGCTTTTCTTCACCCAAAGGTGTGTACTGTAGGCATACATTTTTTCAATATAAAGCGTGTTGTGAAATGTTGATGTATGCAAATTGTATGTAGCAATCTCTGCAGGAGCAGTCAGCAAAACACAAATGTCATCAGGATGGCAACATGTCACTGACAGCAACCTCATGGTCTCATATTGAATAGCCTTTAACCTGTGCCAACACCACCTGCAATAAAGTCATTTAATAAATGGATCTGGGGTTTTCCCTCCTGTCTTAGCCAAACACTATTGTCCTAGCTGATAAATGTACAATTGTGTCTCATTCAGATACCTAATCAAAGCCAATCTGTCACTCCTGCATATGTTTCTCTTGTCCAAATAGGAAATTTGTTTGCTAATAACTATCAAATGTGGGATATTTTCCACATGTTCTTCCATTGTCTGCCCTTTGTCTATATGTTGTAGTTCACACTGTAAACACTCCAGCTCTTGTTCTGGTCACAACTCACACCAGACATCTTCTAATAATCCCTCTATTGGCCAGCCGCCACTGGTTAAAACTATGAAAATATGGTTAATTAACCTCATTAATTTGAGTTCAAGTGATATCAAATTTATAATCTCAGATCTATGACTCAGTAACTTGAGTAAGATATGTGTGTATGAAAAGTTAACTAGTCTGCCCATTTCATTAAACAAAACTCTCCATGATCAGTCACAAATTTGAAATAATGTTTTTGAAATAAATTTATAGTGTTAGTTGATGTCCCCAAAGCTGTTGAAAAATAACTTTTTTATTATTATTATTACTATTATGTTGGATATTTTCCAATAAAACTTTTTGGTGTTTAATGGTACATTATGACAGCCATGGTAAATTCCCCTAAAATGAATATTATGTTCATCAAAATATTTTTAAATGACATTACTGATGTTGTGTAATTTTTTTTCAGGCAAACCTTCTGATCTCTACAACACAGCTTCTTCTTTGTATAATACTGAGCTAATTCCGGAAACTTCCTACATTCTGGGCAATACCAATTACCTTTAGGGGCACGTTTAATGTTCATACACTTGTAGTGTAATCACTGGTATGGACAGTTTTCATTGTCATAGCTGTTGTCATATACCTTACGACATATGCAAATGATAAGTTCCAACTCATTGTTTGCAGCTACACCATTGTTAACATTCTTTGCAGGAACAGGTTGGGGTAAATGAGTACAGCAAATGTTAGTCTAATTTAACAGACACTCAAAGTGACATGGTTCAGGGATCTATGCAACACAACCAAGGATCATATCAGAAGAGTACAACACAATATGACAGAAAGCTTTGAGTGTAAGTCAGATAGCATGCTCTTGTCAACAGAAAATGCACTGATGCAAATTTAGAGTTATCAATTTATAAGTAAAACGAAGAACTCACCTCTGAATTGTGCCATTCATTTTTTTCTACTAACCCATTTGTTTGAGGGTGATAGGGAGAGCAGAGGCTTTCACACACTTTTGAGTTGACCTACCAGACAAATTTTTGGTGACATTTTTGATATGACATATCAACATCCTGTCAAAAAATCAGTTCATACATATGGCTGTGTTACATAAACAGAATGAATTGGCAACAAAATGAGGGGTTACCTGAATCAAAAAATAATAGTTAAAAATATTGGTGACTAATATTTCAGAAAGACAAATTCTGCCAAGGATTTAAATACATACAGCATTGATGAATTCTTTCCCTTGGTCTGTTAAAATTCTTTTTGGTGATTCAAACTGATGTACAAACTTGATGATGCACTGTGCAACTTCCTTGGCTGTCTTTGAGGTCAGAGGGTAGGCCTGTGGCCATTACGTGAAAAAATCAATCATCACGCAGATGTATTGATGTCCATTCTTTGTCTCTGTCAGTTTGCCAATTAGATCCATCCCCACCAACTCAAAGGGCTGGTAAACCTTTTGTAGCAAAAACATCCATCCATTGTCTATACACCGCTTTATCCTCACTAGGGTCGCGGGGGGTGCTGGAGCCTATCCCAGCTGACTCGGGTGAAGGCAGGGGACACCCTGGACAGGTCGCCAGTCTGTCACAGGGCTACATATACAGACAGACAATCACACCTACGGGCAATTTAGAGTGATCAATTAACCTCAGCATATTTTTGGACTGTGGGAGGAAGGCGGAGTGCCCGGAGAAAACCCATGCATGCACAGGGAGAACATGCAGAAAGATCCCAGGCCCACCCCGGGGTTTGAACCGGGGATCTTCTTGCTGCAAGGCAAAAGTGCTAACCACTGCATCACTGTGCAGCCCAGCAAAAACATTGTCAAGTTATATTTTTATTCAACACATTGCATTAATGTATACTGCCTTGTATGTTGATATAGAATAACATTGAGGACTAACTACCTGTGAAAAAAAAATGCACTCAGAGCATCTTTTCTCTGAAATATTTTTCTCAGTATAAAAAAAAGTGGTTTCTATTGATTTAAAAACATTTTTGCCTTCTTTGACTGAACTCACCTTGATGGAAGTGAATTCTGTGGGCTTTTTAATGGAGTCACTGCTTGCCTGGCAAGCTGAACACTGGGAAACCTTATGATGACATATTATGGATGAGTAGTGGTTTTTAAATACGCACATGTACACGTATAAACCATGATAATTTTTTTTTTATCATGGAATTTGAGCAAAATTTAAAAAAAATAGGAGAAACTGTTTTACATGACTCTATTCCATTGTAATTTTGCATGCTTTCAATTTATAATAATGGATTAGATTTATATAGCACTTTTCTAGGCACTCAAACACTCCACAATGGATCCAGTATTCATTCACTCACACATTCTCACTCTGGTGGTGGTAAGCTACATTTGTAGCCACAGCTGCCCTGGGGTAGACTGACGGAAGCGTGGCTGCCAATCCACGCCTACGGCCCCTCCAACCACCACCAATATTCACATACCAGTGTGAGAGGAGCACTGCGGGTAAAGTGTCTTGCCCAAGGACACAATAGCGGGAATCGAACCACCGACCCTTCGATCATTGAAAGACCTGCTCTACCACCTGAACCATAGCCGCCCCAAAATTAGGGCTGACTTACCCACTTGTTGATGTCCACTGACATCCCTGGCCAATATAACCTTTTGGAGATAGCATCTCTAGTTTTTGTCTGGCCACAGTGTGCTCCAGTGGGACTTGCATGAAAACCAACAAAGATTTCATCGGCCTGATTAGCCCCGCAGACCACCTTGGTTTTCAGGGCTTTTGCAGTACCCTTGTGTCGTCAATAATAAAGCTCCCCTCCTAAATGATGAGAGGAAAAGGAGCAGTATTTCAGACATTCGTACTCTTAAATGCATGATACACACTGGATCGTATGCCTTGTTATATGATACGGTTTCAAATAAAAAAGCCTCAATGTTCGTCTTACCACGTAGATTACGTAGGTTTTATCTTCCAAAACATACCAACAACTTTAAGATTTAATTATTATTTGTACAATATTTAGGGCTGGACCCATATATCCGATGATCCGAATATTCGGTTCAATCCTCCGTCCGTCATACAACTGCTCCCCCACCCCGTCGGATGTAATGGAATATTCGGATATTCGTCGTGAATTGGGCCCGAATACGCGGAGCCCAGAATGTGCGGGCCAGCCCGAAAAATATTATGAGTCATAGAGTCATGTCTCATTTAATCATGACATAGTCTACTAAAACTGCTTCAGATATGGTTATAGACTATTTTATTTGTTACATGTTTATTCTGTCACATTTGCGAAATGGTTGTAACATCATTGGTCTTACCTTCAATGTCATAAAGATGAGACTTCCGTCGAAGTAACAATTTGTCCCTCTTTGTGAACTCCGGAGGATACTCATTTTTAACTTTATATTCAACAAGTTGTTTGTAGTCCGTAGGATTCATTGCTAGCTTTTTTTGAACATAATCAAGGCTGCTGATACCGATGACACTGACACTCGACCTGCTTCAAAATGCCGAAGGCTGACCTTTTCCTCTTCTTTTTATTTCCCGAAAGCTGACCATGTGTAATTTGCATAATTAGCATTTGTTTAATTTGTATCCCCCTATAACTTTAGCTGTGATTAATGAAACTAGTCCTAATTCACAGGTTTTGCTGAGCATGATGAAAATTGTTTGCAGAATAAACCACATGACGTTAGGACATCACCTGAGTAATATAGAGGGGGGATACATCTTCTGGCAGACACAGACAATCAGCCTGAAATAATGTGTATCCCTCATAACATGTTCTGGTAGATCCTCCTGTATCGTCATTTGTCTGTGTTGAGAATTTCTGAATAAATGCTTGAAGTTCTGATGATGAACAGAGGGGGAATTTAACAAAAAACAAACAAAACAAAACAAAACAAAAACGCCAATATCTGAAGATAAGATTTGAGTCTGGCAGTGTGATAAAATGCTCACAGTGGTGTTGATTTTACTGTATCAGAAGTTGGACAGATTGCTCCAAAGATTGAATTACAGCGCGTTTGAATCTAGTTCCCACCCAGAGGGTATTGAGCCAACGTTTAGTTAGCAGGGTGATCGCCTGGCAACATTACACTTGATTACAAAAAGGAGAAGGAAAAGACATTGTTAGGCAGCGTGATGAATACTACAGTATTAACTGAGCAACACACCATGAATAGCAAAAGCATTTATTTAGACAGAAATGTCACGTGCTGCATTACCAAACATGTTTGACAATCAAAGCATGATCGTAACAATCCAAGTTTTGTTTTATTAATAAACTACACTGATATCTAAACACAGGATTATAACTCCACCCTTCCGAATGCATGCGCGCTCCCGTGGCAGGGGATACACTTTCTATCGGGGGTAACTACTTTGGCACGACACCGGGATCTGGGGACGTCCAGCACCATCTGCGTGGGCAACTGGAGGGCTCTGCTGAGGCGGTGGATGGTTAAAAGCTCAGATACATATAAAGGAGCAAGGCCATGAAGGGCTTTAAAAACAATTGATGATGATGAACCGGGAGCCAGTGGAGGGCAGAGAGGATGGAGGTGATGTGGCTGTGTCTGATTGAGTGGGTTAACAGACGGGCAGCTGCATTTTGAAGCAGTTGTAATCGACAGACTGATGACTGAGTGATACTGAAGTAAAATGCATTACAATAGTCGATGCGAGAACTGATAAAAGCGTGAATGGCCTTCTCCAGGTCACGTTTTTTTTCTCCCATACAGTTTAAAGCTCTCTTATCCACACAGAACATTCAATAGTGAACCCATCCAGTATCAGAAAAATGAAACAACCTTTTTGTTGAAATCACTGAAAAGCAGCTGATTTCAACATTTAGACGCTCTGTAAGCGGATATTTATAGAAAGAACCTCCTGTACTCACACCTGAGAAAAGTCAAGAATATGCATCTTGGAAAGTGAGAAGAGAGCATTTCAATGACAGAGAATGAATCTTTTTCTTCCATGATATTTTCTTGATCTATTCCTGTCAAGTGAATCTATGGGTCCATATAGGCAATCCATTTCTGTGGCCTATTTCAAAGACACATTCAGTCTTTTATCAATATGGGAACAACATGTTTTGCCAAAGGTTTTCCAGCCCTTTGAACCACTCGTATTAAAATCTGTGCATCCATCATAAAGGTGTTTTATGCATTGCAATTTCTGGAGGTGACGAATCATGAGATGGAGCCAATACTCAACTTAAGCTTTTTATGTAGGACTCCCACTCCATTAATTTCCACAGTTCTTCATCCTTCATTTCACGCTGACTGAAATGATGTACGGGAAACTGAGTCTGCATCCCACATATACTGATAGATCTATTTTTTTACAGGGCCAGAGCAAAAAAAAACACATTTCTTACATCCATTTTCTAAGTTCACAGTGACCTTTCCTTTTCTGTTTCTGACATGCAGCAGGAAACCCAGAAATCCTGTAATCACAGAAGGTACTACTTGGAGAGCTCCTTTTGTTAAGAGAGACAGTGACAGGCCTGCAGCCTGTTATCACTCAAGGTGATGCTGACTTCTTTAGTTAGCAACTTCACTGTCCGGGCTCTTGTTCTTTTTTGTTCTTCAGATATTGAATTGAATGTGAATGCTTTCAGTTTTTATTTAGGATTTGCACATGCCATTCAATATAAACTCTTCACCAAAGTTACACATAACAAATTACTAATTTGTCTTAAAATATTTGGTAAATATACCTAATTCTGATACATGTGTTCTTTGGACACCAAAAAGCACATTATGTAAAATCATGTTTCATTGTGGCTCTAACCAAATTCTGCTTATTCCTCGAGCTCTGTTTTAACACACAAAGTGAAAGTGACGTTTAGTTTAGACATACCGTTCAAAGGAAAACTCAAATGTGATCGAGAAATGGATAACATTTGCACATTTTAAGTGAGCGATGATCGTTTCCTCTTATCTCAAACAAAACATTTGAACACTTTATTTGGATTTCCATGGAAGCTGAAAGCATCATTCAAAATCAGTCTTTATAAACCTTATCTGTAAACTGAATACATGCAAACCTTTTAATGTGAAGTGTTTTTTATTGGTTTGACTTGTGTGCATTTTGTTGTCTTCTGTGTGGTTTTGTTTCTTTGTTTGTTTTGATGTTGCTTTTTTGGTCAGACCTCATTTAAAAAGATGCATTATCTTGGCATACCAAAGCATTAAAACACTGAACACCATCAGCACAACTGAATGTATGTTAATACCTTGATAGTAAATGCATTTAGTTACCAATGGATGCATTTTAAATAGTTGTTAGGCTTGAATTGAAAAACACAACAACACAAATCTAGTAGAGGACCCATGGCAAACTATCATGCCATATGGTCGTTAGTTTGCATGACAAACTAATGATGCATTTCTGAAATTTACACCTTTTATTAGACACACCTTTAGTAAGGTGAACTTCAGTTATTTCAGGAAAATTCTGTTCAGCACACTTTTTGAAAGAGCAATTTCTGGTTTCAAGAGACCCACAGGAACTATTGAAAAATCTGTGATCTCTAAAGCAGTTTATTTCAAGATTCAAGAGTTTTATTGTCACATACTAGAAATTACATGAAGCAATTGCTGGCAGTGGAATGCTTGCGTCTCTCATTCCCAACAACAGTGCAAAAAAAGAACGCACAACAATCAACATAAAGTATAAAAAGTGCAAATGAGGTGGGTTGTGCAAATGTTCAGGTTATTTGGAGTTTAAAAGTCTTATGGCCTGGGGGATGAAACTGTCTCTGAGCCTGCTGGTGCGGACACCGATGCTGCGGTAACGACGGCCAGAAGGCAGCAGGCAGAACAGTTTGTGGCTGGGGTGGTGAGAGTCCCCAATGATCCTGTTGGCCTTCTTCCTACACCGCTGGGTGTAGAGCTCCTCCATGGATGGCAGCATCGTCCTGGTGATGTGCTGTGCAGTCTTCACCACCCTCTGTAGAGCCTTACGGTTGAGGGCGGTGCAACTGCCGTACCAGGTGGTGATGCAGCCGGACAGGATACTTTCTATGGTGCACCTGTAGAAGCTGCAGAGGATTCAAAACTGAATGAACTCAAGTGATAAGACATAGTTAAGTGATGCTTAATAACTAGTGCAAGCAGCACATCTTTGAAGCAACTGATGTGTCTCACAACCTGCTTAAAAAAACAAGTTGTGCTTACCCTCAAAGTGCATGATCCACAAGAGGACCAAACATCTTGATCAGCTATAGTCCTGCAAAATGAGGCTTTGGTAGCAGTCGCACATCAGGGAACTTGGTACTTTTGTCTGTGCTCTGAAATTTTGCTCTGAAGATACATAGTGGATTCATCTGTGTATGTTGGAGCAACCACAAGCTCGACAATATCTTTTTGGTCGAGCAGCATTTGCCGTGCCATTTCATCCTCAGGCATGAGATGCCCAGTTATGAATGGGAGAAGTCTTAACAAAGCCTAATTTTCATGGGCACTCCTACCTATTGTTTTCCTTTTCGAAAATGTGTGTGGGATGACATGTGGCTTATTTGTCTTATCTGCCCCTTATATATGGGAAATGTGCAATATATTTGTTAAGCTTTTCAAGATCAAAATATTTCTTGGACATCAGTACAGTCAAACAATGTGCAAGCTCTACCGGCACTATACCCTCTAAAACAATGTGCAGTGTAGTAACCTGTGTGAACACTATAAAGGGCATGAGTTTTTGTGAGTGTCTCTTCGCTCCAAAACAACTTACACCATTCTCTTGGGCTGACAAAACATGAGAAACACGGCATTGTTTTATCCTGAGTGTGAAGCCACCTGACCTTATTTCATGTCTATTTTCATGCCTGTGTAAAATTGACAGATAAACCCACCAGAAAAGCTCTCATTAAAACCAGCTATACTGTGAGCTGCCAGGTTATCAGGTGCAACAACTAGAATTGTGCCTTCAAGACATCTGCCAAGCAACAGAACAAAAACACCCTCATTCCCCAGAGTTTTGATATCTTGAAGAAGAGGATGTAAAACATGGTCCTAATCAAACTGGTTTAAATCCTCACAAGATGAGGCACTTCTGCGGTCAACAATAATACCAGAGAAAGATCAGCTATTTAGTACCAAGTAGGTCAAGGCAGTACTGCAAATTCTTAAATGGGTAAAATATGGCAACATACTAAACTAAATCAAAGGGAGGGGGGATAGAAAGGTTATGAGGGAAGAGAAAAGAAAGGATGGTTGAGAAAATTTAACAGCCACTCAGATTAATCTTTTTTGTGTGTGTGCGATACCTGTGGAGCGAGACAGAGATTAGACTACAAGAGATTGAAGATGGCTTTAGAGTCATCACAAATGGTATATGCCTGTCCAGAGTTAAAGTCATTTTTAAAGTCCTTGTACAGACAGTGGTGGCCTGAAAAGTTGTTGTTGTAGTTGTTACTGTTTTTCTGATTGGACCAAAGACGGGGCTGTGTGGGTTGACAGCTATGAATATTTTCTTCTGGTGACTTCCATTTTGCAGATACAAACTAGTGTGAAAACCAAACCTGTTCAGGTCAATGACCCGCTATATATCATGACATAACACTAAAAAGATACGTGTTTGTACCACCTGCACAAATTCACAATACTGTATCACAGAGCAGTTCTGATAATGAGAAGTGACGTCGGCCTTCCTGTAATGACTGTTGTTAAAACAGACGATGATTGAAAAGGTAAAGGCAAGAATGAGCTTTATATGTGCCTGGTCAAACAGCTGAGAGTTACAAGGCTGAACAGTAAACAGGATTTACTGTTTAGTAGAATCTTGCTAGAAAGAGACAGGCTTAGAGCAAACAGATGCAAGATATTCCCTTCCTTATACCAGCTACACTGTATTTTCAATTCAGATCAATTTTATTTATATAGCGCCAATTGCAGTCCAATTGTCTCAAGATGCTTTACAAAACCCACAGGCCTGAGCCCCAGAGCAAGCGACTACAGACAACTTAGAATTATCAATTAACCTGAGCATGTTTTTGGACTGTGGGAGGAAGCCGGAGAACTCGGAGAAAACCCACACGTGCATAGGGAGAACATTCAAACTCCATGCAGAAAGATCCCAGGCCGAAACGTGAACATTGGACCTTTTTACTGCAAGACAACAGGGCTATCCCATCGATCCACTGTTCAGCCCCCACATTGTAAACTAGTTGGGCTGATTTGTTTATGAAAAGTTTTGATCCAATTATAATGTGATTAAAGCTGTTAATGTGGTCAAAGGTCTGAATAAAATGTTTTGTCTGGTAAGGGGGAGATTTATAATCCAACTTCTATGTGTAGCAATACACAAGTGTAAACATTCATAAAGACCAAATCGGTTTCCCGAAGCCTTCCCACCAACCTGTTATCAGGGTAAACGCCACATGTGGCAAACAAAATGAATAATGGGTCGGTTTTAATAACTAAACATTGTAAATCAGTTTTGTTGGCAGCTGCTCGCTCATCACCATACCCAATCAAATTTACCTTGTTGTATTTATTGGTTGCAGCTGTGCTCATCTGGTTTTGGCATATCTCTAAACGGCACCAAGGCCCCTAAATGTCTGACTGGGGCACATATTGTAGACTGACCAGATGCATTTTGCTGCCACGTCAACTTTGTCATTGGTTTTGCTATTCTGCAAGAGGAAAAAAAGAGTTGACGAGTAATATTGCTTGAGAGTGCACGTTATGAAAAAAACAATAGGGAAATACAGAAAATTAAATGTCACTTTATTCAAAAGCCTCAGATTTGATTCAATGAAAGGTAGAAGCAAAAACAGAAGTCTTAAGCCTCAATTTAGGAGAAGTGAGAATTGCAGCAAACTGATAGCATAGCATCTTGGTTACTGGCCAGTGACTTAGAGTGCCTTGTTGCATCTTCTCAATGTCAGAAGCTACATATCATTTGTAAAACTGGTGTTGGAACTGGCTTGAATCTAAACGTGAGAGAGAGTGGAAGAGTGTGCACAATTTTTGAGAGGGGATATTGGAAAGGAAGGGTACACTTACATTTTACAGGTTTTTTTTAAGAGAAAAGACTGTGAACCACTAAATGATGGAGAGGAAACGGTGTCCTGGTTTTAGAGTGGCAGTGTTGAATGAGTCATTTATGTTGGGAGGGAATGTCATTACCTTAGCAGTGCCACTATTTCAGAAAAATAGTCATTTTACTGGAGAAATGATATAAAGTCAGAGGCCTGCGTGGAACAATGTTGTCTAGATTTCCATGGCAACCAGGGTTTAGTTTTTTTCCCTCACAATGGTTCAACATCATATCCATCTTCACATCAGTAACCCGTTGACCTTGCATTCTCGTACCACTCATATCAGGAAAGGTAATCTCCCATGAACACTGCTCTATGTGTTGTATGTTTGTAGCTTTATGGAGACCTTATGTAAAATGCAGTTCAAGCACTCATGAATGTATTTTTAAAAAAAATTCATTTTAGAGTCTGGTCCAACTGGCAACTGGTTTATATCTGGTGACTCTCTGAACGAGGCATGTAGAAAAAAAGAAATTTGATTAAATATCTCAACTTTAAGCTTATGTTTGGTTAACTGCAAGTTGCACAAGACTGAAGGAACATCTTTTTTTTTTTTTTCCGGCAACTTAAAAAAAAAAGATTTTGAACCTATTTGCAGACTTGGGGCTTCAGAAGCCTAAATGAAGACATTGCAAGGATAGTGTTACAAACCAACTGATTGTGCCATAGATAGATCACACCCACAGCTTTGACAACAGTAATGTTGCATTGTAAACAACTGAGACAACACTCTATTGCTCTGTACATACAGAACCTCTTTCTGTTTGGAGGGCAGAGGGATGAATGGTACACACTATGACAGTCTGTAATTACCAAGAGAGTCAATTTATGTTCAAGGAAAAAAATGGGGTCGTAATGGTCACCAGGCTCGATGCACATGCTCAGCCCACCTATAGCAAGAAATGGAGCTGTGTATAAATACGTCAAACACCCACCTCTCTGTATGTAATTAATCCTATGAGCCCTGTGCTGTTTCCATGGTAATTTCACTACATTTACTTTTAAGCTCTTGTCTTGCTTATTATACTATGATTTAATATTTTTAAACTTTTTTTTTCTTGCATTGCAAAGATTTCTAGATGTTCATGTATCAATGCAATGACAAATTCAAGAGTAATTCAAACAGCACTGATTGGTGAGGAGATGGACACAGCTTTGAGCAGGTTGTATCGATGATTTAAATTTAATTTAAACTGACTATTGTCTTTTCACACTTACATTTCATCACACGGAAGAGCAGCCAGTGTTCCTGCAAAAGGTCACGTTATGCATTTTAATTTAATATGCGCCACACCTCGCTAAAATAGATTCCTCCAGAGTTATTCAATCGAGACGAAAGAGTGTGCATTTGGATGCAAAGTGTGTCCGGTAGAAGCAGGGATGTCCAGAGGCCTCCCAGCATGCAATGGGGAAAGGGAGTCAACATTGGAATCGTCATTTTCTCTGTGTTGCTGCACTGTTACTGGTGTTAATGTGAACTGAATTGTGTTTCAATGTATTCACCGTTGTTTGCATTTCCATGTTATTACTATTGTAGACGTGTAAATTAATATCACTGCACCACAAGCAATGAGTGCACTGAGATCACTATTTCAGTCAGTATCTCCATTCTGATGGCCTGACTCATGTGGCACCAGTCAAAACATCTGGAATCTTTGGTACTTAAATTTGTTTCATTTGACAGACTAGGACTAAAAAAAATATCCAAATATTACCAGGAAATAGTCACCCTCACCTTAAAAGTTAGAGATGTCTTGTGTCAGAATGCCGCAGCACTTTAGGTTGATACCTTCTGATGTGTCTTTGCAGTTATTTCCCAGTTCTGTATACCCTCCAGGCCACTTCCAAGTCCACAGTGACGTCAAACTGGCTAACCTGTGATAATCCAGTCCTGGAGGGTCCACAGGTTTGGGGCTCACTGAGAGACATCATGAGTCACCAGGATGTGTGCTGCCTGTTGTTGCTCTCTGCTGGAGATCTGAAATGACTAAACATGTATAATACTACACACAGCTAAAAGTTTCTTCCTGTTTCAATTTTTTTTCCTTCATCAACTACATTTTTTATTGTTCTTCTTCTTCTTCCCTCTGAACCCCGAACAGCTTTTCTGCATTTTTTTTTTTGCCTCTGTAATTGTATTGAAGTGAAAAATGCAATCACAGCAAGGAAATACATTCCTGCACCTCCATAATTCTGCATAACATTACTGCCTTTCAAACCTGCTCGGTGAGTTTGGAGTTCACAAGATTAATCAGAAGAAACGGTCTGCCAGTGCTTAACCTTACAGCTCCAGCAGTGTATATAGCTGAATGTGAAGATCATATCAGTTAGAATATGTATTGAAGAAAGGAAAAAATAATGTTCCAAAGAAAAGACATTGAAACTTGAGTCACAGCTAAACAACTAACAGCACCAAAACTTGAGTTTTGTATGTGATGACATTTGTAAGTCACCCCAAATGAGACTTGAGTTTGTGTTTAGCTCCTGAAATAAAGAAGTAAATTCTCTTGACATTGTAGTCATCTAAGTCATGACAACAATGCTGCTAAGTAACTGAACAACTGAAACTAAACTGGAGGTATCAAAATGCTTCCAATTAACAGGTTGTGAAGCTTCATTATTGGGTCACTAAACCTGACCTTGGAACAGAGTATGAACACAACCCCAGTTAAAAGATGAAGGAACCATTGGACTCGGTCATCTAATTGATGGATTTCCCTCTGTGTGTGTCTTCTGCTGTTTTAAATCCAGTTTCTCCCCATTGTCTCATTTTCTCTTCAGCTTTAAAATCATTACCAAGTGCTAAAGCAATTGCTAAGAAGAAAAATAACCTCAAGTGTCTATGGTGAAAGGAATTTGTGTTCAATCAGGTGAACAGGTGCAAATACAAAAAAAAGAAATGTGTGAAGGAAGAAATAAAAGTATTCATACTGTGAATGATATCACTCAAAGATGTACAAAATCCAAGGTGATGGCTGCATTGCTTTATTTGTGTAATTGTTATGTTGTCACACTAAAGTGTCTATTTTTTAATTAAAGAGGATCGAAGTTGTATTTTTATTCTGTCTATTCGCTCTTCAAATAAGCAGCTATTTTAGAGTTTTAGTAGTGTGTTACGGCCACCAGTATTGGTGTGCCGTTTGTTCTGAGGTGGTGCTTTGTTGGGCCTTTTGTTTGGGGGAGTTTGTGTGTGGGTGCAGCTGTGGCTTGTTACAGAGTCTTTTGGAGCCCCAGCTGCCAGCCGTTTCAGCTGACGACCGAGCTGATGACAACCTGCACTTTCGTCTGGTTCTCCCCGCCCTCCGGCCATCTTGATTGGACCACCCTCCAGCTCCTCCTCCCTGGACCAATCGGAGGCAGCCAAGCACCACACCTGGGAACTATAAAGCCCCACCATACCATCAGTCGGTGTGGCTGGTACTTTGACCAGTCCACCCTGGTGCCTCTTTGCTTATTGTGGTTCTGTTTTGTGTGGTCATTCGGTCTGGAAGCACTTGTGGTGGGTGCTCCAGACAACTCTGACCTTCTGTTGGCTTTAGTTTAGTGTGGAGACTGAGGCTCCACTTCGTAGTCTGCCAACTCTGTGTAGAAACCACTATGTATGTTGAGCTGTTGTAAATTATGCTCACTATGTACGTCGTTCCAGAGGCACCAGTTCTGTTTAGTTTGTTTGTACACGTTTTGTTCCTGGTGGTGGGTGTTGCTTCTGTAGTTCGGTTTGGCTAGGGAGTTTAGTTGTTTTCTTTGCGTTTAGTTTAGTTGTAAACTCTGTTAGCCTTTATGTTTTATTCAGTTCTTTGTTTTAGCAACACCCACTAGTCCTGTGTTTTATTGTCACTCTTTTGTTCCCTTTTACTACTAAGCAATAAATCCCTTCACCTAAACCAATAACATCTGGTTATTTTGTTACATCCAGCCAGCCCCTAGAGGTTGGGTTGTAACATAGTGTCTAAAGCTATAATGAGTTTTTTGTGTCAGTGAGGCTGTCGGCAACATCAATAATTCAGACACATGGGCAGCTAGGAAAGTTTCTGACGCAGTGCACTGAGAAAGGTCAGCAAGTTTACAAGAACAAACAGGCAGAAACAGCAAGATAGGGCAACTGCTAAATAACAACAATAATCATTAGCTCTCTGATTTGCAGCATTTCACTCATGTTCAACATCTTTGTGCATAAAATCAAACTCTTCAGAAAATCAGCGTTGATTGAGTTTTGAAATTGCTTGGCAACAATTGGCAGAAAAAAAATCTGATTATTAGCTCAGCTCACAACTGTGTATCCAATACCACAACTTTGATAAGGGTTTATGTGAGTGGGTGTAGTCTCAACGAGTGTCCCACAACATACTACAGATGAGAAGTGAATGGGGGGAAAAAAAAAAAGGGTGTTTTGGCGAGAGCTATCGCGTGTTTTCGGAACGAGATTTGCTTTCTAGCATCCTGAGATTTGGATACAGACCACAACAAAGAGCGATCGCCAGGTAATGTGGAGGTTTTCGTTCACTTCTCATCTCTAGTATGTTGTGGGACACTCATTGAGACTATCCAAGCCGGTCAGTGTGGGGAAAAAAAGCACGTTAGGGCAGACTTTGACGCGGAGTGGCCTCTTGCCCCATACTTTTCGCTAGCTGAGCTATTAAGCTGCCTGCCTGGCTAAATACTGGAGCTATGTCGAAAATGCATTTCTCCATCACTCACATGTATGAAATGACATAGGAAAACAGACCCCAGGTTGAAAAAAAATGAAGTTCCCCTTTAACTAAAACATTTACATTTTTACAAAATCTTATTTAAATTTGTATAGTAATTTCTAATAAAATATATTGGGCACTGTCTCCTTCTATTCTCTTCTCGGACACAGCTGAGAGATCAGCAGCTCCCGCACAGTCAAACAAGTATCCATGCAAGCCTGCCATGACACACTTGACAAAAAAAATAAACTCCTCTTTGTCCTCATCTGAAATTCATCTTCAGTTCAGTTTTCTTTATATATGCAAATACATAACTTATGCAATTTGATATCACTTCGCATAGTAAGATGAAGCCTTTAAGAATTTTAAACAGAGAATAGTGAAACCAACAATCCAAAGTTCCTTTACGATTCCCTATAAGCAAGCAACTGACAACTCTTACAGAACCAGGCTCAGGTAAGGCAGCCATCTGCCTCAATCAGCTGGTGTGAGAGTGGGGATGAGGAGGTTGGGGGATGTCAGAATGGGAACAGGGTGGGGATAGCGGGACAGCAGATGGAGAACAGACAGACAATACAAAGAGAACAATGAATGTTTTGGAGATCAGTGAGGCCAGCAACTACAGATCAGAGACATGTCGCTCCAAATCCAGAGATGGAGAGAACAAGCACAGGACCATAACAGTATGGATGAAAGGGAGAGGAGAGTAGAAGAGAGCAGTTCACTGCATCATGGGAATCTCTCAGAAGTCTAACACTATAGCAACATAACTAAGGGATAGCTTGGGTATATCTGAGCAGCTCCAACTCTAAGATTTATCACAGAGGAAAGTTTTAAGCCTAATACAGGGCATCTAAAGGTGACAAATCAGAGAGGGTAACCTCCCTTATATTGCTAGCTCTGAAATCCCTTTTCTTGTCATTGAGGAAGGCTTTAATATCCTTAGTTACCCACAGCCTGTTATTTGGGTAACAATATACAATCTCAGTTGGAACAATGGAGTCTACAGAGAAGTAAATGTAGTCTACGTCCTCTTTGATCCACATGGAGAGGACATTGATAGGCATTCACATCACCTTGACCCTTAGCCCATCAGTCCACAATCCCGAAAACATCCCTCAAGTATCGTATCACCCTCCTCCAACCATCTCCTCACTGTCCGTCTGATCGCATGCTGGGTCTTCACTAGAGGAGCATAGCACGGGTTGAGGTGAACCAGGTTATGGCTATGGAGACATGATTGAAGGCCACTTGAGATAGCAATGAATGCGCTCGTGTGTTTTTTCTGTAAACTGTCTACAATGGAGTCACTGACGTCACATGCTGCTGCCATGTTGGCAGAGGGAGGAATGTAAACAGTGACCGTCAAACCATGAGAAAATGATATTGTTAGAGACCCACACCAAATCGTTTAATGCTCGGGCACCACATACACTCTTTGATGACAATATGAGAAGGGTTGCACCACATGTTGTTAATCCCTTATGCTTACTGCTCCCGGTGCAGTCCGTCGGCCTGAAAACTCTGATAGCTCTCGATGGAAATGTTGTCAGGAATGTCCTGATGAACCCACTTCTCCGTAAAGTACATTAAACTACACTCCTGTTAATCCCTCTAACTCCTGGCCATCATCATAAGCTTCACTATCTTATTAGCCAGATACCTCATGTTTCCAATGATCAGGAGGGAGACCTGGCTCATAGCTTCTCTTCTCTGTAAGCCTCTGCTGTCTCAACCCAGCTCTTTTCCTACTCTTTTCCCCTCCCTTGCAGCCTCTGTGTGTTCTTCTCCAGATCTCTTCAGGGATGTCTGGTGATCTGGTCAACATGCCAACCAACTCCAGAGGGATCAGTTGATCTCTCATGTAAACAATGTGGCCATGAAGATGGTTTGGTTCATGACAATGGCTTGGCCGAATAAAAAAGTATTTCCATGGTGAACAAAAAAAACTCTATCCACCAACATCTCGGAGAGGGAACAGCTTCAGAAAGTTACTAACAATTAATTGTCAAACAATAAAGTTAAACAAGATGCATGCATTGTGAAGTGAGTGCACAGTTCACATGCATCACCATGCATGTGAACTGTGCACTCACTTCACATTTCAAACCATGAAGCTGCCAATTCCCAGAGGGAAAAGACAGTTAAAACTGTGGACTGGTGGTGGGTGATGAACTATGGGCTTCTGTCTCAAACTGTGTTTCCTATGAACAGTCACTTAGTGGGTCTGGCTTCCTGGCTGCTTGGGAACTGTTGGAGGTCTTTCCATACCAGCTACTGGGAGCTGGCTAGCAGCTACAGCTACTAGGTTGTTATTGCGGTCCGGAGCTTCCAGTTCACTGATCATCACCAGCGCCAGAACTACAAACGGACTACGTTTATTACAAGTACTGTTAAAATTAAAGGAGAAAGGCGAATACACATACAACACCCTGAGCAAGAGAGAGAAGTAGAAGCAGAGTGAGAGACAGAAGCCATATCTAGCTCAGTTGTTAGGCTAGCAGATCCAGAACACAGAGTAATACATTACATTTGTAAAGGAGTTTTGCATAAAAGCACTTCAAGAGCAAGCCAGTGTGGGAAAGCTTGTTTGATTGATTGCACAAATGATTTAGTGCCAATAAGCTATATTTAATTTTATCTGAGAAAGAGTCATGAATGGCAACAAAACAGTCAAACAGGAAGTGATATGTCACAACTTGTCGTGCAGGACCATCGGTGGCCAGTTTTCAAACCTCACCGCTGCTAAATCCAAAACTGAGACACCAAATCCAAGACTCTGCAGTGCAAATCGTCCACTGATTAATCTGCAGAGGAGGATTCAGCAGCTGACTGCTATCACGTGTTATGTTCAACAGGGTTTCTATTAAAAGCCTTCTTGCGTGGGGCGTGTGCACCGCTCTATGGGTTAAGCAAGGGCAAACCATGTACAGGGGTTGGTCCCCGTTGCAGCGGCCCAGGTTTGATTCCCACTCGTGGCCCTTTGCTGCATGTCTTCCCCCACTCTTCTCCCCCTTTTCCTGTCTGCCTCTCACTTCACCTCTCTAAATAAAGCCGAGAAAGGCCAGAAAAAAACCCTTCTTGCATAACGCAAAGTATTGTTGGACTTGTGTGTATGTGTATTTGTGTGGGCACCAGGTGAGAGTTTCGTCAACTTGATGATGTTCAGGAGTCTTTTGTTCTTTTGAGTGAATCCATGTGTTAGTGTACTATATGATTGCTTGTAAAACTTCATTTTTCTTTTTCTTGAGTGACAGTCAGAAATGATTCCATTCTTCTCTACTCCTTTGCTTGAGTCATCCTGGATTTGTCAATTGTGATGAAAAATTCACAAGAGTTAGGCTTTTAATGGGTAGTAATTATACTCATTTCTGATTCTTTTTTGTATTCATATCATTGTTCAAATAATAGCACCTCGTCCTGTGTCTTCCAGGCCTAAATTCTCTACTGACCTGAACAGGCACTAACTATAAGCTTTACCAATAAAGACCTTTCTTTAAGCTGACACAGCAGTCCAGTCACTAATGGAATAATTGTCATTCTGCTGTGTTACTGATTTCCACTAATTACTTAGAGGTGTAACATTTTTGTGTGAATGTGAATGCCGTTCTTGACTTTGCACAAATAGACTGAAATTGGATTGTTTGTGATTCAGGGCAGAAAATAATGGCTGAGAAAGCATGAGGACACACTGTACGTAATACTAAGCTGTAAGATTCTCCTAAAAATCACAACTTACCTGCAATTATTGAAGGTAAAAAAACAATCATCCTTGCATAATATATTAGAAGACTTCAGAGAAACTTAAAGGAAAAAGAAGAAGCAAACTCTCAATACTGTAAAAGGATCTACAATAAAGAAGATGTAATTTACTGAAGTTGGGAAAAAATGGGGAAAAAAAGCAAAACGTAGTTCAGTTTTCTGGAGAGAGGTCTGTTGGAAAAACTGCAAAAGATATTTTATTACCTCAGCTCAAAAGAGACATGATGCCAAATTTCACAAGTGCTGGAGACATTATCTGAGAAAAAGCTTTCTCATTTGTTTTGGTCTCGTCCAATATTAATCTCTTTCTGGCAGGAAGCTAATAAGATAAGTGCTAAGACAAGTGCTGTGTGCGTACTTTTCATTTCAGCTAGAAATGTTGTACTTCAATGCTCTACTTACTTTACATAACGCTAGCTCTAAGACTGTCATGCTAGAATGGAGAGGTCACAAAGGCATTCTAACAGTTACCAATGTGAATTTTCACAAGCTTTCAATTTAGAGGAACCAACTTCAGAGGATGTGCTCGGTGCTCTGTGACTGGAGCTTCAGGCCGCTCATATGGCACTGTGATTAAAGTTTTCATGCTTGTCTGTTTGGCTCAGTGGGAGGAAAGGGGCAGATGTCCTTCCTGTTTGGTTGAATACTAAGAACACACACACACACACACACACACACACACACACACACACACACACACACACACACACACACACACACACACACACACACACACACACACACACACACACAAAGCTAGAGAGAAAACACTGCATGAGACAAAATCATCTAATAGCTGATTTTAAACAAATATCGCAATTTGAAGGATTGATTTGGGTGCATTTTCTTTGGAACTGTATGTCACATATGTGACATGAGTGCTGGAAAGTTGAAAACCCCATGATTCATTGTGTTTGTTTTTTGTTTTCTTTTACACACAGCTTGCTTTTAACCAGTAGTGCATTTTCAGCATCTGGGTAATTAGATTCTAACCATTGTCACTGTATTTTTTAAAAATTGGTAATTCATCAAAATTGGTTTCATGCAAATGGTATTTTTTTTAATTTTATTTTATTTTTGGGGGGACATTTTTTAAACAGCTTCTGTAAATCAATTAATTATTCCTGCCACAACTGACACGCTATTAGGTTTACTGCAAACAACAGTCATGTGACAAAAATTCAGAGACTTTTCATAGAACTATGCTCAAATGCAGGCTGTGTTTTCACCGAGCATATAATTCAGTTCAATTGGATTTTATCAACATAGCACCAATTACAGGTCAAATTGTCTCAAGACGCTTTACAGAACCTATATGCCTCGTATAAGAGGCAAGTATGGAAACAAAAAATAATGTAAACACTTGTCGTAATAATAATAATGTATTCTATTTATAAGTGCCTTTCCTGACATCCAAGATCACTGTATAGGAAAAAATAATACAAGAGAACAGAAAAAAAAACATGCAAAACGATTTAAAAAAAACATACATAGAGGTAAAAAATAACATATATAAAGAAAGAGGCAGCTAAAGAGAATAAATAGTCTTTAACCGGTGAGTTTTGAGTCTGGATTTGAAAAGATGCAGAGTCAATTTTTAGAATGTCCGGTGGAAGTGAGTTCCAGAGTGGGAGCAGAGCATCTGAAAACCCTGCTCCTATGGTGCTCACTGGGCACTGTGAGGTGGATGGAGGAAGAGGATCTGAGAGCGCGGGTGGAGGAGGCGATGTGGAAGAGATCAGACAGGTAGGGAGGGGCGAGGTTGTGGATGGCCTTGAATGTAAATATAGAGGAGTAGAAGTACACTATATTGACAAAATTATTGGGACATCTCTCCAGATAATTGAATTCAGGTGTTCCAATCAGTTCCATGGCCACAAGTGTATAAAATGAAGCACTGTGGCATGCAGATTGCTTCTACAAACGTTTGGGAAAGAATGGGTCTCTGTCAGTTAAATCAGATGTGGCACCATGATAGGCTGTCACCTGTGCAGTGAGCTCCTAAGTCCACTGTGAAATTTCCTCGACACTCAATATTCCACGGTCAACTCTTAGTGGTATTATAACAAAGTGGAAGAAATTGGGAACATAAAGTGCACAAAGTAAGGTCAACAAAGACATGAGTGAATGAGTTTGGTGTGGAGGAACTTGACAGATCTGCATAGAGTTCTGACCTGAACCCGACAGAACTCCTTTAGGATGAGACTGAGAGCCAGGTCTTTTTGTCCAACATCCGTGCCTGACCCAGAAAGAGGCTTCTGGCAGAATGGTCAAAAATCCCACAAATGCACTCTTAAACTCTGTGGAAAGCTTTCTCAGAACCGTTCAGGCTGAGCCAACTCCATGTTAAACCCTACACATTAACAATGGGATGTCACTATAGCTCATGTGTATGTAAAGGCAGATGTCCAAGTACGTTTGGGAAAACCGTGTATGTGATAGCATGGCAATGACAAACAAATCCTGAAAAACATAAACAGGTAAAGTGCTTTACTTAATGTAATTACTTGATTTAAGTGCTCATCTGTCATCAGGAGCAACTTCAGGATCTGTGCTTTGCCCAAGAAGACTTACTGAAGTGTAACTGAACCACCAACCTTGTGATTATAGACAATTCGCTTTACCACCTGATCCACAATCATCCCTATGCAGACAAATGGCAACTAATGACATTTCAAAATTGTGTCCCCGCTTTAGTTTCTTGCAAAGTTTTTGCATGAAAAAGCAATTACATTTCTTAATTGTATTGTCTTTTTGTCAGCTCAACTGGCCATGCTGAGCTTGACAGACAAATCTGCTTTTCATGTGCTCAGCCTTCAATAAAACAGGCAATTGGAAATGTGCAATGAGTACTGGTACCTGCTGGGAGACGCTGAAGATTCACTGTGAGCTGAACAACACACCACCAGATTTAATTGTGCTTTGATTAGTTTGCACAGGGTTCATTTATTTACAGTGACACCATGCACAGGCTTATATTTCACATTGTGTTTTGTCATGTTGATGGAAAATTAAAACATAAAGGCGCCACCAGTATCAGCTCTGCAGTCCTTGGTTTGGACAGTACAAGACGTATATGTTTACACAAACTGTGGGCGGCTGTGGCTCAGGTGGTAGAGCGGGTCGTCCAATGATCGAAGGGTCAGCGGTTAGTTTCCCGCTCTCGCCTAGTCATGTGCTGTTGTGTCCTTGGGCAAGACACTTAACCCACCTTGCCTCCAGTGCTTTTCACTGGTATATGAATGCGTGTGAATGTTGGTGGTGGTCGGAGGGGCCGTAGGCGTGGATTGGCAGCCACGCTTCCGTCCGCCCCAGAGTGAGAATGTGTGAGTGTATGGTTGAATGGAAGCAATTGTTGTATAAGTGCTTTGAGTATTCTGATGAGTAGTAAAGCGCTATATAAGAGCAAGTCCATTCAACTACACACTACAGAGGTGCAATGACAGCTGATCCATGCAGCCACTATCAGTGAGGAACATCACTCCTTTTACTTGCTGGAAGGAACACATGATACCAACAAGGACACATTTGAGAAAAACAAAGGAAATCAAGGCTTTCTCTTGAGAGAATATTCAAAGAATTCGACTTTTTCAAGAGGAGAGACAACATAAAATCTGGGGTAAGAGTAGTGTGAGAGGGATCAATAATAAATCTACAGAACAGAAGGCAACATGATAAAAGGCAGACTGAAACTGACAGAGAGAGAAAACAGGAACATATAGGAAGTGGCAGAGAATTTGTGATTTCAACATTCAGAGGGATCAGGAAGCAGCCAGGCATCTGATGATAACATCTGACAGCAGCTCTGTGATATGCCTGAGGGATGGAAAGAGACGGAGAGAGGGTGTGAAACAAGGTAGAAAAGAAAGGATTAGTTTAAAAAAGGTGAGCTCAGGATGAACAGAAATAGAGAGGGTAAGTGTTTAAAAAATGAAGATGGTCAGAAGAAGTTTTGGGAATAAAAATGATTCAAGTGAGATCTCACTCACAGACAGATTCTGATTATCTGTCATTCCTAGCTTCTCGAACCAACACACTTTTTGCTCCTTAACAGAGGTGGGTAGGGTAGGCAAAAATTGTACTCAAGAGTAACGTTACTTCAGAATATCACTCAAGTAGAAGTAAAAAGTAGTCATCCAAAAAAGTATTTGGTGAAAAGACTACTCAAGTACTGGGTAACTATTTGATTGCAATGCCAGATTTATTTTATTAGAAATGATGTGGTCAGACACACAAATGTAAAATAATGTGCAAATTCTGGTATTTCCAAATAATAAACTAAAGTAAACAGCAAAAACAAGTAACATCTTTACAAGTTTGTGCCACTATGCTGCCACAGTTCATATGAGGTCATGTGAGTGCAGGGTGACTTCTGGTGAAATGGAATCACATGATTATGGTTGCTTCATCTGATTGTGAAACACCGTCATGTGGTAGATCTACTGGGGGAATCTCTTTGGCAAAATACAGCATATTTAATGTGGTAAATTAAAAAAAAGTAACGAGTCAAGTGTAGCCCAGTGTAATGGAATAAGAGTAGCATTTCTTCTTCACAAATCTATCCAAGTAAAAGTAAACAGTATGGCAGAGTAGAACTACTTTAGGAAGTGCATTTTTTCAAAAAGTTACTCAAGTAACTGTAACAGAGTAAATGTAATTCGTTACGACCCAGCTCTGCTTCTTAAATTTAGATTTATTTCTTCAAAGAGAACAAAATGAACTATTTATATATAAAATGTTAAAAACATTTTCATTTTTGTGTATTTTGGGTCACTTTAGGAACATTCATCGGATTTCAGGCTAAAAGATTGACATGTAGAGTATTTTTTTACTACTTTCAAAAATATGCAGTTGTTAATTGGTGATTCTAAATTTTCCGTAAGTGTGAATGTGATTGTTTGTCTCTATATGTAGCACTGCGATAGACTGGTGACATCTCCAGGTGTCCCCTGCCTTCATTCTAATTCAGCTGGGATAGACTTTAGCTCCTCCGCCACCCTAATGAGGATTGAGCGGTGTATAGATGATGGATGGATGAGATCACTGCTGTGGAGGTAAGCATTTCTAAAGCATCTGTAATATTGCCTGGGAGGCTCTGTTTTTCTTTGGCACTGGGCATGGCAAATGTTTCATCAGTGTATGAGGAGTACTCTTCACGCAGAGACCTATGAAGCCTGGAATAACAATCTCTGACACGTGATGGTTGAGTTTCAATGAAAGCATGGACATTATTGGATGTTGTCTTCTACATGAGTTTCAACTTCTTGCCTGCCGCTGTCTAAACTGTCATATCACAGGACTTTGGATACGTGCTGAGAGTCATCTGACAATGTTCAACTACACTGCTAGTATAGAGCTGCTTTTCTCTTCTTGAAATGGGTGGCAATTCTTTTGGATGATTTTTATACAACAGCAACCTATACATTGAAAATGTCAAGTTGAGGATTATAGAGTTCATAGATCTCTACTTGGTGGGTGGCAATTGGTAATAAATATACAAAAAACAAACAAACTGATGAGTAAACAAGGGTTTATGATACTATGTATTTTGAGCTATACAATGTCAGACAAGTTAAATTCAAGAGTCGTACCTTTAAAATCAGATTTTACTACATTTTCTGAGCCTGTTTCTGAATGTACCTCAGAAAATTCCAGGAATCTAATGTCAATCTGTTTGTTGACTTAGCATTCATCAGTCGAAGTGGATTTGATTCACATTTTTAACTTGACCAATGTACTGATCCATTTCACATCACTCGAGCTTCTGTGATGGTCAGGGACGGCTGGTATAAATGGGCTAAGAAGGCTAAGCCCTCCCAGGCCAACACAAAAAAAGATGAGAAAATTATTTTTCAAATAACTTACAACAGATTGCTTTAAGTTTAGGTGAAAACAAAGGTAGCAACAGCACCAATCAGTCAAAAGAAAAACATGGGCTTATTTTTTACAGCCCCAGCAGATACAGTCCGCTTTCATTCATTTCATTCTTGTAAGTGATCGACAGGTGTCATGTCCCGCCCCCGTGATTTACTGGTCATTTGGGCTAACTTCAGTCAGCCCACAGGCCTTTGACGCAGCGAGAAAAGGTTAAGGTATGGCGTGCGTTAGCATGAACGAGGTGGATTATTTGCTTTCTTGTCCATTTTCCTCAATGTCTTTGGAGGAAAAGCTGGAAGTTAAGAGACTGGGATCACATCGGCCGTCGATGTGAGCTTCTTTTCAAATAAGGTAGGCCCATGTTGACCTGTTAAAGGACTGTGACACCTTGTTTTTGCTGAGGTCATCTGTTGTACTGAAGGCGTGTTTTGCACTACATGTCGCCAATCAGTTGTAATAAGACAGTTGCAGCAGGCTATCTGTGGGCAGTCGTTGCAGTTGGAACACGTTTTGTAGTGGTGTGTGTGTGTGTGTGTGTGTGAGTGAGTGAGAGAGAGTGTTGATGTAGAGCACTAAAAAAGTATAGTGTGCATCATAGGTGATGTTGTTTTTGCAGCTGTGTTAACCATTTAATCCGTATTATGCATTTGTTAGCCCACCCAACAAATTTCACCACCAGCCACCACTGGTGATGGTTATTTATTCAAGGTCTGCAAGAGCCACATACCAAGAGCAAATTGGTTGTGGTTTAAATGAATGAACTAAAGCATAGACAGGCTTCTTGATGAGTACATACTATCAAATACTATTTGTCTCATCGATAAAAGTCTGATCGCAAAAAGGTGAAAGACATCTTTGATTCCTTTTTGTGGTGTATCCTTTGCAGGGGACCAGTCATTGTAATGATAACATATTCACTTTAAACTGTTTCACCAAACAAGTTTCCCCTTTCACTATTTTGCAGACTTCACATCATCCTTCTCTCATGGCAGCTGTGAAGGACTTGTTTTTGTTTCTTTAAACCAGAAGGAGCTGAATAAGTGAGCCTGTAAGTGAGTCCAATCAAAAGACTCCTGAATTGCTCATGTTCTGTGTGTTGACAGGCCAAGCAAAAAAAAAGTAAAATCAATGCTTGTCACTGTGGCTTTTCTTCATTTATTTTCCTTGTAGACCACAGTTTGACACTAAAAGACTGCTTTTGAAATCAAACGGAGAAATGTTTTTCCTGTACGAGGGCTCACATTGTAGAAGATGCAATGCAAATTAACTGAAGCAGTTTAAAAAAATGTTGCTTTGTGATGTGTTCAACACAAAAAGCTCTCATTCTCAGTGATTAATCCGCAAGAGAAGCCTGTCTGATAGCAATGAACCCTTAATCAGAATAGAATAGCTTTATTGTCATCATGCAATAGAGCATGACAAAAACATAAAAAGCTGCCACCGGACAATGCATTGAGAACAAGCTATAAGCAATGAAACAACAACAATAAATGATCAAAAGAAATGTACATATAAAACAGGACTACTACAAAATATTGCAAAAGAAAAAAGATATATACAATGCAGTGTGGGAGGTAAATGAAATCACATAAAAACCAGTAAAATAGAATAAATATGGGCAGGCCACTCTCTCCACACACACCTCATTGATGGGTCGTGGAGCATGGTTCCCAATGCATCCTGAAGTCAATGACCATCTCTTTGGTCTTCTTGGTGTTCAGCTCCAAGTTGTTGAAGCACCACCCTGCCAATTCCTGTATTTCCTCCATGTACAGCCAATCACAGTGGTGTCGACAGCGAACTTAATGATGGTGTTCGAGGGGTCAATGGGGGTGCAGTCGTGTGTGTAGAGGGCATACAGGAAGGGGCTCAGTACACAGCTCTTGGGGGAAACGGTAGTGGGTGTCAAGATGGAGGAGTAGAGCTGACCCACCCTCATAACCTGTGGTTGGTTGGTCAGGAAGTTCTTGATCCAGGAGCACATTTTGGGGGTCAAGTCCAGGTACGCCAGCTTCGCCATCAGGATGTCAGTGAGCCGAGAGCTGCTGTGTCCGTGCACGCTGCCATCTTAAGCATGAGTAAATTATGCTCCAAGGTTTATTTTTGCTTGTTTTTTTAAAATTCATCCCAAAGTTTGTTGACACCAAGGTTCCATATCTGCACAGCACAATGCATGACTAACAGGAAGAGAATGTTGAAAAGAAAGATCTTGTTTTAAAAAAATAAATCAGGTACAGAACAGATGACATTGACTATAAACTGCTATAATGTCAGCAGTGTCCTGCATTTGTTACCAATGCATGAGATAATTTGTTTTAAGTCATTTTGATTGGCCAAATTGCCCCTGCAAAGGTCTGTATGACGTCCACGAAGCCAGATCTAGGTGAAATTCAACGCAAGAATTTTGGATTCCTTTGCCAATGTTTTTTTAAAAAAAGGGTTCATTTCCCTTTTTTAAGTTTTGTTTGTCCTTTTTCTTGTGCAGATCTCAGAAAAACACAATATTGCAATGCTATTTTCCAATCTTGCGCTCCTCTATTCTGTACTCTTCTGAAATCTAAGTTGAAGGTGAGTATCTGTTTAAGTTGTTTATTGAACCCTAGCTTCCAGTCTTTGCACATACACACGTGGACAAAATTGTTGGTACCCCTCAGTTAAAGAAGGAAAAACCCACAATTCTCACTGAAATCACTTGAAACTCACAAAAGTAACAATAAATAAAAATTTATTGAAAATTAAATAATCAAAATCAGCCATCACTTTTGAATTGTTGATTAACATAATTATTTACAAAAACAAACTAATGAAATAGGGCTGGACAAAAATGATGGTACCCATAACTTAATATTTTGTTGCACAACCTTTTGAGGCAATCACTGCAATTAAATGATTTCTGTATTTGTCAATGAGCGTTCTGCAGCTGTCAACAGGTATTTTGGCCCACTCCTCATGAGCAAACAGCTCCAGTTGTCTCAGGTTTGATGGGTGTCTTCTCCAAATGGCATGTTTCAGCTCCTTCCACATATGTTCAATGGGATTCAGATCTGGGCTCATAGAAGGCCACTTTAGAATAGTCCAACGCTTTTCTCTCAGCCATTCTTGGGTGTTTTTGGCTGTGTGTTTTGGATCGTTGTCCTGTTGGAAGACCCATGACCTGCGACTGAGACCAAGCTTTCTGACACTAGGCAGCACATTTCTCTCCAGAATGCCTTGATAGTCTTCAGATTTCATCGTACCTTGCACACTTTCAAGACACCCTGTGCCAGATGCAGCAAAGCAGCCCCAAAACATTACTGAGCCTCCTCCATGTTTCACCGTAGGGACAGTGTTCTTTTCTTCGTATGCTTGGTTTGTGAGTCTATGAACATGGAGTTGATGTGCCTTACCAAAAAGCTCCAGTTTGGTCTCATCTGTCCAAAGGACATTCTCCCAGAAGCTTTCTGGCTTGTCAACATGCATTTTTGCAAATTCCAGTCTCGCTTTTTTATGAGTTTTTTTCAGCAGTGGTGTCCTCCTTGGTCGTCTCCCATGAAGTCCACTTTGGCTCAAACAACGACGAATGGTGCGATCTGACACTGATGTACCTTGGCCTTGGAGTTCACCTTTAATTTCTTTGGAAGTTGCTCTGGGCTCTTTGGATACAATTCCAACGATCCGTCTCTTCAATTTGTCATCAATTTTCCTCTTGCGGCCACGTCCAGGGAGGTTGGCTACTGTCCCGTGGGTCTTGAACTTCTGAATAATATGAGCCACTGTTGTCACAGGAACTTCAAGCTGTTTAGAGATGGTCTTATAGCCTTTACCTTTAAGATGTTTGTCTATCATTTTTTTTCGGATGTCCTGGGACAATTCCCTCCTTCGCTTTCTGTTGTCCATGTTCAGTGTGGTACACACCTTTTCACCAAACAGCAGGGTGACTACTTGTCTCCCTTTAAATAGGCAGACTGACTGATTATGAGTTTGGAAACACCTGTGATGTCAATTAAATAACACACCTGAGTTAATCATGTCACTCTGGTCAAATAGTTTTCAATCTTTTATAGAGGTACCATCATTTTTGTCCAGGCCTGTTTCATTAGTTTGTTTTTTTAAATAATTATGTTAATCAACAATTCAAAAGTAATGGCTGTTTTTGATTATTTAATTTTCAATAAATTTTTATTTATTGTTACTTTTGTGGGTTTTTCCTTCTTTAACTGAGGGGTACCAACAATTTTGTCCACGAGTGTACACTGAGAATAGTGTTACACCCAGCCGAGGAGTTGCTCAAACGCAACATGAATTGCATCCTTGACATGTCCCACACAGCCAAGAAACACATTTTCTAAGAGAAATGATTCATTTATTTACAATAAAGGTTATTTGACAAAGGATGAGGTTGAAAACAGGGTTTATACACCAATCTTGAAGTTAAATTTACTACCATTTAATACCTTTTTTACTACCTTCAGATTTTTTTTACAACCATCAAGACACCGAGTTGCAAGTATTAATCAGAAACCTTTTTTGATATGCACGCAGATTTTGACATACGACACTTACATCATACTTACCACTATCCAAGGAGACCTAGTTATTTAGCTACAGGGTATTAGTTACAGTAACTGGTGCAATGTCAGGTGGGTGCCTTGCTTCAGAGGCGCTTAAGCAATGGAATGGTATTGAATTTAAACTTACGTACAACCTTTTCAAGATTGACTCCCAACCATTAGGCAACAGCTACTAATACTATAAAAGAAGATATTTAGACAAAATATTGCACATTTATTTCCTGTCCCCATGGAAGACTCCACTAGCCCATTAAGAACATGTTTAACAACCACACAAACCAGTAAAAACAAATTGAGACAAGGATTGAACAACCAACTAGGTTTAAATGACCAACAAATCCGCATGCAAATTTTCACAAAACACTTAATCAAAAAGAGAGCAGGATGACAAAATAAAAAAAATCTTGTGCCAAGTGCCTTAACCTTTCATAAAATAGAGAGAGAGAGAGACAAAATCAAAGTCTTACGGCAAGTGCGTCAGCTGCACAGCCTTGTCCTCGTTAGTTTTGTCCATTTGCACCAATTCCTCCTTCTTCTATTTGTATCTTTTCCTCAGAGAATTTGATTTTGTGATTAGTTCAGCCATTGCAATTCTGTCCAATCACCGCAACTTTCCCGCAATTTTGGCCCGCCTCCCGTGAGTTCCACCAATCATAGCAGCTCCCAGCGCAAACGTAATGCACGTATGTCACCGAATTCACTTCCTGTTTATGGTTTGAAGATGCAGACATGTGCGATACTAATGTCTCTCATTTACCAATAAAAATTACTGCTGAAGACCGTGATAAACAATTAATTCACTGATGTTCTTCACCAAAGCGGAGCTAAACTGTTTTACAACCGTGCAATATTGTGGTGGAATACAAAAAAAGAAAAAAAAAATCATCGATTGATACACACTCACGAAACATATTAGAACGGCTGAAATGAGCGGACAACAGACCAGACAAATCACCATGATGGAAACTGTTGCATCTAGATCCATTAGAGCACTGAAAGAATGAGGTAAATTAGATTAATTATTCCACCAAAGAGTGGAGAGAAATGTCCATGTCATCCGGAGGGCCGACCACCGCCTGAGCGGGACGCTACCACAGGCAACGCGCTCCGTGGTCGGACAACTGGGGCAGACGGGGCGTCTCGGTCTCGCCACTGAGAGCCACGGCGGAGTTATGTGACGATCAGTCTGTGTGAATAATTTCCTTGTTACCCACATCATTCAAAACGGACTCGGGGATTTGAATGAAGTTTTCAGGGTCGATCAGAAATGACACAAGGACCAAGTGATTAGACTTTGGCAGTGATACGGCTTAAAGTTTGGATCCACGTATAGGTTGTGGGAGAGCAATCTGTGGACAGATGAGCGCTATTCCGCGATCCCGCAGGCCGCGGTCGCTCTCGGAAGTCGAAGTGGCTTCATCCAGGGAGATGTCAAGTTAGCATTGCAGCAGCTAAGTCAGCTATGTACTCAGTGCGCACGCGGAGGACTTCAGCTCTCTAACGACCAATGAATGCATTGCTATGACGTCGACGTGAGCGACTGACGAACGTTCCGGTATAAAATTTTGCAAACAAGATATGTTTTATTTTATTTATGTTTATTTTTTGATCAAAATGAAACAGCTCATTGTCTAAAAGAAAAAAATAATACCTCGTTTTTAAAAAATAATACCTTTTGCCCAAATTTAAAACCTTTTAAGGCCATTAAATTTTGCGTTTTTGATTTATCTTTTTTCAATACTTTTTAAAACCCCGCGGAAACCCTGGAAAAGCAACCCAGTAGTAACGTGTAAACTAACTTTAGAGTGAGCCCAAGGCCAGAATAACAAACAAAACTCGCACTGTTCTTTGGAGTCAGACTTACCTAACGAAGTAAAATTGATAAAACAGACACAGAGTCTTACCTCCCCTTACCATACATGACCACAACATTAGATTCAGCTAAACGGAGCACATGCTTTGCTTGAGGTGTGTGTGCTGGTTGGGATTCGGTGAAGAACCCTCTGACCCTCTGCCTTATGTATCCGTTTTTGCCAGTAGCTTGAACAATCCTGCGCTGATGCGACAGCCTGGCATCTGATCCTGGAAGTGGTACGGTGCAGCCCTATTTGAATATTTGCTCAATGCAAGGAAAGGAAGCACACACAGAACACAGAAAAAACTATACCCATATGACCACAGTCGCAACAATAGATTTCAGTAAAAATTACGTAACGTCTTCAGTAATTAATCTACAGTTCACTAGCAGAGCACCACACCACTGATTTGAAGCTTGATTGTTTATTGGATGCAAAGGACCATAATGTTAATGATGACTGAGATGAGCTGATGTGGTGTGGGGGAAAGCTTAGTTGGAGATCAACAGTGGCTCCGGGGCTGGCGGATCCCATATGAAAAGGAGAAGACAGGAAAAGGAGGCAGAAGTATAGGGAAGGAGGGTGGGTGGGGCACGAGAAGCGAGAACGAACAAGTGGGAAGAGCAGAGTCGTATGCACAGAAAGGGGCGTGATTGAGGTGTGGTTCTGGTCCTGAACCTCATCTAAAAAAGATTATCTCCAAATCATCTCTAAACTGAAGCGCTGTTTTAAAAGCCATCTTATTGAGGCAATTTAATCATATCAGACAAAATTATTTTTCAAAGCACAGTGATGTTAACCATCCCTGACGGTAGATTTGCAATAAAGAATCATTATAGAGAAGCATTTAATCCAAGTCCTGTCACACTGTGTGTACCAGATGTGGTTATGCAAGAGTTTCATTCTGCTTTGTTTTCTGTTCCCTAAGGCTTCTTTTATATGATGTCTGGTTAAACTTATGGTTCCCTACAAGGCACTTCAAAAAGTTGTGTCCCATGTGTCTCAACTGCCATTAAGGGATTGGATGGCAGATGCTACTATGACTGCAGCAGATAAGATCGATCCTGTCACCACTTTCTTTGACACCTTATACACCTAGATTTGCCTTTTCTGGGGAAGAACAATCTTCACAATGACAGCACGACTGTCCACATGAAATGAGTTTCTTTTTTTGGGAGTTAAATTGATTTAATTTGTGGCTTTTACCGAATCAAATACACTCGCAGTATAGGCTCTCGAGTGTGTCAGCAGCTACGTAAGCATCCATCTATTTCATAACAACTCTGACCTGCATTGATGCTGTCAAGAGTCTTCACCAAGCTGACTAATGTTAGAGCTATGGAGCTCTCAGCAGCCAGCCAAGGTCCTCTCTGCTGAGTGTAAGTGTGTGCAGTTGTCTATGAGGAGCGCTGTTCAACTCTTTCTGAAAGGCTTTTGCAAACTTCTGATCATTTTAAGGAACAGGATGATGTTTTTGAGCATGTCAACTCAGAGCTGTCTGATATAATTTCTTAGACAACAAACTGTAGATGACTGGACATTGTAGATGACTGGCTACACTCGTGATGGACAGTCAGCATCCAGCATACCAACAGAGCCTTCTCACCTTTCTCTCGTCACCTGTGACATGGGATCATTTGCATAAAGCTGCATCTTAAGGTGACTTTCTATAGTTCAAAAGAGTGTCTGTTCTGGTCACACTATCTGATCGTTGTCTTTGAAAACCACACCTGACTTAGGGGTGGATTAACTTAGAAGTCGACAATTTGAACAGCTCAACAACCTTCGTGTGCATAACTTGCAGAAGTTTTCTACAGCGAACGATAGAATCCTAACTTAATCTCTTAGTCATCAAAAAAATCCTGTGCATGCTGGATTTCTGTTTTTGTTCAGTGTACTATCTTTATCTACACCCAGACTTTCAAAAGTGGCAGGCTTTATTCAGATTCAGTTTAGATTAAAACAAGCAAATCAAAACGTTGTCGCTGCAATACAAATCATATTTGATTTTATTTTGGTATGTAACACTTACTGTATGTATGGCATAACTGCAAATCATCACTGTCAGCATATGCACACACCCCACATATATGATCTCTACATTTTGCAGCAAGCAAATGAAAGCAGAGCTTTCCTTTTATGCTTCAGACACAAATACCCCCGCCAACCCACCCCACCCCCTGCCCCCTCTTCAACGCCCAGTGCTTGAAAGCTTAAAATGTCCCAGGATTACACATTCAGACATGTATATATCAAGTAAATATAGTGTTTAAACTTCCCTGCAGTGCTTCATCTGTCCAGGTAAACATGTGGTGGTGCTAATTTTCCAGTTGCTTATTTATTCGTATATTCATATAAATCTATCTGATGCAGTTATACAAGTAAATGCAATTATCACCCGTTCTAAAGACAAACAAACACACACAAAAAAAAGACAGAATCACTTTGCGTTGTCTGCCCTTCATCGGAGAGTTTTTTTGTTTTCTTTGTTTTTTATTTCCACAATCGCTTTGACTACAGGGAGACTTTAAACAGCTGATCACAGTGATAATTTGCCCGCGATATGCAGACTGGTGAATCAGCATGATGTTTGCCTGCATCTGAAAGTTCTTTCGTCTTTCTTGTCCACATGAATGCATTTAAAGATTCATACAGATAGTTACTGTATGCACGCAAGCATACATTACACTTTCACTATTAGGATGCAAACACACACGCACACACGCACACGCACACACACACGCACACACACGCACACACACACGATACTCAACTTGTAGTGAAGAAAACAGGCGTTACGAGGCGAAGACACACAGATTTAGTTAGCACAGAAAGATAAAAACCACATCACAGTGCCCGAGGATTGCTGCAAATTTACTGTGAAAAAATCAATGATGCAGCAGCACTTTATTTTCTGAGTGAAAGATGCAGTATTGTTCATAAATGCTGCAGCAGTAGATCTGACTTCTAACAGAGTGAACACACTGCACACGCTTCTACACACTAATGTCTATACACTGAACGTGCACATGCTTACATACAACTGCAGCTTATGTGTGCATTTGACATGCTATTCTGCGTGTACAATTGCAATATGGAATATGATATCTTCTGCAATGTGCAATATCCACCAGTGCAGCATAAAATAAATACAGTTCTATTCTGCATTAGAACTGAAAGAACAGTTTGCTAATAATTTTGGTATACTGTGTGTGTGTTCATGTTCTAGCTTTTGCTACATTGTGGGGGACCAAATGTCCCCACAACGGTAGGAAAACCGAAAACTATGTCACTTGTGGGGACCTCATTTCGGGCCCCACAAGTTTAAACAGTGTTTTCTTGGCCATGTTGCTGTTACTGAAAAAAGTAAAAATGCAAAAACGTTTCTTTAGGGTTAGGCATTGTTTGGGTTAGGGTTAGGGTTAGGGGTTAGATATGAATGGGAGTCAATGGTAAGTCCCCACAATGATAGAAAAACATTGTGTGTGTGTGTGTGTGTGTGTCCACCACATGAATAATACAAGCAGATAGACACAGTCATTGTGGAAATCTTTCCTTTTGGTGTCAAAAAGCAAGTTAATGCTGTCGTGGTTATGGTCAGAAAGAGTGTCCAGGAATCAACTGTAAATCAGTGCAATGTTCTCTAGAGCAGTGGTTCTCAACTCTGTTCCTCAGGACCCCATGTCCTGCATGTTTTAGATTCTTCCCTGCTCCAACACACCTGACTCAAATGATGGACATCAGGGGGCGGAGCGAATATTCGGATATTCGTCTTCAATAGGGCCCGAATATATGGAGACCAGAATCCACTATTCGGGCCAGCCCTAAAATCCACCACTGTGGACTTATCTGCTGAAGTGATAGAAGCAATTGATTAAATTATGGGGGTATTTCCAAGTGTCATCAATTCCCGCCGTCTACTAGTCCACTACATATTTAGGTCATGTGATTCGGTATCCGTGCATAATGTGCACATGCATAACACACGCCTGTGTTCAGCGCAAGGTCATTTTCTTTGTGGGAACATCTACATTAAATGGCCACATTCTGTGGTGCCATGATTTCTGATCAAACATAACTAATAACCAAATGCTGCATTTATTTATTTTTTTAAAAAAAAGCTGCATTTCTGACGGCGCCATATGGAGGAATGAACAGCCTTGGTGGAGTACTGTGCACTGAGTGCTTTACTTGTTTAAATATTGTCACTGTTCAAGATCAGAGAAATATGTTAAAATGACAGCAATCGAGTCTTTAATCTAGGTTGCTTGATGTAAATGTGTGGAATTTTCTCAGTGTTAGTCAGTGGAGCTAGAATGTGTGTGGTTTTTTTTGCTTGTTTGTTTTTAGACAACTTTAGAGCTTAAAAAACACCAGTCATATTATCATTTCAGATTATAAAGCCTCATTTATAAGAATTGAATGACCAGCTGAGAGTTCACTCATCTCATTAAATTCAGTTTATTGGATACGTAATTAGCATCTAAGCAGAATCCCAGAATGCACTGTTAAAACAAAAATATAACTCGCCAGATGCTGTTTTCTCAAACTGTACTTTGCATTCTAATAAAAAAGCAGCAAGATCGCTTCTTTCATTGTTTTTATGCCTCTGCTTGTAAAGTCAGAAGGTACCGTCAGTCTCTAAGTATTGATTTTGTGTTTACTTATAATAAAACATAATTGCTAATTGACAGCTGTAAAGGGAATATTGTGTTTGTGACAATTGAACATGCAGAGTCGCACTTTACTGGCTGTAAACAAGGCTATGAAATGAAGAGGTCACTATATTCAAAGACAGAAGTTTCCACGTCCTCTGGACAATATTGGTAGCATTCCCAAGTTTTTGAAAAGGGTTGTAATTTTAGGTGGCACAAAAGTACTGAGCTTCTTATCACAGTACTGGGAATCCTAAAACTGAATTCTTCTTTCTTTGTTTTCCAAGTTTTTTCTGGAGCTGTTTCAACACCGTTCACAAACTTTATTTTGTCCCCTCACCTGCTCCTCTATCACTAGGTTCTGACATTTCAACAAGTTTGACTCCGTTTCATCAGGTCCCAAGTACAGTTTTTCATCTGTAACATCAGGCTGACTGGAAGGATAATCCAGAAGGCAGGTAGTGGGAACCGCAGACATTACTGAGAAGTGATCTGCTTCTTCTGTCTTTTTTCCCCCACATTTCTAGAAGGGGCTGCATAGTGTAATGTGTACGGTAATCTAAAAGTCCTTTACGCTGAGCAGATGTTTTGGGCTTGCTGTCAGTTTTTTGCTGAGAGGTGTTCCTTTCCTCCGTTCTTCATGAGTAGTTGTCATGGAGTCCATACCGACCCTCTCCCCTGCATTGATGGTTTGTGCAACGCCCCCACGAGTGAGGTGAGAGCCTGATTTTCTCTGATGGAACTGTTCATCCCAGAAGATTAGTTTAAGCACAAAAAGTTAAAAATCTGGTTATTCCTTGTGTTTTGTTGTTGTTGTTGTTGTTTCTTTGTTTTTTAGTATCTTTATTATTATTTTTTATATAAAGATAACATGCCTTTCAAAGCTGCCAGGAGGTTTTGGACTCCATAGGGTTAAAGTCCTTTATGTTTATCTGCATCAAATACCAATGCCAATGGACACATTTTTTTTCATCATACAGAGATTTTGACAAAACAGCAGTATGTGGTACCTGTGGAATAAGAATAGACTGGCTGCTACTGCACTATGATGCACATATTTTATGCTCTTAGTGATAAAATGTAAGTAATTTTGACATTTCATTCATAAAATGTCATTTTCTCGGTGTTTGCTGACTTGTCACGAGGGGGCAGAAGTTGAGACTGTAACTTTGACCTATGGAAGGTGCCCTTTTCAAAAAGATATTCTTCTCTTTTTACTGACATGTGAGCACACACAGACACAGTCATCGCTGACATTTTCCTCACCACCTGCCTGTGACACACACACACACACACACCGAGTGAAAGAACACACCGGCCACAGTAGGTAGAAATAGTCCTTCAACTTCAATGTGTAACTGAAGTTTCAAACACACTTCTGTGAACAAGTAAGAATATCAGCAGTGTGGCCGACTGTGCCAACTATACTTGCCAGACACTTCAGTCCACCAGATACAGCTAAAATCCACAAACAGCTTATTAAAAACTATAAACATTCACTTCTGCAACTGAGCCTGGATGACACTGAATGCTTGATGGGAAGACTTCTTCACCCAGAGGGCGAGGGCATGGACACCTCATACATGGACTAAGAATGCCTGCTTGAAACTGCTTTTTCTGACTGTTTTTGGGTAAGAAAGTAAGAAAATCTTTCTCATTATGTTTAATAACTGTTCAATGCATCAAAGTTTTCCTGCAGAAAAGCACCTATCAGAATGTCAGCCAAGCGATACTGAACAGTCTCGTGTAAAAACAGAATAGAAAACGCAGACATTTGGTTTCATGGTCTTACTGTGGTTCTGTTTTGTATCTCTCTTAGTAATCTGAGCATAAACTGAAATGACCCAGTTTTGGGTATTACTTTAAATGCAACAATGTTTGAACTTGAGGGTGATACTGACACCATCTTAATTAAAAACACCTGCTTTATATGCATATATTTTTCTGACAGATTTTTATTTTAATTAAATATTGTTGGATGTTGTTTCTTTGTGGGAAGAAAATTGGCATACTGTAAATGTTTGATGTAAAACAAAGCATTTCATGCACTTCTAAAGAAAAGCGCCATTCATTCAGGGGCACTTTGTTTAAAACACTGATAAAATACAAGTGCGCTCCCCCACAGTATATAAAGGTTAGCGAAAGCAGTCTATAATCCACATTTGTTGTCACAACTGACCAACTCAACAGCCCAACATAATGAAGACTGAAACTTGCAAATGAGTCTGTGCTGAGAAATTAAACCGATCTCTACACAGCAGCAGCTACATAACTGCAGTGCACAGACGCACAATGAGCCACGAGTCAGTTCTGATAAGATGCCTACACACCAATATCCCTTCAGTTTGATGAGACTGAGTCTTAAAAAAAACTACGACAAATTTTTTTTTCATTCCAAAAAAGTTTCTAAACTGTCAAACAGCACAGGAAAAAAGTGTATATGTATGACGAAAGCAAACTCTTTACCCTCAGAGTGCTTCTCCCAGTTGAAGGCTGGCAGCTTTCTTGGATCTCTCTCTGATGTGTTTTCCTTTCTGCTGTTGCCATGTTTTATTAAGTTAGGATACAATCTTTTCTTTATGTGTGGGACTTTTGCCCTAGAGAGAGGAAGCCTGAGCAGCAGTTTGAAATGGAAGAGCCATGTGGCGCTGCCACTGCAGCATTAGTTGCTGTGGGGTGAATTCCTTGCTCAGTAATAATTCACAAGCCTCCTGCTCAGCTCTGACACTTTGCAGGAAGTTTCTAGGAGTGATAAACACTATGTAACCTCAATTTTTGATTGATTCAGTGAGCGTTTGCCTTAAGTTGTGGGGATATAAGTAACATAAATGTGAAACTGGATGTTTTGTTTATTTGCTTGCATGTAAAATGAGAAGAGTTTGTTTTTATAACAAGATAAAGTTCAGTTGCCTAAACAGCAAGGATTTCTTCATTAAAAAATTACAGTGAACGACCAAATATACAAAGGGAAGTGCAGCTATTTTAATATTTAAAAAATGATCTATCAATTCGAACATGGTGAAAGTGCAGCTAAAGTTAAGTTGGCAAAACTACAGATAATCAATGTTTCCTTTTACTTCCAGAAAAATAAAAGCCTGTTTGCTATTTTAAAAAAAATATTCAAAGCAAAACTTTCACCAAGTTTGTATTAGTTTGTTGGTATTTATCGGTGGATCAGCAGCACATTTTCCACAGACAGTTTTACTGTCCGTTGTCTTGTTTTAATCAGTTTTCAGTTCAGTAATTCAGTCCTTCGGCTGATTGGACCAACAGACACTGAAGGACTAATAATAATAAATGATAATTTACTGATCAGTGTCGGGTTTTAATGAACTTTATGTTAAACTTTAGAGTCAGATTTAATGTGAGCAGTGAACCCCAGGAGTTGGTGGAGTTTATTTGTGTGTGTTGACCAGAGAAGAGAGTTAGCATCCAGTGAATATTAGCTTTAATGTGAATTAGCGATGCTAACCGAGCTAGCTGACCAGTCCTGATTAGCAGCTAAATGTAGCATCAAGCTAACGATGTTTGTGTTGTTTCCTGTCAGCAGCTGAAGTGTGTTGTGTTCCTGTAATGTGGTTCATTAAGTTCATAAAACTGTGGCTGGTTGACGTTAATATAACATTCAAGAAACTTAAATGTGATTAAAACAGTAACGTTAATGTTCTAGTTGTCAGTAATCAGCTTTAATTTGACACTAAAACAGACTGATAGTTTTAAATGACATCAGTTTCATGAATTTGTTGAAAATTGTCTCATTTGTTGTTGTGATGTTGCTGCTGATTCATTAACACCAGATGATCCGTGTTGAAGACACGTTTAGTTCTAGTATCAGAAGTACAAGAAGGAAAATGGAAGTTTAGTTCTGCTACATTAAAGATTTCAGGAATAAAATAACTAAATGAGTCTTTATGCCTTCAACTTTATTTTACAATAATGAAATAATCGCAGATTATAGAAATATAAATAGCAGAGAAAACCTGAGAAAATAATTTCCTGAAAAGTCTATGAAGGAAAAGCAGCTTTTTATCTAGAAAGATCAGAATCAGCTCCAACATCTGCATCTGACAGCATCAAGTCAACCAGAAAGAAAAGAAAAAAGAAAATTACTTCTTTCTGATCACATCTGTTCCGCTGCTCACGTTCTTCAACTGTATAGTCCACTTTTAAAAGTTCAGTAGACAAGTGCTCTGCTTTGGAGAGTGACGATGTCATCGGTGATGTGGGTGAAGTTTCTGTTTCACCCACAGCGTGCTTTAGGGCACCTGGGTCGGACTTGATGTTTGAAATACTGACCGACAGCTCAGATTTAACTATCTTCAGTTCTGTTTTCATGGATGTTAAATTTTCAGTCAAAGCCACCAGGAGCTGGGTCTTTAAAATAACCGCCGTCTCGTTACAGAGTGAAGGTAGCAGTTCCTCCTTAAGGTCAGAGATTGCAGCATCTGAGGGCCGTCTTCAAAAGAAGACGTGGTTGATGAAGGCGTTCTGGAGCAGGACCAGACTGAGTTTGGATGTGTTGCTCTGTCATTAAATAGTAAAATATTTCTCAGAAATCACAGAGAAAACTCTGAAATGTTTGGTAGGTTAGCGTCCCACGTGGCTCAGCTAAAGCTAACTCTCTGCAACTTCTGGCTCTCTTGAGTTGCTTGTTGTTCAAATATCTTGCTAGAGGTGCTGAAGCTCAGAAAGTCTGAGATGTTTGTTCAAAATAAGCTCATTCTCAAGTCTTATCTGAACTGTCCTCTTTTGTTTGAACTTTCCCTAAACTTGGGCGTTAATGACAGAGCAGCACATCCAGACTTAGTCTCATTTATGTAGAGATTAAACTTCAGTGTCATTCATTTATGTTAAAGTGCAGTTTTTCAGATGTTTGTTGCACATGCTCCTGACCAAACTAGTCCAGGTGGAAGATGATGTGAAGAGAAAGCTCCAGAGCTCCGCGACTCTTATTGTAAACGTAATATCAGACTGACACTCACAAGACTGCATCATATGACCACTAACTGCAAAAAAACAATACCTAAGACGATTACGCCCCCTAGAGGCCTGGTGGTTCAAACAATTAAGTGAAAGTTACAATACACTCCCCAGCTGGCATTATTCCAAAATGTCACAGTAACTTATATACAGAACATATTAATATCTGATCTGCTGGAGACAACGGAAGGAGACTTTCTTTCGTTCTTTTTATTGGCAGTTGGCAACCAACTTCTAGGTGCATTTACCGCCACCTACTGGACTGGAGTGTGAGTCAAGAGATGGTCAGAAAAAAAACAAAAAAAAACAAAAAAACCTTTATCCTATTTCCTAACCCCGTTGCCGTCAAATAATTCATTAGAACACCTAATCCTTTCCGTAATGCACTCCCTAAAAGACTACCTAAAGTTAACTCCTGTTTTTCTCTCTGCAACATTTGCCTCACCCTCTTTCGCTCCTCCCTATACTTACTGCACTCCAGTAATACATGCTGAACTGTTTCTAACTCTGAACACAGGCCTGTCGGATAACGGAAGGAGACACTCTGATTTTGACTTTATTTATTTATTTATTAAATCAGACTGTCTCCAGACCCACCTCAGAGTGTCTCCTTCCGTTGTCTCCAGCAGATCAGATATTAATATGTTCTGTATATAAGTTATTGTGGCATTTTGGAATAATGCCAGCCGGGGAATGTATTGTAACTTTCACTTATTTGTTTGAACCACCAGGCCTCTAGGGGGCATAATTGTCTTAGGTATTGTTTTTTGCAGTTAGCGGTCATATAATGCCGCTGCTTCAGCCAATGATCGGCTTGACAGGAAGTGCTAACAGCTTCATTAGCGCGAGAATGCTGGCTTTTTTCACCGTCTGCCAGTTTGTTGGTAACCCTCTGAGTGACAAAATAAGTGAGTGAAGATGCTGATGATATTGTTGGAATGTATATTTATATTTGCAGTCTTGTGAGTGTCAGTCTGTTATTGCGTTTACAATAATTGGGGTAGCTTCAGGTTGGTTTAGCTTTAACTTTTTATTCAAGTTATGTACCGTATTGCTTACCAGTCACTTGCAGGGGTTTTCTTATGTAAATTAATCCATACTAATCTGTAATACTGATGTGTTTGAAGTCTTAAGCAATTTGTACTGTTATTGACCAGCGTATTCTGTATGTTTATTTCAGTTTCACAGTTCTCTGTATTAAAATCTGTTCAACTACCACACTGGCCTGTTCCTTGGAGGATGTGGTACAGGGGAGAGTTTAGCTGGCTGTGAGTGTTTTGTTGATGCCTGATTCCTGCATCATGAATGGAAATCTTTTTGGTTTTTATGACAGTAAATTGAATATATTTGGGTTTGACATTTTATAAACCAAAACAAGAAATGAATTACTGCAGAATACAATCAACAGATTAATGGACAAAGAAAATGTGTTATCCAACATATATGGCTGAATTACTCTAACATTACAAGATACATACAATTTAAATTCAATTTTATTTATATAATGCCAATTACAGGTCAAATTGTCTCAGGATGCTTTATTTTTATATTTTTGTCATATTTAAAATATGACAAAGCCAGAAATTTAAACCTCTTGACTAATCCAATTTATTATTTTGTTTTGAGAGACTAATCAACAATTAAAATAACTTTGTTCCTTCTATTTGACCTCATGTTTATTAGTTTTAGTGGAGAGTTTTAAATCCTGCAGTCTCACGATGACAAGAATAAAGTTTCTCAACAAAAACTAAATCTGCTGGTGGATTCCATTAAACTAATAAATGATAGTGTGATACTAAATGTTTGTGGTGCTAAAAATCTCAAATAAAGATATCAAGTTGAACATCTGGATGGAGGTTGATAAAAGTTGACCTCCCTTCATTTCTCTGGAGCATCATGGATTTTAGGGATGGGGGTTAAAGACCTGCTCTTCTAGTCGTCTTCCTTCTAATCGCTGTAAAAGTCACTCCATCCTCACGGACTTCTTTATGACAAGATCTTCTGCCTCTGACCTCGTGGAAACTCCAGAAACTCAGGAAAACCCATCGAGACTCGAAGAACTTGTCGGGTGGGGGAAGGTGTGGTGGGGGTAGGTGGGGGAGTAGAGGGGGGAGGTCGTCACCTACCTCCTCTCCTACTCCGCACTTGGTGCCTGTGTCATTTCTGACCTTCCCTGAAAATTCCATCCAAATCCATCCATCCATTCTCTATACACCGCTTTATCCTCACTAGGGTCGCGGGGGTGCAGGAGCCTATCTCAGCTGACTCGGGCAAAGGCAGGGGACACCCTGGACAGATCGCCAGTCTGTCACAGGGCTACATATACAGACAAACAATCACACTCACAATTCAGAGTAATCAATTCACCTCAGCATGTTTTTGGACTGTGGGAAGAAGCCGGAGTGCCCGGAGAAAACCCACGCATGCACAGGGAGAACATGCAAACTCCATGCAGAAAGATGCCAGGCCCAGGCCGGGATTTGAACCAGGGATCTTCTTGCTGCAAGGCGAAAGTGCTAACTACTATATCACTGTGCAGCCCAGTCGCTAATTAATTTGATTAATTTTTAATCGCGTCCAGCACGAAAAAATGCATTTTTAAAATGTATTTTACAAAAAGATACTTAAAAAAGTCAAGAGTCAACGTGTACAACATGTTTCCAAGGGCTAAGGGGTGTTACCAATACTGAAAAAAATACTATACACATTTGTATTGTTTTCCATACCTGTCACCTATCTGCTCTATGTAAACAATGCCTGCAGTTCAACATAATCCAGCTGAATAGTCACTGAATTTTTGTCATTTTTAACTCTTAGTTGTAGCTAGGTCACTAATAGCTTCTCACTTCTCCACTACATATTTAGGTCACACAATTCAGTATCTTTACATAACGTACACTTGCATAACACACACTTGTGCTCAGTGCAGGGTAATTTTGTTTGTGTGTATGTCTATATTAAATGGCCACATTCTATAGTGCTGTGATTTTCGACTTTTTTTCAATTTCAGCCATCGGAAATGATACAACAACTGAGCAGCCTTGGCAGAATATTGCACTCTCTGAGTGCTTTTCTTGTTTTTTAATTTAATAACAAACCATTCAATAGGCTGGAGGTTTGTCATGTTGAGAGAGTTAAAATAATTAAGACCTTGACAGCTTCTGTGCACTGATATCTGACTATGGCTCAGATCTACCTAATAAGACAATTCAGACTATGTCTACCTTTGTGGAAATAGGTCTTGTTAGGTTTATCAGAAGCCACGTCATCCATCACAATTATTGTGCATACAGTTTGTCTGATGCTGTGTCTTACATAACTTTCATTCATCTGTGACACTCAGATATTAACACCGTGTTCAGACTGATAACATGAACACAGTTTTACTGGCATTGTCCTGTTGTAAATATTTGCCACTGACTGATACCACCTGAAAATGCTTATTTATATAATATTGACTTTTATTCCCATGATCGCCTGACTGCTTCATTAAACAACTGACATGCGTTTCCAGGCTACTGAGTTCTGCAGAGCAAATACTGCTTTGAATCTTCTAATTGTGATGCAGTCAGTCTGGACATGTATGGACTAAAAGAGGCTGATCGATACACACCTGAACTCCAACACTTGAGGAACACAGAAATTTGAAGTGTGAAAGTGACTAAAGGAGAAAATAAGTGTCCAAACGCAGCATAGCGACATGGCAGCTGATTACTCCCAGTGAGCTGCAGTTGTGCGTCACTGGTGTGTAATCTCCTTTTTCCACTTCCAGCTGGAAGTGTTTTGATTCAAGGGATCTTCACCACCCAGGTTTGTGGACATGAAAGTAACTTGTTACTCTGCTTTCCAAGATATCCACAACTTTGCTGTGTATACATTTGAAAATTAGATGAAAGACTTTTTTTTTTTTTGCTAAGTTTCTTGCAAGTTTTGAAAGATATTAATTATGATGAAGCTATTTAATGGGGTGCCATTCATCAATTTCCAGTTGGCATGGAAGCTGCTCTCTTTCTTTCACATTTGTCAACTTCCACCTCTAGAGTAGTAATTAATCTTTAAAAACCAAGTATAATAGAGAAGTTGCTAAATAAATTACAAGAAATTGCATAATGAGCATTGCACACTGCACTATAATGCAAGATAAGTTTGTTTTGTAGCCTCAAAGCAAAGGCAAAGATCCATCTAAATTTTCAGATGTTAATGCAAGTGGAAGAGCTGATAGTGAGTGGTGAATTGTAGCTAAAGAAAACAAACCAGCAACCAAATGAATTAATTAACTGTTGATAACCATCTGCTTCCTTTCACAAGCAGAACGACATGAGCACCCATTGGGGTTGTAGTTTTTAACCCCAAAAATATGTGGACTGAAGGCCCCTCTTGCTTTGTTCCACTTGTTTGACATCTTTCAATTACTGCACAAATGTTGCACTGACAGCACCAGATTTTAAAAACGTGTCGGCATTAAAAAACTAACTTTATTCTTGAACTTTACCAGTTATTGATTTATTAACAGAGCAATTAAAGGAGGGAGGTGACAGCATGTGAGTTTTACTACACGCAAATACACATGTACAAGCAATTAAAAGCACCTTCAAAGCCCCTGAAGAGATCAATGGACAGAACTCGCAGAGCTAACGCTTAATAGTGCTGCCTGTTCATTTAAAAAAGAGTCTCAGAGAGGGGCATGTTAATTAGTGCAGTTTGTTGGTGTGGAAGCACTCAGAACAGATCACTGGAGACGTGTTGCATTGAGTTGAATAGTAGAGCAAGAACATTAAACATGATCTGTCTGAGAGGAGTGCAGCACTAGTTTTAATGGTCGCTCTTGTATCTCTTAAATATTGTGCATCATGAAATGAAAATGTCCACAGAAAGTCTGGTGTTGCAGTACGTGCTGCAGAGATACATTGGTATATTTAGAAAAGTAACCTGTAGCCTTGTTGGTGCTACATATACTAAGCAGGGTTTTGCTAAGAGCAGCAATTCCGGTAAATAGCGTCAATGTGCCGTGTGTGTGTGTGTGTGTGTGTGTGTGTTTGCCTGCCGGGAATAAAAGCCGAGCGCTACAATGTGGGCACAAAAAAACATTTCTTTTATTGCGATCATCTTTCTAGACATGGCTGCAAATCCACATACTGATGTAGACTCTCCAGCTTTGCATATAAGGCAGATGCACGAAACAAAATACATAATTATGTTGCTTATGTCGCCAACAATGGCAAAAAGCCAACTTGCTAAAACAGTTTTCAAGCTATGCAGACCAAGTGACACACTCAACTTAGTGAAGCATCTTGCAGTGAGACATGCAGAGCAATACAAAAATTTTATGAAAAAATAGGCGGAGAAATCGGGTGTTGACAGTCTGCAGATCCACAACATCAGTTATTACAGACACATTGAATGCCTGCATAAAGAGTGAAAGTGGCCAGTTGACATGATCACCGAAGTACCGTTGCACTTCTCTTTGCAAGGATTGTACATTTAATAAGTAGCAGTGTGACACAAAGGCAGAGAGGTGTAAACATGTAGAGTTGATCTCAATAAAAAAGTAAAAAGTTCCTCCAGCTCTCTCATTAAAGTTCCACTTTTAAATAAATAACTGTTATTTTATTGCTATGTCTTGCAATTTCTCGCATCATCCACTGCCTTGCTTGGTCATTGTCAAAATATTTACTTTTTTCTCTTTTAATCACAAATAATAATAACACTTTTTAGAAAAAGGTTCTGTTAAATTCAGGATTTGATGTGGTACCTTTTCAGAATCGCTGTTGAAATACTCAGGCAGCTATCATATTGCTGTGTACAGCTAAGACACAAATACATGGTTAAAAAAAGGAACTGCTTTGTACAGATACAACCAATTACAGCTGCTGAACATCAGTTTATTTGTATTATTTTTGTGAGCATATTCGCATTCTGAAATGGAACCGTACGCAGCAGTTGCTATACGGCTGTTATCTTTGTCTAGCAAAATCATATTTGAGTAACACAATGAAACACTGGATGAGATACCGGTGGTGTTGAGACTATGAACAACAAGAAACTATCCAGCTTTTAAATACATCTAATCAAGGGAAACTAAAGATTTTCTTGTATCAAAGTGTACAATTAAACATTGAGGGATTCAGTGACAGCATTGTTCAGCTGCAATTTCACAGGACTGCTTGTGCGCCAAGAGACACTGGCAGAGATTGAACAAGTGGCCTTTCAGCTCTGCTGCAATGATTTCTCAAAACACAAAGCCGTGTAACGACTGCTTCTGTCTATATGGTTTCAACAGCCAGTGGATAATAGGTGTCACTGCGCCTGTGATTATTTCTGTTCCTTTGGGCTGAAACCACCATGCAGCTTTAACCCATGTCACCATCTCTTTTATGACACAGTTCACCTTTCTGCTTGTCATGAAGGAGGGTCATTTTGCCTCACTTAGCTACAGCATCTACTGTTTATGCACCTCGATGTGGAACGATGCCTCCAATTAAAATTTATCAAGGGTTACATGAGCATGCATACCATCACTCAATAACACAATTAACATTTTAGTGTTCTGTTTCATTTTTATCCCCTCATCTGGTTATTCATGTCTAATCTGGACTTTGATCAGTGAGAGCATTACTCTCTGACATCACTTCACACATCTATGGACAAGAAACACCTTCATTCGAATTAAACAGGGTGTTATGTACTGAGCTATTGTGGATGTTATTTTCTTGAAGTTGAATAAGTAGATTGTATTTCTGTAATGCAACTACATGTAACATGGACACGCTTTCTTTTATTTTTCCTCGCATTTTTCTCCAGAAATGATTCCGTATCAAAGGGTGTAGACGTGCTATATATATGCAATCCCATGATATCACACTAACTCACCAGGTTTTTGATATTTTTGAAGTTGGTTGCTTGTTTTTGTATCTTTCTATTCTGCTCCCAAGGTCATAAATGAACTTCTTTACTTGTTATTTCTGTGAGAGGAAAAACGAGAGTTGCACACTGATTGATTTGCACCCTGCTGTGTTGCTTTCCCCTCTGAAGATTGCTCTTCTTGTTGTGAGAGACTTCTGATTCTGACACTCCAGTTCTTTCAGTTTGATCTGCAATATTTCAACACAGGATTCATGGAGTGTTGGAATCACAGAAGCGGAAACAACCTAGTGTCATAGAGTGACTGCTGAGTGTCTGGAACTGGGAAACATGAGCAGTGTTTCATCATCGAACTGTGTTCGATGATGAAACACTGCAAAGAGTGTCAGATCATGGGTGTTGGTTCTTTCCATGTAGCAACTTTCTGTATTTTGACATGTCTTTTAATTCAGTGTTAGTAGTAGGTAGTGACTCAGCTTTTATGTTCAATTGTCAACAAATTAAATCCAAGTTTTTTAAGTGACTAGAACTCCTCCTCTTTGAATTATGCTTTGCAATGAAAGGTCAGTTTAACTGTTGCAGCACCTTGAATGATCGGTGTCTGTTGAAAACCTATTTCTTATTAAGTCTTCTTCAACAATTTACTTAACTCTCTGTCATTCAACAGAAATGTTTATTATTAAAAATTTTCTTAGGTCAGCACTAATTTAATTCAGTTCGATGCTGTTTAAATTTATATAGTGACTGATTATTTTTTTGGATATTCATAACTATGTCTTTCTTTCAGTTATATTTTTATTAGCTGGATGTATATAGTTTACCAATGCACCTTGTATTTGCACTTTTTGATTATTATTGTTCATTTGTGTTAAATAAATGTAAATTCAAACTTGAATCATTTGTAGAATCTTTGACTCTCTGCTACATCACAAGAATAAGTTTTCATTGCTCAGTGATTAGTAAATTAGGAATTTCTGGTGCAACTTCCCTTTTTTTTTCAGCTTTGGAGAAGCGAAAATCAGTATAAAAGGTGAAAACAAGGTTTGGAGCCACCCAGTGGACAAAAAAGTAGTGCCGTTTTGGCATTTTCACATTTATTAAGGATTTCAATAGTAACAAAGTTGCAGTAGAAATGTGGCAAATCTGTAAGCTTTACTTTGTCTACGCAGCAAAATTACTGTGTCCCAGCAAATTAAAATCAAATACAAACAAAATGAGTAAGGTTTTCCATACAGTTGCTGGTTCGCGATGGCAATACTCTACTAACCACCTAGCCACAAAGTGATCCTGCTTTGGGCCCCCTGATGTCCAGAGCCGGCCCTGAATGAAAGGAGTTTTCTTCCGGCTACTTGTCATGAGGGGACCATCTACATCTTTAAGTTGAGATATGTAGGTCTCAGCCTCGTCCGGGAATGGCTCCCAGAACTTCTGGTTACTCGCTCTCATTGATCCTTTATACCCCTTGGCTGCTGGATTTCGGCTGATAAGCAGATCGAATAAACGATCAAAGATGCGGATGAATCTAGCTGTTGTCTGGCAGCCTTGAAACTGGGGCAATTCAAGATTTTCACGACAAAACTCCATAGCATCTGCTACACTCGTGCTTAGGGTTTGTGCTGCTTGGTTCACCTTCATCTTTTGCTTCTGCCACATAATATGGGAAGATTTGAGTTTGTTGCCAAGTCGAAGACCCTCTTTGTCTTGTAATTTATGTAGCTCTTCGAAATAACTCCGTTTCATATCTTCACCATGCTCGTCTTTATTAATTTTTGATGACGCCAGGGTGTTCCGTATCAACTTGAGCATGTGGCAGATATCTAGCATGATATAAACTTTGCGCGTACTATCCGATGGGTGGTCAAAGAAGGGAACAATATTGGTCACATCCAATGAGGCTCCAAGATCTGTAATCATGTTAAAGTGACATGAAGGGCCATCACATGTCAGCGAAACAGTTTGCACCCCAACATCGTGCAGCTTCATGAGGCACTGCCTTATGAGATTCGCCCATTCACTTCCTGACATTCCCTGTATTAAAAGGTATGCACAGGGAACTTTCCAGTTATCATTGAGGCTAACAACCATAAAAACAAGTGCCTCACTTGCCATCGGTGTAGTGTCATCGTCTATATCAGTCCCAACATCTACAAATCCAGAAAATTTCCTTCCGTCCCATTCAATGTGTTTCTTTATGGCCACCTCATCTATCATCAGAGCACATACAACTTCTACATTTTCTCGCTTTGCCTTGTCAACCTTTGCCTTCAGTGCCGTGAATGCCTCATCTGTGAACCCAGGGTCACCAGTGATCCCTTTGTACCAACTTCTGATGGTTGTTGGATGTGGCAATGCTAAGTTGAAAGTTGACCTAACATAGTTGTAAGCCTTGGTGGAATAGAATTGTAGTGTGAGAGCAAATGACCGAAGTAGAGGAGAAAAGCTTTCTTTTTACTCCCCCCCCCCCCTTATTAGCTGGAAGCCGTTTCATTACCTCACGAGGTATTCCAGAAAAGGTCTTTTCAAGCACTTCTGCCCCTCCATCTGTAATGAGTTTTCGCTGTCGGATGTCTTTGACAAGTGTTTTAAGGGAGAGAACTTGTCTGCTTAACCTGCGTACCTTCTGATTGGAAAATTTCAACTTTTTTCTTGCATTTTCCAGATTGTCTACAGCATGATCTAACTTTCTTTTCAGTGTCCTGGGGCTGCTTTCAACTGTGTAGTTGTGATCCAGTGTTGATGTGCTTGGTGTTGAGACTGGTCCTTCCTTCTGGGGGGAACATTGATCTTCTCCATCTGCCTGGGGCATCTCACTCGGATAAGCTTCCCTGTGAGCTGGTGGTTTCCTATTTTTCTGAGGCTGAAAATAAAAATGTAAATATCCGTTACCACAACTGCACAATGAAAAGTTATTATATATACATATAATCAGGAAAAAAATGGTGTAATATATGTATGTATATTTATATGTATATATATATATATATATATATATATATATATATATATATATATATATACACACACACATACACAGTATATATATGTCTTCAAGTCACATACAAAAATAACTATTTAAACTTGGGATTTGCAACAAAAATCAACAATAGTACAATTAACATGATAAAAACACACGTTTCATAAATTCTTCATGTGCACGCACATGCGTACACACACGCACACACACAGACACAGCATTATTTCAAACTACCAATTAGATACTTATAGACATTATAGCGTCAGCAGCTCCTCCTCCTGCCATCAGGTAGAGCTGATGTTTCCTCTTCATCATGTGCAGAGTTTTGTTCATTTATTTTTGTGCAAAAAAGTTTTATTGAAATATAAAACAAAAGTAAGAATGCCTGTTTTTGAACAAAACAAATGCACAAAATGAGCCAATTATAAGGCATCTCATAAAAACACTGAATGAAATAGTTTGTCAAAACACAAATGATTCATATTTGCCAGGTTAGGCTAAAATATGAGGCTACAAACAATAATAAATTAGAAGCTGTTTGGGAGCCGAAAGAACCGGCTTTTCTTTGGAAGCAGTGCCAAAAGCTCTCTGAAAAGAGCCGAACTTCCATCACTACTGTCCTCTCTGTCCCTCATCTCTCAACTGGTTTTTGAAGGCAGAGCTGCGATGCAATGCAGAGACTTCCTGACACAGAGAAGACGAGTTTATGAACGGGAAAGTGAACGTTATGTCAAAAAACTTACTGATACACATGTTTGCGCATTTTTAAGTGGTTATACGGAAATTCGGGACCTTTTCTAGTGAGTATACGGCGTATACCTGCATATCACGTAGACTACACCACTGCTCTAAATGTTATAAGAAGAATTTTTTACGTCTTAATAATTTGCCTTATATCAGAATATAACTTATTCTGTATTTATAGGTATATATGTCTAAATATTTATTTACCCGTTACATTTCAGCGGCCCGTATACAGGCGGCATTGAGATGTGCAAACATATTTTGCTAAATTCACCGAAGCTGCAAACTCTGTGGTAATCACATCTGAAAGTGGTTTATACTGGCGGATTCATGAGAATCTAAGCTTTCCATGGGTGTATAATGTTTCTATCATGGAGTTTGCAGCTTCGGTCGATTTAGCAAAATATGTTAGCTCATCTCTAAATGGCCCAGATACGGGCTGCTGCAGTTTAATGGGTAAAATGAACTATAAATTCAACTTACTTGTGAAAGGTTTTCCCCTCTCCTGTCCCTTTTCTGTAAGTACAGTTAAATGCTGCACAAGACGGCATAATAAATGGTAAGAAACGTTGTGAAAAAATTAAAATACCGAGAAAGAATAAAACCGTGCAAGTGCGGTGGACCACAGCAGTGCTTTGTTTTGGGGCTCGCAAGATGGCCGCTTTAGTATATCCGGTTACCTCAGCTTCAGCAGCCCAGTACGACATCCAGTGTTTATTTAGAGACCAGTGGAGAGGAGTCCCTGGGGAAAAGACGTCATGGGGGATGACAGCTGGAGGAGGAGGAGCAGAACAGATAACCAGAACCAGGGGAAGGCAAAGGATGACTAAGAAGTAAAAAAAAAAAAAAAAAATCCATCATTTTGTTGCGTGTTTAGCGGCCTCTTAAGGTGCTTAGAGGACTGTTTGCATCATGATGCATGCTTCACCTCCAAAGGGACTCAAAGAAGACAAGAGCTTTGTTTCCAGCTTATATTGTCACTGCTGCAGAGAAGGATGCTTGAGGGAAACATTCAGGCTTTTGGCAAAGCCTCAAAGGTGTGCTAGTGATGAATAGCTTTACAGCTGAGGCACTTCATGCTGTTATTTTTTTCCTTCAAAGCCCCGAGGCTAACAATTTAGACAAAGTGTACCATGTTGGCAGTGTAGAAAACCTAAAATCTTTGCCTGCTCTCCGACATGATAAATTGGAGTGACAAACTGTATTACCAGATGTTACTATTAGTAATAAATGCACTTCAATAGGTAAAAGACTTGTGCATTTTCTCAGTATTTTGTCAAGTAGAGAGGCTTATCTGTGTGTGTGACCTAATTCAAGAAACAACAATACAAAGTTAGACTGGCTCTCATTTGGATGCAAAAGAGGTCTTCGACATTTGGAATTTAAATTTACTGAGATGCTGATGTGACTGAAAATGACATTTTCATTTTAAAAATGGCACGATCATTTAATCACAAAGGCAGATTAAATTTTGTGCCATTAGCATCACAGTGGAAGACTTATTTCTGACTCGGGAACAATACACAAATGGAAGAACTGTGAACTCAGAATAAACCTGAAGGGAAGTTGAAAGTAACCTTTTGTAGATGCAAAAGAAGGAAGCTCTGCCTGCAGATGTGATCCTAATAACCTCTTTACTCTTCAGTTCAGATTCTGTGCATCTTATCTTCAAATGATGGCAAGGAATTACCTTTGGCTGAATGAAAACAAAGCTGCAGTAATTATATTTAGTCCACCCAGCTTTGCTAATAGCATTAGCAATGCATGTTGCTCTCTGAAAATGTGCACATTGTAGTGTCAGAAATCTCTGTTTTCCTGCACTTCTCTCTCAGTTACAATGGTCTGTAATGTTGTGAGGCAGGCTTTGCACACTCAGAACCACTGCCAAACTGAAGCTGAATAATGATCCATGTTTTGTTTAGCTCACATCTGGGCTACTGTAGTTCCATTTGAATGGATCAGATCCGGTCCATTATCACCAAGTGCCTCGGCTCCTCAATGATACAAAAAAGCAACATCACCCCATTTCTGGCTCATTTGCATTGGCTTCCAGTTTAATACAGGGCTGAGGTCAAAATTTCAGTGGTTCTTTTGTTGAGATAAACCATTAAGGGCTTTAAAAGCATCACTAAAATGTTAACTCTGTTCTCTGGTAAGCCTCTTAATTCATAGTTACTCCTCTCAGTCCTCCATTAACACTTCAAAATCAAAGACTGCAGGGCTTCTGCAGTCCCTGCAGCCCTATCACAGGCTCACCTTACCTCCCTTGATTTTAGTTCTTCCTGAAGCTGCTCTATTCGTGACAGCTGCCTGACTTTACTTTTCTCTTTTACTCTTTCACTATTGTCAAACCACTTTTTGTTTCTTTAGGCCTCTCATGGCTTCACCTTCATCCTGCTTTCCTCCATGCAGCAATATTTGCAATTGCATGTTGCAAACTTTGTTTTCTATCTCATAGAGTTTGTGTTTTGCCCTACCTGTACATCTATTCGTTATTTCTGGCTCTGGAGTTGTACAAATCTGATCTGCCATCTATCTGTCCTGCTGATTGGCCCGGTGTGTATTTTCTCTTGCTTGTTGTCTGTTTGTCTCTGCTATTCTGTTTTCTCCTTTACTTTCATCACAACAGTTTGACAGAGATGTTTGTCCTCCCCGAGTCTGGTTCTACTGGAGGTCTCTTCCTGTTACAACAGAGTCGTTCCTGTCCGCTTTCTTAAATAAAAAAATACATAAAATATTAACACAAAACAATCCATATGAAACTTTTTTTTATAAGTGTGCTCATAGGAGATCTAGCAAACTTGGATTTATTGTTTGTATGGTATTCTCTGTAATTATGCTGTAGGGTCTTACATTACACTAGTTTCCACAATTTTTTCTTTACCCTGATTCAACCCATAGTGTGTAAATTACTGAGGTAAAATCAACCATAAATAACAGGACAGGATCCTAACCCAAATACAAAAACTTATTAGATTAACTTTGTTAATTGGTGGCTGTCGTCTTAAAGGTGCTCTATAAAAAAAAAAACGGTCACTTGAATTGTCTTCAACCTAAAGCGACTGTTCAATTCATCATCAGTGGAGTGTCACAGCTTTAGGAGTCTGGACCCGAGCAGAGAGTCACACGACCAGGGCTGGGTAGAATGAAACGGTTTTTATTGTGGGGAATGAGTAAGGGAGGTGGGTGAGTCCCTGGCAGTCGAGGGCAGACGAAGGAGGAAAGCCGGCGGGGAGACAGACGCAGGGCGAGTGGAGCCGGGAGTCCAGGGGAAAAAGAAGTGAGCCGAATGGTTTCTGAGGGTGTCCCAAGGAGACAGGGCAGGTGAGAGCCCTGACAGCTGGAGTCTGGGCAGAGCAGAGACACAGAGACGTTAAAACCTCCAATTTTGCAACGTACCTTTGGAGCGGCTAGAAAGTACTGACTGGTAAGTCAAGTTCGACGATCTGTCAGGGTGTGGAAGGTTGAGCCGGTCTTTATTGCAGCAGGTGTAATCTTGGCGATGAGTTTCAGCTGTCCGGGTCTCATGGGGAGGCCATTCACCTGAGTGGAGACAGCTGAGAGCCGCGCTCCACTCAGGTGCAGTGCTGGGGAGAGAGAAGGGAGAGAGAGAGAGAGAGGGAGAGAGCAAAGTAGACAGCGGGAGACAGACAGGATAGGGTGTTTGGATGCCAGATGGGGAGGACAGTGGGTGAGAAGGGAGCTTTGACATGGAGGGGGTATACATGTTTTAAATGAGCATGGCTATGTTATTTTGCTATCTGATATCATGTCAGTAGCCAGAATTATCTTTTTTTTGCATTCCATACATTCTATTCCTCTTCTTTAAAACTCAGTGCCTACATTACCCACAATACAACAAAGGTGTGTTCCGCTTGTAGATGGTAATGTAGCCTTATGCCAGGAGAATCAAGCAGAGATGAAAAACACACTTAAGTTTTTTTAATCTTCAAATTTGTAGCACCTTAAGTGCCACTACTTTGTAGGCAAAACTGCTCGCTCCATGTGCATCAAAATTACATTTCCACATCAGATTATAGCCCTGGTATAATTTTTACTCTGCCAAGGAACGGCGGAGTTATGTGACGATCGGTGTACGTTTGTCTGTCTGTTTGTCTGTTAGCAACATTACTCAAAAATGGACAAATGGATTTGAATGAAATTTTCAAGGACACAAGGACCAAGTGATTAGATTTTGGCAGCAATGCAACTAGTCTGGATGCATCAACTTGTCAAAGATTTCTGTATCATTGTGAGATAGCGGCATGGTGTCACTGTAACTGTGACTGCAACTGAACGCCATGTAAACTGCCTGCTGATGATCACATGATAGCGAGCCTACCACTAATCCACCACTGCAGACTCATCGAGACTTATCCATTGGAAATCATACAAGGAACAATTGAATAAATTGTGGGGGCGTTTCTGAGTCCCATCAATTCCCTCTGCCCGCTAAATATTTAGGTCACATGATTCGGTATCTGCACATAATGTAAATTAAATGGCCACATTCTGTAGTGTCATGATTTTTGCCAGAAATTTTTTCAAGATTTCAGCAGTCGGAAATGATACAACTACTGAGCAGCCTTGCAGCGTATTGTGCTCTCTGAGTGATTTTCTTATTGAAAAATGCCATGACCATGACTTCCTTTCCATAACGGGTCATGGCAGTCTCTCAATAACCTGGTATTATAACAGGCTACTGAGAGACTGCAGGGTGATAAACAGACACACAAGTTTAATTAATCAGTCGATTGTAGATCAGTTCTGGAGTCATTTTCTGAGATGATTTTTGAGCGATAGTAACCTACAGCCATTTAAACAGTCTTATTAGAATAACAACAGCTCGACAGGATAGAATACTTTTAGACAAATAATGAGATGTTTTATCTTTCCAACACTGTCTCAACAAAATTATGCTACTATAAAAATAAATTGCTTTCTCAGTTACATTTTGAGGGATATATTGTTTCTAGTGGATTATTTGTTTTTAATTTATGTATCTTTGCAGTTTATTGCTTTCCTGTCTGTCCTTTGTTGCCAACCAATTCTAAATGTCAAATGCAACCATTAGTTGTTACTCTGGTAACCCAGAAAATAGAGATGGGGCTTTGATTCACATGTTGTGAAAGGGTTGTATGGCAAATTCTGACTCAGAGATTGATGGAATACCATTAAATGGATTCAATAAATCTGACACAAAGAGAAGTGCATCACATTCAGGAAGTAGATTCTAAATTTCATTGACCAATCCTTTGGCTAGCAAAGACTAAAGATACTCAAAGAATGTCTAACATAAAGAGGGGATGCCACCGCTTCAAAAAATAGGGGATCCTTAACTTTACATAATTTTTTTTTCTACACTTTTTTTGTAAGCTCTGCTCATGGTAATACAAGACCCAATTTGCATTCAGTGACAGAGAAGGAATAGGCTGATGTCTGGGTCATCATCAGTTGTCACCTGACCCCCTCTGAATCAGCAGATATTTTGTAATAAATACAGTAACTTTAGTATATTGAATGATGCCATGAAAAATTTGTTGTTGTTATGTCATGTACATATTCAAGAATTGACAATAAAGCTGACTTTGACTGAATATTTTACTGACCCTTGCAGTATGTAGAAGTTGGTCAAAATTTTTTGTTTACTTTGTGTTATTTGTCCAGCATTTTTGAGCCCTCATGGTTTCATAAGTACAGAAGATAGACTTATGGATAGAGGGATAGAAAAACACATCAGACCTCTGTTAAAAACTGCTACCAAATCAATTTTACATCCAAAGCCAAAATCTCATTTTTTGTTCAGCAAGTTCTTTTTTTTTTTGTATAATCAACTTTGAGCATCAATATCAATGTCATAGTTTTAATAGCAAAACTGCACCAGTTCAAAGTTATGACATAGAGAAATAGAAACAAGCACCGGTACCCTGGATGCGATATGTTTTCTGAGAATTAAAAGAGAAACTAATTGAAAAATCCCTTTCGGGTAAACCTTCATGGTTGGTCAAAAGAAGTTACAGGAAAAATGGAAAAATGGCTCCAATTATTAACCTACACTTTGATACTAGGCTCATCTTCCAGCCATGATGCTTTCTGTCAAAAATATTTTTAAAAAATGCTAAAAATAATTTTCTATATTTTCGTATTATTTAAATAACATGTAATTCAGCACTGTAAGCATGTGTTTGTTCAGTCTTGTTATTTTATTTTGATTATGCATATATTTTTGACACATTTTTCCGTGATGATGCTTTTCTATGTATTGATTATAGCATATGTCAAATGTGTCCCACTCACTGGCATGCAGTGATGTTTGTGGGCACACTGTGACCAAATTCACCAATTCGCCACTGTCCCATTTTCAACTATCAGCTCAGGCTCATCTTTTTTTTTTTTTTGGTTTTTGTCAGCATTCCTCTGTTGCTTGACAGCCTTGCTGCTGTAGCTTGATGTCTCTTCTCAGCTGGCAGCATGTCTTGGTCTGTGGTGTCGATGCGCTCGGTGAGGTTGAGGAAAAAAATAAATCATTGTTGGGTTATAAAATAACCCCAGCCTCTATGATTCACTGTTCTACCATTAGAACAGTAACATTACAATCGATATTTCCCGCTGAGCTTTAGATGGAGAAACTGTTTCATCAGGTGAAAAATAAACCAAACGACAACAAAGTCATTGGACTCCCCTGCAGCAGCAGAAATCACTTTAAATGCTTTATGTGATTCTTCAGATGCTGTGTGGTGCTGTTGAGAGCCATGTACATTCTGCTGTGTGCTACTGGTGTTACATGACGTTTTTCACTGGCTTGCTGGCACAAATGGATTAAAGTGCATCTCCATATTCCATTTGACATTCAATATAAACACATGTTGCTGGCACTGTGTCCTATTTAAAGTGCAGGTTATTTCTACTTTCTTCCATTTTGCTGCCTCTGCTTTGACCTCCTGCTAAGTACTATACTAACCCTTCACAGCATGAAGCCTTTGAAGCAGTTAAGAGCTTCTCCAGAAGTGTGGAGCAGTAAAAGGATCGTGTTTGTTTGATGTCAGGCCTGGAGAGACATTCGGTAAATGCAGAATAACGAGAAAAAACAGCTCCAAATGACATATATGACCAGCGGTGAGGCAAATTCAATAGATCAACACAAAGAGAGATGGAGATATCTGGCCCTGACACTCTGTGTGAGTTTATTAGTGTTCAACTGATGACCACTACACTTTTTCAGGATACGGTCCAAGATTAAAAGCAGGCTGCTGTAAAAACTGATGCTATGAACTGAACAAAACGCTTGCACATAAAAACACTGTTAAGAAATCTGGCTTGAGGTAGGAAGTTTACAATATTTATTCACGCCATGTTTACCTTCCATTATATAATTACTGCAGTTATGAATATGTCTCAGCTGGCGACTACTTATTTAACTGTAGCTGATACAGTGAAGAGCTTCACATTCTTAAACAACTGTGTCAGAAGACATCCTGTGGTCATGGAAAGAGCGGTAATCTGTTTCAGAAAGGTCAAATTATTGGCCTGCACCAAGCAAATAAAACAACTGAGGTGACTTCTCAAACGACTAAATCAGGTTAAGAACCGTCTAATGCATTATTAAAACCTCAAGGATAGAGGTGAACCATCATCTTCGAGGAACAAATGTGGTTGGAACAAACTCTTAGATAATCATTAGAAATCAACAGTCAGACCCATGGATATGTTTAACAGTGAAAGTAAGAGCATTTTCACATGAACAATGCAAGGGAACACAAGGGATTAGGACTAAACTGCTGTATAGCTCTCAGAAATCACTGATCAGTGAAACTAATCAGAAAAAAGACTTCCATTTGCTAGGGAGCATCAAGATTGAACTTTGGAGCAATGAAAGGTCATTTGGTCTGATGAGTCCAGATTTACCCTGTTCCAGAGGATGGGCGCATCAGGGTAAGGCGAGAGGTGGATGAAATGATGCGCTCATCATGTCTAGTGCCTACAAGCCAGTAGGGGTTAAGATTATGATCTAGGGTGAGTCAGTTTCAGCAAAGTTATATTCCCAAAGAAAAGAGTTCAGCTGACTATCTAAGTGGTACCAGGTCTTTCGATCAGTGGAGTTTTTCTTCCCTGATGGCATGGGCATGTTCCAAGATGACGATGCCAGGATTTATGGAGCTCACATTGTGAATGAGTGGATCAGGGAGCATGAGACGTCATTTTCCACACATGGATTGACCTCCACAGAGTCCAAACCTCAGCACCATTGAGAATCTTCGGGATGTGCTGGAGAAGACTTTGAGCAGCTGTCCGACTCTCCCATCATCAATCCAAGATCTGGTAGAAAATTAAGTAACTCTGGACAGAAGTAAACTGCTGTGACATTGCAGAAGCTTCTCAAAACAATGCCACGGCGAATGTGTGTCATTCTCAGCGCTGAATGCAGTCCAATGGAAATATTAGAATGTGTACCTTTTTTTGGATGGCAGTGTGTTCTAAAAAACAAGGAAAAAATAGCACAGCTGCCTTTGGATGGATGTCCACATTTTAGGTGTTGCAGTGCATGGACTTATTTTTTTTATGTTAAACAGGGTTGGTGTACCTTAGCTCCAATTCATAAACATTAAAGATATATTCCAGCAAACAGGGAACATTCCCTGCATGTTCACCACAGAAATAATCATTTTTCTTGATCCTCTCTCAGTGTTGCTCATTATGGTCCCCTGTTTATGCCCAGGGAGCTGCCAGTCATACCAATGTTCCTGTGTAATAAAGTAGTATTGTGAAGTTATGCAAAGGAAGATTTTTCCCTGAAGTGCACCCTAATGAGGCCATATGTGGGCTGCGGATTTTCATGTTCAACAGAAAATTGGAGAATGTAATTTTTGTTTGTCAGTAGTGGATTTAATGTCAGGGGAAATTGAATTCAGTTGTGTATCTATGAAGCTTTAAAATGCTCCCGTGAGTGAAGGATGAAAGCTATTTGTCTTGTAAATGTGAGTCAGACTTTCTAGACCAATGGAAAATAATACCTTCAGCAGTGATTAGAATGTACTGGAATAACTTTTGTCCTTGCAGGTTAACCACACATTCAAGTAAGAATGACCTGTAATTTACTGAACCTGCAGAACAAATAGGAAAAAAAAATCACCAAATAGCTGCTCCTGTCACATCTTTAGTCACCGTGGCCTCTTTATAAGGTAATATAAAGCACTGTACCTCCAATGACTGGATTTTCTAACAAGCCAATGCCCCTTGTCACATGGCAAGGTCAGTTAAAGCCTGGATGGAGAGCCAGAACACTGGAACCATGCTCAGGCCTGCTCAACCACCAGATCTAAATCCAATTGAAAACCTGTGGAAAATCATTAAACTCAAAATGGAGAACCACAAGCCCAAAAACAAAGCAAGTTTGTCTGAATTTGTGCAACAGGAATGGGCTGCTGTGACAGCAGAACAATGTCAGAAGCTGGTGGAGAGCATGCCAGGACACATGGCTGCAGTCACCAAAAACAACGGTTATGCAATCAAGTACTAACTCCTGTGGCATCATGTGACTGAAACAGACAAAAGAAAACATGGAATGCCTAAAAGCACTGTTTTTGGCAGTACAATGCTATTGCTATTGATGGAAGAATTTAAGTGATTTTGGTTATTATCAAAAATTGCATGGCTCTGCATATGCCAAGACGCCGTTATGGCCATGCCACATGCTTCCTCACCCTTTCCTCACCTTCTTTCCTATCTAGCTACCAGCTAAGTTCACCCCTCTCTCGTGGGTTCCGAGTGAATGTACTGTCGGGCGTGTGTTTCATCCCATTGTATGTAGTTTGCCATGTCGGCGTTCAGCATTGTGTTGCACTGTGCACATTTTCTCACTGTCTAGTTTGAGCATTCCAGATTAGTTCCTGCTCCTGAAAGTATAATCGGCTTCGTAAAATTAAGTCTGTTTTTTGGAAGCAAGGCCATTGTATCTGGTTCAGTCCCCATTCCATAGAGTAATTGTGTGTAATTCAGTCCTCCGACCTGCAGTTGTCTCCTTTAGCAGCAGTCTGCTTTGTTTAGTAACCTCATGTTGTCAGATTGCCTTTCCTGTTTCCTTCATGTGTCATTTGTAAATAAATAAATATTGTAAATTGATTATTGTTAGAGTACCTTTCTGGCTGTGTCTTTGGCATTTTGTGCTTGAATCTTTGACCTGACAAGATGGATAGCATTTTATTACATTTTTGCCACATGTAGTTGTTGCCATGGTGCTGCAAGCTAATAAAACGGCTCAAATTGCTAGGTGGTGGAACACTGATAAACACAAGTTAAATAGGAGGGTGAACAAAGAGGTTGCACTGCAGGGAAAAAAATGAGAGCCATTTTCTTTGGCAAGCTAACTTTAGTCAAAGCGAAGAGTTGCAAGGTACATTCTGTATCTTATATTTATAAATTGCTCATGAGAAAAAGGCTTCTGTGGGAATTAACCGAGTTAGCAAACTATGATAACATTATCATTTTGATCTACAGATGGCTTATATAGTAGACTGAATGATACATGCTAAAGTTAGTTTTACTATCAAGTGTGAGTGCTGAAATGATTAGTCTTCATTCCTTACCTGTGTCAGCTTCACTCATTGGGCTGAATGTTGCAGGACAACTGCAAGATTCCAATTCTACAGTTTGTGTTTTCTTGGTGGGAACCAAGTTGACTAACCTGCCTAAATGTTGGGTGTGCCACCAGATGTTCAAGTAATATGAACAATATCCGAAATCTAACTGTCTAAATGTAGCGCCAGGTGAACTAGGGCTCCACAAACTTCAAAAGACAGTGAAAATCTGTATCCTCCACAAGCATGTCAGACAATGTTTTCAAGATTAGCTGCAGTAACTGTTTGTGCCATCTGGTGCTTACCGTGCGATGAGATGGTTGACTATGGATTGTTTTAATGTAGTAGGAACTCGAGGAAGTGATGAACTCTGACTACAGACAGATTGATGTTGGCAAGCAGAGAGCACTGTGGAAGTTTAACTAGTAATGGGCCAACATGATAAAGACTTCTGTGACATTGAATGGCCTCCAGTCAGAGCTTGTTTGTTTAAGACAAGCCAGATCTACTACGACAACATTTCTATCTCATATTGATGCATGTATCGCATGTCCGGTGTCCATTGACTAAAACCACAACAACAGCATAAGACAAATGTCTGCTGTGTTCAATTTGTGCTACTGACATTCAATTATTGACAACGCTGCTGATTATTAATTTACAAAACCATTTAAAATTTGCATACCAAAATTAGTTTTAAGAGCAGGGCGGACTCTAACCGTAACCCTTGCACGGTTTTGCTCCCATCTCTGTCCCACTTCTGTATAACTAATTGCAACAAAGATAAATTAAAAAAAAATAAATCCCTGAAGTCATCAAAAAGGCAGGAAAGAGCTCTAGGTTTAGAACTGCAGTGAGAATGTGGTGTGGGTACTGCACTGTATTTTGTATGAGGGAAGTGAAATGAAGCTGAAAGCACCTTTGAATGCTGCATGACATTTTCATCTTCTGGTAATATTTTCAGCTTTTATCAGTGCCTGAGAGGTGCGCCGCTGTGTATAGAGCAACTTCATCTGAAAAAACTTTAATCACTGCCAAGATAGAAGAGAGAAACAAGAGGAATATTTTTCATCTCTCTTGTCCATACTGGTTTTGTTGTTGAGCACAGAAAGGGGGTTTTGGTAGGACTGTAATCATTCATGTCTCAAGTGAAGAAATGCAGACAACTTCTGTTATAAGTATGTGTCTGAGTGAGCCGATTCAATAGGAACGATATCTAAGAGTAATCATTTTCCATGTGCTTCCTTTCTGTTAAAATTATTCAAACATTTTCATACCTCCTCTATAGAATGGTTTTCAGAACACAGGTGTTTGCCACAAAAATGTGACAGGTTTTGCGCAAAGTGGAAATTGCTGTCACGTTTTGCGTGGTCGACAAATTTTGTCTCTAGTATCCACATCAAGCATCTGTTCAAGAAAGTCCATCCGTGAGCAACACTCACACACAGATTGCAAATGAGGGCACATGGCTGTCAGTTGCGAGTTGCACATTATTTTCCTCATAATTCATGATCACACCTTAGCAATAAATGCCACATTTGCAGCCGCCTGCTGAAAAATGGTCTCAGCTGAACAAGACATCATTTTATGCTGCAAACTGCAGCTTGCATACTGGTTAAATGCCACCAACAGGTCAATCTAAGACACAGAACTTCCATTAGAACAGTGCAAAGATCATTGCAGGTGCACAAGCATGAACAACCCAGCTTATTATTATCTATGCACAACTAAAAATAAGGAAGGAACATTGAGATCTGTGGCCTGGACACTGGAGACTAATACCAGACTGCATAAGTGGACTGCATGGCAAAGGTGAAATGGAAAGCAATGCTGAGCAGATGGGAGTGGGGAAACTGCTTTAAAATTTTTCAGGATTTATGCTCTGGGAAATTTGGAGTACAGATGCAGAAATGATGTAGAAGCTTGCTCAGAAAAAGATATGGTGATAAATATTTTGTCATAAACTATGTGACAATGCTGTACGGTAGTGACTGATATCTTGACAATGGGGTACTTTTTATCAGAACCAGTAGTTTGTTCCATGGAAAGAAGAGGAATCAAGAAGTGGAGCAGCTAGAGCCAGTTCCAGATTAAAGAAAACCAGGAACCAGAAACCATGGGCTACGAGCACACAAGGCTTACCACCCTTCGTCGGAGTAGCCAACGTTAAAGGGGTGGTTACTATGCAGAGAAATACAACGAGGCTCTGGGCAGGCAGAGCCCTGAAGAAAACTGGATGATGCTGAAAACAGAATCCTGTCAGATGATGCAGAGATGCAAGTCATCGGCGGCTGTGAGGACACATCTGATCTGTTGCAGATCGTGGGGGAAGTGACCATCACCACTGAAGACGATGCATGGACGCAGCTGGGTGATGTGGTTAACCTGTCTGCTCCAGAGGATGATGAGTATCTTTAAAATGACCTGGTGTTAGCTACCTGTGATCTCAAGGATGAGGGTGTCAAGTGGGGCCTAGTTATTGAGATCCCAGGAGCAACCACCACCTAAATAAAAGCTTTAAGCAAACCAATGAAAAGTTAAAATGAGAAACTATATAAGTTAACCACATGATTATGCTTATGCTTGATGCAAGAATGATTTTAATAGGCTGATATATATTCTGGAAATGATGATTGCTATAGAAGAGATGATTTAAAATAAGTTATTTGATCATGCTAAGAAAAATGATTTAAAGAAGTGATTCAGTGTAACTAAGTGAGTTTTGAATGGAAGTAATCTGTGCTGTTCTGAGCTGTATGCAGACAGGATGGGAAAAGCAGAAGTCTCCTCAGAAATGAGGAACTTTGGAGTTCCACAGGATGACAGGATGGGCTCAGGCCTACATTGTCATGACAACTGAAGTGTGTGTAACAAGTGGATGTGTTAACAGAAAAGATGGAAAGAATGATGTATGCGTGATAGGAAGAAGGTTGTGTCTTAAACCTATGAATTAATTACCTGGGCGTACCTATTAGTTAGAATTGTGTGTGAAAATGTGTATGTGCTAAGCTGAAGTCGAGCTAGGGTATAAAACCCAGAGACACAGACACTGAATTCGGAGTTCTCCCCCGGAGGGGGAGATGCTGCTCGCCGGAGCTGCAAGAGATGCTGCTCGCCGGAGCTGCCGGAGAGCATCGCCAAAGTTCTGAAGAGTCGACACCGGACCCTTTGCCCAAGAGACGTGAAGACAACGCAGGACTTAGGCTCCAGAGTTCGCTGAGCACATTGTTGGAGGCAAAGTCTTTTTCTGACTTTGTTCAACAAGCGAGGACACACTCTGCTGAAAGGAGAGTCCTGAGAGGTCTACAGTTGTCCAAAGAGATGAAGAGAGGCAAGCACCCATGGCATCCAGAGAGGCCCAGGAGGCAGCAGCAGAGGGCTGCTCCACTCCAGGGGCTGGAGGACCCAGTGACCCACCACAGCCTGATGAGACGGGGCTTTCCACCACCACCATCCAACTGAGAAGACAGCTGAGACGCCCGCACTTGTGTTCCAGCTGCTACTAAAGATAACTGCCAGACCAACGATTGGCTTTTGGGACCTCTCCACTCCCCCTGCCTATGAAGAACACCCTCTGCCCACAAAGAAGACTTCGTACCGAGTCTGCTGGTCCACGGAGGAGTTCAACGAGACGCAGGTCAAGACCGGGCGTGGCAGCTAAGGCCTGGCTGTCCACTCTCTCTCCTAAATTTACTAATTAGAGAAGATTCTTAGGTACGCTCAGCTTAGTTTAATTTAGTTAAGTTAGAAATAATCAGAAATAATCAAATTGTTTAATCATGAATTAATGCTGTGCCCCTGCTAATAATTGCTTAATAAAACGCTATATTGCATTTAAAGAGAAGTCTAATGAAATGATTATGATTCACCTATTCTGCATAGTGGTAAAAAGTTAAGTTGATTGTGTGCATTAAATCTAATGGTTCTTAAAGGTTACTTTAATCCAACTAGTTATTTAAACATTACCCCTGGGGTTAGTTATCCAAACCTCTAAAACGAACCTAGGAATATCAACAAGTGCCACAGTTTTAAGAGGAAAGCTGTCGTTAACAAACGTGTTCAATAAATCAATTCTACTACTTAGGAGGGCTGCTTAGTAAGAGAGTATTTATTGGAGTAAGAGGGGTAAGACGTTTGGAAGAAGACAGTTAGGACCTAGGCGAGTATTCCTCGACACCAGCTTAATTATTCTACTGAATCCTGTTAGGTGGAATACTAATAGGCAGATAGAATCTAACCCTTTAAACGGAGAGCTGGTCCTGATTTAACCTGAGGCAAGGGTTAAAGAAGGCTATACTGAACGACAAGTCTTACATGAGAGCTGCTGACACAAAGTAAAGCTCGCTAATTGAAATTCTCTCCATCTCTGGCAGAGATATCAGACGTTGCAGACGCCATCAGGTTTACTCCATTCTCCTCTCCTCACCTTTCTGATTGTCTTCATGTTGATTTATATTTTGAATAATGTCTTCTGTGTTGTCCTCTTTGCTTGTGTGTATGCTCATGTTTGTTCAAGTTGAAAATGCTGAACCGAATAGAGATGGGGACTAAACCATATGGCATCACTACCCACGATGACTTTGTGCTGCCAAAAAAAAAAAAAAACTAACCTGTGAGTGCAAGCACAATTTTAAAATATGTTTTGTTTATAATGAAGACAGCTATGCTGTAATTGCAGGCAACTTTTAGTTTAATTTTGTTTTTGTTTTTTTTAAATTCAAAGCCAAAAACAGAACTAGAAATAAAAGTTAGTTGCTTTAGCTATTTTGTCCTTGTAAACTATCTACTGTAACCATCTTGCACTTTATTAATATACAGACCAAATGTTTTCACTGTAATGAGGGGTTTGACAGAAAGTTAGATTTCTTTTGAAGTTGCACTACTGACTTAGGTAGTGTCTACAGATACGGACCCGTACCCGTAGCTTGTGGGCTACGGATACGGCACTTTCCATTTGCCAGACAGATACGGACCCATACGCGAGTCTCGCGAGTCAAGAAGCTGCTAACCACTGCAAACTGTTGAAAGGTAAGCAAAGGTTAAGGTTAGGGTCAGGTTTAGGGTCCGTACCTGTAGTGCCGATGTAGTCCGTATCTCCAGCGTCTAACGGGAGTCACGTGACCAGATCTCGCGTATCTGATTGGCAAATGGAAAGTACAGGTAAGTACCTCTAGCAACTACCCACTGACTTAAGTAAATTTACTTTATGCATATCATGGATTTCCATTCAACTCTAATTGCAAGACTGTACTTACTCACATGTATGGAATTTGAGTGTTAGGAGTTCTAATGTACATATTTATTAGGGTACATGCATTCAAGTTGGATAGCTCAGCTCATGAATATATATAATTTGCTGTAAAGTGCAGCATGCAGGGATGCTGGAAACTGCAAGATAAACATGTAGTCAGAAAAAACAAACCGCGTGCCCATATAACTTAATGAGCAACAATCCTCTGTTACCGCAGATAATATATTATGTACTACATGTTTTGCTCAGCACTTCAGACTCATGATTTTTCTTGTATGCAGTTCTGAATAGATATTTATTCTGCTTGAGTATTAAATGGGCTGAACAGTACAATGCACCAAATGCATCATCTGCTAGTCCCTCCCTCCCCTCCTGTCTATGCGTATTTTTTTATAATCTTTTCCTGCAGCCACAAAACAGAAACCTAGCCTGTAATCTACAAAAAACAACATTTTTTAACTGTAAATTCTCCAAACATCCATTAACACCATCCGCCTAAAGCCTGCACAGCGGCACACACAAACATGCAGCCCACACACACACAAAGACACATCATCTCACTTTGCTCCAAACTATTTTCGTTTTGTTTTTTTCAATAATTCTAAAACCATTTTCTTTTATTAGCCAAAGAAGTTATTAATTTCAAGTCAGGGAATCAACAAATATGTTACAAGTTGTCCTGAGGGGGATTTACTCGCAATCCACCCTATAACTTTATAGATGGAAACATTTTACTCAAAACCAGAAATGTAATCTGTAGCACTATCTACACTGATCAGATGTTATAACCACCTGCCTAGTATTGTGTTGGTTCCCCCTTTTGCTGCCAAAACAGCCCTGACCCGTCAAGGCATTGACTTCATTAGGCCCCTGAAGGTGTGCTGTGGTATCTGGCACCAAGATGTTCGCAGCAGCTCCTTTAAGTCCTGGAAGTTGTGAGGTGAGGCCTCCATAGATCTGATTTGTTTGTCCAGCACATCCCACAGATGCTTGATTGGATTGAGATCTGGGAAATTTGGAGGCAAAGTCAACACTTCCAACTCGTTGTGCTCTTCAAACCATTCCTGAACCCTTTTTGCTTTCTGACACATTATCCTGCTGAGAGAGGCCACAGCCATCAGGGACTGTCGTTTCCATGAAAGAGTGTAAATGGTCTGCAAAAATGCTTAGGTAGGTGGTACGTGTCAAAGTAACATCCACATGGATGGCAAGATGCAAGGTTTCCAGAACATTGCCCAAAGCATCACGCTGCCTCTGTCAGCCTGTCTTCTTCCCATAGTTCATCCTGGTACCCTGTGTTCTCAAGTTAAGCAACACACATGCACCCGTTCATCCACACGATCTAAAAGAAGACATGATTCATCAGATCAGGCCACCTTCTTCCATTGCTCTGTGGTCCAATTCTGATGCTCGTGTGCCCAGTATTGGCGCTCTTTGCCGTGCACAGGGTCAGCATGGACATCCTGACTGGTCTATATTCTGACACCATTTTATCAGAACCAGCATTAACTTCTTCAGCAATTTGAGCAACAGTAGCTCATCTGTTGGATCAGACCACATGGGCCAGCCTTCGATCCTCATCAATGAGCCTTGGCCGCCCATGACCCTGTCGCCATTTCACCATTGCTCCTTCCTTGGACCACTTTTGATAGATTCTGACCACTGCAGACTGGCAACATCGCACAAGAGCTGCACTCTTGGAGATTCTGTTGTCTCGTGATAGCAGTGGCTATAATCAAACTCATTTAAATCCTTACACTTGTTCATTTTTCCTGCTTACAGATAACTTGCGAGGATACAGTGTTCACTGGCTGCCTAAGATATCCAAACCACTAACAAGTGCCATGATTAAGAGATAATCAGTGTTATTCCCTTCACCTGTCAGTGGTTGTAATGCTATGCCTGATCAATGTAGAAAATAGTGGATGTGATTTGATTGTGAAATGATGATTGATGTAGTTGGTGGTACTAAATGAAAGGTCTGGGGGCCACCAGCATCAGTGTAGGCATCAACCTCTAGACTTCTTCTTTTCCTTTCGGCTTTTCCCTTCAGGGGTCGCTACAGCAAATCAATTGTCTCCATCTAACCCTGTCTTCTGCATCCTCTTCTCTCACACCAACTACCTTCAAAAGTCATACATTTGATTCGCATGTTTGATTTGGCCAAAGTTTAACGTCGGATGCCCTTCCTAACACAACCCTCTGTATTTATCCGGGCTTGGGACCGGCACAATAAGACACTGGCTTGTGTCCCCTTGCGGCTACATTAGGCTTCAACCTCTAGTGACTATTAATAAAATGTTTTGTCTGAATAAAATGTACCCATCCAATAGTTGTCAAGATATTTCTGTCTGTACCAAAGCAGTGGGATAACTGACAAATCCATATTTCCTTCACAATCATTTCATAGCATAAGCCTGCCTGTTAAAATAAACAGTAGAACTCAACATTCTCAAAAATGTCAGTTTCTCTCTACAGCAAAGAGCAATCTGGTTAAAAATTTTTATTTTTACAATAAGACTAACTTTAAATCCCACATTGTATGAAAAACACATTATTGTGAATTGAAAATTTGTGATCAAAAGGGGACTACAGGTTTCCTGTGTGCAAGAAAGCACCAGGATTGACTATCAGGGGCCCTTTGTTTGGGTTCGTGAGTGCAAACATTTATCTGGTTTGTCATCTCTGCAAATAGGCTACTGTATGTGGGGGGAAAAAAATCAGATGCAAAAAAGTTTTGCATTTAGGCAAGGTGGAGGACTTGATGTATCAGTAAAAGGTGATACAAGAAAGGAAACCAATTTAGTGAATAAAAGATGACATACAAAAATCACATAAATTAAATGTCAGTTCAACTCATTACCAAAACTCTCAGAGGACAAAACTGTAACATTAGTTCATAACTCTCTACATCCATTGTCTAGTGTGTTTTCTGTTACCAAGCTTTCCTTCAAGTTAATACACTGAAGGATTGTTTTCTTTTCTTTGAGGTCTGACTGACACTTTTCTAAGAATGTCATCTCATTCTGCCCTCTTCTTCTGCAAATGACAAGTGAAGGGAAAATGTACTGTAATTACTGACTCTCTAATAAAACATGTCACACTGTTTGCTCTGACAACTGTATTTGTGATGGTTTGAGTCCTATTTAATCACCTTTTAGTCAGAGGCAGACACTCTCTCTACTTTTAAGATTCAGCTTTAATAATGCTTAAAACTAGGGATGTTCAGGTGACACTGAACTGCTCCTCATTTATAGGCCTACACTGTTGGGGAACTTCCTTCCAATCATGTACTGCACACCTCTACTTTCCTCTTACTCTTTCCCTATAAATACATACCACCATTAGATGTTACTGTGCGTCTTCTCACCCCTGCAGTTTAAGTTTTGTCCTCTCTGCAGGTATCTCCTGAGCTACACGTCTCTGATCTGAAATTAAAGGTCTCACCAACCTTAAGCGTTTATTGCTCTGTTATGCAGTTTGCTTTCCATCTGTTCATCCTCACCCCAGATGGTAACCCTCCCTCACTCTAGTTTGCTTTTCTTCCCTCTCCCCACTGCTGCCAAGTGCTGCTTAAAAGGAATTCAAATGGAACTTTGGATTTGTGGGGTCTTTCTGTATACATTTTGTAAGGTCGCCACCTCACAATGTGAAGTGCCTTGAGATGACATATGTTATGTTTACTTGGTATTTCATTTTATACCGTGTTTTTTTTGTTTGAACACACTTAATCTGTAGTCACCTAGTAAATTCTGGTATTTGTCCTACAGGTGGTGACTATGGAGTCTATTTGAATTTGTAATGGTCTTGTAGTTTGACACCTGCCGTATACTTACCTTGTAGTTACGACTGCGGTCGTTTCTGTAGCTTCTTTGCTCCGTGTCCTTTTTATGTGCCCAACACGTATGCAAATAGGGCTGCGCCGTACCACCGCCAAGATTGGATGCCCGGATGACGGGTCGGGGCCGGATTGGCTGAGGGAACCAGGAAGGTCGCAATATAAAGGCGGAATTGTGACGTCGTCCCTGGGTCAGAGGGTCAGAGGGCGTGGCATCATCCTACCCTGCTTGTTCCAACCAAGGCACACGTCAGCATACTTGGGTTCTAGTGACTGTCTGTGATTTAATGATTTAACAGAGTGATCGCAATGAGCAGCCACCTTTTGTTTAGCTGTTTTTCTCATGTTTAAGTAGGATAGGTAGGTAAGACTTTGTTGTTCTTTTTACTTTTTGTTTTGACAGATATGTTTTGGTTCATAGATTAGTGGCATTTTGTTTGGCTCACTGTCGCCTTTAGTTAATGATCACCAATGTTTCAGTTCACACAATTTCTGTAAACAAACACCTAAATTATTGGAGAAAATGTGTGTTGTAGATGCTTGGGACCAGGGGAAGGATGCCTCTTTGTGTTATGCTCAGTGACCCCTAGGCTGGGCGTAACACCTGGTGTTTTGATACTTATCTCATATTAACCTTATATGTGGCCTACACGCAAGCTTAAAGGGTGCATTTTTTGAGCTATATTAAGTCTTGTGAGTTTTCACCTTTCATGTACTTACTTTATGGTTACCTGGTGCTTTCAGATACTTACCTTTTAGGGGATTTAGATGCATGGTTACAGGCCTAATTTTTGGTTCATATCGGTCCTGCATTAATGCCAGCTCTGTGCTCACATAAGTATCTACTTGGAATCCAAAACTTGTCCACTATTTATGCCTATGCCTTCTTTTCGCTATGCAATGGCACCAGGACACCAAATCAGGCCAAATGTCATGGATAAGGATTTTGCTGATATAAGAGTAATCATGACAAATTTGGTGGCGGATTTAGGAATTGAGGCAGCTGGATCAGGAGCAGACACCTCAGGTAGGAGTGGGGATGACGCCAGGGGAAGGTTCTGTTATATTCTGACACACAATATAATTTAATTCTCAGGGTGGTGGGTAGGAAACAGCTTTAAATCAAGAAGTGTTTCATAGCAGCAGACTTCAGCTGATGATTCGGGTGGGGAAGTCCCAACTAAACTCTTAGAGCAGGTCAGGGAGGGGGGCCCCCTTGTTTAGAAACCAGAAGCGGGAAGAGTGAAGTCTCGCACCAGAATGGCCTTTCTGTTAATAGCACTGTTGTGTAAATAACATGCTGGTTTATGGTCAGTTCCACTATGATAAGGTCTGTGAGCAAACTAGGAATAACAAGCTACAGCTGGACCTGTGCTATGTGGTTTTGTAATGTAAATATATATTCACACCGTTTTCCTTTAAAACTAAGCTGCCCCTGCAAACTTTCAGCTCTCTCTTGGTGGTCACGCTGCCTTATTGTCTCAGTTGGTTACTGCTGTATCTGCCACTCAGTGTAGATGATAGAATACTATGACTACTGCAGTAAACAGGCTTTAAGCAGCTCTTTGTATGACTTTACACACATACTCACCAACCCGGTCTCACGGGGATTCGTGAAACTGTCACGTAAGTTTTAGTTTCGGTTTCGTGCGCACCAACACGATTTCGTCATGTTTTTCGTGCCGCTCACCACGAAATGTTTTTCGCTGTGGTAATCACATCTGAAAGTGGTTTATACCGGCAGATTCATGACGATCTAAGCTGTCCATCGGTGTATACTGCTTGTGTGATCGCGTTTGCGGCCGCCGGCCGCCGGACATTCTTGAAATTCCTATGCAAATTGGTAAGTGTACCACCGGCTTATGGTTAGGTTATGGTTATGGTTATGGTTATGTTAGGAACGATGTCATGCAAAATATAGCGTTGGATTCGCCACGGTTTTACATTAAAAATATAATATAGCCATTCTTTTGAAATACGTTCTGAGTGGCACGAAAAGTCCGCCGTTTAAAATACATTGGTGCGCATTTCGTGGTGAGCGGCACAAAAAACATGACGAAATCGTGTTGGTGCGCACGAAACCAAAACTAAAACTTACGTGACAGTTTCACGAATCCTCGTGAGATCGGGCTGTACTCACAGTGCAGAGAAGTGTAGACAGTATAGTGAAACACTGCTGTCTTGACTCATGTCTGATGAGGAGTTTTTTTCCCCTTTTACCTATAAGGTATGCTTTTCATTTACATGCTTTAGTGAAAACAAGGCTAATGTCTTCCTCCCTTTTTCTCCCCCACAGATATCTTGCCACAGGGGACTCTTTCAGAACGATAGTTTTCAGTTATCGTGTGGGGTTCTGCACAGTGGGCCGGATCGTGAAGGATGTGACAGCAGCTATCTGGGACACACTGGTCAATGAGGTGATGCTGCCACCCACCATGGAGGACTGCAGGGCCGTTGCAGAAGAGTTCCGCCATCGCTGGGACTTCCCCAACTGTCTTGGCTCCATAGACGGCAAACATGTTGTCATCGGGGCCCCTTCCAACTCTGGCTCCCTGTACTACAACTACAAGGGGACATGTTCTATTGTTCTCTTGGTAGTTGTAGATGCACAGTACTGTTTCAGGGTGGTTGATGTTGGGGGCTACGGTAGAACCAGCAATGGTGACTCGCTCTATAATTCAGCATTTTGGGAATACCTCAGGGACAGCACCCTTGACGTCCCACCTGATTCTGTTTTGCCAGGAGCTGATAATGGGGGATCAATGCCATATGTATTTGGAGGTGATGAGTTATTTCCGCTATGCAGGAACCTGATGCGGCCAGGCCAACATCGCCAGGGAGCAGACCGTGTTTAATTACTGCCTCAGCTGCGCCAGGCTGGTCGTTGAGGATGCTTTCAGCATTCTCTCCTCAGTGGCGCATGTACTAGTGATTGGGGTCAGTTCTGTGACAGCAGAGCTGTGCGTCAAGGTCACCTGTGTCCTTCACAACTTCCTGAGGGTCAGACACCAGTGAGGCAGGACCACATCCAGAAGGGCCAGAACACACTGCTGTTCTGTCCTCCAAAGTGTTGGCAGGATGGGCTCTACCAATGCCACGAGGAAAGCTGCTAGAGTGAGATGGACCTTGAATTCAAACTTGTGCCAGGAGGGTGCTGTTGCAGGACAATGTGTAGGGCTCCACACAAACAAAAGATTCTTTTAAGAGCCACCCATATAATACCTAAAGAGCAATGTTTCCTCTGCACAAGCACAACTTAAGTTATCTTCATAGGTGCACATGTAGACTTACAGGATGAATTTCAATCTACTCCCTCCTCATTTGCACAAACGTAGGGATTTAGCAAATTAAAGGCAGTTCAATAGCAGAGAGCACATCATCATAACAAAAACAATCCTTTCATTACCTTCATAATAATGACAAGTTTGTAACTGAGGTATATATAATCTCAACAGGAAGCCCCAATAGAAGATATGATGTGTCTGAAATTGAAATACGATAGTGTGCTGAACATAGTAGTATTTACCAATTTTAACATTCTGTCAAGCTGCAAATAATCCATGGTTTTGGACATTACATGGTATTTTAGTTACTGTAGTACTGTTACTTTAGTTTTGTATTCAAGAAGACAGGGGAGTCCAGACCTACATATTTTTACCTACGTATTGCCTAAAATCCATAAACCTCCAGATAAATGGACCATTCCTTACTGGCTTCCACCTAGCAGGCCAATAGTTTCAGATTGTGATAGTGAGAGTTATGAGTTTGTAGAATACCTGGATTCCTTTTTCACCCCAATTCCCAACAGGCATCAGAGTTATTTGAAAAATATGCAAGATTTCATCCAGTATTTGAAGGGTATGAGACTGGAAAAGCCATGTTTTCTCTTTACTATGGATGTGAATAGTGTATACACCAATATTGACATTCCTTTGGGAATGGCAGCAATGGCTAGATGGCTTAGCAAATATCTCACGGACAGCCACCCAGATGAAGAAATTCTTCACCTGCTGCATTTGAGCCTGACAAGGAATGATTTTTTTTGATGGAAAGTACTACTTGTAGGTGAAAGGTATATCGATATGGCAGATTAGGAGGAGTCAGTTTTCCAGAAATGTGAAAAGCGCCCTGACCAATACTTTCCATACTTGGATGACATCTGGGGTATCTGGACCAATGACTTTGACAATTTCAACCAGTTTGTGCACACTTTGAATGTTCATCTCACTTAGGTAATGGTAAAACTACTGATTTATGATACAGCGATCAGCTTCTTGGACACAGTGGTTTTCAAAGATCTAACTTTTCACCTAACTGGAATACTAAGGACGAAGGTTTACTTTAAACCTACCAATTCTCATGCTCTTCTGCATGAGGGCAGCTTTGACCCCAAACATACATTCCAGGGTCTTGTCAATTTCCAGCTTTTGAGGTTTGATAGGATCTGTTCAAATGTGGCAGACGTGGATCAAGCGGCCAGGATCTTGTTCTGGGGCCTCATTTATAAAACATTGCGTAGGATCCATACTAAAACTTTGCGTACGCCGAAAATCTGAAATAGGCATACGCCAAAAAATATTCTGATTTATAAAGTTGTGCGTACGCACAGCGGCACACAATTTCCCCTTTATAAAAATCACACACCAGCTGGAAGATTGCGCAGGTGGATCCACCTCACATCCCGCCCACATTTTACTGTGAATGGTCAATGCAAAGTAACTCATGAATGTATCTGTATATAAATAAGCTGCTGATCCACGGCATTTTACGCACAGTCATGGCAGAAAAGAGAAAACGAAATTTTTCGGAGACCGAAATAGAAGTGCTTGTGGATGAGGTGAAGGCCAGGAAGAGTATTTTGTTCAGTGGTCATAGTAGTGGCATCACGAACAAAAGTAAAGGCACCGAGTGGCAGCACGTTGTCACCTCTGTCAACAGTGTGAGTGACACAGAGAGAACTGTGGCAGAGGTGAAAAAGAAATGGTCGGATTTGAAGGTGGAGGCTAAGAAGAGAGTGGCATGCCATCGCCAAATCATGTCTGCTACAGGTGGGGGTAGGGTCAAACCTGAGCCCACACCGCTGGACAGCAGGATAGCATCCATCCTCGGGACAGCCAGCGTGTGTGGAATCGTATCAGAGACTGAAGGAGACACCGATTTGGCAGAGCCAAAGACCGGTAAGAGACCGGTAAAGTACAGTTTTATTTGTTTATTAAATGTATTAAATATTTAAATGGACTTGTAAAACAAGCAGTGGACTTATGTTTTTTGTCCTCAGTCACTCCAGAGTTGGAAACGCTGGCTGACGAGGAGGTTCCGACCACACCGTGTCCTGTCACCATGGATGAAGGCCTGGCTGTCCCCAGTACATCCCAAGACCATGGTACACCCAGAAGCGGTCGGGTCCTGACAGACAGAGTCCTACAAACAAAAAGGGACACCATCGGTGCCACAAATGAAGTGCGAGATGAGCTCCAGCAAATACGCACAGTAATGCACAACATGTGTGAGGTCCTGTCTGACATTGCGGCCTTTATTAAAGATCTTGTTAAAAAATGAAACTTACTTTGAAGCTTATTGTAAACGTTGCACAACATCCTCATGGAGCCTTGCTCCGTGTTGGAACTCCTCATGTCGGGTAGGTGGTTGTGGGTCGGGGTCCTCGTGTTGTGGGAGAGGGAGGCCAGGTGGGAGGGGAACGGCATTCCTCAGAGTGACAGTGTAGAACGCCACAAGCCCTGATGATTTTACACACCTTCTTGGGGTGATATAGCAGTCTGCCCCCCGAAGCATGCAAAACCCTCCACCATCTGAGAAGCCAGTGTCTGAGGGGGTAGCCACTGTCACCTGCAAGGTATAACAAGAGTAAATACTCAGCTTTAATGGTTAGAATCGCTACAATGGTGTTCATAGCTAAAACAGACATTCCACCTCTGATTATCAACGGGGACTGTGTGGAGAGGGTAGAGGACTTCCGCTTTCTGGGAGTCCACTTAGAGAAGGACCTGACCTGGACTGTGAACATCTCCGAGCTACTGAAGAAGGCCCAGCAGACACTGCACTGCCTGAGGATGCTCAGGGAGAACAACATCTCCCAGAGACTGCTGGTGTCTTTCTACAGATGCACCATCGAGAGCATCCTGGTGTACTGTCTGTGCGTGTGGTACACCAGCTGCACAGTGGATCAGAGGGCCTCACTGCATAGGATCATGGACACGGCCCAAAAAAAAAAAAAAAAAAAAAAAAATCACAGACTGCCCTCTTCTCACACTTGAAGAGCTGCATCTCTCCCGTTGCCTCCGAAAGGCAGGAAAAATAACCCAGGACCCCTCTCACCCAGGACACCACATGTTTAATCTGTTACTGTCAGGCAGGCGGTACAGGTCAATCACTGCAAGGACAAACCGGTTCAGAGACAGTTTCTACCCAACAGCAGTAAGGGTCCTGAACAAAGGCTAATAGCCCTACCCCTGTTATATTATAACTACCTCATGTCATTCAGTGCACCTAATATGGCAGCTATTGGCAGCTATTTTGCACCTTATTTTTTGCTAGTGTATCATTCCACTCCATTCCCTCCTTACTTAATTTTTTATTTTATTTTGCACCTTATCTTATTTTATTATATCTTTATGTTATTTTATTTTTATCTTTTATCTTATTACTCTGTATTTTATCGTATTTCTTCACATTGTTTTGCACTGACTGAAGGGCTTTTGCAACTTGTTGCAATGACAAAGTTGTATTCTATTCTATTCTACTTACCCAGGAGCCAGCCATCCCACGCAGCACTGGCCTGCAGTCTTTTCCCCAAACTGCTGTGCAACAGGATGAATGAATCATGTGTTGACCCAGGCCACCTGCCACTAAATTTGTTATGATCATGTCCGATGTACAAATAAGTTGTACACTGATTGAATGCACATTTTTTTCGGTTCACATAGACAAATTCATTTTCCCTCGGAGCCCTTACAGCAACATGAGTGCAGTCAATTACACCGATTACATTTGGGAAACCGGACATTGTTGCAAATTGCCATTTAATGTTGGGCTGTTCACCCACAGTGTAAGGAAACCTGATGTATCGACTGGTCATATTTATAATGCCATTCAAAACAGCTGGCATTATTGTGCTGAGGGATGGTTGTGATATCCCAGACCTAAAGGACATCATGTAACTGTATATCAGACCCAAACGGGATTTAGACAACAAATGTAACCTCATATATTCTTCATATAAAACGCATACCTGTCGGCCAATTCCCACTGGAAGGAGCCGGTTGCCAGAAACCCCAGAGTGGTCAGCACCTGTGTCTGTACTGGGATGGCGTGGTTTCGGCGGGTGGGTCTGTCTAAGACAGGGCCCAGTTCAGCACATAGATCCAAGAGCACTGCTCTAGGGAATCTAAATCGGCTTATTAGCCAGTCATCGTCATGGGCCAGGAAATCTCCGTGGTCCCTAAAAACTCTCCATTCTGAGCCTACCATTAATGTGATCTTCCAGCAATGCCAGCTTATCCATTGTGCCACATTACACACAGCTGTCACCCGCTATTTATCCGCTTGATCAGCGATTCAACTGATTGTCACATGCCTTTTCCAAATTAGTAATCAATCAGTGCCACTCACCACTCTATATCATTTGAAGATGGAAGTTTGATATATGAACATAGTTCTGCAAATACAGTCGTAGGCCGAATGGCGCACTATAGGAACATCTACAACAATGAGGGTTTATGATTATCCAGCTTTGCCAGTCTAATATGTGATGACAATAAAGGTTTGAGATCAATCCGGCTTCAATTCACCACTTCACTCTCCGGCACTGCCGTTCCCTCCGTCTCCAAAATGTGCGTAAGCAAGCATCAAGGTTGGTGCACCGGTGCGAATATTCTCATGCCAAGTTTATTTTTAGAAATCACAACCTTTGCGTAGAAAGTGGCGTACGTAACTTTCTAGCCCTGTTTTGTGCATACGCAAGCTTTATAAATGAGGGCCCTGGTCCTTGCGTGGCAGGGGTTACACAAGCACAAGATCTTTTCTTAGGGTGATCCAGAAGGAGCTCAATGAACAGAAAAAGCCTCTTCTACTTAAAAAAAAAAAAGAAATGAAAAAACTTGTGCTTTCATTCCTGTCCATGCATATTGTCTCATCTCTTTCTCTTTAACCTCTGATCTCATCTAATACATCGTCTTACAGACTTCTTCCCGGATACTTCTTATCCTTCATCCTTCTCTCTGCTATCACCCTTCCGCTTATCTCTCATTTTCTCTGTTCTTCCTTTCAAGCAATCTCACATCATTCATAAATGCATTTTCTGCTGCTGACAGAAGTCTTTACATGTCTTTTCCTCGCCTCTGCTTTTCCCTTCATTCTCTCATTTTAACCACTTCCTCCTCTATTTTAAAGTTCACTGTTTTCCTGCTGTTCTCTCACCTACAGTCACTGTGCTTTCTCATTTCCTCAGAGCTTGATGGTTGGTCAGTGAAAATCATATTCAATAGGCCAGAAAAAGTGTAATGAAAAGGGGGGGGAAAAAGGAAAATTACAGCTAGGACAGTCAGAATTGTAGCTGTCTGATCTCTCTCAGCAGGAAAGGAAGGGGAAAGAAAGAAAATGTTAAGAGTTATGCGTTTTCCCAAAGTGAACGCACAGTTCAATTTGATAATTCTTATATTATTATCATTGTAGATGTAAGTGGGTGAACATGTGACTTTATTTATTAGCCGAAAAATAATAGTGTAGGGAGTCAGTTCATTGGACTAACAAAGGAAACCAACCATGCAGCCACTGACACTGAAAAATTAAAATGTTAAAATTGAATGCAGAAAATGTGAAAACGTCTGTGAACGACAATCAAAAGGGGATAACAGACACTGAAAAAGGAAAAAATATGTATGATGGATATGGCTTAGAATTCAATAAAAGGTAGTGGAGAATATAAAACTTTTAAACCAGGATTTAGAGGCTGTCAAAAACTGGGAGCAAATTTATGGAAATGTTCTCCATTTCTGTGGAGCATGGCGACTGTTACTGCTTCTCTAATTTGAGCTTGGGCTCTGGGAACTGTTAGAGGCCAGCGGGTTCATAATTGTAAAGGACGTACAGGTAAAAGCCAGAAAATTAGAATATTTTCATAAACTTGATTTATTTCCGTAATTGCGAACAAAAGGTATAACTTTTACATTATATGTAATCATTGCACGCAGACTGATGCACTTCAAATGTTTATTTATTTAATTTTGATGATCATAGGTGGCAACAAATGAAAATCCGACATTCCGTGGGTCAGAAAATTAGAATATTGTGAAATGGGTCAAGTTTGAAGACACCTGGTGCCACCCACTAACCAGCTGATTAACTCAAAACACCTGCAAAGGGCTTTAAATGGTCTCTCAGTCCAGTTCTGAAGCTTACACAAACATGGGGAAGACTTCAGATTTGACAGCTGTCCAAAAGGCAACCATTGACACATTGCACAAGGAGGGCAAGACTCAAAAGGTTATTGCTGAAAAGGTTGGCTGTTCTCAAAGCTCTGTGTCCAAACACATTAATGGAGAGGCAAAGGGTAGGAAAAACTGTGGTAGGAAAAAGTGTACAAGCGACAGGGATCACCGCGCCCTGGTGAAGATTGTGAAAAAAAACCCATTCAAAAATGTGGGGGAGATTCACAAGGACTGGACTGCTGCAGGAGTCAGTGCTTCAAAATCCACCACCAAGAGACGCATGAAAGACATGGGTTTCAACTGCCGCATACCTCGTGTCAAGCCTCTTTTGAACAAGAAACAGCGCGCAAAGCGTCTCACCTGGGCTAAGGAAAAAAAGAGCTGGACTGCAGCTGAGTGGTCCAAAGTTATGTTTTCTGATGAAAGCAAATTTTGCATTGCCTTTGGAAATCGAGGTCCCAGAGTCTGGAGGAGGACAGGAGAGGCACAGGATCCACGTTGCCTGAAGTCTAGTGTGAAGTTTCCACCATCAGTGATGGTTTGGGGTGCCATGTCATCTGCTGGTGTCGGTCCACTCTGTTTCCTGAGATCCAAGGTCAACGCAGCCGTCTACCAGCAAGTTTTAGAGCACTTCATGCTTCCTGCTGCTGACCTGCTTTATGGAGGTGGGGATTTTATGTTCCAACAGGACTTGGCGCCTGCACACAGTGCCAAATCTACCAGTGCCTGGTTTAAGGACCATGATATTTCTGTACTCAATTGGCCAGCCAACTCGCCCGACCTTAGCCCCATCGAAAATCTGTGGGGTATTGTTAAGAGGAAGATGCAGAATGCCAGACCCAAAAATGCAGAAGAGCTGAAGGCCACTATCAAAGCAACCTGGGCTCTCATAACACCTGAGCAGTGCCAGAAACTGATCGACTCCATGCCACGCCGCATTAATGCAGTCATTGAGGCAAAAGGAGCTCCAACCAAGTATTGAGTACTGTACATGCTCATATTTTTCACGTTCATACTTTTCAGTTGGCCAACATTTCTACAAATCCTGTTTTGTATTGGCCTCAGGTAATATTCTAATTTTCTGACCCACGGAATGTCGGATTTTCATTTGTTGCCACCTATGATCATCAAAATTAAATAAATAAACATTTGAAGTGCATCAGTCTGCGTGCAATGATTACATATAATGTAAAAGTTATACCTTTTGTTCGCAATTACGGAAATAAATCAAGTTTATGAAAATATTCTAATTTTCTGGCTTTTACCTGTATATATTGGTCAAAGATCATTAACAGAAATTACAATCCATTCAATAGTCGTTCCAATTAGAGAACTTAGAAAAAAAAGTCACTTGGAAAAAGCACAATTCATCACACTAAAATTTTTAATACACTTTTTTTGTTAAAAAAAAAAAAGTTGAGCTATCACTAATTCTTTGCCCAATGCACTTGCACAGATGATATATGGACATACAGATTCTTAGTGACAGAGGGAGGTAAATGTTGGTGTCATCTACAGAATTAAGCTTGATGCTTACTGTGCCTTTAAAGGAGAATGTAAATTAGAAAGAACAGAAGCTTGGGATGTAATGGAGTGTTGGGGTGATGACTCCATGTTTGACTTCATTCTGTGTCAGGGCTCCCTCCTCACCCCCGTTCCTCCCACCTGGCATCCAAGACCCCTTTCCCCATCTGTCTCCCCTTTTTCTCTCCTCTCGTTCTCTCTCTCTCTCTCTCCTTTCAGCACTACACCGAAGTGGAGTGCAGTCACACAGCTGCCTCCACTCAGACAATCAACCGCTTCCCCGGAATCTGGACAGCTGGAGCTCATCCCTGTAATTACACCTGTGGCAATAAAAAGACCGGTTCATCCCTCCATTCTCCACCAGATTGTTAAACACGACTTACCGTCAATTTGCTCTCTAGCCATGTTAGTTTCTCTGCATCCCTGAAATGACGTAATCAATACCTTTTCTCTGTTCTTTGTTTCTCTTCTTCTTAAAAGATCCAGCTGTCCGGACCCCTGCCTGACCTGCCGTCTCCCCAAAACCCCCAGAGTCCCTCCTGAACTCTGCCGGACCGCGCCCCTCCTTGGCTCCCCTCTCTGGCTTCCCTTCTGTTCCACCGGATCTATCGACTGTCTCCCGGTCACACCCGTCACCTTTGTGCCCCCCTCCTTCTCCGGATTCCCAGCGTACGGCGCCCTTGGCACGCCTTCCCCGCTCACCTCTCATTTGAGAAATAAAACTTGTCTGCACCAGCCCCAGTGTGTGCTCTCTGTTCGGATTCACCTCCTGCACGTGACAATCTGTCCTGTATGAACACTGCCTGCAGTTCAGCAAAAAAGTCAGATTTTTTGTCATTTAACTGTTGGTCACATCTGTGTAACTAATAGCATTACAGCAGGGGTCGGCAAGTAGATGTGGCTTCAGGCCAAAAAGTTTGTAAACAATCGAACATCGGGCCAACCTGCAGGGGGTGCGCTCCGATTCCGCGAGCGGGGGGGGGCAATACCGCGAGCAGCGGAGCTTCTACAGCTGATCGCTGCTGCTTGGGACACATGTCTCAATTCTGATCACAGATGTATTAAAAAACACTCCCGAGACACACACATGTTTTGCACACACTGTTGCTCAGTGTAGCGCGAATGCGGAAATGCCCGACAGCAGCCGACCACGAGAGTTTCGTGTTGTGGTGACGGACTGGCTTGGCTCCGTGCCAAATCAAATTTTCAAAATCATCTGGCAGGCCAGATATTATTCCTGATGGGCCAGTTTTGGCCCGTGGGCCGCCAGTTGCCAACCACTGCATTACAGTTTGCTCAGATTTGGTAGTTTCTGATAGAACGGCACATCACACAAAGTATTGCAATAACAGTCAGAAAAAAAAAGGAACAATTCTGTCTTTATACTTTGTCTTTGATATGTGTTGTCATTTCAATTCAACAAAGCTTTCAAAAGATCATGTACAAATAACAAATTGGACAAATTTTCATGTGAATATGTCTTGGCTGAGTTCAATGCATTTGTTGATCTGCATGTATTTAATAAATGAAAGTCTCCTGCAAATAAAGAATTTCACTCCAGCTTCTCCACTACCACCATCCGCCCTCCCCTTTAGACACAAATTTCTTGAATTATTTATTTTATTATTTCCTTGGATATGAGTAGTTTGGCTTCTTCACTACAGTAATTATTACTCCAGACCAAGACTCGCACTATGAACCTCAAAATAAATTGTTGTTCTTGCACAGTTGGGAGACAGAGCCAAAGACAAAATGAATTTGTGTCATGTGAACAGCCTGAAACCCCAAAGCAATTACGATGAGGCCAAATGAACCCGTCACACGCTCTCCTCCTCTGCTCTGAAGAAGTGATGCCCAAGCCAAGGCACAATTCACTTCCTATGCAATTAACTTGGGAAATAAATTTCCAAATTCAATTTGCATGTGTTTGTTTTGAACACCATCATATCTAATGTATTAAATAATGCATCGTTAGTTGTTTTCTATGTTGCTGTTTTGTTCAGGCATAGTTGCAGCCTAATTTTATACAGAAGACATTTTGCTGACACTTTAATGCATTGGAGTTAATTACAACTCTATCTGCTTGATGTGTTTATATGCAAATATTATTGTTAATATCATTACATTTGGCTGGCAGCATAATTGCTATCTGAATTATATTCAGAAGCAACATTCTATTTAGGAACTGTATCAGAGGTGGTTAGTGTGGAAGGATGAATGTAGAAAGTGCAAGACTGTCACTCCAGATTTTCCACAAAGTACGGAACATGTAGAACAATCATGGCAGCAACCCAAAACAAAGAAAGGCAACACACTGCAGCACTATCTTGACTGTACCATTATGATTTCCTCTAAATATCTAAAATCAATCACCTACAACTGAAACTTTTCTGGACAAAATAAGTGGTGATGATTCCAGTAGTACATGTCCTTTGGCCTATAAATTGGGCTTAATGTGATTAAGTAAAACAACATTTTGACACAGAATCTCTCTGTTGATAGCTTATTGTAAAGTTTCTCCCGTCTAAGTGGTTAAAAATAGGCTGATGCAATACACTTATGTAAAACTGGTCAGCTCCAAAGCTCATGTGACAAACCAAGCAAAATCTTAATTGTTGAACACAATGTTTTTTTTTAAAAAAAGGCACAAAGAGAAATCAAATCTCAAATATTTAAAAAAAAATGCAAGCTGAAATTGAGAGACATGATGTCACCGAACTACTCCTGGTATCTGGTTCATAATTTGATTTCTCATATTTTTGGAAATTGCTGTAACAGAAATTTTAGCACAGATTCCTCCTGCCAACATTTTGTTGGTTATGAAATACAAGATGTTACATGAAGCAAATATTTCTAATAACATGTAGCCCAAAGTTTAGCTCCAATTGCATTTTTAATATAGAGCAGTAAATGTAGACTGCTTTTGATGTATACTCAGGATATAAGCATCCTCTGACTAAAGCATAAATTATAGCAGCCCTCCTGCTGTAGCCTGCTGTGGTTTTTCAACTGTGTGACGTGCTTGAGTGAGTCATGTTTCTGTTGAGCGTCACTCATTCTTCCTCACTCGTTCTCCTATTTTTAGCTTGTCACAGAACTAAACACCCAACAGCGCAAAGCCATCACCATTCACTGATTTCTATTAGCTTCATTAAACCCCTTTTTCTTGTTGCCAGTATGTTCAAATGTGACCTAATGCAGTTACAACATTCTCACTCTATAACTCATGATCTCAGATGTGGATTAAATCAGCCACCAACCACAGACGTTCAGGCAGAATTTACAGCTGAAAAATGAGATCATCTTCATGCAAATCGATTCTGATTGCCACATCCATGGGCTAACATATTGCTTTTCTTTTAACGACTTACCAGTGGCCACTATAAGTCATCAACAAAAAAAATAAAATATTCAACACTTAATTCCTGTTGTTCATCAGTTAACTGGTCTTATAAACTCACATCTGATGATCTTGGCAGTTTCCAGAATAAATTGGTAGCAGCTGTAGGGACATGCTTTAGCTACATTCTCTACATTTACATTTGGGAGAGTTGTAGATATCCATTAGATACTAGAGGGCAGCCAATGAGTTTCTGTGCTGCATTTTCTCTTTCCATCATCTGGTTTCTTTCACTTATCCAGGGTCAGATTATGGTGGCAGATTCCCAGGAAATTCCAGTCCAGATGAGATGTAGTCCCTTCAGTGAGCTCTGGATCTACCCCGGGGTTTCCCCCCAGTAGGACGTCCGTGGGAAACCTACAATAAAGTCGCCCAGGAGGAATTCCAATCAGTTACCTGAAATTTCTCAGCTACCTCCTCTGAATAATAAAACAGCTGCTTTGATCCCTGCTCCAGCCCCTGTTCTTCCCCTTTCCTTCTTCCTGTCTTTGTCATCTGTCTCTCTTGCATTTCTCTCACCCTGTTGTCTCTCCCTCTCCTTGTTTTTCCCTGTGGCTCCCTCCGTTTGCGTCTGTTGGTCTCTGCATCCGTCTGTCTCCCTTGTCTCATGCATCTGCCTGCACTTTGCCGATTGCAGTGATGCATATCAGCTGCAGTAATTAATTCACTCCATTCACCTGTTCTGTACCTCACCTCCATTCATTTAGAATAGAATGAAAATATTCTTTGTTGTCATTATACAATACAATGTATAACGAAATTGCAGAGCTTATCCTTTTCTGTGCCAGGAAATCTTCAAGATTCTTAAAATTTAAACCCAGTTCATTCAGTCACTCCTCGCCGGATCATAGACACTCACATCCTGTCATTGACTCAGTACTCTCCTTTGGACTCTGCTTCCCCTACTCTTGGACTCAGTTTTTTTCCCACTGGCTATTCCCTACCTGGAATCTGTTCTTCCCCAGATTCTCGCCTGCCCTGCTTCTGTCTGTAGCCTTTTGTCCCTGTCTCGTCTCCATCAGCCCCTGGATTTCTTGAGCGTGTTTTCCCCCTTTGTATCCTCTCCTGATTCCTGTGAGTATCCATTCTAGTAATTTATTTTATTCTGGGTTAATTTGTAGGTTTTCACCCCTTTTTGTTAGTTGATCATTTTGGTAGCGAGTTTGGTTTTGGTTTTCCCTCTTAATCGAGTTTCCCCTTTTGCATTGTGACTTTTGTTTTGTTCCTGGGGACTGTAAACCCTAGGAAAGCTGCTGGTCCTGACGGAGTACTGGGAAAGGTACTCAGGGGATGTGCCAACCAGCTGGCTGGGGTTTTCACCAAAATCTTCAATCAATCCTTGTCACAAGCCACTGTCCCTCCCTGCCTAAAATCATCAATAATCATTCCAGTTCCCAAAAAGACATTGGCTGACAGCCTAAAGGACTACCGACCCGTCACTCTCACACCCATAATCACAAAATGCCTTGAGAAACTGGTTGCAGAGCACATCAAAACCAAACTGTCCCCCCACACTCGACCCGCACCAGTTTGCCTACAGAGCAAACAGATCCACTGAGGACGCCATCGCCATAGCTCTTCACAAAGCGCTGAGTCACCTGGAACACCAGGGGAACTATGCGAGGATGCTCTTCATCGACTACAGCTCAGCTTTCAATACCATCATCCCGGACATTCTGGTCGACAAACTCTCTCTCCTTGGACTGCCCGCATCCATCTGCAGATGGATAAAAGACTTTTTGACAGAGCACCCACAAACTGTCGGACTCGGCTCACACCATTCCCCCACCATAACATTCAGCACCGGCTCCCCACAAGGTTGTGTACTGAGTCCTTTATTGTACTCACACAACTGCACACCAACCCATCTCTCCAACTCCATCATCAAATTTGCGGATGATACCACCAAAGTCGGGCTCATCTCAGGAGGAGATGAGTCGGCCTACAGAGATGAGGTAGAGAGACTGTCAGTGTGGTGTTCAGAGAACAATCTCATACTGAACACCACAAAAACAAAAGAACTCATCCTGGACTTCCGTAAACACAGCTTGGACCTGGCCCCACTCCTCATCAACGGGGTTCGCGTTGAAAGGGTCCACTCATTCATAAATGTTTTTCTTTTAATTGTTGTCATCTTCTGTCTTAATGTCTTTGTAAAGCACTTTGAATCGCCTCGTTGTTGAAATGTGCTATATAAATAAATTTGCCTTGCCTCATTCAAACTTCTGGGTGTTCACATCTCTGATGACCTCTCCTGGATTGTTAACACCACAGCGGTGGTGAAGAAGGCCCAGCAGTGACTCCACTTCCTGAGAGTGCTCAGGAAAAACCACCTGGAGGAGAAGCTGCTGTTGACCTTCTACCGAGCCACCATTGAGAGCATCCTGGCGTACTGCATCACAGTGTGGTATGCTGGGTGCACTGCAGCCAACAGGAGAGCACTGCAGAGAGTGATCAATGCCGCCCAGATCATCACTGGCTGCCCCCTCCCCTCTCTGGACGATATCGCCAACTCTCGCTATCTCAGCAGAGCTACAAACATTATCAAGGACCCATCCCACCCCAGTCACAATCTGTTCAACCTTCTGCCCTCTGGTCGGCGCTACAGAGCACAGAAAACAAGAACAAATGGACTCAAGGACAGTTTATTCCCCAGAGCCATCAGTGCTCTGAACAACAAGAAAAATGAACACAACAACATCACTGGGAACACACATCATACGTTCAATCTTGTGCAATATTCATTTCACACTGAATCTCCACTCACCTCCAAGAACAATATGTAAAGTCACTTCATCAGTATGTGCAATTTAAAGCTCTCTTTTTGTCCCATAATTGCCGCTCTCTCACTGTATTTTATTGTATTTTTATCATATTTTATTCTATTTTTATTTATTTCTTTATTGTAATGTATATATTTTCTAAGCACCAAATGGAGCAGCGCTCCCCAATTTCATTGTATACCTGTATACAATGACAATAAAGGCTTTCTATTCTATTTATATTCTTGTTTTGGTTAAATAAAGCCCTTCCCAATATCCTTCCTGTCTCCCCGTTTCTGTGTCTGCACCTGGGTCCCAGAACCCAGCATCACAGTCAGTTGTTTTTATATCTAGCTACTTTGGTAGGCTGAGAAAAATCCATCTTGTTCTTTTCAGTCCACATCTTCCAAAATTCCCAGGAGAGTAGGGAGAGGAAGGAATGTGATGGTAAATTAGAGTACCAGTGGACATTTTCTATCAAACAGACTTTTCCTCCATCCTGATTTTCTTTAATCACATAACCCTCTTTCTCCTCCAGCTGCTGCCTGCATCATGTCACCAATGTAATCAGCTTTCATCAAGTCACCCCATCTCTTTAAACCTTCCTGCTGTGAACCTCAAGTAAGTTTAAATCCATTCATGTAAGTGAGACCTTACACTTCTGTTGTAGCCTTAGCTGTTCAGGTTTCTCTCTCGCTCCTCCCTCATCCACCTTCTGCCATCTCCTCACTGCCACAGAGGACTGAGCTGCTGCAGGCATCCGAGGTGCTCCATGCAGACATAGCCTCTGTTGGATGTTGTCTCTCCAACTGCTGCCTGAGTCTTTGAGGGCAGCTCTCACTGCAGATCAGCAGCATTGGATCTGAGTGCTATTTACCAGAGACAGCTCAGGGAGACCACAGTTAATCGGAGAGCTGAATCTTGGGCGGTTCCCTCCTGAAACCCGGCCAGTCTTCAGTCAGTCACACATCCTCCAACCACTTCTTCGCAAGTTAGATGTTCCAGTGGATTCTACACGGGATCTGGCGTCTGCAGCTGATATGCCCCTTGGCTTCATGCACCAGGTCCATGGTGAACACTGCATGAAAAGCCAGATTATCTGTCCTGTTAGTTACCAAAAACCTACCAAGTTCTTGGCAGTCATTACCAGTTAACAGGCTGTGAACTGCAGGTTTGCTTGTGCTGTAAATTGTTGGAAACTGGTCATATTTGTGGGGCTGGGGGGTGAGTGTATGGGGCAAGTGGGGGAAAAAAAAAAAAGACTTCACACTTAGGGTATGGCAGAGGAACTAATTAGCATCTGGCCTACCTATCTGTTGCTATCAGTCAATCCCTGGGGCCCACCCCTCACCACACCACCCTCCTCATTTGACATCATGTCAGTTGTGATGCCCTTCCATAAGTCCACTTCATCTGGAGCAAGTACTGTTTGCTTGCATCCAGCAGCTGTGAGCACTTCATTATCATTGTTTGATTTGTTCTTTACATTTGCATAGGATGAAACACTAAGAGGAGGACAAAGAAGAGGCAACTCTTGCAGCTAAGAAACAAGACAGCACAGCAGGCTGAAGACAGAGAGGGGTATTGGTGGGGTGGGGGGAGACAAGAGTCCAGGTGGGGTTATAGCAGGCTAGGGGCAAATTGGGATTGGTGGCAAAACAGAGTCCGTGTGGAGATCAGAGTCTATGGTTTGGCAGGGAACGAGTGAATGAGCCAAGTTTAAATAGCTGGAGGTGAGGTAGCGAGCAGGTGACCTGAGTGAGCCGATTACTGCAGCTGATACTTGTTGCAGTAATCAGCAGAGTGCAGGCAGATGAAGCAGGGAGAGCAAGAGGGTGAGGGAGAGAGACAACAGATAGAGGGAGCAAGACAGGTCAAAATAGTGTAATTGGAGGCAAGTGACCACAGGTGTGTTGAGTTGGTGTCGAGTGGCAGCTCAGTCAGACCTACATACTGAGGGAGTGAGGGAAAGTAGATGAGACTATCAACAAATCAGGAGCAGCATTTATGTAAAACAACATTAACTTGAACCTACACGGATCATCAGATCCATCAGCTGAAACATCCATCCTCTACACCGCTTTATCCTCACTAGAGTCGCAGGGCGGCTGGAGCCTATCTCAACTGACTCAGGCGAAGGCAGGGGACACCCTGTCACAGGACTACATACACTCAACAAAAATATAAAGGCAACACTTTTGTTGTTGCTCCCATTTTTTATGAGATGAACTCAAAGATCTAGAACTTTCTCCACATACACAACATCACCATTTCTCTCAAATCTGTCTAAATCTGTGATAGTGAGCACTTCTTCGCCGAGATAATCCATCCCACCTGTTACGATCTAAAAGATGTTAAAGGGGATGAAGAAAGTAACAATGATTTAAAACCCAGGTTAAATAAAGAAAGTTGAGAAATTATGAAAAGAAAGGTCATGAATGTTTATTCAGACAACTCGGTAACAACTTAAAGCAACAGGGAAGCCCATGTACCGCCTGATAAACCTAAAAAGCCAAAGAACAAAGGGAGCTACCAAATACTGCAGGCTCCCCAGCCACTGGAGGCCTGCAAAACTCACAAACCCTAACAAACAGCTCCACAAAGCCAACAGGTCACCACTGCTCCACACAGGACTGCTGAGAGAAGAGGCCAAAAAGCGAGAGACCACAGCTCTCTCCTGCTACATGTAGACTCCTGCCCAATCAGCCTAATTCACCAACACCTGCCACACCTTCACAGCAGCAGCAGAGGAGCCTGGAGAGAGAGAGAGGGAGAGAGAGAACACCAAGCAGCCCACCAAACACACAGGTGTGCCATATCAAGATGCTGATTAGACACCATGATTACTGCACAGGTGTGCCTTAGACTGCCAACAATAAAAGGCCACTCTGAAAGGTGCAGTTTTGTTTAATTGGGGGGGGTCCACTCCTCTTCAATGGCTGAGTGAAGTTGCTGGATATTGGCGGGAACTGGTACACGCTGTCATATGTGCATGTCGTATCCAGAGCATCCCAAACATGCTCAATGAGTGACGTGTCCGGTGAGTATGCTGGCCATGCAAGAACGTCCCAGTTCTTGCATGGCAACAAAAGTGTTGCGTTTACATTTTTGTTGAACATGTATAGACAATCACTCTCACATTCACACCTACGGGCAATTTAGAGTAATCAATTAACCTCAGCATATTTTTGGATTGTGGGTGGAAGCCGGAGTGCCCGGAGAAAACCCACGCACGCAAACTCCATGCAGAAAGATCCCAGGAAATCCGGGACACTAACCAGGGATCTTCTCTCTGCAAGGCGAAAGTGCTAAGTGTTAACCACTACTCCACTGTGCAGCCCCAGCTGAAACATGAAAAACTGAATCATAACATGTTGTGTAAGACTGAGAACAAAATCAGATTCAAAGTCAGGTTTTTGTTCTGGTTACAAAAATAAATCAAGAAGAGAACTTGAAGCACTTTTTGCACTTACTACAGGTTTTTCCTTATGTCTGAATTCTTGCTTGTGTTGTACGTTGCTTTGGATAAAAGCGTCTGCTAAATGAAATTGTAGAACACACAATAAAACAGCATTTATTATTTTATTTGGTGTATTATTTTTCCGTATTACTATTGCTTTTTTAATATTTAAAAATATTCAATTACAAATTTTCCTGAGCAGCTGAAAACTAAACTATCTTTCTGTGTGTGATAGCTCACTTGTCTGATGTAAAAAGAGAATCATGGCTGGAATGGTGGCATGCAGTGTGACCTGCTGTCAGATCCAGCGTCCACACTGACCTTCCCTTGGTGATGATTATAAAAAAATATGTTGTTAACGACGCTGGTGTCCAGTGTACAAATGTGGGCAACTCTCTCTTTGGAGACCCTCATACAAATCCTCCTGCAGTCTGATGCTGCAGATATTAAACTCAGACCAATAATTTCAAACGGTTGGAAGAAATGTCAATTTCTCTTAGCATCTTGTGTGTGGAACTACATTCGTGATTGGCCAGTTTCATTCATCTTTAAGCAGTTGATGTCTATTTTTCTCGCAGTAAATTTATACTATTATGGACATTTAATTTCATTACTTAACAGATTTAAAATGGTAGAGGAAAGCATGTGAAAAAGATGTGTTGTGATTTAGGCGCAGGAAGTTTTTGGATAAATATTGGAGCTGAAATGTGGGAAAATTCTCCAACTCATGTCACACTACTCAAAAGCACCACTGCTTCTGTGTGTCTGCCCATTAATGTGACTCCCTAGTTCACACTTGTTTTTAAAGTTAAATGGAAGTGTTACTTTTGGTATATGTTTACTGCTGTCTGATAAACAGGACAGAATGCATGTCTGATAGGGGATTCAGTGTCAGGGCTGCAAGACCTTTTCTTTTGTTGTTCAGTTTCACCTGGTCAATAAATGTATGGAGTCTCTGGTTTATTTTTGAGACAACTGCATCAAATCTTGTCAAAGAAAATTCTATCTTGTAGATCCTCGACAAGAACTGCGGGTATGCGGGTGTCACATGTTGGTAGCATTACAGATCCTTAATGGTGTTCCATTTTTATTCTCACTCTCCACTCTCCTTCCTCATGAGCCAAGGGCAATGACACGTTGTTTCAATTATCAAGACTAATAAGCATATGGAACAGTGGAAACATCGCCCCGTCACCCCACACTTAGAACCCTGACAGGCTATTAGCATCAAGGCAAATCAGCATCTCCATCTGTCTGAACCGCAAGCTACAAACCATTACAAAGACCAATTTGTAATTATTTGAACCATTTCAATGAATATTCACACAAAATAAGACCAATTAAGTGAGAGGGAAAGGAGTTGTAAGTCTGTATTGTGCTCTCAACTAATTTCCTGCTACTGAATACTGCTAAGACAAAAATGATGGTGATTGGACCTGACGGAGTTAATCCTCTGCTTGATAACTTTACTCTGTCTTTGGGTGACTGTGCTATTCATTGTAAAAACAGAGTCAAGAATCTTGGTATTCTCTTTGATAAAACTCTTTCGTGCAAAGTCCATGTTAAAGATGTGACCAGATTGGTCTATTTTCACCTCAGAAACATCTCTAAGATCAGACCAATTCTGTCATTTCAGGATGCTGAGGTCTTAATTCACGCTTTTGTTTCCTCATGGTTGAATTATTGCAATGTCCTTTTATCAGGTCTGCCAAAGAAGAGCCTTCGTGGTCTGCAGATGGTCCAGAATGCAGCAGCTCGCGTTTTGACCAGAATGAGTAAATATGAGCATATTACTCCTACCTGTTTATGTTAGAGCAGACTTTAAGGTGCCGCTACCAACCTACAATATTGTAAATGGAATTGCCCCATTGTATCTATCCAGCCTGGTGAATTTGTATGTCCCCACTCAGGTTCTCCGTTCCCAGGGGTCTGGACTTCTGTTTATCCCAAAGGTCTGTAAAAAGATGGTTGAGGAACGGGGTTTTTCATTCCGGGTACCAACATTATGGAACAGTCTGCCTGCTGAAGTCAGGCAGGCATCATCCATTAATGTATTTAAAGCTAAGCTGAAGACCCACTTGTTTTCTTTTACATATGAGTCTTAAATTGTTTGTTTTACTGATGTCTTTTTTTATTGTTCTGTTTTTATTGTTTTTGTCTGTGTACAGCACTTTGACTGAAAGTGCTTTATAAATATAGTTATTATTATTATTGTTGTGTTAATGTTTAAATTAGATTTGCCTTTGACAGTTGAAATCGGAGTTTTAAAAATATTTTATGAATAAAGTGTACAAATATGGGATTTCTTTGAAAGATGTCGTCTCCAAAACAACAACAACTTGGATCCATCTGAAATCTAGCTTAAACAGCACAAATAGAATTCACTGTAGAAAAGAAGAAGAAAAAAACCCGAATACATTCATTACTGATTGTATTAGTAAGATGGGTTTCATCTCATTAACTTGAGATTGTATTTGTCTGATCCTCCAAAAAAAGCTATGCTGTGTGGTTGATGGTGAGGTTTAGCAGTTAGAGAGGCTTAGTACATTCAGATTACCCATCATAAATTGCATATTATCACACTTAAAGATTATTCATCTACCATTTTTCATACTTTTTTTTTTAAACTTTCTTCACAGCCAAGGCCCGAAGGGGAACATACTTGGAATTCATCTTGCCATCGAGGACAAAATCGATGAAATCAATGTATTTTGTCATTTACCATTCCAAGTATTCAGTAAATATCTTGTTTTTCTTTAGCACCAATCATCATTTTTTCTTTTTTCCTTTCATAATTTACTAACAAGCACAGCTTTTCTATTTCTACACACATGGGTCAAACACACACATGCATTTACTATAGCATTTGATGAGAACCTGTGAATTTATGAAATTTTTCCATGTAGGAACATGTTTATGTCAGACAACTAGTCACCGCCAGACATTTCACAGCTCAGCACAGCTCCCTTTGCATATCTGATACATGTAAGTCTTGTTTTACAATTACTAACCCTAAGAAAATATTTGATGACATTTGTTAAAGACAGCTGTACATGATATTTGAGCAGGTTTGAGAGTGAGTGCATTCTTTGTCAGAGATATACAAGTAATTATTATTAGCTAGCTAGCTGCTGACATGTTGTTTTAATTAGCTAATTCTTGTATATAGCTAACTATTATAGTTGTAGAAGTTAGCTAAGCTGTCTTAGCCAAGTTACCCCTTTGATGCACAACTTGGGTGAAAAATGACCCATATTCAATGGAATATGGGTATCTTTTGTCTCATGTTGTGCATTAAAGGGTTACCAAAGTAAAACTGTAGGCTATGTATGTATATTTATGTACATCTGAAAGTATTATTACTTCGCCAAGGAGGCCAAGCCTTGACAGAGTTATGCGACGATTGGCATTGGTTTGTCTGTCTGTTAGCAACATTACTCAAAATCAGATTAACAAATTTAGATGGAATTTTCAGGGAAGGTCAGAAATGACACAAGGACCAATTGATTAGATTTTGGCAGTGATACGGCTTAGTCTGGATTCATGATTTTTTATTTTATTTTATTTTATTTTAATTTCAGCCGTCAGAAATGATACAAGGAATGAGCAGCCTCAGCGGAGTACTGCGCTCTGTGAGTGCTTTTCTTGTTGTGCTTTTGATTCTCTTTATCCAGAGAATGGCTGTTTGCAGATTTTCTGCTGAGTAGCCTATATGTGTCTGCTGCTGGAAGAACCAGATGAGGAAGATGAGGGGACCATAGATATTGTCTATATAGGAAGACAGCCAGGAGAGGAGGTTCAGAGGAACCTTGGAGAGAAAGTTGTCGAACAATTGAGCAGTGGAATCAGACAAGTGAATATACAGTACCATACAGAAATTAATGTGTAGGTTTTATCACAATGCCTACATCATTTTTCCAGTCGTTCAGAATGCGTATTTTGTTCTTTTATTTGATTTCTTTATAAGCAAAATAGTAGAATAGAATGAAAGCATTGTAAGACAGTGCAACAGATTATAGTGTTAGAATTGAAAGAATTCTGTGCTGAGTAAATTTCCAATCTCCTTTCCCCTTCTCATAGAGTAGTAGCATCACAATGGACAAGTTCTTCACCATTTCCCCCCTGGCTTAGAGGTTTCTCGAGAAGAACCTGACTATTGATGGGACTCTTCACCAGAACAAACTGGACACACCAACTGCAAGTAACTCTGGATCTTTGCTCACCCAACGTAAGTCCATGGGGGCTCATAAAGTAAACAGATGTAATTCTCTAATCCCTTCGGTATATGGAGATAATTGTTAGTGAAATATGGAAAACTGTGAAACAAAAAATATTTGTGGATGTTTAAGGAATTGGGAAAGGACTTTCAAATTGCCGTTTGCCTTGTTGGACTTTCGGTTTAAGAACAACAGTTAAAATATTAACTGCATCCAGATTATGCTTCTTTCCAGTTCCAAAACTTAGTTTGCTTTTTAATAAACCATGTTTTGTAATTCCCTGATGACACTTATTTGAAACTTTCAGCTCAGAGAAAGGAAAACTCTGTGAACATATGACCTCACACAACATTAAACTGGTTTCTCGATTCGCAAGTTCCTTGTCAAGTTCTGAGAGAATGTGAGATTAGAAGAACACATTTCAAAATGGGGTCACAGAGACTTTGTTGTGAGGGGGAAAAAACACTGTCAATACACACACAAACACTTCTAGGCTTTCTATTCTTACAAGGAAGTTTGGACCCCACATGAGTCAGAGCTTCGACAGATACACATTCACACTGTCACAAAAAAGCAAATCAACTTCTTTTGTGAGTCAAATCTGAGCTGCTGTCAGTCATGTCTCCTGTCAAAATGTCAGACTCTTCAAAAGAACACTGACAATAGGAAAAACAAGCAGCTACACGACCAAGGACGTTTTTCAAATGCACAAAAGCATCAGTAATTTTAATACTTGTCAGTGCTCAGTGGTGACACAACCTGAGAGTAACAACAGTCACTACAGGCAAATTATTAGCACACAGTGTAATCTCATTAGTACATCCATCTTATTTACGCCTCCATCTTTTGTATTATATTTAATCGAGGTCAGCAACTGTTCTGTCAACTAGATGTACACAAAACAAGCTCTAGCCAATTAACAGTTTCCAGACTGAGAAGCTCCATTTAGCATCATCTAATCAGCACTAAATGAGATGACAGTGTTATGTGATACAGCTGGTAGTTGTCCTCAAGACACAGATAAAGAGCTTTCAGATCAACAATAGAATTTTTAAGACAACATTAAAAATTCGCTCCCTCAACTGAATATTTCTAAACTGATTATAAAACTTCACTCGTAGGCACAACACAGCATACCATCGGAGGTCCTGTATGGCTGATTAGTGTGAATTATATCACAGAAAAGAAACATGCAATCAAAAAAGAAAACATCTAGAAACATAAATTTCCTTTCAAGATATAATGGGGACCAAATGCAGAATTGGAAGCAGTGAATCATACTGTCCCTCTGTTTACTGCAGTTGTTTTTATTTGTCACTTGACTCAACTTTTGATGCATGTGATATCCTTTTTATAAGCTGGGTAAAGGAGATTAGCTTTTTCAAATCCTAATATTGAATCCTTGAATGTTCACCTTCCTTTATAACATGTCAGTTTACTAAGTCATTTCTTTGCTCTGAAGTTAATAGATGTGACAAAGAAATGTGGCAGAATATTAAATGTCACAGATATAGTTGCAGATCTTCCACACCTCTGTTTTTTGTTTCTAAGAGCCCTGTAATGTTAAATTTCTCCTTTGTGAGATTAATAAAGTCTATCTTATCTTATCTTATCTTATCTTACCTCACCTGCTGCCCACAAAATAGTCTCCGAATAGTGTTGCCCCTTAAATGACTTTCCGCCACATAAAGAACCATTGTGGCATTGTCATTACTTTGAATGGCCCAGCTGCTCTGCTGTAGAGGGAATGAAGCTGCACCAGTGTTTAAAATGTATATGCGTGTGGGTGTGAGTGAGTGAATTGAATTGAGGAAATATTGCCTATCTTATGAGCTTATTCCAACACAACAATAACTCTGCCAACTCTCTAGTATGACTGGTCAGAGAAAAAAGTACAAGATGTGCTTCTCATTCCGACTGTCTTTCTTCTGGTCGGTTTTGCTTTATCTCAGAAAAATGTACAAACAATAATTAGAACAATTGTTCGCGTGATAGGTACAATCACTGTCTGTGCCTTTAAGGTAAAAAGGCAAAAACAACCATAGGTGGCCTTGTTATTATGTCTTGAATTGGTTCAACCAGGATTATTTCCTTGATTGCGTGCAATAATAATAAAGGTTTTATTGCCAGATACAGAAATGAACAATTTATCAGTGCAATGATATTCCTCATTTGCTGCCTCTCTCTCTTTCTTGTATTGCAAAAAACTACAAACTAGGGATAGAAATAAACATTAAAAAATGATAATAACTGAACGAAAATACTACAAAATACAAATATAGTCTTTATTCAGCTATATACACACGTGGACAAAATTGTTGGTACCCCTCAGTTAAAGAAGGAAAAACCCACAATTCTCACTGAAATCACTTGAAACTCACAAAAGTAACAATAAATAAAAATTTATTGAAAATTAAATAATCAAAATCGGCCATTACTTTTGAATTGTTGATTAACATAATTATTTAAAAAAAACAAACTAATGAAATAGGGCTGGACAAAAATGATGGTACCCATAACTTAATATTTTGTTGCACAACCTTTTGAGGCAATCACTGCAATTAAACGATATCTGTATTTGTCAATGAGCGTTCTGCAGCTGTCAACAGGTATTTTGGCCCACTCCTCATGAGCAAACAGCTCCAGTTGTCTCAGGTTTGATGGGTGTCTTCTCCAAATGGCATGTTTCAGCTCCTTCCACATATGTTCAATGGGATTCAGATCTGGGCTCATAGAAGGCCACTTTAGAATAGTCCAACGCTTTTCTCTCAGCCATTCTTGGGTGTTTTTGGCTGTGTGTTTTGCATCGTTGTCCTGTTGGAAGACCCATGACCTGCGACTGAGACCAAGCTTTCTGACACATGGCAGCACATTTCTCTCCAGAATGCCTTGATAGTCTTCAGATTTCATCGTACCTTGCACACTTTCAAGACACCCTGTGCCAGATGCAGCAAAGCAGCCCCAAAACATTACTGAGCCTCCTCCATGTTTCACCGTAGGGACAGTGTTCTTTTCTTCGTATGCTTGGTTTTTGAGTATATGAACATAGAGTTGATGTGCCTTACCAAAAAGCTCCAGTTTGGTCTCATCTGTCCAAAGGACATTCTCCCAGAAGCTTTGTGGCTTGTCAACATGCATTTTTGCAAATTCCAGTCTGGCTTTTTTATGAGTTTTTTTCAGCAGTGGTGTCCTCCTTGGTCGTCTCCCATGAAGTCCACTTTGGCTCAAACAACGACGAATGGTGCGATCTGACACTGATGTACCTTGGCCTTGGAGTTCACCTTTAATTTCTTTGGAGGTTGCTCTGGGCTCTTTGGATACAATTCCAACGATCCGTCTCTTCAATTTGTCATCAATTTTCCTCTTGCGGCCACGTCCAGGGAGGTTGGCTACTGTCCCGTGGGTCTTGAACTTCTGAATAATATGAGCCACTGTTGTCACAGGAACTTCAAGCTGTTTAGAGATGGTCTTATAGCCTTTACCTTTAAGATGTTTGTCTATAATTTTTTTTTCGGATGTCCTGGGACAATTCTCTCCTTCGCTTTCTGTTGTCCATGTTCAGTGTGGTACACACCTTTTCACCAAACAGCAGGGTGACTACTTGTCTCCCTTTAAATAGGCAGACTGACTGATTATGAGTTTGGAAACACCTGTGATGTCAATTAAATGACACACCTGAGTTAATCATGTCACTCTGGTCAAATAGTTTTCAATCTTTTATAGAGGTACCATCATTTTTGTCCAGGCCTGTTTCATTAGTTTGTTTTTTTTAAATAATTATGTTAATCAACAATTCAAAAGTAATGGCTGTTTTTGATTATTTAATTTTCAATAAATTTTTATTTGTTACTTTTGTGAGTTTCAAGTGATTTCAGTGAGAATTGTGGGTTTTTCCTTCTTTAACTGAGGGGTACCAACAATTTTGTCCACGTGTGTAGCCTCGGTTAATACCCGTTATTCACTGAGGAATTTACTGCAGGGCAGAAGAACTACTAGAACAGATGATGCCAAAACTGGCTCACATTTTTACTCAGTTTGAAGGCCTATAGGTGGCTCAAAAGCCCCATACAGGAGCTCAGTTTTTATTTCTGGCTTTATCTGTTGTTCCCAGGGGAATGGCAATGGTGGCCCTCTAAGTAAAACCAAGCCAATGTAAACAGACAGTGTGGTAGCGACTTTAAAAACGTGTTTGCCTACTTGCAGTTCATAAAATATATTCATTGGTTGTTTGTGCCAAGGTGAAACTCAATTGAAGAACATTTATATGAAGAACTCAATTAAAACTATAGTGCATATGTTGTCTCAGAGGAATGGAAATCCTGAGAAGCAACGAGAACTTTATTACTGATGTCAGAGTTTTACTGCTAGTTAAGAAATTTATTAAAAACTCAAACAAGCTGTATTGCTTTGTGCTCCTCTCTGTCAAACAAGCAATGACTAATACAATCCAAAATTACTGCCTGTTACAGTGTGTGTGTGTTCTAAATTTAATGACTGTGTGCAAATTTGAGATTACTTATAATAAACAGCCCCCAGAGGTGCTCACAGAAAAGAATTACTCTTGTCTAAACAGTACACTTTTAAAGTTATTTAATGTTGTTTGAAGAATAAGTAGTACAAGCTCAGCACTTGAGAAAGGCAGCAGAACAGAATGGGACTTAGAAACTGTTTTGTGTGTGTTCATTTAATGTTAGTTGTCTGTTTTTGAGTAATGTTGCGCATAGACAGACAAACATACTCCAATTGTCACATAACTCCACGACATTCCTGGGCGGAGTAAAAAAAAATATCAGTAAACAAACAGTGAAAGCAAAATTAAAATTTAAGAATAATGGTTTCACAATAAAGTCATTAACACAAGTCTCCTGGGTGAAATTCCTGTTGAGACTCAGACTTGGGTGGTAATCCATCCATCCATTCTCTATACACAGCTTTATCCTCACTAGGGTCGCAGGGGGTGCTGGAGTCTATCCCAGCTGACTCGGGCGAAGGCAGGGGACACCCTGGACAGGTCGCCAGTCTGTCGCAGGGCTACATATACAGACAATCACATTCACACCTATGGGCAATTTAGAGTGATCAATTAACCTCAGCATATTTTTGGACTGTGGGAGGAAGCCGGAGTGCCCGGAGAAAACCCACGCATGCACAGGGAGAACATGCAAACTCCATGCAGAAAGATCCCAGGCCGGGATTTGAACCGGGGATCTTCTTGCTGCAAGGCTGGGTGGTAATGTATTAAAAAATAATAAATAAAAAAAGGCCATAAAGTTCCTCATTATTTCTGTGCCCCCTTCCATTTCAGTTTACCTGGCACTCCAGAGGCAGTCACAGCATTGAGTGACATTTTTCAGCCTTCTCCCATGAAGTCCACTTTGGCTCAAACAACGACGAATGGTGCGATCTGACACTGATGTACCTTGGCCTTGGAGTTCACCTTTAATTTCTTTGGAGGTTGCTCTGGGCTCTTTGGATACAATTCCAACGATCCGTCTCTTCAATTTGTCATCAATTTTCCTCTTGCGGCCACGTCCAGGGAGGTTGGCTACTGTCCCGTGGGTCTTGAACTTCTGAATAATATGAGCCACTGTTGTCACAGGAACTTCAAGCTGTTTAGAGATGGTCTTATAGCCTTTACCTTTAAGATGTTTGTCTATCATTTTTTTTTCGGATGTCCTGGGACAATTCTCTCCTTCGCTTTCTGTTGTCCATGTTCAGTGTGGTACACACCTTTTCACCAAACAGCAGGGTGACTACTTGTCTCCCTTTAAATAGGCAGACTGACTGATTATGAGTTTGGAAACACCTGTGATGTCAATTAAATGACACACCTGAGTTAATCATGTCACTCTGGTCAAATAGTTTTCAATCTTTTATAGAGGTACCATCATTTTTGTCCAGGCCTGTTTCATTAGTTTGTTTTTTTAAATAATTATGTTAATCAACAATTCAAAAGTAATGGCTGTTTTTGATTATTTAATTTTCAATAAATTTTTATTTATTGTTACTTTTGTGAGTTTCAAGTGATTTCAGTGAGAATTGTGGGTTTTTCCTTCTTTAACTGAGGGGTACCAACAATTTTGTCCACGTGTGTATACTGTATAGAAATATTTTCAGATATGTAAATGTAGAGGCTCATCTTTGGGTCATTGCTTTCTTCGTTTTCTTCGTTAACCTCTTCTTACAAATGACTGACACAGAGACTCGTCTTTACGCGTGAACTGTCACAGCACGTCACAGCACGGTAAAAGCACCGTGTTGCTCCGTCAGCCATCATTTATTCTCTGACAGTGAAACAAAACAACATCTTCTTCTTTGGTAAAGACAGGCAGAAAGCATGTGCGCCCCCTACAGCAAACTGCACTGCACTATTGCAACTCATGAAGTCAATCAAATACATATGAAATGTAACATTTCTTTCTAAGCAACGCATACTAATGCATGAATTTATCAAAACATTAATATATGAACTGATCATTCATGTAGAATACAAATCTTATAAAAAATGGCGCTTACATTCCGGCCCCTAATTGTTCCTGCTGAGGCAAAACAATTATCAAATTACATAAGCGACATTTTCAAACCTTTTCTGTAACTTCAGCATTACTTTCAACAGTAAACATGTTACATTCTTATGGTTTTGAACAAGAGTGACATTACTCATCCATTTCTAACAAAAGACACAATTTGTCTACTGGTCTCTCCAAAACACTGCTTTTTGTCTTAACCAAGACTCTTCTCACATGTCCATTTGAGTCACAGATTGTCTTTTCAACCTTTCCCATTAGCCATGAACCTCTTGGTGCACTGTCATCTACTATGAGAACAACATCACCAGGTTTCAGGTTTCTTTTCACATTGAACCATTTCTGTCTCTCTTGTAAGAGTGGAAGATACTCTTTGGTCCACCGTTTCCAAAAAATATCTGATAAGTACTGAACTTGACGCCACCGTCTTTTTGCATACAAGTCCTCTTTCTGAAATAAACCAGGTGGCAATACTGGTTGTTTTTTCATGAGAAGCAAATGATTTGGGGTTAATGCTTCTATATCATTGGGATCGTTAGAAACCCTTGTAATTGGTCTATTATTTATAATAGACTCCACTTCACAAAGCAAGGTGTGAAGACACTCATCATCAATAGTCTGTTGTCTCAGTACCTGAGTAAGTATTCTCCGAACAGAACGTATCTGTCTTTCCCAAACTCCACCGAAATGGGATCCAGCTGGTGGATTGAATGTCCATGTTACACCCTTTTGCAAAAGTGACTCAGCTATCTTTGACTTATTCCAACCTTTAATTGCTTCACGCATTTCCTTTTCTGCACCTACTAGGTTTGTTCCATTATCTGATCTCATGACAGAAACTTGGCCTCTTCTAGCCACAAACCTTCTGAATGCATTAATGCAAGAGTCTGTTTCAAGTGAGTGAGCAACCTCTATGTGAATCGTTCTTGTGACAAGGCACGTGAACAAAACACCATATCTTTTCACATAACTTCTGCCACGTTTAACCTCGAAAGGTCCAAAATAGTCTACACCTACATTTGTGAAAGGTGGATTGTCTGTTTCCAGTCTGTCTTGTGGCAGGTTTGCCATTCTCTGTTCACCAGGTTTTCCTGACAACCTTTTACATTGCACACATTTTGACAATATTTTCCTGAGAGCTGAGTCAGCCTTTGGAATCCAATATTTTTCTCTCAGTTTGGATAGCATTAGGTTTCTGCCACTATGACCTGTTTGTTTGTGAATATGACTGAGAATCAAAGTGGACACATAATGGTCCTGATGAAGTATTACAGGGTGTTTCACACAAGATGGTAAAGCAGATTTATCTAACCTTCCACCAACCCTTAAAATACCATTGTCCAACACAGGATCTAGCTTGACAATGTGACTAGTCCTTTTAACCTTTCTGCAGAGTTAAGATCTCATCTTTGTAACTCTGATTTTGACAAAACTTAACAATCTCCTTCTCTGCATTTTCTAGTTCTGTGACTGTTAAGTAGCCTTCATCTTTGTTTGACTGACACTGACTATCACTGGCTGACAAGGTTTTTCGCTCATGTGACAGTGTTTGAAGTAGCTGTTTAAACCTCAACATCCAGGCAATAGCCTTTTTCAATTTATGCCAATCTGAGTGGTACCAAATCAGCTGACTGATTGGATCAGTTTGCACAATGTCAACATTCACACTCATAATCTTCACTTCTGCATCATTGTGAATGTCCTTTGATATTATTGGTGACACTGGCCAATGTTCACAGTCCTTTCTTAGAAAGTCCGGTCCCTGAATCCAGGATTTGTTTGAGAGGAACTCATCTGCTTTTGTTCCCTAGATGCACAATCAGCAGGGTTCAACTCTGACTTTACATACCTCCACTGACTAACCTGAGTGTGATCTCTGATAAGTGATACTCGATTTGCAACAAAGGTCTTAAATCTGGCACTGCCATTTGCAATGTATCTCAACACTGTGGTACTGTCAGTCCAGAATGTGGATTCCTTCAATGGCATGTTCAGTTCGTTTTTCATCAGTTTGTCCATTTTCACAGCTACAGCAGCCGCTGTTAGCTCTAACCTTGGAATGGTCGTTTGTTTTAAAGGTGATACTCGTGACTTGCCTATCACAAATGAGCAATGGGCTTCACCCTTTTCATTTGTGATGCGAAGGTGTGTAACCACACCATACCCTCTCTCACTAGCATCTGCAAAGTGATGCAGTTGTGCAGATGTTACAGTTCCAAATCCAACTGGTTGAAAACATCTGTCCACTGTAAGGCCTTGAAGTTTTGAAAAGTCCGATAGCCACTGTTGTGACTTCCTAACCATGTCCTTTGGAATGTCCTCGTCCCATGAAAATTTCTTTCCACACAGTTCTTGCAGGATCATTTTTGCTGGGAGCATAACTGGGGACAGAAACCCTAAGGGATCGTAGACTGAACTCACAAACGACAGAATACCATGCCTGGTTTGTGTCATTGGTTTTTCATTGATTTTGATCTTGAAGGAGTCTGTTTCAATGCACCAATTTACTCCTAAGACTCGTTCATCTGGAAGATTGTCATGGCAGAGGTCCAATGCCTTAACCTCTGATGCTCTTTCTGTTTCAGGAATGGAGGCCAAAACAACTCTGCTGTTACTGTTCCATTTTGTTAGACGAAAACCTCCACTTGCACATAGTTCTGTTAGCTCCTTCACCATACCTGAGGCCTCACTTTCAGTTGACATCGACATAAGACAGTCGTCCACATAAAAGTTATTCTGTACTGCACTTATGGCCATGGGTGACACTGTGTGTGTGGCATCCTCTGCCGTTTTCCTTAAGGCAAAGTTGGCACAGCTCGGTGAAGATGTTGCACCAAACAAATGCACAGTCATTTTGAATTCTTGCAATGGTTCATCCAGGTTTCCTTCTGGCCACCAGAGGAAGCGTAGCATGTCTGTGTCTTCTGGCGAAACCTTCACTTGGTGATACATTGCTTCTACGTCTGACATTAGAGCAATGTGGTTGTGTCTGAAGCGGGTTAAGACTCCAACTAATGTGTTTGTCAAATCAGGACCCTGCAAAAGTTCTTTGTTCAAGGATTTGCCCTGAAATGAGACTGCACAGTCAAATACAACACGGAGCTTTCTTTTCTGTGGGTGGTACACCCCGTGATGAGGTATGTACCATAATCTTCCATCATTACGTTCAAGTTGTTCGTTTGGCACAGGTACAGCATATTTCTTGTCTATGAGGTCAAACATGAATGCTTTGTACTCTTTGTGAAAGTCTTTGTTTTTCAGCATTTTTTTTTTAGGCTTTCTGCTCTATGCATAACTAACTCACGGTTGTTGGGTAGTTTGACAGACTGATCTTTGAGAGGAAGGCCTATGCAATAGTGACCTTCAACCTTTTTAACAGTGTCCTTTACAAAGTCCATAAACTGTACATCCTCTCGTGACAGCTCATGGCGCTCTTCAGAAGCCTTTTCCGGAAAGTCGTGGTTAAACTGTTTCACACATAATGTTTCAATTTCTGACATCGATATGCGATTCACAGATGCACTTCGTTCATTTTCAGAGTCATTTTCTTTCAAAGGGCCATTGATAACCCAGCCTAGCATCGTGCGAACTGCGTAGGGAGCATCATCTATGCTGTGAATGATATCCCAGGGTTCCATTGCTTTGTGAGCGTTTGCTCCTATCAAAAGTTCAACATCTGCATCTATTTCAGGCAGTTCAACTCTGTGCAGATGAGACCACTTTTCTAAGTCTGCCTGCATGGGAATGCTCTCTCTTGATACTGGAATGTCCTTGTGTGTGTACGTATCAGGTAAATCAATGTACACATTCTCTTTTACACCACATACTTCTAAGCCTGAAACAATATAACTTTGCTCTAGCTTTTTCTGACCCATGGTGCGGAGAAGGATTTGTGTTTTCTTCCCTTCTATGCCAAGTTGTCTCATAAGTTTCTCTGAACAGAAAGTTGCTTCGCTGCCATTGTCCAAAAACGCATAAGTGTCTATTGCCTTGCTACTTTTCTTGAGCTTCACATGAACTGGCACAATAGCCAAAACTCGACTGCTATTACCGGCCCCAGTGGCACCACAAGTTCCACCTGTGATCGGGGTAGGGCTGGAGGCTTCAGCATCTGCCTTTTCAGCATCATCATTGAGCTTGTTATCTACTGCTACATCTTCTGATCTAGCATAATGGAGCATGCTAGGATGTCTTTTAGAACAGTAGTCACATTGAATTTGTTTCTTGCAGTCTCTACTCAAGTGTCCTTGTGTCAAGCATGAGAAGCAAAGTCCTTTTCCCTTAAGGAAGTCTACTTTCTCCTTGTGAGGTAGTTTTCTTACTTTCTGACAGTCTGCAAGTGAGTGGCTTTTCTCACAATACACACATGGTCTCTGAAAGGCATCAGTTGTCTGACGCATGGTGCCTTTGTTTGCATCTGGCAACTTTTCTTTTGTTGCAGGTGCCACGCTGGTGGCAAATGCACTGCCCTTAGGTCTAAATGTTCTATCTGGTTTTGAATATTGCTTGCCTTTGTCGCTGGCATCTTTAATGTCACCAAATAAAGGATCTGAAGCTATCTTAGCTTGTCTGTTTAGGAATTTCACTAAATCTGAAAACTTCGCTCTTCTACCAGAGCTTTCCTGAATGTCAAAAGCACAAACTCTCCACCTTTCTCTCATCTTATAAGGTAACTTGGAAACTATGACTCTGAGATTTGTGGGGTTGTCTAGTTCCTCGAGGTGATTAATATCCTGCATGGCATTGTTACAGCTGGTCAGAAAGAGTGAGTAACTATGGAGAGTTTTAGCATCGTCTGTTTTAACCTGAGGCCAATTCATAGCCTTATTCAGGTACGCTGCTGCTATTTTGATCTCATTGCCGTAATGATAGTGCAAGAGTTTCATTGCCTCACTGTAGCCTCTCGCTGGGCACATATGTTGGCAACTTCTGACTAATTCTTTAGGTTCACCTCTTGTAAACTGCTCAAGATAGTAAATCTTGTCACTGTCATTATCAGTTTTGCTACTGATTGTATGGTCAAAGGCTCTAAGGAATGGTTTGAATTCTAAAGGATCACCACTGAAAATGGGAACATCTCTCTGAGGTAACTTTGTGAGTTTTTGTTGCTTAACCAACATCTCTGTAATGTAATTCTGCTTTAGCATTACTTCACACAAATCAACCTTATTTTCCATTTCTACCTTTTGTCTTGGACTCTCTTGTTTAATGTGGTGATGGGGTCTGTTGGAGTGAGTATTTGACAGTTCATAGGTAACAACTGGGGGCAAAGTGCTTTGCTGGACGTCACTAACTGAGTTTGCACACTTGTATGTTACACTTCGGGTTTCACTGTCCTCATACTCTTTTAACACATTTATCTTTGCAGTAGAAGCAGCAATTTGGGTTTCAATTTCCAGCTGCTCCTTCCTTGCCTTTAACTGCAGTTCTTCCATCTCCAGGGCTTGTTTCTCCTTTAATTTCTCTGCCTTTGCAATCAGAGAAGCTCTTTCCGCTTGTTCCTTGCGACGTGCAGATGACGATGACAATGCAGTTGAACCACAGCGGCTGGACCCGGCCCCGGACTTGCAGGATCCCGGTCGCTCACCTCTCGATCCACCCGTCGACGACACGCTGTCATCTGGTCCCACGCTGTCCTGTTGTTGCTGCCTAGCATCAATCGTCCACTTCTCGGCATCCATCACAAAATTGCTGACTTTTTCCCATTTAGGTTGATACCAATATACCTGGTCGGCATCCTTCTCTTCTTCCGATAGCAGTTGTAGAACATTCTTATTTGACTACTCAAAGTCACTCATAAGTTTTGCAAACTCATTTAAATGTTCATCAACAGTGTCAGGATCTTCATCGTTTTTCATCAAACCAGTTATTTTATTCAGTTTTGCAGTCACCTGAGAGAGTTTTACTCTTCTTAAACTGATTTGTCTTTGTAAAAGGTCTTCCAGGCCTTTTTCTGTATACTTCGGCACCCTCTTCTGGCCGTCTTCGTCAGCGCAAGCAGTTTCTATCACGCGGGTTTCTTGCGTGTCATTGTCCGCCATTATGCTTCTTTTCTGCCTCACGATTCAAACAGGAGTTCTAACAGTAGTCCATGACACAAAGCATGCACCGCTTTCCAAATAAGTGCCATCCTATAAAAGACTACAACATTCCTGTTGTCCTACACTTCTTCGTTCGGCTTATTTCTGCCATTTACCAGTTCGTAGTTTGTTCTCGTCATGGCGGCTGGCTCGGTCTCTTCTCTCGCCGAGCACGGTGCTTTTACTCAATGTAGAGGCTAATCTTTGGGTCATTGCTTTCTTCGTTTTCTTCGTTAACCTCTTCTTACAAATGACTGACACAGAGACTCGTCTTTACGCGTGAACTGTCACAGCACGTCACAGCACGGTAAAAGCACCGTGTTGCTCCGTCAGCCATCATTTATTCTCTGACAGTGAAACAAAACAACATCTTCTTCTTTGGTAAAGACAGGCAGAAATCATGTGCGCCCCCTACAGCAAACTGCACTGCACTATTGCAACTCATGAAGTCAATCAAATACATATGAAATGTAACATTTCTTTCTAAGCAACGCATACTAATGCATGAATTTATCAAAACATTAATATATGAACTGATCATTCATGTAAAATACAAATCTTATAAAAAATGGTGCTTACAGTAAATACATACATACTTACGCTCACATACATACTGCCATGATGCATACAGAGGTTCAGTCGGTGGGAGGAGTGGGTTGGAGGTGTTGATCTGTCTTTTGACCTGGAGGGAGAAACTGTCTCTTTGCCTTGAAGTTCTGAATTTAAGGCTCCTGTACCATTTGACAGAAGGCAGAAGTGAGAAGGAGTGGTGCTGCGTGTGGGTGAGTTGCTTCATGGTATCATGGGTTCCCATCAGGAGGTCTGCTGTTAGCTAGCCTGCAGAGATGTCAGAGTTGTCGAGTGGAGGAGGTGAGGAAAAGACGGGAAGAGAGAGAGGAGTTGAGGCAAAAGACATTTAACAAAATGAGACATCAATTAAACGCGATTGTCTGATGCTTTGTTACAGCGTCCCACTGAATTTATGATCTCTGTACGTTATCGCAGACATCTGACAATGAATATTTATTTGTAATCAAATGCATAACATGCCAGAATATGACGGGTATGTTGGGATTTTATACATTTTTACTTAATGTACAAATGTGCTTTGAAGCATAAGAAGCATGACACACAAAAGTGTATACTAAAAAAAGACAGTCATATGTTATGATTGAGTGGCATAAAATAAATACATTTGTCAGTCCTGCTCCTGATATGGTTTGTGCATGAACAGAATTTGCTACTACAACCATCCCAGCTGCTCCTTTAGTGACCAACAAAGTAAACATTTGGATGATGTATTAATTTTTGCGTGGACTGCTCAGCGGCGTGGTGGTTAGCACTTTCGCCTTGCAGCAAGAAGATCCCCAGTTCGAATCCTGGGGTGGACCTGGGATCTTTCTGCATGGAGTTTGCATGTTCTCCCTGTGCATACGTGGGTTTCCTCCGGGTACTCCGGCTTCCTCCCACAGTCCAAAAACATGCTGAGGTTAATTGACTACTCTAAATTGCCCGTAGGTGTGAATGCGAGTGTGATTGTTCGTCTATGTATGTAGCCCTGCGACGGGCTGGCAACCTGTCCTGGGTGTCCCCTGCCTTCGCCCGAGTCAGCTGGGATAGGCTCCAGCACCCCCCGTGACCCTAGTGAGGATAAAGCGGTGTATAGAGGATTAATTTTTGCTTGGGATTCAATCAAGCCAACATGAAGACTGCCCTCCGACACCAATTTTAGCATGTAGACTTTGCAATCAGGGAAGATAACACACTGAACCTGGCCTACACTCGCATCAATAAGCCATCCGAGGCTGTCACTCGTCCCTTCCTTGGCTCCTCAGACCATCTCTCTTTGATGCCAATTCCTGCAAACAGGTCTCTGCTCTCTAGAGAAAAACCTACAGTGTAACAGATGAAGGTCTGGCTAGAGGGAGCTATGTCAGCATTGCAGATTGCTTTGAGTGCACTCGCTGGGCCATGTTCAAAGAGGCTGCCACTGACAACCAAAACATCAGCGTGGAGTATGCAGTGTCTCTGCATTCATACACAAGTGAATATAGGATGTCCCTCACCAAGAACACCACGACAACTAGAAACCCTGAATGACGACTGAGGTGTGTGCGATGCTGAGAGCAGGTTGGTCCTTTGATCAGCAAGAGCCAACCTGAAACGAGTCATTGGGACAGCAAAAACACACTCATGGTCAGAAAATGTAGAGTTACTTTCATGATGAATACCAGGTGCACACGGCAGGGAATTCAAACAATCACATACTATAGAATTTTTCCACTTATTTCTGGAATGAATACAGTATTGCTTAGAATGGTTTGCGGCCCTCGACAGCACAACTATGAGGAAAGCTGTTCCTTAACATGATGAACAGACACCCAGTCTGGACACAGCAGATGTCAGGAGAACCCTGAGAAAGGCCAATGCATGTAAAGCGACAGGCCCTGACAACATACCAGGTCAGGTACTTTGAGAATGTGCTGATCAGGTGGCCAGGTCTGAATTGACACTTTTAACACCTGAGCTAGGCTGTTGTCCCATCATGCTCTAAGACTGCTAATATCATACCAGTACCAAAAAAATCTCAGAGCACATGTCTCAGTAATTCCTGCCCTGTAGGACTCACTTCTATTATTAAGTGTTGAGAGGGGCTGGTCAAGAATCACATAACATCCAGACTTCCCCCCACGGTTGACCTTTAGGAGTTTGTTTCTGGAGGTAAGAGAATGGCAATGTTCTTCTTGGAACACTAAACTTTGATTGACTTCAGGTCAGCATTTAACACAATCTTTCCTTGGCACCTGGACAGCAAGCTGGGTTCCTGGACTTCTTCACTGGCAGACCCCATGTCAATGAGGATTCAAAAACTGACTCTGAGTGGCTTTTCAATTTACTCAAGCAAAACACATTTTGTGCATGTCAATTTCAAGTGTCCATGTTGAACTTGATTGAATCATTTTGGAATTCCATGAAATTCAACAACTTAAAATAAACAACATTCCATCACATTAAGATGAACCGAGTCAATAGTGTTTTCATGTACATCCGGAGGAATCTGAGACGCAATGTCAAGAAGAGAATCACTGACTATCTGACCTGGTTCTTAAAACACTGCATCTCTTGCCAAGAAATCTCAGAAGCATTTGCACTTTCTACGACAGATGAGAATTTGCTTTCCTCTTCCTATCCTCACCACTTTCGACACAGACACTATAGAGAGCATTCTCAGCAGCTGCATCTGCAGCTGGTTTGGAGCCTGCAAAGCATCAGACTGGAAGGCCATCTACATCATTAATGGTCCCACCCGGTCCCTAACACAGACTGTTTACCATACTGTCCTCTGGCAAAAAGTTTGACAGCATGCGGAAACAGAATTTTGTAACAGCTTCTTCCCACGAGCAATCTGTTGGCTGTCACTACCTCTCAAACACAGTCGCACTGAAAGTCCATATCAGACTGCTTATGTGCAATATATGAGGGGTAATGCATTATCTCATCCAATGCACAGTGCACTTTACCAGACTTTCTGCTCAAACAGTATTTATTACTCCATGGGTGTTATCTGATGATTGGCATGCATTTGTCTATCCGTTTGTTATTCCATCTGTGTGCAACATTACTCAAAAACTGACTGGATGAAATTTTCAGGAAGGAATGACACAAGAACCACCTCATTAGATTTTGGCACTGATGCAGCTTATAGTCTCGATTCACAGATTTGTTAAAGATTTCTGTATCATTGCAAGATAGCCCCACAGCATCACTGTAACTATGACAACAAGTGAAGGCTACAGCAGCTGCCTGCTGATGATCACATGATTGCGATCCTTCCACAAATCGACCACTGCAGACTTACCGGGATCTATCTGTCCAACATTATACAAGGAACAACTGATTAAACTGTGGGTGTGTTTCCGAGTTCCATCAATTCCCGCCACCCGCTATATATTTAGGTCACGCAATTCAGTATCCGTACATAACGTATACATGTGTAACACACCTGTGCTCAGCACAAGGTCATTTTGTTGTGGGTACATCTATATTAAATAGCCACATTCTATGTTGTCGTGATTTCTGATCAATAATTAATAAACAAATGCTGACAATGCTATATGGGTGAATGAACAGCCTTGGTGGAGTACTGTGCTCTCTGAGTGCTTTTCCTCTTTTATTTTGTGCATAGTGGCATTTTTGTCTTTATTGGAAAGGTATATATATATATATATATACTCATTTAGTTAGCATTTGCGACAGGGGTGCAATGGAACTTCATTCTGAATGTGCATCTGTTTTTGGTGTATATTTTTGAATGGCAATAAAAGGCTATCTTTCTCTATTCTGGCTATGTACTATTCCGCTTTGTAGAAATGGTATAAGCTACACTTTAAGATTAAAATTGCACTCATTAATTTAGGGGCACCATTCTCATCTTAGAGAGAACCAATGACAGTTATACCCAAACATTTAACTAATATTGCAAGCAAACAATAAACAACAATGACATGACAACAACAGACAGTGAATAAATGAATGAAGAAATGCAGATAAACTAATGAACTGGAAGCAGTTGGTAGGACGTGATGAATTTAGAATTACTTTGAAATTGCAAAAACAATTGTAATTTGTAAATTCACCCATTTAGCAGAAGGAAAATGATACTTATGTAGCCTTTCTAGCAGTGAGAGCAAGGCCACTGCGGGATGTGTAGCTGTGATGATCTGCTGGATGAGTTGGTTCAAGAACGCAGAGACAAGAAGGCACTTTGTCATGTTTGTTTTGCAAAAGTGTGCCAAAGTAAAAGCACTGCCACCAATGAGTTGAAGCACATAGTTATACAAACAATAATCGCGCTGTTGTAATGTTAATGCTAACTTACGAAGTCAAACTTTAAGTAAAATATAGAAAAACACAGCCCTGGTTTAAAGATAAGTTATTACTTTCTTTAAGCCATCAGCCTTTGCTTTCAAAAATCCTTTTTTTTTTCCTCTCGGTTGATTCTACCATCAATTCCATTTGATGATATTGGCTTCGTCCCTGCTGGTGGCAGAATCTGGGCCAGTTGAGTGGTTGGACTCTTCAGCTTAACACTGTAATCGACTCAAAAGCTTTGCAAAAACTGTAAAATCATTTGGCACAACCACGTTTTGGTGGCTCTATATATATGTGTGGAAGTGTGTCAAAGGTGTGTGTGATGGATGTCTGGTGTGTGTGGGTTGTGTGCCTGAGTGTTTTTGTACAAAAATAGGGGTGAAACGAGAGCGAGTATGTGTGCAGGTTAAGTTCTTTGGTGTATTCCATGGAAAAAACTACAACTCCTGGGAAAATATGTCACTTCCTGTTGTTGGGAGGCGAGTCTCTCAGGTAGGGAAATGTATGAATCATGTGACAGGTCACGTCCACAACGTGACAACTTGTATTTCAATGTAGGAAGTGCTGCAAAAACCCACGGTCTCGTTTATAAAGAGGTTTGTTTTGTGCGTTTTATTATGTATTTTTACAAATGTATCACTGCAATGAAGAAGCACTCTAAGACATGGTGAATGTGTGAAATGTTAGTGCAAAACCTCATATTTTATATGCAAAAAGAATGATCAATCTATCTTATCTGGTTTCAAGTCTACCGCCAATCAAAAATCAATTTGCAAATTGTAGCGCCGGCACTACGCTGGACTCTAGAAGGTTATAAAGGTACAAGAGCGATCCAAGTACACAAACAGGCAAAGCAGGCAACCTTGGTGAATCACATCACTAAAAAGTATTTGCCTTTTGTCTGCCATGGTGCCTGGACGATTTGAAATGTGATTGCAGTGCCACTAACAATCAAATTCAATGTCTGTCGAATGTGCAGATGTCTAGAAAGACAGACACATTATTAACTTTCTCACTGAGCTCCAGTCCCATCACAGAGGGAATATAATTGTTGTCATGCAGATGATTTGAGGGTTTTGTTGAATTCATAGAATGAAGGTGATGGACTGTAGGCAGATGATTGGCTAACTTATTCACTGTTGATTGGTGTTGACCAGCCTATGGCCTGAGGTACTCATTTGCCTCCTCCACATATAATAATGGGCATCAAGGCGAGCCTTTTTACTGTAGAAGGATCTAATAAAAGAATTATTGCGGAGACCATTATTGCCTGATGTGGGTGGATGATGGGATGGGAGGAACTGCTTTGTGTATAACTGTCTGTTGACCTGTTATCTGTCTGATTATCTCTGCTTTGCACTGATATGCTTCAGTGGTGCAGAGAACAGCTCTGTTTCAGACAAAAGAGGACGGACACAAAGTAATTATGACAGCAGAGATACAGCCAATCACATTTTTTATCTGTCATTTTTCCAAGTCTGTTTCCTGGCTTCTCAATTTGATTTCCTAATGTAGCTGCCTTGTTTTCCTCTAAATCCTGCAGGGTGGCCTTTCAGAAATTAAGAATTAGTGGCTCGTTTTCAGGACAACACCAAGGCTGAAGTCCCACCACGTGACCAAGAACCAATTTGTTTTTGACAATTAAGAGTCACATTAATGAGGCAAGATGTGATAGAATCTCCTGTCCACTGGCAACCTGCAAGGAAAGGCTCAATGCAGGGTACTGCTGCTGCACAACTACACTGAGTTCTGACGCCCCATTTAAATGAAAACCAAGACCCAAGAGGGTTAATGTCAGAACAACTAAACTATGCAAAATTAGAGCAATGACTGCAATACATCTGAGTCATTGGATTACAAGTAAGAAAACAGATTTGTAAACTCACTAGTCTGGCAGCAACTTCGGGCACAAATATGCTAGATGCAATTTTGCGAGCAATTACAGACGACAAGCCTACCTGATTGTTTGTTGGGGCTTATTAGAGTCACCTCGTATTTTTGCATTGAGGTTTTCCAAGATATTCAGCTCAAGTGCGAGTCATCAGGGTGTGTGTTTCAGTGATGACTTTACCTGGTGCCAGCCCTGAAACTGTAATTATTACTCAGCTTAACACTTCAGAGTCTTTTTTGTGTGTGTTTTTGTGGATTTTGATAGAGAGTTGCAGTCAGATGAGAGAGAGAGAGAGAGAGAGAGAGAGAGAGAGAGAGAGAGAGAGAGAGAGAGAGAGAGAGAGAGAGAGAGAGAGAGAGAGAGGGGATAGGAGCCAGCTAGGAAGAGGAGGATTTCCCATGTGTGGGAACATTTTGATTTGATAACTCCTAATACAGTAAGCTAAATCTAACATTATTACAGACGCATTAGCTTTGCTTGTCAAGAACCGTATTTTTCGCTGTTTCTCATTTTATTCCAGTGTGTGTGTGTGTGTGTGTGTGTGTGTGTGTGTGTGTGTGTGTGTGTGTGTGTGTGTGTGTGTGTGTGTGTGTGTGTGTGTGTGTGTGTGTGTGTGTGTGTGTCATTCCTGCTGTCAGCATGCCAATTGCACACTCCCTTAAATCTTGCCACATCTGTGGCATTGTGCTGTGTGATAAAACTGCACCTTTCAGAGTGTCCTTTTATTGTGGGCAGTCTAAGGCACACCTGTGCACTAATCATGGTGTCTAATCAGCATCTTGATATGGCACACCTGAGGGGTGGGATGGATTATCTCAGCAAAGGAGAATTGCTCACTATCACAGATTTGTGAACAATATTTGAGAGAAATGGTGATATTGTGTATGTGGGAAAAGTTTTAGATCTTTGAGTTCATCTCATAAAAAATGGGAGCAAAAACAAAAGTGTTGTGTTTATATTTTTGTTGAGTGTATGTGATAATTTATCTACAGAAGTTATTTGGTCATACATTTTCTTGTATTTCATAGTCATTCCCAACAGCCATAATGAACAAAAATTCATTGCATCAGGCATGTGGTTCAGACACAGCTGCCAGTCATCATACACTTGGCGAGTTGGTGGTTTCATGTGCTCATGAAGTTTCAAGAAATAAACCATTTCTCGAACCAATTGGCTCAAGTGGTTTGATGCCTCATGAGGCTTCATCTCACCATCACTAGCAGGCAGGAGTCAACTCTAGACACAGAAAACAAGGTTACTGAGAGTACTAGGCATTTGGCTCAGATTGTTCTGCTCACAGCACTAACTGGAGGTAAGACGAAAGTCTGGCTTTGAATGATGCGTGGCTTCTGGTTTTATGCAGGAGCCACAGTGACTAATCAGGTGGCTCCCACCTGCACATGATCTGCTGATTGCCAATGAGCTGCACCTGGTGCCAGCCTCTATTTATGCCATGCACAGCTAGGAGAGAGAGACAGCAGAGGCACAGGAGGAGAGAGCACGACCATAGCCCACAGTCTCAGGTACAGCGTTTCTTCTGAGATGGCTCATGTATTGGTTAGGAGGCTGATGGTTGGCCAACTTTGGATCATGGCTTGTTGACTTGCTCAAATTGTGTGTGATTACTAGTCAAAACCTTTTTGTCATAATATCAGCTGTCACAGTGAAGCATGACTCGTGATGCCAGTAGTCCTCTATGTCTGGGAAGGTGAAAACACCCATGAAAAGTAGCAATGCAAGGACATCTTCACTCTCCTTGGGGACAGTTGTGATTGGATCCCCTAATTCCTGGGCAGAGTATAGACTAGTCTGTTGAGCACTGCATTCAGTCATCATCATCCTGTCAGTGAAGAGTATTTTAAAGTACAGAAATGTCGCCTTTACAGCATCAGAGGTTCAAAGCTTGGATCAGGAACCTAGAATGTGTCAATATCCTCATACTTACAGATTCTTCTGCCTTTGTTTGGCTTAGGGATGAACAAGGGTCAGGGCTGTCCTCTAGATCTGCCAAGGAAATGGTTTGAGGACATTTTTCCCTTTTCTCTTCTCATGGGGAGTTGGTTTTGTAGATGTGCTTATTGAAGCATAGATGGTCTTAGCATCACTATTTTTACTACAAAAGGACAATAGAACCATTCGGTTAGTTATGTTCAGTAACTCCTTAGACACAAGAATGTCAAAAGTATTACTGTACCTTTGAAAATCACAACAAACAGAGGCCTCGTGTCAGGAGTGATTTGTTCCTGCCAACTTCCTGTGAGCAGACTAACTTGCTCTGCATGCTGTTTCGAAACACAGTGACATCTAGTGGACTTTTTTAGTATAATTTTCCCTCAACTGGGTGGTTGAGATGGCTAAAACAGGTCGAATTAAGTAAAACATTTTTTTTTCAGTGAAATGTAGTGACTCAAAATGTGCTTTACCATATGGTCGAGCAGAATGTTAAAGGGATGACGCACAACTATACACATCATGTGTATCCTTCAATTTGGTACATTATCCCTTAGTCCATACCTGTACATGTCCATGTGTAAATTCATCATACTTCATCTGCGCATGTGAAATGTGTACATTCTCTTTATTATAGCTTCATTTTTAGCCTTATTTTACCTACTCTTTTGACTGTCCTGCCTCTCCCATGCCTCATTTGTATTTAGCTGTTGTAACATGTAAATTTCCCCATGAGGGACCAGCAAAGTTATCTAGGCTTTCCTTCATTCATTATTGTGCAGACACTTTACTTCCACATTTGCTGACAATGTGCCACCCAATGGAATAAATGCTCAATGAGTCTAGGCTTTATTTTTGAAGAATTGTGTTGTACTGTTTACTGCTTTGCAATGAGGCAATCCACAGTATGTTTGCAATGATTCTCAGTCAACGATTCTCGGTCATCCAGGACATGGTATTTCTGTAAAAAGTAACTGCACTTGTTTTTCTGATTGCTGGATACAATTCACCTGAAATGTGTAGGTTTTTGGTTTCTTTACTGAGGCTATTTGCGTCTATTTTAAAATGAAAAGTTAAACACAGCTGACTTTATTTTCTAACATTTTTTCATTGGAAAAACCAAAAACAGCAACCATGTGTTTTTTTTTTTGTTTTTTTTTTTGAGGATGTTAAATTTTAAACAAAATCATGTGATCCATTAGCTTTTTTTTTTTTTCCAAACTAAAAAAAAAGGGAAATTAAACGAGATTAATGAAAAATGACAACTGGATCATTAAAAAAAAAAAATCTTTTTGCAAACAAAATACAAAAAACCCTAATTTTTGGCTATAAACAAACAAATGAAAGACCCATGATTTCTGATTTAGTTTCCAAATGGAACTGTCAAAACCAAAAATGCATCGTGTTTGTCATCTTTTTATAAAAACACACCTACAACAGTTCTTTTTCTGTTTTGCTTTTTGTGTGTGCATATTGAAATGAATTGATGTTTGTTTCCCCATTTTTAAATTACAAATGAGTTACAGATTATTTGATACCCAAATTGACTCTAACATTGAATTGAGTGATGTGATTGTGATGAGTTAACTAAAGACTAAATCATTCTGCTAATCTTCTAACAGTTGCTTGAACCTATTAATTTCCTCAAGTTATGGAAAACTCGTCTTCAAAGATTGTATATTGTTTTCTACAATACTAAAAGCAGCACATAAAGCTCAAACAGCATCTTTGCTTTTGTTTGTAATTAATCTTCTCTTGTAAAAATGCAACTGATCTGCCTTTTCATGACTGCATTTTGTGATCTAATCTAAGGACCTTATATCAGATTTTCTTTCAAATGTTGCTTTAGTATGTGAAATATGTGACATCCCCTTCTTCTAACTGAAGCTAAAACTTAGAAACAGTAAAAGACAATAATAATATAAAAAACCTCTTGAAATACCCAATACTGTTTAAGCTTCAGCAGGAGTAAAGTGTGTCCCCATAGGTCCCAATCAATAAAGATAAAAATCTGATTGCAAATATGTTTTCAGGGCATTACAAAATAGCTGTTTTAAAAATTCAGTGCATAATATGAAGTCTATAGAAGGAAGAGTACCAGGACCAATTTCATGTGTGGACACATCCTTTGTTTAAGAGTGTCTAATTTATCTTTTCTGAAAAAATAGATATGAGTATAGCTCAGCATTCTGGGATATTGACCATTTAGTCAAGACTGGAAGTTGCACCGTCAGGCACAAAGTAATCTGGTGCGTGTTTTTACACTCCATCAGGCTCTAAAGCAAACATTTAAAATGACTCATTTAAAAATCAGCTTTTTCTTTGGAAAGCTGCAGGGAGCTAGTGCTAATGACCCTGATAAACTGCATTCACATGCTGTTTTATGAGCCGCCTTGTTTCCCTGAATCTGTCCAGCAGAGGTGCAGAGTACAAAGTACACCACTGTCCTCTTTTATGACAAACTGTCTCTCAAATCCAAAAAGTATACACACGTGGACAAAATTGTTGGTACCCCTCAGTTAAAGAAGGAAAAACCCACAATTCTCACTGAAATCACTTGAAACTCACAAAAGTAACAATAAATAAAAATTTATTGAAAATTAAATAATCAAAATCAGCCATTACTTTTGAATTGTTGATTAACATAATTATTTAAAAAAACAAACTAATGAAATAGGGCTGGACAAAAATGATGGTACCCATAACTTAATATTTTGTTGCACAACCTTTTGAGGCAATCACTGCAATTAAACGATTTCTGTATTTGTCAATGAGCGTTCTGCAGCTGTCAACAGGTATTTTGGCCCACTCCTCATGAGCAAACAGCTCCAGTTGTCTCAGGTTTGATGGGTGTCTTCTCCAAATGGCATGTTTCAGCTCCTTCCACATATGTTCAATGGGATTCAGATCTGGGCTCATAGAAGGCCACTTTAGAATAGTCCAACGCTTTTCTCTCAGCCATTCTTGGGTGTTTTTGGCTGTGTTTTGCATCGTTGTCCTGTTGGAAGACCCATGACCTGCGACTGAGACCAAGCTTTCTGACACTAGGCAGCACATTTCTCTCCAGAATACCTTGATAGTCTTCAGATTTCATCGTACCTTGCACACTTTCAAGACACCCTGTGCCAGATGCAGCAAAGCAGCCCCAAAACATTACTGAGCCTCCTCCATGTTTCACCGTAGGGACAGTGTTCTTTTCTTCGTATGCTTGCTTTTTGAGTCTATGAACATAGAGTTGATGTGCCTTACCAAAAAGCTCCAGTTTGGTCTCATCTGTCCAAAGGACATTCTCCCAGAAGCTTTGTGGCTTGTCAACATGCATTTTTGCAAATTCCAGTCTGGCTTTTTTATGACTCTTTTTCAGCAGTGGTGTCCTCCTTGGTCGTCTCCCATGAAGTCCACTTTGGCTCAAACAACGACGAATGGTGCGATCTGACACTGATGTACCTTGGCCTTGGAGTTCACCTTTAATTTCTTTGGAGGTTGCTCTGGGCTCTTTGGATACAATTCCAACGATCCGTCTCTTCAATTTGTCATCAATTTTCCTCTTGCGGCCACGTCCAGGGAGGTTGGCTACTGTCCCGTGGGTCTTGAACTTCTGAATAATATGAGCCACTGTTGTCACAGGAACTTCAAGCTGTTTAGAGATGGTCTTATAGCCTTTACCTTTAAGATGTTTGTCTATAATTTTTTTTCGGATGTCCTGGGACAATTCTCTCCTTCGCTTTCTGTTGTCCATGTTCAGTGTGGTACACACCTTTTCACCAAACAGCAGGGTGACTACTTGTCTCCCTTTAAATAGGCAGACTGACTGATTATGAGATTGGAAATGCCTGTGATGTCAATTAAATGACACACCTGAGTTAATCATGTCACTCTGGTCAAATAGTTTTAAATCTTTTATAGAGGTACCATCATTTTTGTCCAGGCCTGTTTCATTAGTTTTTTTTTTTTTTAAATAATTATGTTAATCAACAATTCAAAAGTAATGGCTGTTTTTGATTATTTAATTTTCAATAAATTTTTATTTATTGTTACTTTTGTGAGTTTCAAGTGATTTCAGTGAGAATTGTGGGTTTTTCCTTCTTTAACTGAGGGGTACCAACAATTTTGTCCACGTGTGTAGCCTCGGTTAATACCCGTTATTCACTGAGGAATTTACTGCAGGGCAGAAGAACTACTAGAACAGATGATGCCAAAACTGGCTCACATTTTTACTCAGTTTGAAGGCCTGGAGGTGGCTCAAAAGCCCCATACAGGAGCTCAGTTTTTATTTCTGGCTTTATCTGTTGTTCCCAGGGGAATGGCAATGGTGGCCCTCTAAGTAAAACCAAGCCAATGTAAACAGACAGTGTGGTAGCGACTTTAAAAACGTGTTTGCTTACTTGCAGTTCATAAAATATATTCATTGGTTGTTTGTGCCAAGGTGAAACTCAATTGAAGAACATTTATATGAAGAACTCAATTAAAACTATAGTGCATATGTTGTCTCAGAGGAATGGAAATCCTGAGAAGCAACGAGAACTTTATTACTGATGTCAGAGTTTTACTGCTAGTTAAGAAATTTATTAAAAACTCAAACAAGCTGTATTGCTTTGTGCTCCTCTCTGTCAAACAAGCAATGACTAATACAATCCAAAATTACTGCCTGTTACAGTGTGTGTGTGTTCTAAATTTAATGACTGTGTGCAAATTTGAGATTACTTATTATAATAAACGGCCCCCAGAGGTGCTCACAGAAAAGAATTACTCTTGTCTAAACAGTACACTTTTAAAGTTATTTAATGTTGTTTGAAGAATAAGTAGTACAAGCTCAGCACTTGAGAAAGGCAGCAGAACAGAATGGGACTTAGAAACTGGTTTGTGTGTGTTCATTTAATGTTAGTTGTCTGTTTTTGAGTAATGTTGCGCATAGACAGACAAACATACTCCAATTGTCACATAACTCCACGACATTCCTGGGCGGAGTAAAAAAAAAATATCAGTAAACAAACAGTGAAAGCAAAATTAAAATTTAAGAATAATGGTTTCACAATAAAGTCATTAACACAAGTCTCCTGGGTGAAATTCCTGTTGAGACTCAGACTTGGGTGGTAATCCATCCATCCATTCTCTATACACAGCTTTATCCTCACTAGGGTCGCAGGGGGTGCTGGAGTCTATCCCAGCTGACTCGGGCGAAGGCAGGGGACACCCTGGACAGGTCGCCAGTCTGTCGCAGGGCTACATATACAGACAATCACATTCACACCTATGGGCAATTTAGAGTGATCAATTAACCTCAGCACATTTTTGGACTGTGGGAGGAAGCCGGAGTGCCCGGAGAAAACCCACGCATGCACAGGGAGAACATGCAAACTCCATGCAGAAAGATCCCAGGCCGGGATTTGAACCGGGGATCTTCTTGCTGCAAGGCTGGGTGGTAATGTATTAAAAAATAATAAATAAAAAAAGGCCATAAAGTTCCTCATTATTTCTGTGCCCCCTTCCATTTCAGTTTACCTGGCACTCCAGAGGCAGTCACAGCATTGAGTGACATTTTTCAGCCTTTTCAAGTGCCATTGTGAGATAATAACTTTCACATTTCAGCCTGAACCAAAGCAATCTTCTGAAAAATCAAGTGTAATTGGGCACTTCATACATTTTTGATGTCACTCAAGAAAAGGCTTCTTAAGGAGAAGACTTCTAATGTTCTGTTTTTAGACTCACATGCTAAAGTGCTAGTAATGTTTGTTCTCACTGACCTTTAGTTTGTCGAGTCTCTTGCCAGCATTGCTTTTTTTCTGTAAAGTAGAAACCTTTCCATTTCAACCACACACTCCCCTCTCATCTCTTCCTGCCTGTAGGTGTTAGGGTTTGCCGTAGTACCTGATATCAGCTGCAAGCATATTTCTGTTGGGTCTCCATCTCACCAGAGTTCCAATATGTTTAATGAGATTCACTCAGAGGGTAAGAGACTTCAAATGCTCTGTGTGCATCCTGGTCCTGACATGTTTTAATGAGCCCATCTCTGAGAGTGAGACTAAATATGACTTTTACCCCTTATTGAAAGCATCAGGAATTCTCTGCCAACATTATTTTTACTTTCATCTTCCTGCTTTGGTTCAGCTTTCTTAGTCCCGTTTTTTTTTTCTCTCTCTCTCTCAACTGTTGTAGAATTTTTACCCTATTATTCAGCTTCTTTCCGAATCACAGTCTGTCTCATCCCCAGTGTTGCAGACTCCCTCATACAGCTTTTGAAACTTGCAGGATTAGACAAGTAATCCTAAGAGCTTCAGTTAAAAGTAATAAAACTTAACTAAGAATAGCTTATCTGTGTGTCCAAATAGCTAACAGTCCAGTTTCTTTATGATTTCCAAAACAATGAAAACTCTAATACTTCACCAACAGTAAAAGAACAATGTAATTTGCTGTTAGATCCTCATTAATCCTGCCTCCATGTCAGGACACATTTATTATTCTAACTAATTAATGAAGTTACACTCTGCATAAATGAGCACAAGTCTACTCTCTTTGGAAACACTCATATGATTTCTGTTGCTGTCTGATGTAAGTTTTATGTGGTGTGGAAACTGTAAGTTTCTCAGTCACACCAGCTACCTAAGAGATATCAGTGTTGTTATACCTTTTCTTCATTGGTTGATGATGTGCTGTTTTTTTTCCCCCAGATCTCTTTGCTGACTTGATGAAGGCCCATGAAGATGGCAACAGGTTTTAAGTGTGTTATTAATGTGTGCACTCCTCTTTTTTCACCATCTGAATTAGTAAGGACATTCTCAGCCCAATGTTGTAAGGTTCTAATAATCTCCAGCTTATGTCCCAGTGGGTGGTTGGAATCAAACAGCCAATATTGGTCTGTGTGTATACATTTCCTGTGAACTTCAACACCGAGGCTTTCATCTTCCTCAATGTGCACACCAGAGCCAGTAAAAGGCACATCACATCTTCTCTTGTAAACCGCCGTCCACTAAGTTAATCTGCTCTGTGAAAGCTTTCACTTCTTGGCCTTTGATTTTAAAACAGGTGTCATCCACATATCGGAACCACTCTGTCTTCTTTTCTTCACTTGCTGAATGTAGAGACTGGCTGTGGGTAACATTGGAAATCCTGTGACACAGCCGGGCTTTTGTCAGTAGAAATCTTCATTATATTTAAAATAAGTAGAAATTAGGCAGAATTCCAGCGAGCACATATTTGACTAGGGATGAGTTTGGTTAGGTATTTGAAGCGCTGTCTTGCAGTAGCAGTTTTCTGATAGTTTCCTCAGCCTCAGCTGGACATGTGAAGTGGTATCAGATAAAATCATGGATTAATTTGGGGCCAGTTTCTGAAATTTCTTGAGAAAGTGGAGTTTTGAATGTGATGTGAATTTTCTCTAGCCACAGATGCTAAGATGGTAGACAGGCATTTTGCAGTGTTGTGGGTGACTGATTAAATGCTACAGCTGATGGTTTTGAGAGGTGTTCTCTGTGTATCTTTCGAAGTCCATTTTTACATCATGAGAATACTACTTACACTAGAGGAGGCATTTTCTGGTTATTTCTGAGTCCGCTGTATTTACTTAAAAACTAGACATATTAAACACTGATATCAGAAACTCCCAGTTGTTTAACGCAGGAAGGCCTACTTGTAAAGTCTCTGAAGTTCATTAACTTGTTATGCCTAATTCCCACATTAAGGTTTGTGAGGCAGCTTCCTAGCTCTTGAAACTTTGCGAACCAAAGCTAAGTGATGTCTTCAAGGCAGCAGGAGGCTATAAAAAGAAATCAAAGCACTTTCAGCTTTCAACTTCCACCATACAAAATGTCATTAAGCGATGGCAGGGAACAGGAGCTGTAAAAGTCAAGACAAGATCTCGAAGACCAAGAAAACTCTGATAAAACTGAATTTCTGCTGGGTAAATAAAAATCACCACATGAATGTAGGTTGTGGCAACTGGTGATATGAGGGGGATGCAGGCCTTGTTAGAAAAATGACCAGAATGTAATCTCATTGCTAATCTACCATTACCCTACGCGTGTGTTAGTCGGTCATATGGGAGCAACCACCAATAAAATACCTCATGCAGGCTGTGTGGCTGCTCGCTTGTTAGCATTGGTTTGGAAAAACAAAGCAAAGCACCTATTACTTCATGGAGATCACAAACATTAACAACCACTACTTATGCCATTTCTCAAGCTCTGTGATGAGGAGATACTGCCTGCCTCTGGGGCTAAATTTATGCTAAATATTTTGTGAAGTCGGGGCCAGAAATCCCAAATGTATAAATTGGATTGACTGCTTCAGATGACCTCCAGAATTCAATGAACCCACTTCATTTGCTGAACTATTTCACAGGGGGAAGAAAATGTGCAGCACTCCCCTATCAGCCTATGACTTCCATCTTTAGGTCTTTTACAAAACAAAGGATAGGGCGTTTAGACAATCTAGTAGTCCTCTGCAATCTTTTAAAGCAGGCCTTCACAGTGGTGATTCACAGTGGTATGTGAATCATGAACACAGTACAACAGGATTGCACAGGAAGTAATCTCTGTGACCCATCAGCCCATGAATTTAGTGTTTATAAAGCTTGGAGCAGACATTAAATGGAACCTGAAACTGCAGATAACATAAAAAAAATAAAAAAGCTTGAAATTAAGAAAACTGGATTATGAGAAGACAGTGTTATAATAAAGCCTACAAAAAAGAAACCTATCCATCCATCCATTCTTTCTACTGATTTGGGATCAGGCCATGGCAGCAGACTAAGCAGGTCATTCTAGACATCCCATTCCCTAGCAACACCTGCTACTTCCTCCTTAGGGATCCCAAAGTGTTCCTCGGTCAAACAAGCTATGAAATCTCTCCAGCTTCAGTTCTGGGTCTATCCCAGTGTCTCCTCCCAGTTGGGTGGGCCCAGAAAGCCCCCAAAGGAAGTCACCCAGGAGACATCCTAATCAGATCCCTAACCACCTCATTCCTATGCTTCGTTTGGATGTCCAAGTTCCTCATCTTATCTCTAAGGCTGAGCCTAGTTACTCTACAAAGGAAACTCATTTAAGCTGCTTATATCTCCAATGTCATTCAATGTCACCAAGGTTGGAGCAAAGACAGACTGGCCAATTAAGAGCTTCACCTTCTGATTTACCTCCATCTTCACCACAATAGTCCAGTGCAAGACACACATTACTGCTGATACTGTACCAACCCATCTATCCATCTCCATTTTGCGAAGGTACCTAAACTCCCTCACCTGAGTCAACAGGTCCCCCTGGAGCAATCCACTGGTTTCTGGCAGAGAACCATGGCCTCGGACTTGAAGGTGCCAGACTCTCATCCCAGCCGCTTCACGGTCGACTGCAAACCATCCCAGTGCCACTGAAGATCAATGTCTGATGAACTTTGAATTTCCCACAGTGGATACCTTCATCCCAGGTATGCCTCTGAGACCAATTTGGAAAGGAAAAAAGGGAGCAGGAACAAGACAGAAGTGGAGCTAGCCATGCCACTTAATGGCCACAATGTTGTTGATCACCGTCTTTATAGATAATAGAGAGACTTCTAATATACCAAGGGCAGAAAAGCCCTTGCCCTGTCTTCGCAACACAAACAGCTGACCCAGATCAACTTTTTTTTTCTCAATGCCTGCTTACATCACTGAAGAGGCTTCCAGAGAGAACGATAGAAGAGGTGAAACTCAGAATTCACCAAACCACATTTAGGCAGAGGCGAATATTGTTTATTGCTTATGTTCAGGTAAACTTATAATATTTTCAGTCCTGTTGAGCTATTGTTGACATTTAAATAAGCCTAATTTTATGTGTGAATATCTAAATCTTTTGGAATGGATTTGTACCTTGTACTGTTTATTTTATAATTCCACTGCTTATAATCCCAGAATACAACAAAGATAATCTCTTTGGTGTCTGATTACTTCAAATACAATCCTGATAGTTACAACTATGGATCCAGGATACAGAAATTCATTATTATACAAATTGCACTCCCAAGAATAAGGCATTTTCTCATTAACACTCAGTTTCAATTTCTATTTTAAAAAAATGTGATAACGAGCGTCTTGGTGCAAATAAAATAGGCAAATGGTGAAATAATTTGTTCTCCTTTAGTAAAAAGGAACATAAATTGATCCACAACTGTGGCTCTTTTCCTGGAGACAGATTGTCAAACTTGCTGCACGCTTTACTTATTACATGACAATTTAATTACATGAATTATTAAAATTTCAGTAGCATCAGATGTTTCATTAGTGTTTCAGTGTCAGGTGTGAAAGTGTTTATGCCACAGTGAAATGAAATGAAATGCTTGTAGCAGGTTAAGTTGCAATCACAGTTGAAGGTTGAGGTGTCTGTCTCTTTTTATTGGTGGGAAAATGAAAAACAGATATTTTGGAAAAAGGAAATGCTCTGTTGTAATAATTACATTGCTACAGCATTATAAAGACAATTTATTTTTTATGACTTTGAAGGTAATGTAAATAGTGCTTTGGTTGTCTGTAATCATCATAATGAAGTATACGTAACATAGATCAATCATGTTTCACTACTCAAAATCAGTTGTAATGTAGACTTTTACTAATCATAAAGACAATACACAGCCTGGCATTTGAATGGAGTTTGTGCCACTTCCCAATGCTCATGTGTTTCTGCCAGTGGACAGCTCTTATTTTTGGCAAAACCACAACATGGACTCTTGAGCGAAGGGGGAGACGACAGGTTTGGGATTTCACCTCAAAACTAGAACAGACTGAAGATAGTGCGTCTATAAAAATAATGTATATTGTGCTTCTACAGACAGTAAAAGTGTGCTTGTGCAGAGAATAAATTGTGTTATAAGCATTATATGGGTGGCTCTCAAAAGACCCTTTTGGTTGTTGAGAGGTTTACAAGTTTTCTTGCCAAGGAACAGCAGTCTCTTGGCAGAAGTATAACTTGAAGCTCTTTCTCATCCTAATGAGTTCCCTTGTGGCACTGGTTGACCCCATTCTGCTAACATCCTAGAAAACAGCAGTAGCAGTGTCCTCTGGTTCCGGGTGATGTAGTCTTGTTTGACTTGTATCCGTTACACTCTACAAGACAACTGTACAAGACAAAGGTGGACCAGTCACATGGCGGTACATGCATCACTGGAAGAAGAGGATGCCAAAAGCAACCTCTCCTACACACTGGGCATAGCTGATGATGTAGTTAATATTGCTCACTGACCATTTTGGAGAATAGAAATGGCCACATCAGGTAAGGCCTCATCACCCACAAAAGATGTATGGCAGTGGACCTTTGTACTGTGCACCTGGTACCAAAGAATTTGGTGGGAGGTTGAGGCTGTCATGCATCAGGCCTTTGTGTAAAAAGCAACAGTTGCTTGTTCACCCGTAGCCACTGACTTCGACAAGCAGGAAATGGTATTGCACATCTACAACCACAAGGAAGGGTTCTTGATAACAACCTGCTTGCCATCTATGGAGTTAATGCAGATGGGAAACCAATGAAGTAAAATTCTTCTTTGTTTCACTTCATTCACTATAGTCTCCCAGGGAGTCGCTGCCAGATTCTTCACACTCCTGCCTACTGTGCACTCCCCCTCACGATAACTGAAAACTATTCTTCAAAAGGAGTCGTCAGTGGCAAGATATCTGTAAAAATATGTAAGAAAACAGTACCATTGTTTTTAATGCAGCGTGTAGCTGTGCACCAAACACAACTACATAATGGCTTAAGATGGTAGGAAGGCCAATGGAGTGAAGTGTGAAATGGAGAGCTTTCTGTTGAATTTCTTTTTTTTCTCAATTGCGGTGAGTTGAAATCGGAATAATACAAAATTATTTGTTGTCATGTTGCCATGTTGGGATGTCATGGGCTTAATTGGCCCAACCAAAGTTTTTGAAACTGCAAAAGTAATTTGACATTTAAACTAATGATGCACAAACCAAATGATCTTGGGCACCACACTTTTCCTATAACGCTATATATACTGATAATGTCATTTCACTGCTCAATTTACCATCTCATACCATCCAGGCGAAGTTTCCAGAAGATGGAATTTGCTGTGTTGTATGCAGGTTTGGAGGATCAAGTGAACCCCCTTCTGCTGATACCGGTAAAAAATTAGCTTTATCCTTCAATTCATGGCAATGGGATGTGTGAACAATCCTGTACATAACTATGGTTTCCGGGAAAGCAGAGTGCCTGTCATTATCTATCTAAACATTGCCTAGTGCCAGGGTAGTGTCATGCTCATCGAGTTTTCGATGCTGGGAATGTTGCGGTTAGGAGTTGATTTTGAACCCACGATGTGTGTATACAGAGCAGGCGGCAGGCAGGTCACGGTCAACAGGATTTATTCTAAAAAAAAACAAAACAATTATGCCACTCAGGCAAAACACTCACAAAGTCCTTTCCTTAGAGGGCAGCAGGGGTCTCCGTCCTTTCCCCAAGGACGGCAGAGGAGAGATCGGCTGCTCAGCGCTACAGCGCCCTCTCAGAACAAGATATAGGAAACAAGGCAGTAGTGCAATAATCCAGTATGGTCCCACGTCCTCTGATGTGTGAAGCCAGTTTCTATAGCAGCAGATGGAATTGTGCTACAGGTATGGGGCTCCCGCAGCTCGACCAATCCACTGATTAGCAGCTGCAGAGAGCCCCACAGACCGGCAACACACCGGTAAGGGGAACGTATGGCCGGAAGGGGGCGGTGCTGTCTATGCCCATGACAGGGAAGCATACAAGACACTCCTGTGGACATCAGAGAGGGTCTTCTTCCTGAAAGACAGCAGCCAGACAGTGACACCGCCTGTTTACAACAGGGCTAAAACCAGGTGTTAATCAGTCATGGTGCAATGACCCATTTTTGCTGTATTTTGAGCTGAAAAATAGACACATTCTGCGAATATGTGAGACTTTCATTAATTTGCTGAAAAGGCACACAATATGAATTGTTCCAAATTAGGGCATGTTCTAGGAATGATTGTGGTAAAAAAAAAACTTTTGAGTCACACTTTTTTGGTGTTTTATTTTTTCTTTGCCCCTACCTTCCTCTATTAATACAAGCCCTTCACTGTTTTACCAAGATTAAATTTATCTCATGCAACCATGCTGTCATGACTCTGCCACCCTATGTCTGTTTCATTTATATCCATCTCTGAAGGAAGTGATTTAAAGATGCGGGACCAGACTGCTCCATCCATCTCTATCCTTATCTGACACCACACAACTTTTATCTTTCTTTCCCTTAGCTATCCCCCTTTCTGTCTCCTTTCATCTGTTTGCATCACTTTTTGCCCGATCTTCCCACCCTGCTGTACCAAACTTTTGTTTTATTATCTGTCATCTGTGGCAGAGTTGAGTTCTCTTCCCTCCTTCTCCCCATTTTCTCCTTTCATTTCTTACGTCTTCCCTCCGGTCCTCACTTTGGTCGGCCTCCAGTCCTTGCACCTTCCTCCCTCTACACCCACTGCTTCTGTGCAATTTTACGTTCACGGTGGTGCAAGAAGCTCACATCATATTAATTTCACATTCGTTCTGTTCCCGCCTCTTTTTTACGGCTCTTTTTCCCCCTGTTATTGGTTTCAACATGTTTCCTCAGCAGACCAGAATCTCAGCAGCATCTTTCATTTCTGCCCGCTGTGCTCGTCTAAAAAGTTCAGCCTCATTCGAACACGCAATCACTCCTTCAATTATTCGTCATGATGCGCATGTAAACAAGCACTCTGTTTTTCTTTCTCAGCATTACTAGAATAGAAGAATGATCACAGGTTTTCTGTATGCATGTAAATTATTCTATTAATCTCTATTTTGATCAAATATCAAAGCGTAAACCTCAACAAAATGGAATTTTTAATAACATGAAAACTACAGTAGCCTCGTGGTTCTGTGAAACTGCACAGTGGTGCTTTGAGTTGAATGGTAATATCAGAATTCTCAGTGTGAGCCTTGTGTTCTTTACCACAATCGCCATCTTTGCTTAATGTGTCACCATTGCTAACATTTGCTAATTAGTGATAAATGAGACCAAAGTACCAGGAAAATCATTAAGAGTAATTCTGACTGACAGTGATGTCTGAAATAATGGAAACCCACCAATAGTTGTGTAGAGGTCTGGACGAGTGACGAACCAGCCAATCAACTCTGCCACTCTTACAGGTACAACACCAGAGAAGCTACAAAATAATGAAATTAGTAAAATAGTAATAATCTTTATTTATGGAGCACTTTTCAAAACACACCAAAAGGGAGGAAAGATGGAAGATGTGATAGCTATTACCAAGCACACTCTGATACAGTATTTGCCCATCCAGTAGACTCTGAGCAGCTTTAGCTTTTATTTGTCTCTTTTGTATTCATCTGTTGAATGTTCAAGTCAACAAGTCTTTATTTTATTTCACTGTGACATGTTTTTCTGTAAAATTGCAGTTGAAATTTACCAAAATAGTTAACTACTTGATAACTACTTATTATTGTGCTGCAGTTATAATCATTACATTGAACTGTATTTGTTTGCGAATTCCATTGTCCTTTAAAATCTTTAAACTGGGAATTGCAGACAAATGTTATGAATAATAATGTGTCTGTAACCTTTGTGTTTCAGAATTGAGATGCACCATTTTTTTAAAATGCGCAAAAAAGTAACAGATGAATTAAGTTGCATTTTTAAGGGTTGGGTACATTTATTATAAGGCATCACTGCATAAAAAATTGCAGATGATTAAATGTATTTTAGAAACCAAGGGAGAAATAATAATGTTTTTTTCTTTAAAAAAAAAAAAAAAAGCCAATCTCAGGATTCTACTGTAGTCTAAAGTCAGCAATAATGTTCTGAGGTGCCCAAATCAAGGTGCTTCCCTAAACAGTCCTGTGTGAACTGTTGTGCAAAAGTTGTTCATTTCACACCATCAATTTCTAACAGTAGCATGTTAGGCTTTTAAAGTTTTTATCTGAATTTTGGAAGAACAGTGTCCTATGTACTGTTAAAACAACACTGCAGTTTTGCAACAATTTCTCACACTATGCTTGACTATCGCCTCTTTTGAGCCAACTGGTCACACATTAGATAGGGTATGGCTTGTTACCATGGCAACCTAGGAAATGGATGAGAAATTTTCAATATAGGCTACTGTCAAATGGTTGGATTTTAACCCAAACCATAATATTTTTTTATTAAACCTAACCATGTCATTTTCCACACTTAAGCGTTTTAAACCAAGCATTGTAAAAGTGTCAAGCAAAATGTGATATTTTCTAAAACTTTACCAAACAGTGAACAAAAGCCAAAGGTGAATAAACAAAAATAATGATCCCATACCGGACACAAACCTTGGTCGCTAACCTGTGCCTGCATCTTCCCCTCTCAGCCTCTTGCAGAGACTTTGTGGTTCCTCCAGGCTGTATATCCAACTGGACCGTATGTGCTAAAATATTCTTCTTACGTTTCTGAGAAAGCACAAATGAGAAAGCAGTTAAGCTATATAGGAACATAATGTGAAAACTGGACTGTGAATGGAAGTCCAATATTTACTCTGCTCTGAAAAGCTTTTAAGGTTTTTAGATGTTCCATTTTCATCAGTGTAGTGAACTGCGAACCTAGAAAACTGAAAAAAAAAAAGGTTTATAAAGTATCATGAGAGAATGACTCTGTATAACTGCTTGTAGTAACAGCACGTCTATCCTCTGCTGTTGCCGACTGCCTGCCTATTAGTCTCTATATGTGGCTGCAGACCTCAGACTGATGTATTGCCATCCTCCCACTCTCTCTCTTAGCTTATTCATTACAGAAACCTCAGCCATGTTTTGTGCCTGCAGGTTTCTTGGCTAGTTGAGTCTCCTCTTTCCCTCCCATCGTCTTTTCATCGTGTGTGTGTTCTTTCTCTTCTCACATCTCTCTGTTTTTCTGCCTTGTGCTGTTCTCTCCTGCTCCATTTTCTCACTTATTTTGTTGTCTCAGCGCTCGTCTTCTCCTTTTCCAGTCTTCATTATCCGGCCTTATATTTCAGTCATCTTTCCTGTTTTCTAATCTTCTCATCTCCCTTTAAACTTTATTCTTAAGCCTTAATTTCTCTTTTCACTTGTGGATGTGTTTATATGAGTGTGTGTGTGTGTTGCATGTCCTATGTTAAAAGTTGGTCTATATTTCAAATTGCTATGTTCCAAAAGATGTAAAAATCGTCTGTTTTGGAAAATGTTTTAATTCCACTGTAGTTACTGTTCACTAACTGATCAAATATTTGGTTCTGGGACAGTCTTCTAACAGAATTTTGTGTCTGCTATTTGCAAAAGACCATTTCAAACTGTAAAGAGTTGTCTTAATAGTACTGGAGTGATATTTTACATAACTGTAGTCTCAAGACTAGTTAGAACAGCATGAACCTAAGTGCTGTAGCAGTAACAGACACAGCACATCATCTACATTATCCATCTGTGGCTCCGTATGTGTTTGTTTTTAACTATTTCTTTCTAATTATAATAGAATTTTCACCAAACTACAACTTTTCTTTTCTCTGTCCAGATCTCTCCCTGACAGGGCACCACTTTTTCTGTCTGTGTGCTCACTCATTATGAAAACATGGGGCCACCCACTGAGTCAGGCCTGTAAATCTGGCCTGTAAATCCTTACTTATTAGTTCCAAGAGCCAGCCAGAGAAATGCATTAGCAGAACCTCCAGGGTCCTCTTTATCACTGCCAAGCCTGCCAAGGGATATGAAGGGAGGGTTACAAGCAACTAGAGGGCAAGAAGCAGGAGACAGAGAACCAACAGAATTACAGGAAATGGGCTGATGCCAAGAACATGGACAGTGATGTAAAACTTTAAAATTTTCACTGACAAACAGATTAATCAGCCAAACCATCATATACATGTAAAAAAGGTTAATTTTATGTTGCCTTGATAATTCGGTTGGTTCAATCAGTTTCATCATGATTACTGTGATTGCTGAAGATGAATAAATTAATCTGGCAAAGATTATGCAATTTAAAACCTTTATTTTTAATTTTTTTTTGGCAAGTTTCACTTAGAAGCAGCCTCTCGTATACACCGTGTAAAAAACAAAAGAAAAATCTGTAATTTTATAGAATTTTTCCTTTGCATTTCACACATTTCTTCTGTATCTTAAACACACAAAAATAGAAGTGAAATTATAGTAATAAATTAGGATATTTTGGTCTGTTTTAAAATAACTAACAACTGTTAACAGTAAATAATCAGATACGTCCAAACATTTTTTAACATAAATGATTAATATCCTATATAGTTGATAGATAGACATGTTTCTTCACCATTTTGACTTCAATTAGGCACTTTTGGTAGCCATCCACAAGCTTCTGGTTGAATCTTTGGCCACTCGTCTTGACAGAATCGGTGCAGTTCAGTTAAATTTGTTGGCTTTCTGACATGGACTTGTTTCTTCAGCATTGTCCACATGTTTTCAATGGGGTCTAAGTCAGGATTTTGGGAAGGCTATTCTAAAACCTTAATTCTAGCCTGATTTAGCCATTCCATTACCACTACATGTAAACTTTTGACCACCACTGTATATGTCTAATTTAGAAATTTTGCACGGCATTCTGTAAAAACTACTAAACTCTGCAGTTCTAAGCACAGCTCTAAAACATGAGTAAAATTTTTCAAAAAATTCTGGGATTTTCTGGATGAACTGCAGGCCTCCCAGGTGGGAGAAGACAAGTATGAAAACAAATTAAAAAAAAGTATATGTAGCAAAATATCAATTGTTATGTAGTCTTTTTTTTCAGTATTGGTTATACCAATGCGTATCTGTAAGGAGAAAAACTTGGAATTCATTTTTTCCCCATTTTTTGTAAAATATATAATCAAAGAAAATAAACGTTTTTGTTTCCGTGCTTTACGACTTTTGGAATCACAACTGCCTCACTGCACATAGGTCTGTTCTCTACTTATATCCTGTTTCCAGAGGTGCCCACAGTGAATAAAAATGTGACAAGGGGGAAAAAATACTCAGAAACGACTCAGTGCTCAGTGAATTAATCCCACAATAAGCAAAGTGTGTTCAGACTCAACGCAAAGACTTTTTCTTCTTTTTTTGTTTCAATTTGACTGTTGTAATATTTTTGCAGCTGTATATATATTTACCCATCACAGCCAGCTTACCCACAGATGATCTCTGTAACAATCTCTGTGTTCTGGTCTTGTGTTAGAAGAGCTTAACCTCTAAACCCAGAACTCACAAATGTTTTGACACACTGCTGCATTTTTAATTCATAATGCACCACCCAAGGCCAATCTCTGTCTGCCCACTGATTTTATATCTAATCTCTCTTCAAAATTTGATGTGTCCCACTTGAACACTTCTCAGTAATGCAAATTGTGTTCGAGGTAATGCAATGTAGCTGCTTCTTTCATATCACTCTTTGTTTTTGGTCACCTGCTGCATGATGAGTCCATGAGGGTAAATTATTCTGTTTCTCATTAAAAGATGAGGCAAATGTGAAGAGTTGGGATGTTTAATCCTGCACCACCCATGTTTCATAGACTATGCTGACTGTTAGGAGGGCTGGCTCCCATCGCTCACCAGATGGCACATTCCAGCTGTTTGGCTTCTTATCAGGGTACAGCTGATGCTCCAGAGTCCCTGAACACAGACTACATAAAAATACCCGATTGATCTGTGAGTTGATAGAGATGTACTCCAACAGAAAATGCACAGGTGCTAAATCACTTCAGCAGAGACTCCAGACAAAATTCCACATATGATGATGGGTTTTTTTGAGACACTGTACCATGCAATGATGGCCAGAAATGCTCTTGGTGCTTTACCCATAATAACAACTTTGAATTGAATTGTTTAAGACAGAATTCAACATGTTGCTGAATTTTGAGCAGATTTTGTTTTGGCCAGTATTCATTTTAAGTAAATGTATAGGGACATTTGTTAAGGCAGAAATAGTCTTACATGATAAATTTCATCATAAAGACAGCATGGAAACAACTTAAAACTTTTCAAATACAGTAACAAACACAGCCCACCATTTTAACATGTCAAAATAAAATAAATAAATAAATACATGCATACATCAAAGGAATCTTGGCTTGCTGTATTTGCCACACATCAATTTCTGCTGATGCTGAGGGGCATCAAACATTAATGAAATTTTAGCTAAAAACTGAATTTCGCTAGGAAATATGCATGTACATTTGCATGAGTTTTTAAGGCCCCAATAACAATGGGAAATGTTGCACCTTTTTTTCCATTTTAAGTGCCAATAATTAGTTTTGGCTATTTTGCACGACTGATCAGAAGGTTGGAGTTCCACAATGTTGCCATTGTTGGGTCCTCGTGCAATGCCCCGAATCCAGTCTCCTCCAGAGATGCTGCAGTGGCTTCCAAGCTGCCAACATAACCTTCCCCTTCCACATCTGTTCCTGTTGTTTCTTCAGCTCCTGGTACTTCTTGATCTTATTGTGTTGTTTCTTCCTTAACTAGAACTGCTACATCTATCAAACTGCCCTCTTCTGGTCCTTGTCAACTACCACTATGTCCAGTTGGTTAGCCAGCAGCTGCTTGTCAGTCTGGAACTTAAAGTCCCATAGGATCTTAGCTCTGTGTTTCTTAGCCACTTTTGTGTCTCACCAGAACCTGGGGATTTATGGTCCATAGTCAACACAGATGTTCCTGTACACTGTCCCAGCCACTTGGTTGAGTGTCTCCATGTACACTGGGTGTACATTTTGCATTCTGCTACTATTGCCCAGGCTGTCTCTGGGGCTTCTCTGCACAGAATGCATCCCTCCCTTTATGGATCTGTTTCTCAGGAACTGATCAGCTACCTCTTTTATTTGCCGATGGTACACCCAAGAGGTTTGGTCATCCTCCGCCTTCTGCTGCCTGGGGCACTCTGTGAGGGGATCATCTTCCTGATGTTTCTTGTTTCATCCCAGATCATGGCTCTGACACGCACTCATCCTGATCTCAGGGTGCTGGACTTTGGGCGGAAGGCGGAAGCCTCCATGAACTGACATCCGCAGCATCCATCTCCTTCTTTGACCTGTAGACATCCAGCTGCTATTACAGTTTTTTTTCGATTGCTAAAACATGTTTTTCAAAACTGTACGTTTTTTTCAAAACTGCACACACAAAACTCCAAACATCACACACAAATTGCTAAACCCTTACATCCCCTTGCAAAACAACTCTGCCATCAAATCTCTTAACATGTTCACAAAATGGAACTCGTGTTTTCATTTGGTAAACACAGCCATATTTTCACATGACACACACATACCATTCATTGAATAAACACAACTAAGCTTTTGGCTGAACACTACCAAGCAAGTACAGAACACTGTAGAGCAAAATTGAAAACACAATTATAGAAATGGAACACACTGAATTAATGCCCCCTTCTCTCATAGACAAACAAAACATCACACAAATTTTCAGACAAAGCATTTTATTTTTAAATGCCCCCCCCCCCATCCTCCCATTCAAGCATAAGCATCATGGGGCATCATGCCTCCAGTTTCTGTCTGGCCAGAGGGCCACATCGCAGGCGATGTCCTCAAGGTCCAAACAGCGCTGGAAGAACCGCCTAGAGTGCCGCATGAAGCCCTGACATGTCTCAAAGCCCACATTTCCACAAGCCTCCCCCATTTCCACAAGCCTCTTCCACCTCTTCCTCCTCCCCCTCGTTCTCCTCCTCCTCTCATTCGTACCCCTCTCCTTCTCTGACTGTTGTCTCTGTTCTCCATTGCTCATCAAACAAAACAGAGGGTCAAGCCTCCTTTTATGCTGCAGTCCTTGATTGCAAATTGCTCGCCAGACCGGAAAGTTTAGAGATTTGCATGTTTGTGTGTTGTGGATTGATGCTTTGAGATTTTATGTGAGAAGTGTGTGCAAACCTGAAAAATTGTGTGTTGTGTTTTGACAACAAGGTGATGTGAAATTGACACCAGAGTGTAAAGAAGGAAAGTTAGAGTTCTAATATGATAAGGAAATCTAAACAAACTGAGTCAAGCGATTGGGGACAGAAGTAAAGGTTGTGAAAATTGTGCCTAATTTTTGCTTTTTGTGTTTTAGCAATCGAAAAAAACTGTAATATATGCTTCACAAATACAGATGAATGAATGACCGATGAATGCAGTGTGTGAGTTAGAGAAGCGCTGAAGGTCCAGGAAAGCAGATATGACAGAAGCAGTAAATGTATGAATTAATACAGACAACAGGCAGAATGAGAATGAGCTGGTACAAAGTAAACAGAAAAGGTTAAAGATGAAAAACACTACGGATTTCCTTAATGAAGCGTGACAACAACATCTGTGCCTGAATACATGGTAAATTAGAACATTGTAGTGGGTGGATGAACTGCATCACCTCGCACAGATGTTCTTGTTCATGTATGTGATAAAGCTAAAACATCACCAGGCAGGTTTTCCGAAAGGGATCTCCTTTTACAGTAAAATCTGTCATTGGAAACTCTTTGTCTCTTTGCCACACAAGACAGAAAGTGTTGAAATGTGATTCGTTGGAAAAGATTGGAGTCCAGGTGGTTATTGTCTGTTTGATTGAATTTCTCATTGCATACATTTATTTATTTTAATTTGTCTTTTATTCTTTGTAGTGTTTTGAACATCTGGACACAGGCTGCGGAAGCCCTGACTGTGGACAGTTAGCCGTGTGTGTGTGTGTGTGTGTGGGGAGGGGGGGGGGTAATTATAGGGGTTGTGAGGACCTAATGTCCTCACAACCATAGGGAAACCAAAAGAAATGTCATTTGTGGGGACCTCATTTGGGTCCCCATGAGGGGAAACCATGTTTTCTTGGCCATTTTGTTGTTACTGAAGAAAGTAAAAGTGCAAAAACATTTCTTTAGGGTTAGGCATTGTTTTGGTCTGGGTTAAGGTTAGGGTTAGGGTAAGGGTTAGGGGTTAGATATGAATGGGAGTCAATGGTAGGTCCCCACAAGGATAGGAATACACAGAGAGAGTGTGTGTGTGTGTGTGTGTGTGTGTGTGTGTGTGTGTGTGTGTGTGTGTGTGTGTGTGTGTGTGTGTGTGTGTGTGTGTGTGTGTGTGTGTGTGTGTGTGTGTGTGTGTGTGTGTGTTCTTGTACTTGCTACATGGTGAGTACCATTTTCTGCATTTAACTATCAAAGTGAGGACATTTTTACAAAGTGAGGACATTTTGGCCGGTCCTCACTTTGAAACAGCCATGTTTGAGGGTGAAGACTTGTTTTTACAGAACAGGTATGAATTGAGGTTTGGTTAGGGTTAGGGTAAGGATTAAGTTTAGGCAATCAGTTGTGATAGTTAAGGTTAGGGTAAGGCTCTAGGAAATGCATTACGCCTATGGATGTCCTCACTAAGAAGTACAAACGTGTGTGTGTGTATGTCTGTGTCTGTGTGTGTGTTACTTCATGATGTCTCCTGAGAAGAGACAGTGATGTATATTGATTAACATGAATTACTGCTGTGCATGTGTGTTTAAATGTGTTTTTGTGTGCACCACATGATGAAACGTTGGCAATAAACCAGAGACCTCAAAAGGATTTATACATTTTATATCTTTGTATCTATTATTTGATCATTCCAGAACTCTTTTTATCTTCATTTCATCAGCAGTTGTTATTTTTGTTTGTATATTTTCCCATTATTATGGCTTCAAAACTCATTTCTCTTTTCTTCTCTGCATCCATATGTGGTAAAATATAAATAATTTCTTATCATTTCATCAGAACACATGGAAGGAAATAAGATGTTACAAATAACAACATTATTGCACATCCATTGTGACATTTTATTGACTCACAAGATCGCTTTTTTGCTGCTTTTTTAAATGTGTTTACGTTTTGTGATCCTTGACAAGTCAGGAAACAAATTAAAAATGTAAGTTGATAAAACATTTGTTGTATCTAGAGCCACTATTATTGACGTTTAAAGAAAATGAACTTTATTTTTCTCAATTTATTTTTACTCCACCAAGGAACGTGTTGGAGTTATGTGACAATCAGCATCCATTCGTCCATCTGTTTGTCTGTCTGTTCGTAACATTACACCAAAACAGACTAACGGATTTGGATGAACTTTTCAGGGAAGGTCAGAAATGACACAAGGACCAACTGATTAGATTTTTGCAGTGATGCAGCTTATAGTCTGGATCCACGAATTTGTTAAAGATTTCTGCATCATTGCGAGATAGCGGCACGGCATCACAGCAACCATGACTACAAGTGAACGCTGTGTCATCTGCCTGCTGACCATCACATGGTTACAATCCTACTACAAATCCACCGCTGTCGACTTATTGGGACTAATCCATCGGAAATCATACAAGGAACAATTGATTAAATTGTGGGGATGTTTACAAGTTCCAACAATTCTGCCGTTCGCTGCATATTTAGGTTACTCAATTTGGTATTCGTACATAATGTACACATGCATAACACATGCCTGTGCTGTGTGCAACACAGTTTTTATTAAAGATTTCATCTATCGGAAATTAAACAACAACTGAGCAGCCTTGGTGGAGCATTGCGCTCTCTGAGTGCTTTTCTTGTTTGACAATGCCTTCATGGTGGTTTCCGACATATTTATGTTGCTATAATAAGAGTTTCTATGTATAATAGTTCTTGCATTGGTGTGCATACACACTGATCAGCCACAACATTACAACCTCAAGCGATACGAAGTGAATAACATCATCTGATTACAATGTAGTGTTCTGCTGGGATGCTAGATTGACATGTAACACCCACATAAACATCATTGCAAACAAAGAATGTGTTGTGCTGTATTGCATGCATCCATGTAACTTTAAGCTACTTGCATGATTTTGGAATATGTAATCTTTATAACTGACTGTGAACAAACTGGTTTGATTTCCATTCCATTTTTGTTCCAGTACAAATGATCAGGTGCTGGAACAAACTATTGTTACTGTCTGCCTGAAGAGTTCACTTCATGATATAAAATTTGCCATGTAACACAAACCTAATCTACAATGGGTGACTTTACTGCATAGTTAAACATTAACTACAGAACTTCAGTTGGTTCTCTCCCATTTCATCACAATGTAAAGTTGCTGAATGACTATGCACCTGAGTTGACCTCTTCTCTTCAGATTGCCAGATATTACAGCTCTGCTTCCATGTCACAACAAATCATTTTTGCAGATTTGACACTAAAATTTAACAGAAAGTGCTCACTGTCTGTTGGCTCACTGTTCTCTGTACGTTTTCACTGGTTGAAGCACCGTGTCACTGAGTTATATAACCAGACTCAGTATTGGAATTCGCTGTTATCTATATTTTATCACTGATTTTATCGAGTACTTGTCACAGCACAGCTTGTCATGTATTCACAGTAGCTACCTCTGATCTCACTGACAATATTTAAAAGTAATCTAACCTCAGAACATCTTAAAATTATTCAACAGTGAGAGCCAGCAAGACAGAAAGATTAAATGCATAATGTAATCTGAATAGTTAATGTGTCCACCACAAACACTAAGGTGTGGGCAATTCTGTCAGTTTTGCAATTTTTCAGCAAGGGAGAAATTCGGGAATGAGTAAAATATTCATGAAGCAAATGGAAAATTGAAAGAACTTATATTTATAGCTGAGAGGAAAAGAATGATTAAAGGACTGGGGGGGGCGGGTAATGAACCTCTGAATAAATTCACAAGAGTGTAAAAACCAAGAAAAAGCAAGAACAACCAAGTCACTCAATTACAAAAACCACATTCTATGCCTGGCAGCAGAGTCAGAAAGGTGAGAAGAGGGTCAGAGTAATATCAGTATTTGTTCTCAGTTGGACTTTCTTTAATTAGAATGTTGAAAACATCCCTTTAGAAAAACAGGCCATCTTTTTTTCTGTCTCTGTGGGTCTGTTTTTGCAAGTTTGTGGCCAACATTTGGCTGCCAGTGAAACACATACCACCATATATTATTAATTCGGTGCTGTCAATCATTGCACTTGAATAGGTGTTTTCAAATCCGACAGCACAGCCAGCCCTGCATGCCGTGAAGACTAAATGGTCTTAGAAGAAAAGCAACAAAAATATAGCAGAAATGTGCTGCTGATTTTATTGCACAGTAAATCATTTTCTATATGTCAATCCCACAGTAATGAGGGAGAATAAAGGTTTAATGGTGTGCTTCTGCGAAATGAAAGGCCCTTTTAGCTGATAAATTACTTTTGTGATGAAAGCAATAATAAATCAAACATAGCAAGGTCACCATATGCATACATCAGGAGAGGATCGATAAATTTGACGATAATTCTTTTTTCCACTTTCTCATGTTGATGACTAATAGGGTAAAAAGAAAAAACAGCACTTTTATAATTCTTTTAAGGCTACAAGCATCATGCAGTAAAGTAAAAATAAAAAGACGAATGGAAAAGGTCACCTTCATGGGGATGGAGGTCATGTCAGTAACACCAATTGAAGATTGGTCCGATACCTTAGATTTGTCTCTGCACTTATGTCTTTAATGGCTTTATTTATACAACCATTCAAAAGTTTGGGGTCACCCAGAAAGTTTCAAGTTTTCCATGATCACTCACACTTTTATTCATATGCTAACATAATTGCACAATGGTTTTCTAATCATCAATTAGCCTTTCAACACACAGTCTACCATTAGAACACAGGAGTGATGATTGCTGGAAATGGGCCTCTGCATCCTTACGTACATATTCCATTAAAAATCAGCCATCTCCAGCTATAATAGTCATTTAGCACATTAACCATATCTAGACTGTATTTATGATTAATTTAATGTTATCTTCATTGAAAAAGAACTGCCTTTTTTTCAAAAATCAGGACATTTCTAAGTGAATATTTAAAAAATAGTGTAAACTCCAGCCAAGTAAGATTAGGTGGTGAAAAATAAACATCTATATCTGTTAGTGTGTTTTGCTGCAGCTTATTGCTTTGCTTCCCTGCCAGCAGTCCTCTCTGCTTCTTCAAATTAGTGACATGCCGGCAGCCATCTACTCAAGGTAATACACTCATCATGGATGAGTATCTGACTTCAAAGAAACCAATTTATCTCTTTTAGAAAAAATAATTGAACTCTTTCGTTGATATTTGTGTGGCAACACATATCAAAAATATCAAATAATCCCAAGGAGATGTATTATTATCTTTCTGGAGGCCACAGACCCTTTAAGCTGTGTTACTCATGTGTTAAATAGTTGTGGCAAGCTGGAAATGGTGTTGCTCAACCTTGTCAAGGATTTTTTGTTTGTTTGTTTTGTATGGTACTACAGAATGCTTTCTCTTAAAATGATCTGGAGTAAATGCATTTGCTGTTTGAACACTGACAATGATTTATCTGCGCACTGGTCATTGCACTGTGTATGATTGAGTTTGCACCACAAATATTAGTAGGACCTCTAGAATTTTTTTATAGAGGTGGTCAGAGGAGATCACTGAAAATCTAAGATTGGCACACACAAAAAAATGAATAAGTTGAATAAAAAGTCACAGTTGAAGTTCAGGAATTCTATTATACTACTGATATAAAGGCTTAATAAAAACTATGTCAATGTAAGTTTTAAAGCATCACATTCTGATATATGTTGGTTTCTTATTTTGTTGTTTACAAGGAACATTTTGATTATTAGAAACAGCCAGGAGAAGGGATGCTGCCATGTATGTTGTGTGATGATATTTTATCAAACTACAGCAACTACTTACGGTAGAATAGTGTCTCTCTTTGTCAGTAGACAATCCATTATTATATTCTGGTCATAACTTTAATATTTTAGAGGTCATATTCTATAATGCATCCATACATACAGTAATGTAACTGCTGCAGATTTTTCATTAATAAAACCCTGTTTAGACAGAAAAATATTTTGACTTTACAGAACAGATGAGACGTTAACTGTAAAATAATATCCAACGGTGGTGAAGCTCAGGATTTAGCTGTGAAACATCCATCCATCCATTCTCTATACACCGCTTTATCCTCACTAGGGTCGCAGGAGGACTGGAGCCTATTTCAGCTGACTCGGGCGAAGGCAGGGGACACCCTGGACAGGTCACCAGTCTGTCACAGGGCTAGCTGTGAAACAAAAAAAAGGAATCTAACTGGAACTGATATAAAGAACATGATAGGGATACTTTTTAATTACGAACAACAATTTAGTTACTGCTTTGTTGTGTTGTGGATAAATGCATGTAACTCCCTCTTTGGAGACGCTTATATGGATCCTGCTGATGTCTGACGCTGCAGGTATTTAATAAACTAAGAGGAAAGACTGCTATAAAACAACTGAAAGCAACAAACTAAACTTCTAACCTGGCAATAGCCAGATTAATAATTGTGTAGTACTTGATAGTACTCCACAATATCAATCTGGGACCGCTCCATGTAAATCCGTTCAGAGGAAAGAGGCACGGATTGGACAAAGCAACAGTATGTCCCGCCTCTGACAGGTTTGTTTTTAGCCAATCGCGGGATCTTCACAACGAGCGGAGCCAATTGGTAGATTAAACTTTTACCAAAACCCGTAGGTAAAAAAGCACAAACATCTTTACCATCCAGAAATGCGCAAAGAGCCTCTCGTTGTTCTTCCTTCAAAGAAGCGATATGAGATTCGGCTAAAACTGACTTAATAGCAGCATCTACACGATCGTTGTCCTCCGTTGCCATGTTTGTTTTGATCTACTGGTGCTTGGTGTTGTCTCGAGTGCTGTCGTCTTCACACCCGGATATCCCGCCCCACACACGAATACTGCTGCGTGATTGGCCCGTGCCAACTTGGCTCTGTCCGAACAGTGAAAGCGGGAGCGGTACAAGATGCTTCCTTGAGAGATTTGTGAACTCACAAATATTGCGAGAAATCAACTTGCTGGCAAGGTTACTAAACTTCAACTCCTATAGTCTGTGCCCATATCTGATCACAAACCGCATACCGCATTTTCTGTGCTCTCAGTGATGTTCATGGACAGACCACAGAGACTGGCGGGAGCTAGTCGTAGCTGTTCGTCATCTAATGCTGCTTTCACTTGCACTCGAACATGGCAATTGCATTCACAGATGCGTGGACATCAGAGTTTCAGTGAAGGCATTTACCTGATCAGATGAGATTTCAGGGGCGGTCATGGACCCCAGTGTTGCCTTTGACAACAATTTGTGGTTAAAATTAAGGAAAATTTGAGTTAAAAATAAGCACAGGTGTTGATAGTTTTTTTGACAGAGGTTAGTAACAAAAGAGAGGCAAATTAATAATTCACACCATAAATACAACAGAAAACAGAAATGTCAGTTATTTTTTGAAGCATGCAGTAAACCTTTTATGTGGAACCAAAATGAATCATTGTGATGATCCTATTGAGTGCTTTTACTTAATAAAATGCCATGTTGGGGGTGGGGTAACATTTCCCACTTGGAATAATTGCACCCCCCTATTTTTTTTATTTATTTCATCAATTTCTTTTCTAGTGTCTGTCTGCCTTAGCAAGAAAGATTTTATGGTAATGGTACTCTTAGTATACGGGGATGGGTTTCAACTTGGACTAAATATTTTTAGAGTGGATATTTTCACACCAAGACTGGTGTTCAGCACATGACATTTGGGGCAGATTGGATCATGTACAGCTGAGATTTAAACACTTCAGTAGTCATGGCAAAAGCATCAAAATTTGCTTTTGCCACAGACACGTCGTTTAATGACAAGTCACCATTTTCTCTGTGAATCATCATCAACATCATAAGGCTTATGTCACCACATTTGAGACCAGTTTGGCCAAGAGGCTAACAATAGTACATCAAAGTGTAAAAAATGTCATTTTCTGTTGCTCGCAAGTAGCATTTTGACTGTGAATGGATTTTGGCATATGGATGTGATCATTGCAGGACTGTGATCAAATGTGCAACGTTTGAAGCAGATTGGAAGGACAATTGGCAAAGGATCAAAATTCCAGAGGCCGCCATGGCCACACCCTAACATTTTTGCAGAAGATTTTACAATCTTTTCAAGAGGTTCTTTGCACCATTGGTGCTCGGACCCTAATTATAATTAAATTCAAATAAAATAGTCAACCATACATAACGTCTATCTGATGGCCAAAAAGCTCAATTTTGTTCTCATTTGTTCAAAAAACAACTTTTTTCCAGTTGACTTCAGTCCCCCACATGCTTCTGGAAAACTTTAGTTGACTTTTTATTAACTTTTTCCTTTCCCCATTGTAAATTTCCCTGTTGCAGACATTGCATCAAAGAAAGAAACTGTAAAAACAGAAAAAACATTTTAAGTTTCCAATGGTCTTTGAGCAAACCATGTGTAATGCAGAGTTCTGTTGGGAAAATAATATAAATCTAGGCTTAGAATTGTGATATGCTATATGTTTTTTTTATTTTGAAAAAGAAACAACAAAAGGTATTTGTACCAGATTCTGTAACAAACTGAAATCTGTGTTCTGCAAAAATCAAAGGCCACACATAACCTCCTAATCAGAAATATTCACTTCATTTATTTAATTTTAGCACAGAGTGTTTATTGCCTCTGCAGCAATTCCACTAGAAGATTCTACACTTTTATTTAATTTCATGGTTTTGTGTGCTGTTTCCTACCTTCTGTTATCAATAGATCTCTTCCGACTGCAGCGAATCCAAGCTGAGAGCAGCTTCAGAGGACCGGACTACCTTCAGCACTACAGGGATTCATTTCATCAGCTGCAGCATATGTGCATGCAAGAATATTCCTTTTAAATATTGGTGTCATGTATATTGTCAATGCATACAGTCACATGCAAACATTGACAGGTCACTTTCATGTTCCAGAAAAACAAGCTGGGCTGGCAAAGATAGACCTTTATGTAAAGCAGAGGGGATAAATTCATGAAAGTGAGATGCTAGGAGAAATGTTTTCCACACTGCACATTCCCATATCAGTTCTTTCTTTTAATGGCATCCTTTGTGCTCGTTGTCTCCTAAGTAATTTTCTGAAACTGCTGGTTAATGTTGTGGCCACTGATTGTAATCATTTCAGCTTTGTTTTAGAGAAACACTCGGTTGTGACAGCTAAATATCGCAGTGGAGCTGTTGCCATGAAGTCAGTCAAGTTATGCTGAAGGTGTAAGAAGATAATAAAATGAAAGTAAGGGGATCACCATAGCCGCCAAATGTGACTGAAACTAGAAAAAAAATATTATACAAGGCCATCCAGCAGCCATGTCTCCACAAAAAATTGTGTTGATAGAACTTAACTGCATTCGCAAATGAGTTTTGACTGAAACCACATTTTAAAATGAACATATTTTTGCCATTTATTATATGGCCTTATGGGGCGACTGGGTTTGACACAATCCTCGCTGATTGCAAAGGAGTCACAGGTGCACCTAGCCACTCCCACCGGGCGTAATCTGAGAAAACGAAAAGAAAGACGAAACCCAACCGACCTTACCTACACACACTACGGAATGTAACGACGGGCAAAGATTTTTTTTAAAAAAGAAGACAAATTTTTTCAATAAATCAATCAAAAACATAGACAAGTTGAATAAAGTGCACACAAATGTTGGAGAATAACTAATATTGTAAAACGACAATAAAACATTAAAATAAAAAAAGAAAAATATGCTAACATGCAATAAATAGCGGAAAAAGTCTTAAAGTTTTTTATCAAAGCACATGCAGTTTAAATCACACTTTACACAATAAAACTGATTCATTAAAATCAGTGGAATGAAGAGCTGTCTTTCACCTAGTCTTACTTGTAAGTGATGCTGAGGCTGACTTGTGCTTCCATCTTCCTCTGCTATGTCCTTACAACTTGCTGCAGTACGAAATTACACTCACTTCACAATGTAATTGAGAACGCAGTTTATTGTACAGCAAGGTAATTTTGTTGAAACGGGGTCCGGCTCGTTCTGCTCACTTATCAAAGTGTCATTAAGAAGGACACTTAAACCCCAAATTAATGACAGTTAGACCAGTTCCTTGCAGCTCTCTCTAATGAGTGAGTGTGAACAGCTGACTCAGCAACAGATAGACAGACTCAAAAACTTTTTTTAAATGTATTTTTTTTTCTTAAGATGCTTCCGTCTGGAGCAAAATGTATGGAAAACCAACTAGATGATGTTGCCACCCATGCAGTCATGCCTCCATCTGGCTAAAAATAAATTCAGACGCACAACTGAGTGACAGCTAGTTAGGTGGTTGCCTGGTAACAACAGATACCTGTTGACGTAAATGGAACCAGGAGTCATAAACTGCAGCACTTTTCTGTTTTTAGTAAATTCAGTGGTTTTATCTCTCTAATTAAATAGCTTTGACGAGCATGATCTTCTGACCTTTCACTACAATTTTTTATGTCACATTATTGAACATATCTATAAGTCCACAGATTCATTAGTGTACTTTTGAGATACACAAAAATATCAATTAACTTATAAACACAGCCTGTGATTTTACATGTTTAATGCAAAATAATATTTAAAAGAAAATTGTAGCTTTGAATAACCATTTCTTTGTTTTTAAAAGTAACAGATTTTTTTGACATAAAAAGAAGTAAAATACATACCTCAATAATGTAAGTATTTTGAAAAACTAGATAGAATTGGTGACAGTATTGTATTGTATTGAAATATTTTACATAAATTCTTTCATTGAGCGAGACAAATCTTAAAATTTGCCCTCCTACACCATGAAAAATGAGTGTTAGGGTTAGGGTTAGGATTTTCACAGATTTCTTAAACTACACATGATACTTAGTATGATGTTGTTGTGGTCTTCAAAGCATTCTTAAACCATTTTTGCTTTGTGGCACATTATCCTGGTGAAAGAGGCCACAGCCATCAGGGAATATTGTTTCCATAAAAAGGTCTACTCGGTCTGCAACAATGCTTAGGTAGGTGGTACGAGTCAAAGTATCATCCACATGGATGGCAGGACCCAAGGTTTCTCAGCAGAGCATTCCCCAAAGGCACCGCACTGCCTCCACCACCTTGCTTTCTTAACTTCTTCCCTTAGTGCATCCTGGTACCATGTGTTCCCCAGGTAAGTGACGCACACACATCCGGTCATTCACGTAATATAAAAGAAAATATGTTTCATCAGACCAGGCCACCTCCTTGCATTGCTCCGTTGTCCAGTTTTGATGCTCATGTGCCCATTGTTGGCGATTTCAGCGGTGCTCAGGAGTCAGCATTGGCACCCTGACTGGTCTGCAGCTATGCAGCCCTATATGCAACAAACTGCGATGCACTGTGTATTCTGACACCATTCTATCACTACCAGCAATAACTTAAACAATTTGAGCAACAGCAGCTCATCTGTTGGATCGGACCGCACGGGCCAGTCTTCACTCTCCATGTGCATCAGTGAGCCTCGGTCACCCATGACCCTGTCACTGGTTCACCACTGTTCCTTCCTTTATTCACTTTTGATAAATACTGACCACTGCAGACCAGGAACACTCCACCAGAGCTGTGGTTTTGGAGATGCTCTGACCCGGTCGTCTAGCCATCATAATTTGGTCCTTGTCAAACTCGCTCAAATCCTTACACTTGCCCATTTTTTCTGCTTCTCACATTTCAACTTTGAGGAAAAATGTTCACTTGCTGCCAAATATACCCAACCCATGTACATACTACATACATACATACATACATACATACATACATACATACATACATACATACATACATACATACATACATACATACATACATACATACATACATACATACATACATACATACATACATACATACATACATACTATGCCTGAAACTAAATATTCAATGAAAGCTGTGTGTGTTTGTTTTCATTCATGTGGACACGTTTTCTTGTCATGGAAGTAATTAGTGTCTCTGCAGAGGACGTACTAAAATGTCAAGCACAAAATAGTCCTCCCCCACACACACACTGCTCACACACAGGCTATCAAGGCAAAGCTGTACACGGGTGTTATTTATTTATTATATGTCTTTTTATATCTTGTCTTTGCCCTGTCAAGGCCATCAAGGCTGATGTCAGTTGTGTGAGTGACACAAATTGGGAAAAGAGAGTAATGAGGAAAGGACACGAGCGGTTGCTCTTGACTTGAAATGTCAAATACAAGAAGCTTGGGTTTGAACAGAAAGACAGAAAAATAAGACGGCAAGGTTTTTCCTTTTGGCCACTCAGTGTCACAACTCTGTCGTGTAATCTACTCTCCGTATTCCTTCATGTCATTGGGATGGTGTAAAAAGTGAGGGAGGCGGGATGGAGATAAATCATAGAGAGAGAAACTCGCAGTAGTCTGCAGAAGATGAAAGGAGTGAGGCAACAGCAGCACTAATGGGGCTGAAGTGAGGCTTATGTGGTGACTCAGTGGGCCAAGTAGCTGCAGCCAATCAGATAGGAGTCAGTGCCTGGGTGGTGATGAGAAAGAAAAAAGGAAATTTAAAAATGTAGTTACCTGCAGTGCCGAGACTGCTTTTAAAGGGTGATAAAGTTAAGACACAGCAAATATGTCGTAACTGTAAGGGGAAAAAAAAAATGACGACAACAGTAGCACATTCAGTATACAAAATTTGTGGCACTTATGTATCGTGGTAATTGCTGGAAAAGTAATGTCAAGCACTGTCAAGGCTTTTGCTTCCATATGTACACTGAAAGAAATATTATTTGTCAAAAGGTCTCCAGTAATTCTGGTCGAGAAGATAATTCACAAAAAAGAAAATATCTGACCCAGTTCAAGGCAGTTTTGAAGACTTCTCATTTGTAGTCGTGTGATGAACCAGTGCATCTGCTACATATATCAGACAAGTGGCGAACACTGACTGTTAGCAAACAGTTGTGTTTACAGTATATTCACATACAGCAGTTATAAAACAGAACAATATTATTCATCTAGAGTTTTAATTTCAACATGCACTTACTGCACTTTGGTCTTCACTAACTCCTGAGGGAAATAACTGTCTCTATAGCCAGCAAGTCTGACCAAACCTGTGTGCTGTTTGTTATTGAGTCAATTGTGTGCAATGAGGATTTAGGTGCCTGCTATAGCTGCAAAACAACAGAAAGAGAATGAAGTTACAACACTGGACAGCTGAACAACTTCTTTTCACATTGTGATTTCATACATTATTATCGTTAAAAAATATATTTAAGCCAACTTAAGAACTTAAATAGTTATTCTTTTTGCTGGTGAGCCAGTTCAACCTGTAATACTATGAAAAAACAAGTACCTAATAAGCAGTGGCAATTCTAAAATACATTTCACATAGTCTTCTACCCACCACTAATACAACTGAGTTTTGGCATTAATTACAATAGAAGTGAATTTAAACTTAATGCTACAACACACATTTTCTTCTTTCTATTTTTAAATCATTGTTAGTTCACAGTGGCAGACATACATTAACTGTATAAAACCTTCCTGAAAAGTAGATCTGTTTTTACTGTTTAATCATACAGAGCAAGGCTGAAACTGAGGAGAGAGGAGGAGAAAAGGATAGAGATGAAAACAAGAAAAACAGATCAAGCTGGACATGTATCAACCAGGTGGTGAAAGAAGAAAGGAAAGAGGAAGAAATTGGAAAAAGACAGTCTCGTGGATGTAATGTAATGTTTCATTCACTGTAAAAATGAAATAAGAAAAACAGACAAAATTAAATAAAATTAACCATATCTTTAAAATAAAGCCCTTTTCTATAATTAAAAGACAGTTTCTACCATTATGGTGTTTTTTGTTTTGTGTTTCGGTGTTTGTTTGTTTTTGGCGATGACAATAGACAGATCTTGGAATTATACATCATAAGCAATACTTTTTCTGCTGATTGTCACTAATTGTTTTAAATTTTATAAATATATTTACTGTTTACAGTACAACACATATTTTTAAACAGGAATATAAATCAAATTAAGACAAATGTGAAGAGTTCATTTGCAAAAACAGATAAGTCCGTTTTGAGAAATTTTCAGAAAACTGTTTATTTTATTGCTTACTTGAGATAATATCAGTCAAACTGAAGTTGAGTGGATTTGACTCAATAGAAAAATACATGACAAAATAGAGAAAAATAAATTAGTAGTGTTACAATTATTATTATCTCAAGTAAACAATAAAAAAAGAGTTTTCTGAAAATTTATAAAATGGAGTTACCTGCTTTTGCAAATGAACTCTTCATTTGTTAAACAAGAGCAAGGAAGCAGAGAAACGGGTCAGATCAATGGGAAAAGTATTGGTTTTAATGACTACATATAATTTAACAACCTAGATGCTGAAGACAAAAGGACAAGCTACGCACACACACACACACACACACACACACACACACACACACACACACACACACACACACACACACACACACACACACACACACACAGCAGAGCTGGTGTGACTCATGCCTTTCACCCCTATAAATGTTTTAACAAACAAACACACACAGGCAGACACTTTTTGTGGTCACTCCAGTGGCTCATAGTGTGAGCCCATCACTGTGGACACACACACACACACACACACACACACACACACACACACACACACACACACACACACACACACACACACACACACACACACAGGCAAACATCCGTCTCCCTGGCAACAGCTCTAATAGGTCTCAGTAAACTTCCGTCCTCATCAACAGGCTGTTCTGCAGAAGAGTCTGTGTGGTTCAAAGCCAAAGCAGCAGCTGTCTGGTGGCTGTATAGAAGATAACCACAGCAGTGAGAACTATTACAGCCAGGGCCACCCAATAACCCAGCCTCAGCTACTTGCTGATTGGATCTGTGCTGCATATCATTCCCCTGCTGTTTTTGCCCACATGTCCTGACTTGTTGCTCCAAAAATGCAGGCAAAAGGCCAAAAATGCGCAAACAAGAAGCTGCTCCTGCTGGCCACTGGTGTAATATCAACGTGGGGTTTCTGGAACTGTTTAAATAGATGGATAGCTAGCATTGCCAGCTAGTGAGACCTTCACACAAAAACAAAAACAAAAAAGCTCAGAAATAGGTCTGATCCAATGTTGGCTTTAAGTGTGAGGTCCAGTAGTAGTTTTTTTTTTTTTTTTTTTTTTTAAAAACCTTTGTTTGGAGACAGTGCCTCAGCCTTCTACAACCCCAAGCCAGAAGTCAGAAGTCCAGAACCAATGAACTCAGTTGTAATGTAGCGATTATGCTCTTTTATTTTTTGGCCACAAAATCACAATTGTTGCTCTGAACCACAATGAATTTTAAATGAATTGGTGCCTGTTTGACACTGTTCATGAGATTCAGTGCTCATCGCAGATGGAGCTTGACATATATAAAAAACTGTTTAACACAGACCTCAGTATTGATATTGCAGTATCGTATGGAAGTCTGACTTCTGCCGGTTTTTACTTTTCATCAACCCTTGGATACAGAAAAAACACCTCTGGAACACTTTGCTTATAGCTCCTCTGGCAAGCCTCTTCTCTTGTCAAGATGTATTTAGATATTGTGATATCCTTCAAGATGGTGTACTATGATTGCTGTTACATATATGAAGACAAATTAGAGGAGGAGATTCAAAATAGAGAAATGAGATGAGCCAATACTGCTACTTCAGGAACATAGAATAACTGTGATCAAGCTGTTCCTGTGAATCATCACTCTTCATATCTCCCCAAGTTGCGAGTTTCTTATTGAATGCTAAGGGTTTTCCTTTACAAGTTACATTTGCACAAAGGACATTTCATATGGTTGTGTAGCTCAGCCTGTTCTCAGGGCATTAAAAATGGTTTCTTGTCAAATTATCTGGAAATACATGCAGGCTGTACCACTAGCGGAACAAATCAGAGCCGGGCTGGGGCATGGCAAATGACCGGGCCCTTTAAACCCAAATAATAAAGCTCATGATAACATCATTTTACAACATACACATGCCCGCAACAGCGGGGCTTACAAGCTTCGGCACCGACTATGTCATTTAAAAGTCCATCAAATGGACATGAAGCACAACAAACCAAGAGAACAACAAAAAATTTAGGCCATATGGTCACTCTTAATGAAATAACACAAATTCAAAGCAGTTCAGCACCACGGATAGTGACCGCATTATGTTGACACCCAACTACTTCAACTCAGAGCCTGTATCAGTAGCTATAAAGTTTAGTAAAACTGGCACAGTGGCCCACATGTTCACAAACACGATTTCAGTGTGAAGTACTATAGGCCTTCATACCACTATCTGAAGGGCATATGACGAGCCTTGCGCTCCACGAACTAGTCCACGATGCACTGTATGTCCATTTTCTTTGCTCTCTCATTCTCTATGGACAACACTGTCCCACTGTGCTCCTCAAGTGGTTTTTAATTAGTTTTAACTTGGAGAATGAGCACTCAGGGGTTGCAACGGTGACAGGAAGAGTCAAAAATAAAAGGAGGGCGGTGCAAACCTCACTGAATGTAGAAGTTACTGTTGAGTGGTTAACAAGGAGCATATTTGCCAGATCTGCAACAGACTTTTTCTTTGTTATCTGGTCCCTGAAACAGGTTCTAAAAGAAAGCAGCTGACCAGAGAAGCTGGGGGCGATGTCCCGACGGTAGTGCAGCTTGGTGTAACTCCTCATCTCCTGCTTGCAGCAGTGTGTTGGGGTGAATTGCCCCAAACATATTCATAGTTCCATTTAAGCTGGTGAATTTCAGTTGCTGGATGGTAATGTCAAGACAGGCATTGAAAACGTTCACCCAAAAGTTCCTCTCTGCATCAGTGAAGCGGCTGTCTTCAGAAAGTTCATCAAAGTGACGCTTAACTTTCCTGGCCCTGGTTGCTTCAAACAGAATTTGACTTCCCCATTTTGTAGCTAGAGCAAGAGTGGCAGACTTAACCTCATCAAAATGCTCCCTAAACTCCATCAAAACACTGATGGCGTTTTGCAGAAGAGTAGATGCTTTCAGAATGTCCACATCCTTAGCTTGCAGTAACTGTGAGGCAGCATTTATACACTCAAGAATCTTGGTTTGCACGTTGACCAAAAATATGAAAGAAAATTTGCTTATAGCATTCTTGAGCGCACTTGCTTCACTACGCTCCTCTTTTTTGTCACTGGTCTGGGATATGTTGACGAGGGTTTTTATAATGTCTCCATATCTGTGCCTTAATGCAAAAAGCGCATCATGTCGAGCTGACCAGCTAGTGGGACAAAGGCGTTTTAATGTGACACTTCTGCTCTCCGCTGTCATTAATTCACTGAGGAGCGCCCATCGTTTGATACTGTGACCAAAAAAGTTGTACAGGTTCTCTACAGTGTCATAGAACTGCTTCACTCCAGGGACATTTTTAACAGAGTCGTTGAGAGCAAGGTTGAGGTTATGAGCAGCGCAATGAACATAACGGGCAAGAGGCTCCCTCTCTGTTATTCTTGCCTGTACACCTGAATACGCACCACTCATACTGTATTTGCGGCCCCTTCATAGCCCTGTCAGCGGCATTTTGAAGGATCTATTCCATTTTTCTCTATAGAGCTGAGGATTTGGTTTTCAAGCTCTGATGCTGATGAGCCCACAGTCGCTTCAAAACCCAAAAACACTTCATTGATCTGTATATCTGTTGCAATATCCATGTCATTCTGAACAACAGTTACGTAACGGTACACCTGGCTCAGCTGGTCTATCTTTGACACATCTTGCGTTGTGTCCATGATAATGGAATAAAACGGGGCTTCGTTTATTTTATTAATTATGTCAGCTTTCACATGTTGAGACAAGATGTAAATAATCTCATCTTGAATCTGGTGACTTAGGTATTTCACTGACCGTTCTGGTCAGTTGATTAGCTCTTTCAAAACAGGGTCATAGCGAGCTAATAACTCGATTATTGACAAGAAGTTGCCAGCATTTCCCTGACCTAGAACTGCCCTGTGCCCCCAGAATGCCAGGTTGCATGAAGTCAGAGTAAGAGTGACATTTACAATGCGCTCCAGGACCTGTCTCCAAAACAAGGCTGCATTACGCACATTCCTCTCAATTTCAGCGTCTACTGTGCTGTTCAGTTTTTGTTCAGTTTTTGTAACTTGGCTTTCCTTGCTCTCTTTTTCCTTTTCTTTTCGCTTTGTCGCTCCACTTTTATGCTTATATGAAGTGCCACTCATGCTAGCTTAGTCCTTAAAAATGCTTTACCTAGTTTGAAATCTGTTGACAAGTGACAGATGAAGACGATTGTGGACACTGATGATGAGTTTTACCCAAAATGCACTTGGAGACAATATCAGCGATCCACTTGTAAATTTCCGCAATAAAGTTAAATCCGACAGTGAAAATAAAGCCAATGATGCAGCACAACATTTCATTCATTATTTTACACCTACTACATCACTAAAGTCAGTCGGTCTTGTCAAATTTTAGCAACCATGAGTCAGTCCTGACTTGGAAACCCTGTATAAGCATTCTACTTGTCAAGCAGAATGTGTGCATATTCTAGGCTTCTCTGGACACAAGTCATGGGAGGGCCCGCTTTCTCGAGCTCCCCAGAGCAGCGGTAGTGGCCTGGCTCTCTCAAGTCCCATCCCCTGTCTGGGCCCCTCTGGTTGTTATCATGATTTGAGTTAAAATACGCTGTGTTTTTGGGGCTCCTGTATAGCTCAGCATGTGGACCATGTATAGGGGCTGGTCTCCAACGCAGCGGCCCGGGTTCGATTCGCGCTCGCAGCCCTTTGCTGCATGTCTTCCCCCAACTCTTCTCCCCATTTCCTATCTCTCCTATCAAATAAAGGCCAAATAACAATATTAAAACACACCCTATTTTTAATATGAAGTGCATGTTACAAGGAAAACCTTCCATTACCCATCTCATAGACTACCCTATTCATGGAAAAATGACAATGAAATTGGTACCTAGTGTGTTCAAATGTGATGCCAAGGAGCCCTGATGAAGTGGCTGAATGTGACAACCTGGGGGTTTTATCTTGCATGCATGAGGCTCTGTACTCTGTACTCTGTACACCACAATCAACTGACACCCCTTTTATCTACTGACATCTTGAAAATGAAATGTGTCCCATCAAAAGGGATGAATATTTATGATATGCAAAACATATATTTTGCATTTTATATTGGGAATTATTTTGGATCACTTGGTAGACACATTAAAGGATGTTTATTCTGTTGATTAATGTCAAAAATTCAAGTGGAATTCTGTCTGATTTAATGTTGAAAACAGAAAGCATGAGCATACTTTAAATAAACACTGTGTACTTATTACACAGTATATAAAGTTCTACCCAAAATAGATTTTTAAAAACCTGGGTAGTATCAAAATGGATCACATACAACATTATGTAATTATGTGGGGTACAGGTAGGAATTCCCTGCACACATACGGGTGAGCAACAGAAAATCGAATTTAAGCATATAATACCACCTACCAAGAGCTTTATGATGATTTATCACTGTATAGACAGTCGGAACCAAAAATGATGGCATTGGTTAGACTCATGGTATTTATTTTTTGCTCTTTATGTCACAAAATGTCCAAAGTTTGTACTAGTTTTTGTCTGACATCAAAAAGTGACAGTTCAATTCTGACAAGTAGGCTTAAAAAACACTCACACGAGTCCATGAACATCACAGCCTTTCCTTGCTGCTTGTCAAACAGACTCCGAGGGTTTTCCCTTGAGGAGTTTTGCTCGTTCTATCTTGCATGCATGACACAAGTCAGACTTTCAAATGTGTTATCAGCATCAGTGAGGTAACATCACCAACAACCTCAGGTGAAGTCATTTTGTGAGCATTCAGCTTTGAATGACTGTGCAAGACTAACAGTTCAAATGGTTTTACACATCAGGCGCAACACAAACAGTCCTTTGTTACGCTTAAATATATTTGTCTGGGGACAAAATGTTCATTTGGATGGTTCAAGAAGAAACAACACAAACTACTTGCACTACAGCCGAGCACCAACTGCATCAGCTGTCATACACATGTGAAAGGCAAAATGCTGCTTCTTACGGATGGCCGAAAGAACGGCTTGTTCGATTTTTTTACACGTTGACAAATGAAGCTATTTCCACTGATTGAAAGCTAACATAAAAGAGACTGAGTAAATGTTGCTTGTCATCAAATAGGCAGCCAGTGTGTAGCAAACCCATTTTGTTCCTTCACTGTCTTTTATCTCATTTTTGGCAGAACTTGTTTGTTAAACTGTCAGACATGTTATCGGCCTCATGCAGGTGCAGATGGAGCAAATGAATTACGGGAACGGATGGCAGAGCCCATTAACTGCATATGGGTTCATATTCTGTCCAGACCTGTGCTGTGGTGCCATTTGAAAAACCCAATTTTTGCAGCTTCCTCATAAATTTTAGGTTTACTTGTTTCACGGTAGCCTTGTGTATAGTAATGACCTTTCCAGTGAGTGATTTGATTTGATATTGATTTCTCTTTCATCGGGCTGCACAGTGGCTTGGTGCTTAGCACTTTCGCCTTGTAGATCCCTGGTTCATCCTTCCCAGGATCTTTCTGCATGGAGTTTGCATGTTCTTCCTGTGAATGTGTGGGTTTTCTCTGGGCACTCTGGATTGCTCCCACAATCCAAAAACATATTCAGGTTAATTGGTAACTCTAAATTGTCCGTAGGTGTGAATGAAAGTCTGACTGTTTGTCTCTGTGTGTAGCCCTGTGATAGACTTGTGACCTGTCCAGAGTGTCCCCTGCCTTCACCCCAAGTCAGCTGGGATAGACTCCAGCCCCCCGCGACCCTAATGAGGATTAAACAGTGTATAGATAATGGATGGATGGATTTCCCATGCATTGCTTGTGTCTGTACTTGGGTATTTTTCTGTTTTGTTTTATGTCTTTTATATGTGTTTCAAATAACAGGTAAAGCTAAATCAGTAACAAGAACTAATACCTATAAAAGACTTCTTCAGCTATTTGTTATTGCGTCACTTCCAGAAAGTGGTGAGTCTTCAAACATTCATGCAAAGGTTTTGTTGTTGTTTTTTAAAATGCATTCAGCATTATTAGTCAGGCTCCAGAATGCTGCTTGCGTGACTCAGATACAATATTCAAGCATAAAATGAGTAAAGCCTGCTTGATGTCCTCATTTTTCTTCCTCCAAGCCCTCTGTTCAGACCACAGGCTTCTGTCTTCAAAATTTATTGGCATTTTTCCTCTCCTTGATTGTATTCCAAAAAGTTTTTTTCTTTTTCCTTTCACTACATATCACAGCTGCACTTACAAAGTACATATTTTTGCATGCAGACTGCAGAATACTTTGTCCTAATATTGCTTACTCTCTGAGACACCATGACGTGTGTGCAGAGGATCGTGGGTGCAAATGTCAGAAAAGCACAACGGCTTACATACTGCAAAGTACAACTGAGTATAGTCGGACATTTTGGTATTATTATTGTATTTGACATTCCATGTGTTCAGACATACTCAGTCTTTCAGTGTGTGACACTCCAATCTCTCTCTGCTCCACCCTGCATGAACACCTGTGGTTCATCAGCTCATCGTCTGCAGTATATCGACCCCGTCTTGGCTCACTTCTGCCTGATTCTTCTGTCTGCTTGCTGATCTGTCTCATGTTTTTGCCTAATCCACATGAACATGGAAATATTTTACTCAGGGTTTTCCCTCCTTTGATCTTAAAACAGATGTCCATTGACGCGAAGGCACAAAAGTGACTAAATCACTGTTAAGAGTTTGCCAAAACAACAGCTGGTACTACAACCCTACCCTAAAGCCATGCTGGCAAATCGAAGCTTGAAAAAGCTATTACTGTTTCCGCTAGGCTACCAACAATGGTGCAGTCAGAGGGGAATCATGCATTGACTGGTTCCCATGCCTCTGTTCTCCACAAAATTGCTCTCTTCTAATGAATTGTTCTTCTTTGCTTTTTCTGCCAGATTATGTTTTTGTGACATAGCAACATACTGTTTACAATAAGACTTGACTGTCACTGCTTTTTCAGCCAATATAAGTTAAATGTGATGGGACACACTGTCACACTGGTAACCCAGAAAATAGAGAAGCATCAGACATGTTGTGAAAGGATATTTTTACTCAAACCATCATGTTTTTGCTAACATAACCAAGCAGTTTAGGTGCTTGAATTTACTCAAGTTCCTAACAAATAGTTATGATTGCGAAAGTGTCAATAAATGTGTGATACTTTTCTGAACCGAACCAAACTGTGAGTGAGAATAAAACAGGTTTAAGAATCCAGGCTCTACACAAGAAGTGAGCCCTGGTCTAGGCTCTTTCCTCCTGCCCTTGTAGGTCCATACTTTGGGGCTCTTTCGCTTTGGAAGCTTTTTCTACAGCATCATTCATTGTAGTTTCATAAGGAAATAACATCTCTTTCAGGACGTAAATAGTAATGCAGTTTAGTTCTGACAAAAACAAACATAAGTTTGTGGACACAGTGTTACTGTTCCTCAATATAGTCAAAAAATGACTGTGTATTTATGTGTAAACATGCCAAAAGTCATGTTAGCAAGGAAAGTCTCTTCCTATTGTAAAGACCCTGAGGTTCAAAAACTCCCAGTCTACACATAAACATTGGAAAGAAAGTTTCTTATCTTCATCCTTGAAAGAGTTTTCCAAAAACTCCATTATCAGTGATCTAAAACTGTTCTTATATAGTTTGGGAGAAAATTATTGGGTACATTGCATTATACCAAAAATACCACTACATCTAGTTGGTTTTCATTGTTTGCAAGCCAGCATGTATTTCTGGCTCTTCTGACCCACACTCACACTCCTCTGTGGAGCTACATCACATATGTCACAATGTCTCACAGCAAGCTTGATCCATCAAGAGTCCACAGACAGAAGTAATTTCACACTCCACGCTGCAATATATGACAAAGGCAGGTTGGGGACAGGAACCAGTTCTTTTCTTGGCTCCACCACTCATCTGAAACTCCAGACGTATCGTTCACCACCAGCCAACCACATCGCGCTTACGTTCCCATTCATCAGCTCACCTTCTCCAGACTCCCTGCCTGCTATCCTCATCCACCTGCTCTGCCATCTGCTACTGCTGCCCTCTGGCTGCCAGTGTATTCTCCAGCAATCCATTCCACCTTCACTCCAGCAACCTTGAGTATTTACAATGAACCACTTTTAATCATTGCCAACCCATTTTGTGTGTGTGCTGTGCTTTTGGGTCCAGAAGATCCCATCCACAGTAGCAGCATTCTTACAGCCAAGGACCGAATTACAGTTTGTTTATTCAGGTGCAGGCCAAGTTGCACCTCAAATAGGATTCATCATGTTGATTAAACCCTCATAATGGCTTTTGGACATTTTTAGACCTGAGAATTTCCGTTCAGTGATAAAAACCGCATGGTGCAGAAATGTTATGCAGCACCTTAGAATTTTGGACGTCTGTGAAGAGCATCTGACCTTCAGAGAGACCAGGGTTTGCCTCCTGTCACAGTTCCCCATGAATGTCCATTCTGAACTAGTGTTTTTGCCTCGCATTTGAAAAACTGTTAACCTCACGGTTGTTGTTTGCTGATTTGACTCATGAGAACCTAGATCAGGTGTGAATTATTTCTCATTTCATCTAGTAAACACTATGAAGAAAATAAATAATTCAAGATGTTTTACTGATCTTCCAAATGCAAACAATACTACAAATAAGAAGGAATAAAGACATGGTGCTGATTCCTGGCACAAATAGACCAAAATACAACAAGCAAAAAAACACATTATATTAATAAGCACTTTGTTGCTAAATGTAAAAAAAAAAAAACTTTCTTTGCAGCACTCAGTTCTCATTTTACAAACCATGTCAAGTAAATATTACCAGATCATGACGAGTTTCCAGTGAGGATGTCTGCTGAAGCTGTTCACTTTCTCACAGAAGATAAATGACATCAACGCTGCTGCCTCTTGAAATAAGTAAATGGAGATCAAAACTTGATTTTCTTTTTGACAGAAAAAAAGGAGCATGCAGTGAGAAAAACAAGGGAATGAGAAGCTGATCAGAGATGAAAAATAGTGCGCAACCAGAGATGAGTCACCAGCCACAACAATGCAAAAAAGTGTTGACGGTTATGTGTGCGTGTGTGTAAGACTATGAGAGAAAAAAAGCTGTGATCTGCTGCAATAAAGAGTAGGCTATGGATTCATGTGTGATTCAAGTGTGAATATACAATGTCAAGCATGTGAAAGTATGTGTTTTAATAGCATCTGAAGCAGTGCAGAGGTTCTTTCATGATGCTAAAAGCACAATGAATGAACTTTGCTTTAGAATATTCTTATTTATTTTTCCTTTGTGTATGCTTCCTATCTGCAGATACCCATTTTGTTTTTTTTGTTTTTTTTTGTAATTGTTTCTTTTATGTGTTTTTGCTATAATGTGCCTGAAAATGCCAGCCCATGATATGATCGTGAACGTTAGGCTCTTATTGGTCTGTCAGTGAAAGACCAATTAAATTAATTATCAGGAAACATCCAGCTGTGGTTTTTGGCTCAAAACAGCCATTCACAGAAACAAATGTAATGCATGTTATCTTTAATGATTCCTGTGGTTCCTGGAGGTTTAAATGCCTGGTTTTTATGAGTGCACATATGATATAAAGTTTCTGTGCCTGCTTTGCATCACATTTTCAGCTTTAAAATGGTTTAGTTATAGTTTGTAGTTTATATAAGTCGAGTCACCCTTATTTATATAGGACTTTTGAAACAGTATACCTTCCCCAAAGTTCTTTCCATTTGAGATAAAAGAGTAAATTCGCTTGATTTATGTTAATGTGATGGTTCTCAGTCTGAAGTTTCCACAGACAATTAATTTTAAAGTGAGCCACTAGCCTCAAGCTTGCTTCCTTATAACTCTGTAACTCCAGATTTTGTCATTGTCAGATTTGTGATCTTCAGAAACTGCAGACACTTTATGCATTTGGTCATTCTGAAGTCACAGAAACCATTTTATTAGTTTTTTCCCCACATTCAGTATGCAGTCATACTTTCAAAACTAATATGTAAAATCTATGTAGCTGTTACAATAGTTGGAAGACACTATGTTCCAAGTGTACCGCAGTCTGAACAGGGGCTTCCAACTTTGGCTTTTCACCATTTGTTGGACAATTGTAAAAGGAAACAAATAATGGTGCTCTCTGTCTGGCCAAGCAACAGTGACCATAGCTTAACAAACTACATCTCCCCCTCTGTTCTGGTAGCAAAGTGACTGTTGTGCATATAGTTCAATTTTTTCTAGAATTAGATTTTTTGGTTTTCCTATTATAGTGGACGTAATCCTGCAATGACAGATTTATTTTCACAGCACTGTGTCAGAAATATGGTCTGGCTCCACCACTATCACTCTGCTCTATTGAGGAAAAAAAACGAGTAAACAAATAAATAATTAACTGAAACCAATCACAGCTGTCTTGGATGGAGTTAAGTCCAAGATGCAGCCATGATGTGCTGGAAAAGTAGCAGGGCTGCTGTGTTGTCTGATCCAGATGTACATCAAATCAGGTTGCTGCTGAGGCTGTTGTTGCTGCTTCCCATAGTGAAAGGGACTTTTAAAATGGAAACACAGATAATGGAAGGGCAGGAGAAAGAGGTTTGAAATGAGTGGCAGACTTACAGTTTACCTCTGCTGAATAACTTCTTCTTTTTTTTTTGCCACAGCTAAGAGGAACACTATAGAAACTAACAGTACCTGTAATGGTTGCCTACTAGCTGCAGAACCATTATTTTACAATGATGAAAGCTTATACAGACATGAAGAAGCCTATTCTGAGACACACATTCACACCCTAGAGAGAACCAAAACAGACTCTCTCTGACTAACACTTTACTGGCTGATGTCATTATGGTCTAATGTGTGTGGAAGCCTTTTCATACTCATGATGTCTCTTTTCATTAGGATGCAGACACCTGGAAGCAACGTCAAGTCCATTTTAATGAAAACCTTTTAATGTCCAGGAGCAACGTGATCAGATTATAGAACCACTATAGAGTAATGACAAATGGAGCAGGTTTGTGTTATGATTGGCTCTCAGCCAGGTGTAGATGCAACCACATTCTCAAGAGACAAGAATGAAATCCATGCTGTAATTTTAAAGGTCACCTTACTCTGCCTCTCCCTGCTGGTTAACAGGCTCCCTGTGGAGTTTCAGACTTCTAGTAGTGCTGTGGATCTGTTGTTTTTTTGTTTTTTTTTTAGTAAAGTGGGTCCTTGTTTTGTTTGTCTTGTTCATGAACAAATGAGTCATGCAGGAAGCGAGAGCAGTCCAAGTAACAATGGTAAGGAATCACGCTTACAAATGAAGCAAGATTACAAATGTGTATGAACATTTTTGGGTTATTTACAGCGCTCACAACTTAAATCGATGTAGGACTGTTTCAAAAAATCCATACTGCTGCTTAAATAAGTGTTAGCAATTCAGATTTATGAGCTTCAAGATATGAAAGCAAACATATATATTGTTTGTATGTTGCTTGATGTATCTACTAAATAAACTACATCTTGACACAAAATCAGAAGGCTGGCATTTTGTTAATACTGGGTGTAAATGCAACGGTTCGCGCATTGAATGTCATTATTGAGCTAATGTGTCCAGATGGTATGTTCAGAAGATGGTGGCAAACGCATAAGCAGTGGTTGAGCGCTCTCGAAAACGAAAATGTGTTAATTGTTGTGCTTGACTGTGTTCTGGGAATTCCAACTGGTAACTTCAAACTTGATCCAGATACACAGCAGGATGACAGAACATCTAGTCAAAATGGGGATTTTTCAGCATACCTAGCAGAGATCCCCACAATCTCAGGGTCTTAGTGGATCATCATACGGGGCAGCAAGTGGCAGAGAGCGCAAGCAAAAGCAAGTATGAATGACTGAGGTCAGCACTCAAACTGCAGGTATATAAAGGAAAAGCCAACCACTCATAGGTTAAGGCTTGCTCTAGTGCAGTTAAAGAAGAAATAGAAGTGGTGGGAGGCAGGGAGTAGTGCGACTGAAGACAAGGCATTAGAAGATAAATGAGGACGAGGAAAGAAAGAGGAAGAACAGATTTTACATTAATGAACGGTGTAGATGAGATGAGAGCACACAAAAGGGATGAGACAAAGCAAAGAGGAAGGACAGCTCAGGGGTGCAGATATAGAAATAAAGAGGTGTAGAAGTAAAAGACGGAGATAACAGAAGGAGAGAAAACAACTACGAATGATAGAAATATAAGTGAGAAGATAAGCAGGAGACCTTAGGGGGATAGAACTTCAGCGGCAACACAGACTGCATGAAGTCAAATTGGATTAACTTTTCAGAGCTCCTATTTAAATAACAGACAGACATAATACAGAACAAAATACCTGTGCAAATGGAAACCAGAGAGGTGACATTTTTCTAAAGGTTATATTTGAGCAGCTCAGTGCAGATGTTATCCTCCTTAACAGATCTCAAATATCTGAGAATGGAAGGATTTAATTCACATTTGGTGCTCTCATGAGAATTGGAAACTATTTTACATGAATCGAAATAAACAACAGTGTGCATTCATAGAAAGGAAGGAACATATTAGCCACTGTAACAATGCGGAACAAGAAGCAGCTCTATTAACAGGCACAAGATATCAGATCTTTGATACACCAGCAATAACAATGCAGGAGATCAGCACCTGAACTACACATCTGCCCAGTATGCCCCACTTCCAGTCTGTGCTTATATGTGACATTCTGAAAAGCTGATAATTAGATTCGGTTCACTTTGCAAACCATATCTGCGATGAATATTTAGTATAATCATGAGGTGAGATGAGTAAAACATCAAATATCAGCTCTAGTTTGAGTTTAAAAATCACCACTGGACATCGTGATTAAAGACCACTTAAAAAGCTGAAACAAAATGATATCAAGAGAAAGCACCACAGAAAGTGTGTGTGTGTGTGCTTGTGATTGTGTGTGTGTGTGTTATAAAACAAAATATATTCAGTAAAATATTAAAAGGAAATGCCACAAAGCTCTGTTTGACCCTTTCAACTGAAAATGCTGCAGTGTGTAGTCTTACTGTACTGAGACTTTTTTCAAAATTTTAACTGAATAGAACATTTTCCTGTGACAAAACTGAGCTCTTATGAGGCCCACATGGTTCTAACCCTCTAAACACCAAACAGTTTTTGTGCATTTTTTATTTTATTTTTTGTCTCGTTTATCTCGCTGTGCTAAATCTTAACTGTTCTATTCTGTTCTCTCTCTCTCTCTCTCTCTCTCTCTCTCTCTCTCTCTCTCTCTCTCTCTCTCTCTCTCTCTCTCTCTCTCTCTCTAAGGACAAGCTGATGACACTTCTGGAACCCAGCAGGTTGTTTGGTTAAAAATACCTAAATCTTCAGCTCTGTCAGCCTTTAAATCACACATCCCAAGAGCGAGGCCAACCTCAGGCACCAGCTGTTGCTCAGAATGAGGTGACAACGACCTACTGAATTAATGCAGACATCAGCGTGAAAAAGCAGAGAGCAAAAATAAATACATGTCACAGGAATGCAGTCTTCACTCGAGTTAATTTGTAGATAAAAGCTGTTCCGTTAATCTGACCTCACATGATTGTGTCAGCTTCATTTCTGAATGTGCACATCACATTCATCAGTATCGGTGACATTTCTGTATCACTTTCAACGCGGCGCAAGAATCTGACAGCATGTCGTGCTGCACAGACCTACATGTCGTCACATCAGACAGGTGAGCTGTGACATACAGAATCACAGTTCAGTTTCCAAATATTTAGGACCATTTTATTTAGCTCATTGCAAACCTGCAACATAGAGAGCTGTGCGCACTTCTGAACAACGCAACTGCAGTAACTTCCAAAATGTGTTTTCATTACAAAGGATTTCCAACATGGAGAAAGGACCAATCTTGAACAAAAGATGATCTTTTACACAGATTTACAGCTTATTAGCTGCACTTTGTTACATTGCATCTGTCTGCACGTTAAGTCTTGAACTTTCAGTTTCCCTTTCTAAGAAATCAGAGATAAACTGAGCTGTTTGTTACTTGGGGCATTTTGATAAGCAGTCAGTTATTGCATTATTATGTTTTATACATCACTTGGTGTAGTCTCTATGGTGTGAGTGGCTAATATGTGTGCTTACGACTATGGGGTGTATCTCTGCATGAAGTCATGCAGTACTAGCCTAGCCGCGCTAGACAACCCAGGGCTACGAATTTAATTCTCTGCCAGGGTGGGTCTAGTTACCCTCCATAAGGCTTGAGGTTGGATTCTCCTGGCCGGACGAATCACCATGAAGTGTAGAGTCAGAAGGCGGGCGTAACTAAGTGACGACAGAGGCACAACGATTCTGACAGAAACAACCGGAAACAATTAGCCTAGCTGTGCTAGACAACTCACGGCAACGAATTTAATTCTCTGACAGGGTCGACAACAAAAACGACAACAGTCGTTGAGCTCCATTAGCACCGACTCTGAATAATCTTTCTGTTAGCATGTCTGTAATATACTTGAGCTTCACCCATTGACTGTATAAATAAGGCTTCACCGAACTACCGCATCCTCTGATTTCCGGCGCTCCAGGAGCCTATTCATTGCGCTGATTGGTTGTATACCTACCCAATTGCTGCAGAGGGATTTGATAGACAACCTTTTAGGCCGCCTCCCTCCCTGTCGAGCGTGCCTAGACCCTTGCGTCTTCAGAACATGGGTCTAGCAGGGCTAGGCTAATGCAGAACCACAAAGCAACCTATGTCTGAATGATTAGACGCAACTGCCACCACTTTAATGCAGTAATGGAACCAGAAATATCCCATGTCTACATGGGGATTTAATTTGAGATTTTAAGAGATGCTTGCAATCTCATCCTATCTCAAGCCATTTGTAAGAGAATCAGAATTTGGGGATTTTAGGTGTCCCATCTTTGTTTGGAGTGAGTAGGATAAACATTTGCAAATGTTCTGCTGTCATTTATATTCTATGGATGCTTTAATCATTTGATTTCTGAGCTAGAATGACAACAGGAGAAATTAAAAAAGCAGCAGATTTTTTTGCGGCGTATTTTTATTTTGTACAAAATCAAAAGGAACTGGATCTTTTTTTTTTTTTTTTTTACAAGTAGTTGAGATCAGTTTTCAACATGAGGATATACAAATATACAAACTCCCCTCCATCTGCACTGCCGCCTGTTAGGAATCCAGAATACAAAATAAATATTTGATGCTGACATGTGGGTATGCCTTCAGCTAACCTTCAACCTCATGCCAAAATAACAGTTTGTTATGTTACTTCTTAACTGTATTGATACACAAACAATACCAACAATATCCACACATTTGTGTTCCTAAAATTAAAGATGAAACAAATTGTGTCCCTTCAGGGCCTTCTAACTGCAGGGAAGCTGTTTTCTGTTCTCAACCAGTTAGTAACACCAGCAAAATAACAAACATCATGCTACATTTCAAGCTTGTAACATTGGATATTGAATTGTGGACAGACAAATCTTCTGGTCATAAATTTAACTCAGATATTTTCTGAAGCAATTTAAAAACTGAACTTTGAGTTTTCAGAACTAAATGCTGCTAATACATCAAACAGATGATCTGAGTGAGTATAGCTTGGCTGAAGCTTCATTCACACAAGATGAGCATAGAAAATGTAACCACTGATGCCATATGATGGATGACATCACCCTTAAGTTTACCAAGGAGTCATTTTGGAGCTCAGTGTAGTGGCTCCAGTGGTCACAGTCTTGGTGGTCACTTCTCCTAACTCCCTGCTAATCCAAAAGTCTGCAACAAAGTGGAGCTGACAGCATGCAAACATCTCTAGGCCATGGACTGTCCAGTGATGGTACCAACCTGTCACTCAAAGTGGCCTTAATTACACATAACTTTAATCCTTATTACAATGAAAACAGGAGAATCATGTAAACCTTTATCTATTGTGCACCATGTTGAACAATATTAACATCTAACAGCGTTTGTGTATCATTTAGTATGTAAACAGAATTTATAGTCTTAAACAGAACCAGACAGGCTAGTTAGGCTGTGAAGTTTGTCTGAAAGGACAGAATGATCTACAGTTCAACTGTTAATGAAGTCATTTAACTGAAAAAAAAAAAAAATTCTCTGAAATCTCACCAAAGAGTGAGAAGACATTGGTCTTTAGTTATCAAGTACTGATTAATCTGAATTATTATCTTTCAGAAGGGGTTTAACCACAGCAACCTTAAAAGCAGTTAAAATGAAGTTAAATTCATGGGCTGACACTTGAATAGATTCAACCTAATAGTCTCTGTTTTAACCCTGATGTGCACTGCAGAATCTTCAGACGTGTAGTCGGTAGATGTATTGCTCAGATAAACATAAACAGGTTAATTAAACAATCATAGACAAACAGTCAAAACGCAAACGCCGATGGACAGCTTAGATCGTCATGAATCCGCCGGTATAAACCACTTTCAGATGTGATTACCACCACAGCCGGTTTCGTTCGTGGTGAGCTGCACGAAACACATGACGACATCGTGTTGGTGCGCACGAAACCAAAACAAAAACTTACGTCACAGTTTCACGAATCCCCGTGAGACCGGGTTGCATGGATAGCTGTCCTGCAAAGGCTCATAAATAATTCAGGACTACACTTCACATTGTTTGAGGAAAATACCAAACAATTCAGCATGTATGCATATATATGAAGCAGTCTTACAGTATTCTTGCACTGGTACACACCAGTTGATTACATAAAATCCCAGATACCTACCATAGAATATTTTTTGCTTTAAAATGCTTTTTGCTGGCCAGAAAAACAAATATACAATCAATTACTTACTCTAAGGCTTCATCCTAGAAGTTAATCTTTTACATTACGCAGATTCGTAGTCAAGTATACACATACAGATGCATGCATGCAAACAACCCTACATATCCATCCATCCATCCATCCATCCATCCATTCTCTATACACCGCTTTATCTAAACAAAGACGTCACTGTTTCCAGGTTCCTGCTACTTCGGTTAGAAGGACTGCAGGGGCTCCTTATTGTCATTCACTAAAAGGCACACTTGTTTTTTCTCCTGTGCAAGGACACTGCATCGATGCACATTCATTCCCTGGAGGAACACAGTCTCACTACAATTTAAGATTGAATGGGGCGGTTTCCAACCATGTCTTCAGGCAAAAGTATTTATTCCTGTTTTCAACAACCACACTTGCTTGGATAAAAATTCTGCCAGTATAGAGACATGCAGGACACAATGAACTGCAGAAATTCTGATAACAGCACACATGTAGGGACAGTGTCCCTTTGAAGGATTTCATGGTGTTGCAGTCTTCCACACACAAAAAACTATGATAAAGGAAGACAGAACAACTGACAGAGCAATTTATTACTTGCAGAGATGAATTCTGTTTGAACGGAAAAAGAAGAAGCAAGCGACCAAGTGGGAACAAGTCCACGACCATCAAAAGCATGGATTCACATACAGAATACTGCCTTCACATATCAAAAAGGCCTTTTTGCACGAGAGATAATTAGCTGCAGCCCTTACACTTTATTGCAAAGAAAAAACAACTCATGACTAGCTCTAATGACACACCTACACTTACATTATGCTTATCGAACATACAAACTGACTCCGTAATTGGTCATGTTTGAGGTTTTTTACAGACATACAACTGGACCACACTCACAGCTCTGCTGCCATTCTTAAGAAGACCTTGAAACACTCCATTTTGTCCCTTCCAACAGACTGATGCTCTATTTACTTCTGCTCTGAATCTATAGTGTAGTGTCATACCCTACATTAAAGTCTTCAAGAAACATAACAACACGGCACAGCAATGCCGACACCTACAATGGTGGTCCAGTCGCTTGGTAGTAACATGCAGAATTTATATGGATTGACACAAAGATGTCGTGAATTTGCACTGTATAAATAAAACTGATGTGAATTCCATGCAATAAAATGTAAGAGGCTGTAGCTGGCTTTTTCATTATGCAAGGGCCAGTTTTGTTGACATTGTTGGTGGTTTTTTGCTGTTGTTATTTTTTTAATATTTGCCAGTGTTGCCACATAAATGTAGTTCTCATTTTCATAACTCAGTAGGTTCCAACATCTCTCTCTTTTCCGTGTTGCAGTATTATGGTAAATGGTTGTATTTATATAGCGCTTGTATCCAAAGCGCTTTACATGATACGTCACATTCACACCCTGATGGCGGAAGCTGCCATGCAAGGCGCTAAGCACGACCCACCAGGAGCAATTAGGGGTTCGGTGTCTTGCTCAGGGACACCTCGACATGAGCTCGACGGGCCGAGGATCCAGTTACAAGACGGCCACTCTACCCACTGAGCCATGCCGCCCCTGTTGTGGGGCCACTATTTTTAGGCCTAAGTGTCAGTGCTTACTTTCAGCAATCACTATCTTTTGCTCTTAAATTAAGGGGGAAAAAAATATCAAAGTTTAGATTTAATAATCACATTTTCAGAACATGCCTGGAGCTTTTCCTAAATTTTGTGGGTTATCAGGTTGATGACTGCCACACCATCTAATATACGGTTGGTTGAAAGATACGTTGATTAGATACATCCGTAATCCAGCGTAAAACACGTTTCCCCTAAAATGTGACTGAGAATGCGGTTTAGTCGTATAGAAATGCAACACAGACACACCAGTACACATATTTAAGTGCTCACAACACTGTAGGCCACTTGTATAGACTCTGGCGTAGCCTCTTCATAGCCTACATAGATAGATAGATTACATAGATACACAATGCTATAACTCCAGCTGATGTTTCTTTTTATTTGAAATAAAAAATAAATAAATAAAATTCAAGCTGCCAGCTGGCATCAGCCACCTGTTGTCTGTGGTTTAGATTTTTATTTGTGAAAAAAAATTCAGTCTCAAATCTGTCATCAGGCTTGGTGACTTGTCTTCTCCGAATCCAAACAAGCCAGCAAATACTTAGAGGATAGATGAGTGCGAACTTTGTTTTGTATTTATTCACATTACAGTAATGTGTTTCTTCAGCTTTGATGTAGTAAGCAGTTGCTGGCTCCTTCATCATTCTGAGCTTTGCCATGCAGAAAGAAAAGGCAAAGACTTGGCATCAGTGGTGAATGACTAATGTCAGGTAAGCCTTTGTCTTAAATCTGAAGTCTGTTCAGTTGTTACTTCACATCATGCATGATAAGTTGTAACTGGAGACTAGACAGGGAGAAAAGAAAGAATATGACCCAAATAACAAGACCTGGCATTAATCAGAAGCCCTTAAGGCAAGGGTTGGCCAACAAGTCTCCCTGTGCAGAGGTGTTCTGACTGCATGAAACTGTGACTGATTATCTCAAGCCTCCATATCTAAAGTCACCCACACTCTCTGTCTCTCTCTCTCTCTCACACACACACACCTAACCATCACTGCCATCTGTGACAAATAAGGAGGAGTGTAGGTGAGAAAATGAACGTTACCAAAACACCTCTGGTTCCATTTCCCTGTCCAGAAAGCCTCTCTCCAAAGCCATCAGCTCTGTCAGCCCTCTCTGGAACAAATTACCTGAGCTTTAATGGACACACATGTTCACCTCAGCGTTCATTTTACCCTGCCATGTGAAGAAGATTATTAAAGTCCCAAACCTGTTCGAATCCTGCTGAGAAAACGTGTCAGTGTTTATAGTTTCCCCGCAGCATCTCTGCAGAGATTACATGTGTCATTGTGTTCTAGTGTCAAAGAATGGATGTCCTCGTGTATTATATGAGATCGCACAGCCTGTTCCCACTTTAATGCCATCTGTTCGTCTCAGTAATATCACATTCTGTCTACATTGTACAGTAACTGGGAACTCTTAGGTAATTATTGTGACGTGTTTAGCTGCACCAAAATGTTCAGTTCAACAAGAATTTATTTGATTGACATACTAATGCTTAAAAGTGTTTGTTTGGAGCTGCATGTAGAGAAATCACTACTAATTTTACTGACAGACAATTACACTGAATATGTAGTTTCAACAGACTGTTGAAAAGGTGCATTTCAGTGTGTCAAACAGAAGACAAAACTGTGAAGAACACTGAGTTCATGCTTAAAAACGAACTTAAAATTCTAACGGCAACCTCCAGGACTAAATGAAATAATCCCTCCTTATCAATTTATTTGGTATCTTTACAACTACAAGCATTTTAAACATGAGAATTTATGCTTGGAAATACTAGAAACAGAATTCTCAAATGCCATTCATTCATTCATTCATTCATTCAGGTTCTACTCATAACTAAGAGATCATTGGAATCAAGCACAGTTGCAAAAGCAATGAGAAAAATGAAAGAAACTGAGAAATACGTGAAGGGAAAAATTTGCCAAAAAAAGATGATTTGTTTGAGAAAATTTTTAGTACACAAATTAAATCCAGTAATATCAGAAACCCCAAAACTTGCGACATATAGATGAATTAGGCAATTTAAATGTAATAAAACACAGAATTATGTGAAACAGTTACAATTATAGCTTGGTAGATTGAAAAATCTAACTTCTACAATAACCAAAAGTAAAGATGTATCAATTTGAAGGAGTATTTTGTTCCAGGACTCAAGTTCACTGACACTCAAGCATTCTGAATCAGCAACCAACCATTGGGGGAGTCTGATAAAGTCCGTGTTGTCAGGGTGTATTGCTGTACTCAAAAGCAGAGACAGAGGCAGGAGTTAGGTGAAAGGGTATACTTAGGGGAATATATAGAATTGATGAGGGAGACTGGCAGGTAGAATTGGAGTCTTTGTGCAGGTGGTGAAGGTGAAGAGGCAGCTTTGCAAGGCGTAATCCTTTCCAGAGATCTGCAACAGAGAAACAGCGAGAATGAACAAACCAGGGAGTGGTAGCCGACAATCTTGCAAAGAGCAGCTGGAGAACTGAAGTGTTATTGTGCAGGGGGGTGATTAGAGAACCAGCATCAGGTGAGCTTGATTGCAGGTGAGGAACCAGATGAGAGAGGGAAGTCAGGAGAACAGGAAGAAAGAAAGAAGGAAAGAATGACAACACAGATCAAAGCTCAATACAACTGCCGTGTCACATTTGAGTTTCTTCATAATTCTGACAGCTAACATGGTCATTTTCATGTGAAGGCTTTATAATTCACACTGTGACGCACAAGTGACTGGACCCTACACTCTTCCACAAGTGGGTCAAAAATTACCCGTATGAGAAACAATGTGTTTTTGTGCCATTTATTTTGTCATTTTGGTTAAGAATACTTGTTTGTATGATTGTTTGTATTATATTTTTGTTTACACAAGAATGATTTCATGGTTAAAATATGTTTATTTTTCATTTTATAACAGATTTTGACAATTTCAAAATTAGGAATATCACATAGAATGGCAATAGATGAATGTCAACTTTTATTTTGTTGACATTTTTCCACTCTTTTCCTCCAGCTGTTGCTACTCTCCATTTCCATAACTTGGTTGCTAATGGCGTCATAGTCATGCTGAAGACCTCAGAATTGGGTACCAGAGTTTATTTTTGGTGATATTTTGTCTTAATGGAGAATGTAGAGTAAAAATAATGCAATAATCTATCATAATTTCTGACTGGACGTTTGGTTTCCAATGGAACCACACATCACATACACTGGTGCGAAGACTATCACAGTTGAAAATCTGATGATTGACTGGCTCTGATGCAGGCCATAAAAAGGCTACTAGGCGTACAGAGAAGCAACAGAATTCAGTGCTTACTTATCCACAGACACATGAGCATGGCTGCTACAAATGAAACAATATTAATACAGAAAATGGAAGGAGCAAGAACTAACATTTACCCTGTGGAGCACTTTTTATTAGGAAGAAAGTTGGGGGAAAAAAGGATGGAAGACAAGTGTAAAGAAGGCTATCAGGAAGGAGGAAGGGTTCCAAAGGGAGTTCTGAAGAAAGAAAAGGTCTGGAAGAAAATGAAACAGGAAAAAAGTTCCGCAGACAGAAGGAGAGAAAGATGGGAAACAATTGGAAGGATGAAAACAATAGAGAACAGAATGATGAAGGAAAGCACATGAATGTAAGAGAGACGGATATTGGAAGAAAGGAAAAAGACAAAAATGACAAAACAGCTGAAGAAATGCAGTATTTTACAAAAATGTATTTGCTGAGACAGATTGAGGGAGTAAGAGAGGCAGAGATCAGTAAGAACTAGTAATGAACAACATCTTTTGACACCTTTTAGCTTTTGTTTCCATTCACGCAAACACACCAAAGTCTCACAGTTTTCCTAACTCACACTCAAATGTGAAACACACAAACACACATGGACACAAGTGTTCACTGACGTTAGTCTCAAGGTTGCAGATGTGGCAGATGTTACAGAGTGTCTGTCATGGTCAGTCGGCAAGAAACATGAGGTGAACCTGACAGCTTGTGTGTGTGTGTGTGTGTGTGTGTGTGTGTGTGTGTGTGTGTGTGTGTGTGTGTGTGTGTGTGTGTGTGTGTGTGTGTGTGTGTGGACAGATGGCACAGACAGTTTGTGTAGAGAGTGACGTCCAAATATTTTCAGAGACAAGAACTTCTTTTAAAAAGTATTAGTTAACTCATAATTGTTCCTCTTCAGTAAAAATTTTAAATGGATTTGTACATGAGCAAAATTATGCTAAGCACACCCTTAAATAACATTTACTTTATCAGAAGAGTTGACTTTTCTTATTATTACTTTCTTTTTACTCCGCCATGAAATGTAGTGGGGTTATGTGATGACTGGCGTTGGTTTGTCTGTTTGTCTGTCTGTTAGTGATATTCCTCAAAAATGGACAAATGGATTTGGATGGAATTTTCAGAGAAGGTCAGGAATGACACAATGATCAATTCATTAGATTTTGGCAGTGTTGCGACTCAGTCTGGATTTACGGATTTGTTAGAGATTTCTATATGATCATGGGATAGCGGCACGGCGTCATTGTAGCTATGACTACAAGTGAACACTACGTCAGCTGCCTGCTGATAATGACAAAATTTCGATCCTAAAATCGACTACTGCGGATTACAAATTTTTTAAAGATTTCATATGTCGGAAATCAAACGACACAGCAGCCTTGAGTACTGCGCTCTCTGAGTGTTTTTCTTCTTTCTTCTTTCTTTGAAAACAATGTGAAAAAAGTAAAGTATAGCACAAAGTTTTAGCTTTAAATTGCTATAATAAGATCGGAAAACTTGCCAATTTTAACTGATTGCATTTTCTGGTAATGACTGGAATGCTACATTTAAAAAACACACTAAAAAGCAGGCCTTATTTTTCAACCTACTTTTTAAATAAAGTGGTGTGTTGCAATTATTTTTTGAAATTCCTTAAATCTTTGGCACACAATCATCCACATTCAGTGATCAAACAATCATTTTGATTGTGCTATTGAGAATATTTACGAGTATTTTATGCGGCCAGCATCAAAGCATGCCATGTGTTGACAAGGAGCAATGCTGAATAATTCAACAATTCTGTAATTTCATTTAGCAGACACTTTTATCCAAAGCGACGTGCATCTGAGAGTAGATACAACACAAGCAAGGATCTAATTAGGAGAAAACAACCTGGATAAGAGCCATAAAAGAAGTTCGAGTAAGATAATAGGACTTTGGTGTCAACAGGCAGTGCAGACGCAATAGGATTTTTTTTCTTTTGTTCCTATTTTACAGTCTGTCAAGTGCAAAGGTGTTCAGTGAAGAGCTGAGTTTTTAGTCTTTTCTTAAAGACTAAGAGAGAGACTCTGGAGATCCAACAGAGTTTGGTAACTCCTTCTACCACAGGGGAGCCACAGAGGAGACCGGTCCTGTAATGTATCAGGCACCCAAAATTGTGGGTGTGAATATAAAAATGAGAATATAAATAGAAAACATAGATGGACCCAAAACTGACTTGTGGAGGAGACCACAGGTTAAGTTGTCAGGTGAAACCATCTAAAATTGAACTAAAATCAATGCAGAGCTGGAAGGTGTTTAGTATCACTTGGGGCTGTGAGAACAGCAGCTTCAGAGCTATGAGAAAAACAAACCAATTAAGATGAACTGACTTGGTTGTTTAACTAGTTCAAAGTTGTCTAAATAAATGTGAATGTGCACAACAGGGTGCTTTAACCCATTGCGGTTCAGCGGCCTGCAGGCGGGCCGTTTTGATATCTGCATAAGCATTTTTCGAAATAGAACGACACTGCCAACTCGATGACAGGATATAATATTATACACCGATGGAAAGCTTAGATTCTCATGAATCCGCCAGTATAAACCACTTTCAGATGTGATTATCACAGCGGGTGAGAAAAACACATTTGCCCGACAAACAACGAATATCCATCCATCCGTTCTCTATACACGGCTTTAACGTACACAGCGCGACTCACATTTCCGGGTTCATTATTACGCACAGATGAAAATATTCCACAAAAAACGGCCATAATCCCACCTTGGACATCCAGACGAAACAAGCCAGTAACATATTTTGTCCAAAACATGTCTTGAAGTCGGTATATACTCCACGAATAGGTCGTTTTCGAGGAAATGCACCTCGCGATGCGCGTCAAATATTCCCTGTATTTCTCGTCATATTTTTATTTACAAATAAAATATTAGCGATTTTTTTGTACTGAAAATGGCTGGAATTGACTGTACCTTATAGGGCTACATTAACTGAACATGACAAAACATATTAAATTAATTTAGAGGTATTAAGTTCCATCTACAGGTTGCAGGAGCTTGATAGTTATCACTGCTGCCTCACAGCTAGAAGATCACCAGTTTGCGCTCGGCCTGAGATCTTTCTGCATGGAGTTTGCATGTTCTCCCTGTGTATGTGTGGATTTTCTCTGGATACTTTGGCTTCCTCCCACAGTCCAAAAACAGGTTCAGGTTAATTGGTGATTCTGAATTGCTTGTAGGTGTGAATGTGAGTCTGATTAGTTGTCTGTCCTTCTGTGTAGTTCTGTGATAGACTGGTGACCTGTCCAGGGTGTCCCCTGCCTTTGACCAAAGTCAGCTGGGACAGACTTCAGCCTCCGTCACCCTAATGAGGATTCAATGGTGTATAGATAATGGATGGATGGAAGTTCCATCTACTCATCACAAAGACATGCTGCAGACAGACTTGCTTTCTTTCAAGGTTTAAATACTTTCTTCTTCATTTCACACTGAAAACCTAATTTCAGTCAATACAGAGTCTGCTGTTGGTTGGGGTGAGATTGATTATAATTAATGCCATCCTTTCTCATTGTTAGAAATGACTTTATTATTATATAAATAAATAACCAGAACTTAATTTAACAATATTAAAGGCACTCAGCAAGTTTCTGGGAGGGAATCTCTGGTTAGTTGTAATTCTCTAACAACACAGGTCTGCTTGGGAAGTCTACTTTGTTTCTTATAAACTTAACTTAATGAGCTCAGTGAACTCTCAGCTTTTTATATATTCAGCTGCTTTCAGTCCAAATCCCTCAACTTATAAGAACTTGTGTTTTTAAATACTAAGTAGTATGAAAACAAAGAAATGAGCAAAACTTATATTTACTAAGTTCCTGTTCATGTTTTGCAGAGACTTTACTTTAAATCTGATGGAAATGAGTCAGCAAACAAACAAACAAAAAAAAACACTCAACTGCTTAAGGCAGAAAGGATCACATAACACCAAAGAACATTTTCAAAGGCACATAGCAATGAAGCCTGTTGGGTAGAATGAATATTTCAGAACAGCAAAAGTTTTTCTTCTCAAGTTGAATTGTGATCATTGCACAAATATGTCAGATTTATTTAACAAGTGGACCAACGGGCTCTTTGTTAGAAGCATCTATTGACCAGGCTTTTGTTCTATGTCAGCCTGCTTTTTCAGCAGTGCAGAGGGGAACTCTGGACAGGTCTTTGCTTAGTCACTGTTAATCAGCTGACACGGATGAATGCGTGGCCGGTAGCAGTTGTCAAGGAAACAGCCGAGCCCTGTCTGCTACCTGCTCTGTCCTTGGTAACCTGAGGAACTGAGGTTTGCACCTGCGTGTTTGGTCAGCTGCTCAGCAGACCAGCCTTAGTAGCAAAAGCATGAGCTTCTGCACACAAAGTCACTAACAGCTCAAACAGTACCACACGTTTTAGGTTCCCCAAGAGCTGGGCAGGTGTTTGACCAAGCTACAGTTTGCAATGACCTGTAATGGTGTGGACTGCTCGGCATTATTCTCCACATGGATCTATTCCTGTTGAGATTGGTTGAACCAGTGTTTTGTCTGGATGTTCTGTCTCTCATTGTGTAAGCATCATTTATGTTTTGAAAGAAATGTGATTTTGTTCTGGAATAAATGCATGAGAACCCAGGAGAAAGAGGTTTACATCCCATGAGGGACAACTGTCTTTATGTTTCCTTTCACTGTTTTACTTTCACTTGCTGTTCTGTTAGATTCCGGTTATTCTCAGCCACTGAATGGATCATCCCATTGGTATTCTCCCCTTCTTCTCCTATCTATGTTTCACTGTCTTCAAAGTCCCCTTGCCCTTTGGTTTGAAATATGACCCTTCGACGGTATGTTTGCAGCTTCTCATCCATTTTCTGGGTCACCAGGGTGACAAGTTCCTCCCCATCAAATTTATCATTGGTTGGCTGAAAAGGAACAACAGTCGAGCAACAAAATAAATGTTGAAATTATATTGATTTGAAACACATTTAGGAATACGTCAAAAACAAGCTTGATCCAATTCCCTCAAATGGAATTGAAAATGCAGTTTAGTCATGTAGGAAGCTTGTTCTTGGGAGACCGGCTTGATTATAACATTTACAGCACACATTCCTGCTCATAAGCTGAGGGATGTTTAATCAAAATAGCCTATTTTGTCTATTTCATTGCAACATTTATCTGCAAAGGCTCTTGGTACTATATTTAAATTGGCTCTGTCTTTCCATTCTATACCTTTTCTAATTCTTGAGGGTTGAGGAGGGTACTATAACAGTGTGGAATCACATATAAACGAATACAATGCTTTGAAAATTGGGTTTAGAAAAATGTGGGTCAATTCATTTTCAAGGGCTAGACAATTACTTGTCCACAGCCTCATGTATTCTTTTATCAAAATGTAATTACAGTCTTCTTTAGGGTGTTGAACTGTTGGATGTTACACTTAATGTTGCAGGGCTGGTGAATGTTTTCAGAGTCATTCAGCCTTAAAAATGTTTTGCTATTCCGTTTTATCCTGCAGGAGTTTCTACAGAACCCTGTCCTGCTATTATAGAGGGAATAAATTAAGGACAATGAAAATCATGTCCACTACTTTTAAAATCTCTACTGGAGCAAAGAATAAAAGATGTCACTAATGACATATCTAAAATCTGTGTACTTCTAATGACCTCTAGTGACTCGGTAATTTTGCAGTTTTTATGTTTTCCCATTTTTTAAATCTATTATATATGCTAAAATTATGTTGCTATTGAATTATGAATCTAAAAAAGGGAGCTGACTTATCAAACGTAGCTTTACACCCCCAACACAAGAAAGTGTCTTCAACACAGAACCAAACAGGGTCTTCTATTTGAATTTGGCCCTTGAGACCAAACAGATTGCTAGAAACAGCAGTGTCATAGTAGGGAAAGAAGACAATTTTCCCTTCCTTTCATTTTAATACCCAATGTGTCTTAACATGACAAAAAAATCCCCAGTGGTTCTATTTTCTAATTAGATGGCTGTGTTTATCAGTCCCTTTCCAGTCAATGTATCCAGAATTCATTTCCTTTCCTTGTAACAGCAAACATAGCAGAAACGGTGGCAGATGGAAGGCAGTGGGACATTGAAATCCCCCTTTTGTTCCCAGTGAATGCAGGAAGGCTGGTGCTACCTTATCTTACTCAGGAGGAAGTTCTGTGATCACACACGTGTCACGCCTTGCTGGGTTTATCATCTGGACCCAACCTGAGAGAAACGTACCTTTGCCTGCTTGAATTCACAAACACTTGGGTTGTCCATTCAGATTTAAAATCTAGTGATTGAGGCAGTTCAGGAATTGATACTGACATATACTTGGAGAACATATTTTACAGATATTTCTTTTTTGCTCTACTGACACATGATATGGGCTGCAAACGTAGCATTAACATTGAATGCTTGCCAAAGGTCTTTAGGTGTTACAGAAGTAGCAGCTGCATTGATCAGTAAATTGAATATATTAACACACAATTAACAATTTTCTTTCATCATTCCCATTTTGCATCATTTGCAGTAGCAGCACATTTTCCCATCATAAATTTTTGTTTTCTGTTATAACAACCTGTTGACTGAAGTAGGCAGCACATGATCGCTCCATTTTGTGCAGAAGAGGAGTCACATGACGTGTTCAGTGTCCCCTTTCAGAGCTTGAAGCAGAAAGCCATAGTTAAAAAGAAAGCTGAAACCACCTTGTTATCTCTGACTGATAACAGGTAGATTTACATAGTTCCGTAGTACGGCACTTCGCTACACTTTTGAAAAATGCGAGGCTCCAACTGGTGCAACAACCTGCAATCTCAACAAGTCCTCAAATTCATATGACCGCATCGGTCATATGCACCATGCACCGGAATACGACCCGTGAGAGCGTATTTACGTTAGCGCCCCTACGGGGAAAAGGAACGCATTATGGGATTTAATTCACGAAACGGCTTTTCTGTCACAAAACGGCTTTTTCCTCACTTTCCCAACACGGGTTTAGGCTTATGGTTAAGGTTAGTGTTAGGGATAGGGACAGGGATAGTGTTAGATAAAAGTTTATTCATGGTGACGTTTCACCTGCAACTCCAGAGTGTCGATATTTACTCAACCGCTAGAAGTCGCATACGTCAAAACGTAACACTGGGTCGTAATACGGGCGTGTACAGACGACCTATGTGGTCGTTTTTTGTTTGAGGACAGGCTGTGCAATCTATTTTCTGATATGCATGTTGAGAACAAAGGCTTTCACCGTCTTTTGGAGCTTGTGGAGCCTCAGTACACCCTACCCTCTCAACATCACATTACATATTTCAGACAGCGCCCTACTGGTAGCCTAGCCGCGCTAGACAACCCACAGCAACGAATTTAATTCTCTGCCAGGGTTGGTCTAGTTACCCTCGGTAAGCCTCGAGGTTGGATGCTCCTAAAACTGGCCAACGAATCACCATGAAGTGTAGAGTCAGAAGGCGGGCATAACTAAGTGACGACAGAGGCGCGACGATTCTGACAGAAACAACTGGAAACAACCATAGAAACAAGGATAGCCAAGAAGATGGCTGTGCACAATAAACAGTTATCTTTCGACCCGGCAGGTCTCGTTCTATGCGACCTAAAAGCGTGAGACACTGCTGACAAATCCTCGTTGATTTCGCCGGTGTTTGCACTACCGCTACTCCTCACTGCAGCAATCTTTCAGCGATTTCCTTTTGTAGTAGATGATCGACGAATGGGATAAAATGCCAACAATTCTTAAATTCTTACAACAAAAACAACAACAGTCGTTGAGCTTCATTAGCACCGACTCTGAATAATCTTTCTGTTAACATGTCTGTAATATACCTGAGCTTCACCCATTGACTGTATAAATAAGGCTTCACCGAACTCCCGCATCCTCTGATTTCCGGCGCTCGAGGAACTACGTCAGCCTATTCGTTGTGCTGAATGGTTGTATACCTACCCAAATGCTGCAGAGTGATTTGAAAGACAACCTTTTAGCCCGCCTCCCTCCCTGTCGAGAGTTCCTAGACCCTTGCGTCTTCAGACCTGGGTCTAGTGCAGCTTGGCTACCCTACTGGAGCTTTCCAACAACGTGTGTGATGACTTACAATTTAGGAAGAACTTGGAAGCAGAAATGCATTTTTTTTCTCAATGCATTGCAGAGATATTCACTGTCCAAGTGTTCACATTGGATTTTATTAACTTTAATGGCCTCGAAATGTTTAGTATCTGGATAATGGGATCAGGCTGGGACTTGGTGTGGACAGATACTAAATATCAAATGACTCATATTGAATCGGGATAAACTGACATAGACATACACACACACAGAATATCAACATTGTATGAACACACATACACAAAAGACACAGATTGTACATAGTAATAAGTTATCATAAATTTGAAGACCCCGCTTGTCTACATGCATTGCCATAACCTTAATCATTTGCAAACTTTGTTTCCACACCATTTTTATACTAAAAATGCATGCTATTCAGAGGGTTAAAGAAAAGCAACTGTGTGCAAAAAAAACAAGTTTTTATTTTTCCAAAATAAAATAAAATTAAATTAAACAAAAAAAACAATACAAACTCCAACCTTCTCTCACTCCAGATATTGCCTGGCTGTAATAATGCCACTTCTTTCTTTGCTTCTGATGGACAAGACTCACAGGCTTTGTCATTTGAGCCTAAACACTTGTCTTTTAGATTGACGCTATTGTGTATGAAGTGATTAACCTCTCGAAGAAATGTTCTCCAACAATCACATGATCCACAATCATCATTGATTACTCTTAAGAAAAACATACCTTAATTCAGATTCTGTTGTAGAACTTAAAATGAACCCTTAAAAACATGTAATTTATGTAGTAGCAACAGTTACAGAACACAAAGATTAACAGCAACGATCTGGTTTCAATCTTAAGGCTCTATCTGGATATATGAGAAAGCTGTTGGTCACATGTGAGCATACTGCAGGGTATGTGGCTGTGAATGCAAACAGTGACAGGTAATGGCACCATGTTAACATGCATGTATGTATCCACACACAGCGTATGAGTGTGCAAGGCCATTTTAATTACATTCGACTGGGAAAGTGTCCACAAGGTTAAAAATCAACATCGCCATCGCAACACCAGAATCAAGGGATTAGTTGATGCAAAGAGAGCTCAGAGAGGCTGAGGTGATTGGACAGATGAGGTGAAGATGAAAGGAGGCATTGTGAGTTTAGTAAAAGAATAGAGGAGATGAAGATGAAAGAAAAGGAGGAAAAAGATGTAGTATGCAAATGAAACTGAGTCTGTGATTGTAAGCTTTCATATCTTTGTCCAACGGTGATTTGTCACAATTTTGGAAGGCACAGATTAATTTAATGGTTCAGCTGACAGAGGTGTTGAATCAAGGAACACAAAATGGCAGAAATTTGATGCTTGATCTGGATCATCTCTCTTCTGCTTTCGTTTGGTCTCACTCTATTTTCAATTGCAAAAATGCCGCAACACAAAATGCTGTATATTGTATATGATAATGCAAGATCACATATGCATCTATTCAGGTGACAGATGATTGTTCTTTGCTGTGTTTAATCAGATTCAGTCATACGTTGATTAGCAAACGTCATCACCACCATCCCTTCAAGGATAAATACTGTGTTCCTTTTTTAAACAAATTAAAGAAAGTCACTAATGCTGCCAGAATGGATCTTTCAATTTTTAATCTGTAAAAAGTGCAAAAATGATTCATTTTAACATGACTGTACTCTAATCTAAATGGGCGGTGTCAATATCTGTAGCTTTAAATTCAGCTGAGCTGCTGCTATCCCCGCCCCTTTCAGGAAGAAGATTGTCTCTATTTCTGTGATTGACAGTGTGGAGCAAAACAGTCGACCACGCAACAGCAGTCAGACCCGACACAGAATGAGTGTGTGAGTTCAGCATTTTCTATCACTTCTAACTTTCTTCATCAGTTGTCATTTTATCGCCAAACATCACCACAGCAGAGCCGTTGCTTTAAAGTTGCATGTTTGCTGAATTTGTCAGACAATGTTGCAGCTATCCAATCACTGGTGCGAGACAAAAGGGAGAGAAACTGTGAAGAACTGAAGCTTGGAAATGGCTGTAAAGTGACTGCTTGTTAACAGGTAATAATGGGTGACAATAGGCGGCATTTCATACGCAATTATTACCTGCCATCGTCATATGACAAGTCATATGTAAACGAGTACCACCTTATTCGGTATTTGACTTTATTAAAATGCATCATATGTGAGCACAGAGAGCTTGACAGAATAAAAAGTGATTTTCACAACACACAACCTTTAATATCAGTAGGATAAAAAAAAATAGATCAGACAAAGATTAAGCCTGTAGGTCACAGGATCCCTCTTTTGACTAGGAATTGCTCTTGCAACAACACAAATGTCATCCCTCACCAGCTTCCCATGCATAGCAGTGAGGAATTTTAATAGTTGAAGCACAAAAGCAAGATGGAGGCACCACAGCCACAAACTATACCAAGATTTCTGCAGTTCTGGGTTAAAAACTGCACTTCAGACTTCCCATGATGGTTGGGCTGACGTACCTGACTGCCATAAATGTCTCTGCTGATCTTGCGTGCTGCATTTGTAAGTACACAAGCATGACTGGAGCTTAATTACAGAGACACAACAGAAAACAATTCAAGCTTCGGAATTGGAAGACGCAGTGAGTTTACACAAGGGGAATGAAAGGGTAATAAGCCATGTAAAGTTACAGGAAAGTGAAGCTATGCAGAAAAACAAAGCAGCATATGAAAGGATACCATAGTAGGGGGAAATGATGCACCAAATTGACTGTGTCTGACATGCATGCAGAAATTTATAAACCTATTTTCCATGATGAAGACAGCCTATCTGTAGCTGCCAGCTGTGCTTAGAAAAAGAATTATTCCACGAAGGAATCCGAACACACTTGATTGTGTTTACCGGTGAAAAAGCCACAGGAACCTATAACCACACACCCCTAATCAGTCATATTAGCATGCGTCAAAACATAACAGGAAGCACATCGTGAGAGTGGCATGGTTATTCATGTACACGCTTCCAAACATATATTCAAGCAAATTGCAGCAGCAGCTAAAATCACTGAGGAAGTTGGTTGTGAGGCAGGAAATAGTGGAAGTGGCCAAAAAAGAATGGTTTGCGAGGCCTATATTGCTAGAAAAATGACAGCACACAAGAGCGTCTTTGGTTGCAAAAACATATACATATTATATTGTTATATATAGCATTTGCTCATATCTATTTATTGTTACATTGCTATTGTTGGCAGAATGGACTTCTAACCATCTGGAATCAGAATCAGAATCAGAGAATTTATTGTCATTGCACACTTTAGTATACAACGAAATTACATTTGAGCTGCCCTGCCAATGGCAGCTCCGGCTGCTGCGCTGTGCAGCGCGCCACCTGTATGTAGGAAATGGGGAGAAAAGAATCCATCCATTATCTATACACTGCCTAATCCTCATTATAGTCATGGGGCGGCTGGATTCTATCCCAGCTGTCTTAGGGTGAAGACAGGGGACATCCTCAACAGATCACCAGTCCATCACAGGGCTACATATACAGACAAACATTCACACTCACAGCTACGGACAATTTGGAATCACCAATTAACCTCAGCTTGTTTTTGGAGGAAGCCGGAGTACCTGGAGAAAATCCACGCATGCACAGGGAGAACAAACAAACTCCATGCAGAAAGATCCCGGGAAGGTGGGGACATGAACCAAGGATCTTCTAACTGCAAGGTGAAAATGCTAACCACCAAGCCACTGTGCAGCAGAGCGGAATTTGATACTGTTAATGTGTTTTTCATATTGATGTGATTTTACAGTCAGTGAGTTTCTATTCCTGCTATTGCTCTAACACATAGCATTTACATGAGTTATTCACTGCAGAAATGTGCAGATGTGTAGAATTAGAACAGTTATCATCATAATGTCCCTCTCCGGTCATTCATCGATTGCACAGACATTCTAAAATTGCTCCCTGCTACAGAATGGCCAGCTGTAATATGGACATAATTCAGCCATATATGTGCAAACCGATTATGATGAACAATCATGACACAGAAAGTCCCACCGTGCAAACTGACAGCAATGGGTTTGTTTTTTTAATCGTCAGTGTCGGACTGATCATATTCATCTAATGACCCAAAACTGTGTTGTTGTTTTTTGCAACTCTTGTGCTGCATTAGCCATTGTGATATAATAGTAGCAGTTTTTCTTCTTCACTAGCTCTGTTGGTGTCTCATTGCCTGCAGCTGTACTCTCATTATCAGATGAGTCTTCTCTCTCCTCGTTTAGTTTTGTTTTTGTTTTTTTATACAGCTACAGCCTGCCTTATCTTTGGACGACACTAACAGTTACGCTGACATGTCACACGTCAGGCAGTGAGTTCTCTGAACCACCGGATGGAGCCTGCAGGTATAAGCTTACCACTGGCCTTGGATTTTACACGACTTTCTCCACCCCTTCCACTATCTACATGCTACTGTATTCAAGATCTATTCCTGGAAATAAAAACAACCTCAGCCCAACCTAAACTCAGCTGCATACCTATTGAAAAATTTGGTTAAGGATCCAGCAATCACCTTTTATTCTTTTCAGTGGATTAGCCAGTTTAATGACAGTGCTCACCTGAAATAATTTGCAGGGACGTGGCATGATTTCCTTCATTTAGCCCCATCCAATAAGACTGTTATAATTTAAAGAAAAAACAAACATGCCAGACTTTTTTTTTCTCTCATAGTTGAATGATAATGAGGTGCTCTGTGCAACAAGCAGTGAGAGACTGAGCCGGTGGAGAAGAAAAAGTACCACTTTCAGTCAAAATGTTTAGGAGACCGATGAGGCACCACACAGCATAGTAATCATCATGCATGAATGTGAAGTGGACATTTTAACATGCACATTATCAAAAAACGGTTCAAAACAGTTTTGCAGTCAAGAGCACGGGCTGACTGCTTATTTTACTAATTCCAGCATATAAAACACCATGTGGACATGTTAACCAGGTAGAAAAGCTAAACTTTCAACAGAGGGGCTTTGAGAGGATACTGAAGCTCATTGTTTTACTTTCACTCAACAACATATTAAAGGCATTATGGAGGATGTTTTTGTTGTTTAATTTGTCTGATTCACATAAAATGAATATACTGACCTTTAGTGGACTTGTATGTATGGTTTCTAAAAAAATTAAAAATTAAAAAATTAAAAACTGTGGACGTGGCAGGACCTGAAAAACATCAGCCAATCAACACTCTCGGACCGAGGCGTTTGCTTTGCTCCCTTTCCTGTCAATCAAAAATCTTCCGGCTCAGGCCTAGTTATGTAGATTACGTACGCCTTGGATTTACGTGTTTTCTGTATGTGTTGCTTTGGTATAGCTTCGTAGTTAGCTGGCGACTTGTTTTGCTCATCTTTTTTTACATAATGGCAGATAAAGATCCAGGGGGACCCAGCCGTAAAAGAAAGTCATATTTTGAGGTCAGAGAAAATAAAAGACAACTGGATCGCGAGAATGCAAACACAAAAGTGATTACTGGCGAGTCATTTGGGCGATGGCGTCAGCTCAAGCAACAAATGGACCTAAAGACAGATGCCTTGTTAGTTAAATTCCTTCTGGAAAGGTAAAATGTATTATTGATTATTGATTATACTGCGGCTGTAGGCAACTTCACGAGTGCTACGCAAGTTTCTGGAGGGGGGCGTTTCTTCGTAAATGTTAAGAGGGGGGAGGTTAGAGTGGGGTGAGGGAGAGGTTGTATGTGCGCATGCGCATGCTATGTTCAAAGTTGTAGGAAATTAAATCTCCTCTAATGCTTTGAAGTTAGCGTGGCCTGCACTCTGGAAGTGGTAAATACCAAGAGAAACATTCTCTGCAAAAATGCAGACCAGAACAAGAAAATGCACTTCACTGTCACTAAAACTTTGCACTGGCTCCCAGTTAGTAGAACCAAATTCAAATTTCTCTATGTTTTTTTTTTTCCTCCACCAAGGAATGCAGTGGAGGTAGGTGATGATTGGCGTTGTTTTGTCTGTTTGTCTGTCTGTCTGTTAGTAACATTACTCAAAAACAGAATAACAAATTTGGACGGCATTTTCAGGGAAGGTCAGAAATGACACAAGGACCAAGTGATTAGATTTTGGCATCGATGCGGCTTGTAGTCTGGATCCACGGATTTCTTAAAGATTTCTGTATCATAGCAAGATAGCACCACAGTGTCACTGTAACGATGACTACAAGTGAACATTACATCAACTGCCTGCTGAATATGACATGATTGTGATCCTACTACAAATCAGCCACTGTGGATCATATAATTTTTTGAAGATCTGATCCATCAGAAATCCTACAGTGACTGAGCAGCCTTGGTGAAGTGCTGCACTCTCTGAGTGCTTTTTTTGCTTTAAATTAGTCAGCTGCTCCATATGAACTTCTCAACCCTCAATTATCTGTCTTTCTGGCTGAAAGCAGCCTTAAATTGTAGCTTTTAGTTATCATGATGCCTTCAATCATCTCCCTGTGGTAAAACGACAGAGCTTATTTGTAGATATGTTTAACCTAAATTCTAAATGTGTTCATCACTGGACTTATCTTTCATCAAAATTATGTATTATTATAATTATTATGTTTTATTGTATATTCAGTTTTATTGTATATTCAGTTTTATTGTATATTCAGTTTTAAACATTTTGGTTTCTACTCTTGTTTTCTTTATTCTAGCCTTCATTCTTGTGTATTTTCTGTGAAGCATATTGAAGCTGGTCTGGAATCTGCTTTATAAATAAATGTGTCTTGCTTATGTTTGTTTCAGTACTCTCCTTATTTACACAAAAGCAGCTGTGCTGTTTGAAGTAATGAGTCTCATTTTGTGCTCCACTTTCTTGCCTGGGGATGCATTTTTTGCTCATGTATTTGGACAGTAATGCCCTCTGCACTTATAGAGTCTCAAAAATGATAAATTATTCAGAAATAAATCCCAGGAGAAATTGCTGCACCGCCGGAAGATACGGTAATGTGTCGAGAGCTATGGTCTCATATCTAGATTTACTGGAACCTCACAGGGCTTTAAATGCAGCAAACCTGACATGTCATTTTTGTGTGGTAGGATTTTTCTGTGACTTTTTTCTTCTTAGAACAGCCTCAACATGAGCTGTTTGGTGTAAAACTTTTTTGTATGCTAAAATTGTGTTTTAGCCAATAATACATACCAGGCTTCAGAAGTTTCTGAAAGAAAAAAAATGACCTCATGGATTCTTCAACAGACCCATTTTCTTTATCATTTTAAAGATGTACAAAGAGACATCTGATGTAAACCAAATCGTGAATATGCAGGACTATGACAGAGATTTATCGTTCTCTCCCACAAAGACACACTGGTTCAGTCCTTACTCAAGGACATGAGGATAGATAAAGAAGCTGATTTTATAAACACTCTGTGCTACTGAGTGCTTTTAAAACTTTATTTCCAACAAGTTACTTTTTTGAAAGTGAAAAATGCCTTGTTTATGTTCTCATTGCAATGTGACAGTGTAGTGCACAGAAGATAAAAATCAATTTAAAAAGAATTATTGATGGTCGATGCACCAACGCCAGCAGTTCATAAACATGGTCAAGTGTCTGGTCTCACTGTGTTTAGAAATGGTCCTCATCCAGTTTGAGTAAACCAAGGCAAGAAGAAGGCTTTTTTGTTATAGCTTCATGAATTTCATATCTTTTAACAGCAGAGGTTTGGAGAGATGTGCTGAGTTATTATCATTTAATTGTCATCTAAACATTTCATCAGAGAGGTTAAAAGGTATTGATTTGTTCCTTTCAGGCCCGGATTTCAGCAACAAAACAAATTAACTTGTGAGATGTATACCATCTGTGTGACAGTAAAAGCAATTTATAGAAATATCACCCTCACACACTGAAATGTGCAGATAATCATTATGACTGTTGCAGACTGTACTTCACATTTCATCTTTTTTTATGAACTGCCTTGGTTGACACACCTGAATTAAAACAAATAAATAAATGATGATACTGGTAGGCTGCAGAAACTTCAATCTGTCATAGTACCATTACTTTGTTAATGTTTCTTTTAACCGTTTGTCTCTTGTCTGTATTCTCTGTGTGCTTCTGCAGGTGTGGTTGTACTTAAGCACTGCCACCTGTTTCTTTTTTTGCATGACATCAGGTGACTCACCTGAAAGTCATTTGCTAGTCACCTGCTGCACGACGTAAATGGCGGCTTGTCACGCCACTCCTTGCAGGTTGTTCTGCCTGCTAGCGTGGTAACATCAGTCGCCAAGGGCTTCTTGTAGTGTTTGCTGCAGATTTCAGTCAAGACTGGTGGTCTTGTCAGTTGCCCTGTTTTTGTCCTCTCCAAACAACCATTTAGCCATGAATCAGCCATCAAGCACCACACTGTCCAAGATTCTCACAGCAGTCTGTAAGAGCCTCCTCATTACCTCCCCTCTTTCTAATTAAACCTTTTGAACCATGCAAGTCTGTATTCTGCATTTGGGTTCAGAAAACCCATTAAATGCTGCACATAAGGCTGGTGGAGAATTTTAGCATCACTTTCTAATTCTAGTTCTAGTCTGCAGAGTTCTTGAGTTCTAAGCTGGTCTTGATGAAAGAAGCTCGGTAGTAAAGCTCCAAAATAAATCACAAATAATTTTCCTGATTTCAATACATACTGTAATCATCTGAAGAAGCTTAAGCATTTAAATGTATTCATTCCCACATCTATCTTTAGCTCTAACAGCGGACCTCTTGCTCCTTACCCTTTATTTCTAATGCCCTTCATTAGCTTCTCCTCACCCACACACCAACGAGAATATCATCAAGGTATTCAAAGGCCGGTAATTAACATAAGTGAGTGCCAACAGTCTTTCTTACCTTAATGAGTTCATAAGTTCATAACAATGAATCTCTGCAAACTTGATGTGTCTTTGAAAAAGTCAGCTTTTAAAAAGTTCAGGAACCTTTCCAGCTGAACAGGATGTACGCTGGCTTCATTACTGCGGTGTTGTGGAAGTGCTTAATGAAAGTATCTATTAAAAAGGACCACACTATTCCCTGTCATGAACAATGTAAAATAAACTGAGACAAGTTTCAGTTAACAGTTGCAGAAACTGTTATATTTGTACAGCATATAAACAACATTGTAAGTTAATTATATTGCACTATTCCTAAGAAAGTCCTCAACAAAATAATTATAGACTGACAACATCAATAGAAATGAGCCATGATCCAAGTGATAAAACAGAATGAAAACAAGAATAGGGACCCTAAAACTCACATATCAAACATTCATAGATATAGAATGTTTTAAGTAGAGATTTATACTAAAGATGTTGTCCGCACGGCTTCCTCCCACAGTCCAAAAATATGCTGAGGTGAATTGGATACTCTAAATTGCCCGTAGGTGTGAATGTGAGTGTGATTGTTTGTCTGTATATGTAGCCCTGCGACAGACTGGTGACCTGTCCAGGGTGTCCCCTGCCTTTGCCCGAGTTAGCTGAGATAGGCTCCAGCACCCCCCGCGACCCTAGTGAGGATAAAGCGGTGTATAGAGAATGGATGGATGGATGTTCCAAAACCAAATGGTAGATGTGTACCTCTGCCTCCAGGACTAACATCGCTAACATCTAACAACATGTGTGTGTTCTAACCAGTGTGCAGTTATTTTGTCCCCATATACATCGATGTTAAAATGTGAGCCTTACTCCAGATCCCCCACTGGTATGTAGCAGCAGTTTGCAGTTGTTTCTTATCAAGTTCCCGATTTGTAGGGGAAGTCAGAGTGTCTGTGTTTATGTTGAGGTTAAATGAATAGAGACCAGAGCAGGAGAATTCACAACTCATGAGAGTCGCTGTGTCTTGGATGTTGTGGTGTTCCAAACTGTTCCATATAAAATTTCATCCCTCCATAGGAAGTCAAGGGTTCACACTCATGCTGTAAGGAACGGAATGTAGCACCATTTGCTCCAGAGAATTGCCAATGGTGATGTTGATAACAACAGGCTATTGCTGTAATGCACTTCTGTGATAGTACTGGAGGTCCTTTCTGAGAACGGGAGGGTTGCCCATTCTGTGTAGTGTCCAAGATGCCACCCTAACCCTAACCCTTCTTTGGCATTCCAAAGAAGGCCAAGCTGTGTCCACTACAATAGCAATGCATCAGCAAAGGCAAAAACAAAAAGACCAGCAAACATGGATGTAAACAATGCAGTTGTGAAGAAGGAAAATCCCAGCTGACCTGAGATCCTGGTAAGGCAGGGACACCACTGCCCCCTCTGAAATCATCAGGAAGTGCTGGAAATGTCTGTCAAACGTTGCAGTCTCATCACCACACAGCTGCTCTCTTTTCTGAAGATGCTACATCACAGATTAACATACATATAGTACATCTAGTGTACATTCATGTTCTCTTTCTTTTTCTGTACACATTAGTAGAAACAGTAAAGGGAATGTGCTACAATAAATGGTTATGCATCATCAATATAGTGAAAATGTTTAATTAGGAACACAACCCCAGGCAGATTAGATTTGCACATATTCTCTGACCTCTCCGTTTTCCTACCCTGAAAATGTTTTAGTCAATACATGCTGGTATGCAGGATGTATTGATTGATCTACTTAAGGCTGTATCATCATTTTAAAGGCTATCTGACTTATGACATTTTCATCATAACTTGCATAACCACTTATATAAGGACATATACAATACCCAGATGCTCAGTGAAGTGTCCCAGGGATCCAAGCCACGAAGTAATACTCTTTAATATTGAGCAGCTAGACCTGCAGTATTACAATATTAATAATATAACTGATAAGAGCTTTTACATTACATTGTACCCACCACCTTCTGTTCTCTCCTTCTCACTGTTATTAACTAATCCAATGAAAACCTTCCCCCAGGACTGTTTTTAAAGTGTTTTGATGAATAATAAAAGTCAAAGAGCACTAAAAAGTCTGCATCACTGAAAAAGATGAGGTTTTTTTTATATTTCATCCTCAGTGTTCCTCTGCAAATATTTAAAAAAAAAATCTTTTTAACATCAGACAAAGCTTGTCTTCACTATTTTCTCAAAGTTGTCTCATCTGTTTGTGACGTAAATCGAACTTTCTGTTAGACAATAAATCTGTTTTTACACATTTTCAGTGTTTGACCTTGTTTAGTATGATATAATAAAAATCCAACATTGGACTGCTTCTCTGCTCATCTCTTAAGGTCTTGTTACAAAGCAAAAATGAAAAATGGACTGAAACTCTTTATCCTTAGTAGTTTACAAAGTACAGACTTCTGAGGTACATGATGGTCAGGCAATAATAAAGCTTTTCTACAGACAGAAGCACAACTTGATGATATGTGAACTCTCCAGTGGAAAGAGAAACACTTAGCTCCATCAAGAGAACAACTCCAAGAAACTGGTTCAAATATATGGATGACACATCTGTCAAAAGCAAAGCCCGAGAGGTAAAAGTCTCTGACTGAACACATCAACTCTGTGGACAGCATACAACACACACTAAAAACTGGTTATGCACGCTTTGCCTTTAAGTCAACACGGAGATCTGGAAAACGCAGCACCAAGCAAACAGCAGAAAGGAAGTGCAGTTCAAATGTTTGCCTCTTGTTTTGGTCCTGGAGGCTGTTGCCTGGTGTAAATACGATAACACATTTTCCATATCAAGATTCAAGGACAGTTTCTACCCAAGGCAAAAACACTGATGAGCACTTCCAAACCACCCTTCCTTCACTCTCCCCACATCACTGATCAAAGGACTAAACAAAATCTTACACTACTGTATAGTTTTGCATATGCTGAACTTTGCACCATAAATATGCACAGATTTTGAGTTATTTCTGCAAATGTCCTTTTTGTACTGTACTTTGTATATTTAGTATTTTATCATTGTCAGTTTATTTAAAAAGGGGCCATGTACAATATTAAACCTAAATATTTCCATTTGATGTATTGCACCAGAGTTAGCTTTAAGCTAATTTCCATCTACAGTCCCTTGGCAGATCACAATAAAAACATCACAACATTAAAATGTCACAAAAAAGTGCATGACACAATGAAACAAAACATTATACACACACACACACACACACACACACAAATGTCTACCTCATGAGCAGATATTAACTTTGCTGCATGATAGATATTATTTATTCTGTGTTATGGCAGATTCTGAGGCTCAGGAGCAGGGAATGAGGTAAGCAGACAAATGGACGATTTAAACAGTTTATTTTCAACAGAACAGAAGAACTACAATTCTCAACGGAAGTAAGTACTGGAAACAGAAGTACCCCCTAACCTACCACAGGTGGAACAGGGTGATGAAAGTTCTCGATGTTAGGAGGATTAACAACAAGCATGCAAAACAGAAAATGAAGGTTAACCTGCTACTGGTATCACCAAGACAGGAAAACAACAACAAAAAAAAACTAAACCCTCACCTGGTATGGTAGCATACTGCATTAACAGCCCAGACTAGTAACTATCCTACGCCGGCATAAATAACCTGGCATGAATAGAAAACAGCAGTAGAACTTAAACATGAGAGCCAAATTACAACAGTAAATAGACTTTTAACTCGATTAGTCTGATGTTGCTTGGGCCAGAACACTTAACTGACACTGGTTTGGGAATGACCTGAATCGAAAGGGGATCCGACTCTCTCCAGTCTGAGCCCGCGTCCCTGGTGTAGCAGCAGCAGTGGTGTGGCACAGCCGGCGGGTTGGTATCTGACATGGCAAGGCTCCTGTCCTGGTGGCTTGGGGAGTTTTCCCTTCAGAGGCAAGTGTGCAACAGGTGAGTCTTTTAGGCTGAATGGAATCCACAGCGGAACAGAGAATCTGGAGGAACAGGTGTCCACAACCAGGCAGAAGTCGAGTCTAAGCACAAGAAAAACAAAATTACTGAACGGACTAAGTAAGTGGCACAGGATGTTTTGGCTCACTGCACTGACTAGAGGAGCGAAGACAATCCGGCATCCTACGTCGAGTGGTGTCGGGTTTTATGTTTGAGCTGGAGTGGCAGATTCACTGACTTCCACCAGCACGTAATCAGCTGATTAATTAATCCACCAGAACGGCGCACACCTGGAAAAGAGAGCAGAGCCGGAGGAGAGAGCCCTGCCACAGATCACAGCCTTAAGCTGTGGTTGGGCTGCAAGACCAGCCTCAGCCAAGGCCATAACATCTGGCAGCACAACCAGGTACTAAAGTGCCTGGTACTAGTGCTGGGGAGGCAGGGGAGTGTCAACGCCCTTCCACTATCCTTGTCCCGCTGGCAAGAAACAATATTTATCTGGGAGGGGGAGGGTCGAGCCTGTCTCCCCACCTCGAGAACAGATCCTGGGCAAATGAGAGGGTCTTGAGATTGGAAGATGCTTATATGGATGCTGGACTTGGACTAAACGCTCTGACTTCCCACCTCAGATGGTATCCACTAACCTGCGACCAGACCTGGTGCTATGGTCAGCTTCACTTAGGCACATTTACATCGTCAAGCTCACAGTGCCTTGGGAGAGCTCAGTAGAGGAGACCTATGAGCGCAAAGAGGTGAGGTATATGGAGCTTGCGACCGATGTATAACAGCAAGGCTGTTGGTGAGGGATTGACCCATTGAAGTAGGCTGCAGTGGGTTTCGTAGCCACCTCAACATCCTGGCTTCTCCGGGAGATGGCAGTGCGTGGGAAGGCCCCCCAGCAGGCAATCGAGGACCTCTACAGAGCTGCTGAAAAGAGAAGTCAGTGGCTATGGATGAAGACAATGGACTCAACCTGGGCCATCAGGTGAGTAGATGGCATCTAGGAGATGAAGCTGGAGCTCTGGGATTCACTGCTGAACCTTCTGGAGGTGTCATGGGGCTATCAGCGAAACACCTAGGAAAGAGGGTGCCCACTGGATAACACAGACGATGCCTTCACTCACTTGACCACAGAGAGTTTTAGTTTTAGTAGGTGTCTCATGTATGCAAGAAGGGGTATCAACATATAGTCCTTCACAACAGATCTAACACTGTTTCCTCTACATACCCTGTTATGCACTGTACTTGTGTATTGATTAGGTAATTTGGTATCCCAGTATGCATGAGTAGATGTGAGTTATGAATGTGTTTTAGTGTATTCTGTAAGTAGGTTCTTCACAACACTAGAAAAATACATGGAAGATTATGAAAGTCACTGCACTGATAACTTGTGTATTGCTGCATATAAAAAAGCTTTTAAATCTTCTGTCCGAATGCCTGTTTAACAAGCTGAATGTAACCTTGCTCTCAGTTACTAAACTCCATTCAGAATGGATGCCATTTTCACCATTGTCAAATTGCACAGCCCAACCTGTAATAGACCTGAAGATTTTGTAGAACTAGCCGAGAGAATAACATTTATTGAATCTGTACAGGGACTAGCTCTTTGGTTTTATTTTCTGTGTCATATGGGTGTTTTGTTGTTAGCATCTTTCCATCTATAAATTTGGGAAAACATTTGTCTACTGTCCATTCAGACAGAAATCTGGACTAAGCGTAGCATGAAAGAAGAAAGAAAAGCAACTTTCCTTGTGGAAAGTTCAAATTTGTGGACCTCTATTTTACATAAAAATCTTGATGCACCAGCAGTGCTTCCAACTGTATTTTATTAAGCTATTAAATTAGTGAATTTTTTTCCGCTAAACCACAGCAATAGTCACTTTGAAATATTCATATAAGCTCCAGTACTGTATGATAAATGTACAGGAATGTTCAACTAGTAGCCCCAATCACACTGCGATAAATATGAGGTAATTATAGTCAGTGATTAGGTTCGTCTGTGTCCATAGCTTCATTCTGAAGAACTTCCTAGTAAAAGATGTCATATTAATATGCAATAAATGTTTCAATGCAAGGCAATGAATCTGTCAGTGTGCCAGTTTTAGTGCAAACAGAATCACATAAATGTCTATTCACTGAACAGAAGGACAATATTAAGCCTTTATTCACAGCTGAGGGCGTATCCACAACATCAAATATTTGAGTGTGATGACAGCTTTCACCATTCAGAGACATAATTTGCACTTTGAAGTGTGTGATTGTCCTTGTCAACTAAAATCACCCAGCTGGAATTTTCTGCTCTCAACATATTTCATTTCAAGTTAGAATGATTTGCTTGACACAGTGACACACTCTAACTGAAAGAATAAAAGAGATCTTAAAGCAATTTTCTTAACTCAGTGGCTGCATCTCACACACAGCTTATTAAATACTGAAGTTAACCTACTCAAATGAAATTACCCTTCGGGCTGTAAGATCAATGCAAGATTGTTGCAGATATATCAAAATTTAAGCCCATAAAACACACCGCAGGATCCATTTATGGGCCACTGTGGTGGAGGTGGTAGAGCAGGTTGTTCACGAATCGCAAGATTGGCCATCTGATCTGTGGCATAAACACTGAACCTGAAATTGCTCACGATGGTAGGTGAGCACCTTGCACGGTCTCTCTCTGGTCCAACTCAGGGGTGTAAACTACTGGTATAAGCCTGCCATTTCCACTGCACATGTCCTGTCCTTCTGTCTGTATGTTCCTGTTTTTAGTATCCTCTGTGACGAGAAACCACAACCACCAAGCAGTAACCTATTCCCTAAAGACGTAGCATTGTGCAAAACAGCTGGTCAGACCGGTTCTGATGGGTTAAAAATTTTAATGACAGAGATTGTTTACTGATGTTCTGCCAAAATGATTCCCTTGTCATGATTTTGCAGAGACACTGTTACTGACACTGACTCAGCATCGCCCAAAATGATTGTGATTGGTTTAAAGAAACACAAATGAGCTAAAGCTTTTGATACTGAAGTGTAATCCAACTATTTTCTGGAGCTGACACAATTGTCAGATAGTTCTGGCAATGTGAGACTAGACCCTAACCAACAAGGTCCATGTCCATTATCGTGCAGTTCATCTGAGGTCTGAGAGTTAAGGCGACCAACTGAAGGATTTTGTGAAAGAGCAACAAATTTCACAATGATTTCAAAGCAGCATTACTAATAAATCTGTCAGTATGTGAACTGCTAAGGGAGCAATCTTGTATTTGATTGCTAGAAGTAATGTCATTGTCAGTCATTTGACAACCATGGTTTGTGCCACTGAAGCACTAAATACATACATAAGAAGCATTAAAGTGCAGACTGACGTGCTGTCAGTCAAAGTAAATAGATTTTCTGTGACAGGCTAGGAAAACATTATCTAAATATGATACTAAATACAAAGCAACATTAATGGGTTAGCAAAGTATGTTGAGCAGATTATGTTAAAAGTTTCAGCTTAAGAGAAGCCCTTTTAAAAAGTGCAGCCCTTCCTCAACTCCTTTGGACATGGCCTCACCGTATATAGAAAAGACTGTGGAGCTACATGCATAAACTGTTACAGGTTCTCTTTGGATAGTGAGAGTTGTCAGAGACAGGTGCAGTCCTTTGGCTTTGCTCATTGATGTTCTGTCTGAATGATGTAGATTCTCAAGTAAGGTAATATGCTACACAGGCAAATTAGTCAAGCCATACATTAATAACACCACAAAAAGAAGCCATGCAATTAAAGTTGCACAAATGGTTTGTATTGCGTTGCATTTTATTTTTTGCCACTGGGGGCTACACACCTTCAGTCAATGATGCGAACATCTGAGCAAGAATACAGTCTGCTGCCATCCATAAAATTGTTCTTGTTCTCATCGAGCTACTGAACATGTTTGTAGAGTTCCCCAGCAATTTGCCCACACTGGCTATTAAGGTAGCCCTTTATAGAATCACAGATAGTCTACATTAATATTTCACTATTATATTTTTCGGTATTATAATTATTTGCATGTGAATTGTAATATAAAGATCAAATTCCTTCATAGGACCCTCCAGGGTCATACACATAAGCTGTTGATTTCACCCATGTAGCAATTGCTGGGACCTTGGGAGAACATAAGAGCAACTTTGTTAACAGAAAGTAATTTCACAGCCATAATGTTGTGGTAAATTATGTGGTACTCATTTTCATCAGGCTGCTGGTGGCACAGATACACATTGTGCACTGATAGTGCTGCACAGTAGACTTTGGACATTTGTCAAAAAAGTGCACAAAAAACACAAACTTTGTCAAAATACTTTGCCATCATTCAGAAGCATAAAGAAGCCTTCACTGGTTGCTTTCAGTGCTTTCATTTTCAAATTCTTCAGACATGCTGAAATTGCTTGTTACTTGTGACCAACAACTAATAGTCACAAGACTGGATGCCAGATGACTCCTTCATTTTCAAGGAGTCTTCATTGGATTGCTAGTTTGAGCAAGGTGTGACAAGTGTACACAATTAACATCATTTTATTCCTATGTGTTTGAAATACTTGCGTAAACTCCTCTCACTTTTTTTAACAGGGCTGTTGAATGGATGGTTGCTTGGAGACAAGGGATACCCCTGCCACTGGTATTTAATGATCCCGTCCTGACAAACAGACAATGTCCCACTACAGCTTCAAAGTGGCAAATCAAGGTCAGGATTAAGATGACCATTAAGTCAAGATTCAGCTGCCACAATAGACTGAAGGTGTCATCTGACCGAACCTTTAATTTTCCCGGCATCTGCAATGCTCCACAAAATTGCAGTGATCAGAAAAGACTGAGCCCCTCATGTGCCACTGGTGACTGCTGATGTTGCTGAACTTGTCACCCTCGATCAACAAACTGGCACAACCATCAGACAGGCAACCACGCAATCATATTTTAAGTATCACTGCAACCATTGATTTTCTTTAACTTGTGACAGCCTTTGCTGAGAAGAGAGGAAAAAGTCAGAATTAAACAATTGCCAAAATGTTTGTGTTCCTAATTTGAGCTTTTTGACGTCCAGTTCTTTCTATATATTATACATGTCCAGCCTGCATAAACATTAGGCCACTGACTCCATTAAACATGGTAAGTTCAATAATGAACAGGGATGACTTGTCGTGCAGTTATGTTGTGCTGAGTTCAAAGGCTCACTTTATAAGATAAACAAGGGAGCCTCAAATTTTTGGAGACAACCTAGAGATGCAGGACACAGGATGAGAAGAGTTCTACAAATAATTTTCTTCCTGTGAAACAGGTCGACAAGTAAAGGTACTTCATTATGTTCGTTTCAGCCTATGTGCAGACAACCACAAGACTTTCATGTATACATTAGGGATATTTGGGTCAGATCTCACTATATGATTAAGATTTTTTTTAAAAATCACTCTGTGCGTGCACAGAGAGCTTCTCCTCATCACTAAGCTCCACATGAAAAATGATTTAGCACTTAAGATATCACTGATTGGAATGGTTGAGTACCGACGTTTACCTCTGTTTGTGAGTCCGCTGTCAAATCCACCTTACACTGCTGGCACTGCAGCTAATAGAATATCAATCAGAAAATATATAAATCTATTCGCACTTATCTTAGATGACTAATCAATAAATGTTATTTCTGTGTTCTTCGTTGTGTGAGAGACTCCGATCTAAATGCACTTCTGTAATATCATATTTAAGGAAGCTGGAGGATTTCAGAGCTGAACAGTAGCTGTCATGTTAGAAATAAACAGTAAATATACTACCTCACAGATTTACACGATCAGCAGTTTTCTGCCATCATTCTTCCCTGTGACTGATTTGCAGCTGCTTTTTGAAGTGGTAATATTTTTATATCCCTCATAGCTCTTTTTTATGATAACCTGTTCCTCTTGAGTGAAGTAGGTGGACCACGATCAGTGTTTTGTGGATAGAGGAGTCATATCAAACGCTCTTTATGTGGATTCACACAGAGTCTGTTTCGGAAAATCTGAATTAATAATAGGGTTCATAACCACCTTCATGATACCCTTTATGTCTGACTGGGGTTTAGTAACTGTCAACCAAGTTAGACCAAGAAAATCTGGCTATGTCAAGCTTTCTTTATAACGTACCTTTTAGTCTGTGAGCTACCCTTGAGTCTGTACTACTACGTTGTCTGAAACAAACTATCAGGTTGAAAATGCCCCATAAGACTCTTGCGGACTTCATTGGTGAAGCCAAAATTCGAGAGCATGGGCCGATTGGTATGGCATCAGCAGTACACTCAAAAAAAAAAAAAAAAAAAACATTTGGGCAAAACAGTATCAATAAAATTATGTTCAACCAACAAGGTACATTGAGTAAGGGGCTTTTCTTCTTCAATCAAAGGTATTTTAACTGAACAATTCTGACAGAGTGAAATTGTTCAGGCATGTTAAGTTAAAAGAGGGGAACAAAAATCTTTAACTCAATGTAAAGAAAAACTCAATGGTCACGCAAATTCCATTAGGTTACATCAACGTCAGTTTTGTTTGAGATAAGCTACCACAGAAAAATGTAAATGACACATATAGAGCTGATGAAACTGCAAACATTTAGTCATCCTAACAAATCAAAATATTGTTTGGGAACTAATGGGTCTCTGCTGTAGTTCGTAGAGGCACAGAGTCAGGGTGTCACAAAATATTTTCTGTCCAGTCATTTTCTACTTAAGCCCAGCCCACTCACTTAGTGTGCTTTATCACCGAGGCAGTGTTCATTCATTCTGCCAGCTTGACGCTCACTACATCGCTGCTACACCAGCTTTCAAGGATCCGCAAATCTCCCCCTCCTCCCCAACCTCCTCCTTTTTAAAGGTTCAGTTTCATGACTGAAGATTTCACAAAGAGGGCTGCAGCTCACCTCTGCACCTACTCTGTTAAGCCAGTAAAAGAGGATGAGGAGCCGGCTGGGAGCAGTGCACATCTTTATGACATCTTAACAAACTGCAAACCTGAATTCCACATTCAGAGACACAGTTTCTAATCTGTGGAAAACGAAAGAAGTAAGGGAATGGATGTTTCTCATATTTTGCAGGACTTAAGAACACAGATTGTGTATACTTGTATGTTAAAACTATATAAATTAGATTATGTATAATGACCATTTAAGCACTTCTCCTTGTTTCTGTGTTTGCGCTGTATCCATTTAAAGGTTGGGAATCTTACGCTCTGCTGGGTGGTTTGTGATCTTAGGGACTGTCTGTCAAGTTTGCTCAGATTGTCCCAGAGAATCAACCAAGCACAGTCACCACCAAACGCAAACGCATGTCAGTCTAAAATAAATGGTTAAATCTGACAAAGTGCTCTATCTGAAATTACTTTATCTATATCATTAAATTAGATTTCTTGCCATGCTTTAAAAAGTCATTGAGGAGACCTATTCAGACCACTTTATTAGAGAGTAGGCAGGCGTTGTTCTGGACTATTGAGGTGGGGGAGAAGTTGAACTTGAAGGCAAAGGTTTCAGTTTTCTGGTCGACCTGCGTTTTGACACTGAGCTGTGGTCATGACCAGTGATCCAAAAATGAGACTCCATATAAATGAGATCTCTCAGGAGCATGAGTGGGTAAGGATCTGTGAGGATGACATACAAGCCAGAATCAGGTTTTAGACATCAGATGATCTCTGTATTTATTTAGGGGTTATGTTTATTAAAATACATATAACATTCTTTCTCTTCCTCTGATCTAAACTAAATCAAACTGATTATATATATATATTTTTTTGATATGTGTGAAATATCTTCTGACTGTCATCTCATAAACTACATCATACATCAGAGGGAGCTTCAAGTCAAGACCTAGTGACGAAAATGTATAAAGAAGCCAAATATCAAAAGTGATGTTTCAAGTCTTCTCATGTTGGAATGAAAGTCTCCATGTAGCAGTTTGACTTCCTAAAAAGGAAAAGAGATAAAAACTTCAGGCAGAGGCTGCCTTGAAGTGAAAATGGAAAGAAAGTAGTTTCTGCTCTGCAGAAATATCCTTCCTCAACCATTATGGAATCCATCAGTGTTGAGGTTTTGATCTATAGGACTTACAGAAAGTAAAACGGAATTATAGTATCGAGTACATTTATTATTCACCGGAGGACACAGTGTTTCTAAAGTTAAATGTACAAAACCATTTTAAGGTACCAAATTTTATTCATCATGAAAATTGCATATTCAGTTAAGAAAGTAGAAGTTTAAATGGGACTTTAAGGCTATTACAGCTATTATTAAGACTAAAGCACTTTTTTCTTCTTTTTTTGATTAGCAGGTGAGTTATTGTTGCCGAAGGGAGGTGCTCGGACGATAGAATCATGAGTGACATTTTACACTCAGGCTATAAAAACATAATTAGCAGCAGAATTACTTCATTTCACCATGATTAATTACCAAGATATTGGTGAAACTCCCTTTAGTGTTAATTTACACCTCTTAACACTGGAATTTGAAAGATGACTCAGTCTGTTTACAGCTACAAAACATGACAATTTTTCAGAGGCTTTAAAACACATCTGTTTCTCATATTTGCAATATGATCTAAGCACAGCATGAGTTGAAGCAGGTACGTGAAGTCGCTTAGTTAATTTGAATCAGACGTTTCTTTATGTTTCACCATTGTTGTTCAGCTATCAAATGACTTGGAATAAAGCAGTTATATTCATACAGGAGTATTTATAACCTGAGACCTTCCACCAGTTGGATTGCAAGTTCATGCAAACACTAATTGCTGCTGCAGATCTTCTAGAGCCAAAGACCCTCTTCCTGTGTTTTTAGAAGCCTGTTGTTCATTTTAATAGTGTTACTGGGCGTTTGATGAGCTGACATTACAGACCACTGTGTTGCTGTTCCCCTGCACTAAAACATTTGCTACATACTAACAGCTTAATTAGTGGGAACCCTTGAACTCAAACGACCCTTTGCTTGTACCTTTGCACACTCTTCACTCTCCAGCCAGCTGTGTGAGATTTCCCAGCAAATGCTGAGCCCCTTTTGGCTGCTCTCCCTTTCCTCTGCACTCCAACTCATTCCAAATCATTTCAGCCATGGAGGTCATCTCATACAACAATCTATCACACTTCCTCTTTGTCAAATGGCCCTGAAAGAGCCTGCAGCTGTGTTTTGGGTCATTGTCCTGTTGAAAAAATAAGCGATGGGTTGGTGTGTCGCTGCAGAATGTTGTGGTAGCCATGTTGGCGCTGTCTTAAATCAGAACAAACAAAAAAATCAGAATGCCTCAGAATACATTTACATTATGCTTTACAGTGGGAACCACACATGCATATACCATCTGTTATAGCCCTGAGCCTTTTGCCTCTTTCCCCACTCAAGTGTATTTTCTGGTTTTGTATGTGAATTTACATGTGCAAGTTGTGCCACCTTCTTGTCAGAGGTGGAGCAGGTACTTCACCTCTGACCTATCTGATGGCACCGGCACCTAACCTGACCTTGAACCCAACCATTCCAATCATAACAGTTTTTCTGGCAGGAGGCTGGTCTAGTTTAAGTCACTTTTGTCTAGGACTACTTGTAGCTTATGAAGGTTTAAGACTCCAGACAGAGGTGCTATCTGGGGTTTTCATTTTGAAACTTGAGTTTCTTAAGATATTTGGACTGTTGTAAATCCTAGCGAGAAGTCCAGGTTTTGTTTATATTTCTTTCTTTCTTGTGAGTAGCTTCTAAAGCCCTCTCTTCCACCCTTTTTGTGTAACCTGTTGTTTTATTTTTCTTAACAAGTCACTTTAATAATATCAGTCAACTTAGGTACAACCATAACGATATAGTCATTTTTTTTTGGTATTTTCCTTTCCCTTTGTGAGCTGGGTCCTCACGAAGTGGGGGCTTGTCCAGGATGTTTTTTTCCTGTGCACGAAGTTGATCAATTGCTAAATTGGTTGATCAGAGTATGTATTGTGTAGCTAAGCCTGGCAATCATGTTCAGTTTGATGCAGCTTGAGGCAGCTGTCAAATTCCAAATCCCTTCACATTGAAATTCTCAAGCAACTAAGCTTAATGTTCTAGTGGTAGGTAAGGTGGCAGAACTGAAAGTCGATAGTTGACGGGGTTGTGTGAATTGTTGAGTGTGGCCATTAGACTGAAAGAATGTCTGACATGTACTTCACAAAGGAGGTGTGCAGATGGAAATTCTAGTCACTCTCATTTTCTTCTGCTAGTTCTGGGTCCTGAGACATGGTTCTGTTCATCTCCAATGAGAACCCCAGGAAAGAAGCACAAGCCAGACAGGCACATTTGAAGCTTGAAATAATAAGATTGGAAATCAAAGCTTCTCCACATCTCACAAAGATACAGAACGAGGAACCAAAAATTTCACATTTGAATTCATCAGACCATACCCCATATTTCCTCTGATCTAATGTCCACCCCTTGTGTTGTCATTGCAGGCAGTTTTCTCCTACTTGGTCTCTTTCAGCAGTTCTATCATGAAGGCCCTTTTCACACAATCTGCTCCCAGCTGATGTTGAGATGGGTCTGCTGCTTGAATTCTGGGAAACATGCACCGTGGACTGTAATCTGAGGTGATGGTTAGGTTAATTGATGGAATCTGATGCTGGTAAATGTAAAGAACTTCTCCTCTGCAGCAGAAATCAGTGCATAAATTTTAATGTTCAGGCTTAAACTAATTTTGCTCAGGGGGAGAATGAAAACTACATTTGTGGTGCATCATATTTGGTTGGTGCGCCTTTTTTCTTCTTCTTTTCAGTTCCTAACCACTGAGACAACATCTTTATCATTAAAGAAGTCAGTGATTTTCTTGAAGTAGCACATTCCAGCCAGCACGATCTAAAGACAGCACAGAATCACTAGTGAGGTGTAATTGCCTGTGAATATTACTATGAGGCCATTGTGGCTACTTCCTTAAAAAAGTTACTGAATACACTTCCCGTCCCAAAAAAGAAGGTCACACACAAATATTTTGTTGGACCACCTTTAGCTTTGAGAATGGCACATACAGTCATGGAATAAAGTATTAGACCACCCTGTTTTCTTCGATTTCTTGTGCATTTTAATGCCAGGTACAGCTAAAGTCATACTACCTGAAGAATACAATGGACACAACAAAAACGCAGCAAAAACATCGAGTGTGCATAGATTAACGATAAAAATGCAACTTTTTACACACCTCTGGATACACAGTCAATCAGTTTTGGTAAAATAAAAGATCAATGAAGTTCCACTTCTGTTTTCCTTTTTTGTTTTCTTTTTTTTTTTGTGTGATTTATTGCATCCTCTACTTCTAGCCATGGTTGTGCTGTTTCCATGGAGATAAAAGACTTTATTTTGCAGTGAATCAATTAGAAAATGTGACAGGAGCAAAACAACAAAAGTTCAAAGTGTCAAGCACATTAAGGATTTTTTTTTTTTCTGTTAAAGGATGACATGGTCTAGTGTGATCAGCTAATTTATCTTGACGTTGCTAAATCAGTTGACTTACTTTCTGAGTCTTGTCTTGTTCGCTGACATGCAAGAGTAATGTGTGGAATTAAAGAGGCATGCACTGCTTCATCAGAGGAGTACAGTTTTACAGCTTACATTAATTACAGTCCTGTGACAGGACACAAACTTCAGTCTCTGACATGAAATTTCGATGTACCACAGGTTCATCCACCTCGACACTATTGCTTTCTGGCCTACTACATGAATTTGAACACTGTTTCCTGGCAGTGAAGGCTGGCATAGGACTAATAACTTGATGTGGATGATAATTTAATGTGCTGCTCTTCCACCGAAGTGCATTGTAAACAGCCCTTTTCTTAAATTGAAGACACTTCTAAGACAAAAGATGGGCAATTTGCTTCTTTTTGGGTGGCTGTGTGTCAGAGGTGGACTGGGATGTCCACTAATCACAGGATTGATGGTTCAGTCTCTTCCATTGGTTGAAGTGTCCTTGATCTATGAACTGACGATGCAGGCAGCTCTGCCACTGTGGCTGTGTGATTTATTCGACTGAGAAACACTGTAAAATACTCTAAGGTAGACAGGTGCTATTTAGGTGCAGACCATTTACCATTTGTAATAGTTTGCCCTGAATTGTAAATATCTTTCTCGCATTTGCTGAAGAGTTATGATCGCTAAATATATTTAAGACCCCTAATCCGGCCATCCTGATTTTGTCTGTGCTTTTGATTCCCTGCTGCTGGAAGCTGGTGACTATTTCACAGCAGCATTCACTGAGGGAAGGCGAGGAAGCCATCTTTCCTCACAAGATTTCTAATGAATGTCAATTAAGGCAGACTGCTCTGAAACACTCATTAAACTGCATTCAGCACCCTAGAGGAGGCGGACCCCGGAAGTTTGAAGTACTGCAACAGCCTTTTAAGTGCTGGATTTGGAAATGATTTATTAATGTGCTATCTCGATGTAATTCAACTTCCATACACACAGGTTTCTCCACTAATTCACCCAGAATTGATTTTCATCTGATGGATGAGCAGCTGCTTTGAGCCCAGGCTGAAGGTTTGCATGACAGCCAATAACACTCAGGGTCCCACTCGCTGATAAATGAGATTGAGTGATGAAATTTCCTCTTTCAAATTTGTTATACTCCAGTAGAAACCCAATAATATATTTTTCTACTGATTTTAGTTCCATTGATTTTAGTAAACGTAATGTCTCTGCCCATGAACAGAATTGGCGAATGGCAGCTGATTAACTGTCTTTACATGCAAAAATATAAAGATCTCATTTATTTCTGTGCTGGTTTTGACTGATATGATCTGAACAAATAATTTTTTTTTGGACCATATGCACAGAATGACTTCATGCTAATTCTGTTGTTCTTTTGACAGCCAACAGTTCATAGAAGCAGCAGCAGTGGTGTATTTAAAACCTCTCAGGGAGGCTTGAGGTGGGGGGAAAAAGTGCTAAAATGCTTCAAAACAGAAAAACATTCTTATCCCATGCTAAAATTAAGATATCACATTTAAACTGCAACATTCAGAGGATGCTGGGAGGATGCTGTCAAAGCCACATGGTGTTAAGCGATTACAGAGGTAGAACATTTCCATACCATTTATTTTCTTTCACATTTCCAGCATCAGTTTGTGGTGCTGACAAGTTAACAGGTCATTCCAGCAATGCAAACTAACGCGTCCTGGGGATTCCGAGGCGTTCTCAGACCAAGTGAGATGTATAATCCCTCCAGAGACTTTTGAGTCTCCTCTGGGGTCACTTTCCATATCAATGTGCCTAGAAAACCTTCCAGGGAAAGCACCCCAGGTTCATCCAAATCAGATGCCTGAACCACCTGAGCTCCTAGTAAAATAAGGGAGTAGCTGCTCCACTCCGAGCTCCATCCATGATTTCTTTGTCGGTCACTAGCCAGAGTTCATAACAGGTCTCACTCAGTCATGTGACCAAAGATTTTCTAGGGTGGTTCTAGCACTCACAGCAGCACAACACCAGCATGTGGTGAGTGTGCAGTGACTAATGATCATTACAGTGCTTATAAAAAACTTTCACCCCTTTTTTACTTTTTGACAGTAAATCATGGTAAGTATTCAGATTTACCAAATGACTCTTTCAGAAAAGCGCTATATAAATCTAATCCATTATTATTATTATTATTATTATTATTCAAATGGAGAATGGATTTTCTGCACTGTAATTAAGATTAATCAGATCAAATAAAAACATAAAACAAGCAATTGCAAAAGGATTCACCCGCTTTGAAGTGACTCATCTAATTCAATACAGGTGCAGCTAATCGGTGCAAAAATTCACAGATCTGAGTGCAGTAAATGTGTCTCGAGTGATTGTAATATAAAGACACTTGCATCCGGAAGGTTCAGTCACTGGCGGATCAGTCCTGCTGACTATAACTACACTATGAAGACAAATAGTATCAATAGAGTTCAATCCATCCGTGCGTCCTTGCAAGTGATTGAGGTCAACAAGACACCTATGACTCCTCTGAAGAAGTTAAACCTTCAGAAGCTGTTTTTCATAAGTCAAACCTTTATGAGAGAGTAACCAGGACGGTGCCCGCTGCTGAAAAAAAAAAAAAATCATTAAATATGGACTGGAGTTCACCGGAAGGCATATGGGAGATTCTGAAGTCAACGGTAAGAAGATCAAATCTGAGCTTTTTGGACATCAGACCAGAAGCTATGTTTTGCGGACACCAAACACTGCATGTCGTCACAAACACACCATCTGCTCTGTAAAGCATGGTGGTGGCAGCATTATGATGTGGGGATTGCTTCTCGACTGGCTCTGGAACACTTGTTAAGGTGGAGTGTAAAATGAATGCAACTTTTTTTTTAAAAATGCACTGTATATTAGCGGTTATCACTTAAAAACACATTTCAAAAAGCACTTTCTCTTTTCATCCTGACAAATGTGAAGCTCAACGTAATAAATATGTGATCCTGGGTACTTCAAAGTCATGGTAATCTAAGACTGAAGAGTTGAAATGAGACCTGGCAGACAATATCTCTCACAGTCTCTTTTATTGTCCTCTCCTTTGCTTTTCCTGATTAGGAACCAGAAGCGCCTGGACCCTGTTGACGCTGATGGTAAACATGCCACAGATATGTATTGTAATCAGTTTCCTGCTGATGAATGAGCTCCGGCTGTGAACAAAGCCGGTCTCTCCTTTTCATAAGCCATTGCAACTCAATATGCTCCTAGTTGATAACAGTTGGAAAACATATGAATGTTACTTTAATAAATCAGTGGGTGAAGGGCAGAGTGTCTTCTGTGAAAAAAAAATGGTTGAGTTTCACAGAATGTCAGCATAAAGAGAAGTAGAAGGCTATCTGAGGTCTGTATTCCAAGCAATTATGTGATTTCACCCCCTTGGGTTATTTCACTTGAATAGTTATTAGCTGATATGGTTAATAATGAGTTCTAGATTTTTATTTATTTATTTATTTTATTTTATTTTTTGCTACAATGCCTTGTATTTGGAATGTTTGTATTTTTCATGTCAGGAGCAAAGTTCATCTTTGAAAAAAAGTAGATTCAAACATGCTATCTATTATCATCCTTGCAACTGGTCTGAACTTCAAACTTTGTTTCTTTTGTGTCATAAACTCCTTTTTATTCTTGTTTCTACACTTCAAGAGTCAGCACTTGAGTTTTAATTCAAACCTAAGATTCCATAAGAAATGCCCAGCCCGATCTCACGAGGATTCGTGAAACTGTCACGTAAGTTTTAGTTTCGGTTTCGTGCGCACCAACACGATTTCGTCATGTTTTTCGTGCCGCTCACCACGAAATGCGCACCAATGTATTTTAAACGGCGGACTTTTCGTGCCACTCAGAACGTATTTCAAAAGAATGTGTATATTATATTTTTAATGTAAAACCGTGGCGAATCCAACGCTATATTTTGCATGACATCGTCCCTAAACATAACCCTAACCATAACCCTAACCATAACCTAACCATAAGCCGGTGGTACACTTACCAATTTGCATAGGAATTTCAAGAATGTCCGGCGGCCGGCGGCCGCAAACGCGATCACACAAGCAGTATACGCCGATGGACAGCTTAGATCGTCATGAATCCGCCGGTATAAACCACTTTCAGATGTGATTACCACAGCGAAAAACATTTCGTGGTGAGTGGCACGAAAAACATGACGAAATCGTGTTGGTGCGCACGAAACCGAAACTAAAACTTACGTGACAGTTTCACGAATCCCCGTGAGACCGGGTAATGCCATGCATCTTAAAGACAGGTCACAGTTGACCCCTCGCCAAGCTCTGACACAAGACACAAGGTTGGTGATAAATGAGGTATTACCATGAATTGTTTTTGCCTGCATTATCAGATGCTACCACTTCTGTCCACAGTCTGAACACGATGCAGAGAGCCTCAGGCATTGATTGTATTCCTGAAAACGCTGTCTTACAGCAGTTATCTGCAATTTAGTCCTAAAGAGAACCCGTATTGAATGGTGTGGAATTACCTGAATAGTAATTCAAAACGAGAAGAGAAAGATTTATGAAAGGTACTTTCATGGATGCTCGTGTTGAATCCAAATTAGCAAACTGCAAATGTGTTAATGCATTTTTCAGTGTGACAACCTGGAGTCACTGGATCCAAGCAGCTATATTGAACCAGCCCTGCTGCATTTTCATTATTTTATTGTTCGGTGATACGACTTAATTCTGGAGCTTTTTGGACTTTTTCATCACAGAGAGATGCCACATGGGGATCAAGCATATTTAGTAATTACCATAGATTTAGACAAAGTTCCTACATTGTGTTGTTTGCTAGATTTTCTTTCATAAGACAGCTAAACACATATGTTGCAACATGAACATCATCAAAAAATTAAAAAAACAAAAAACACTTAAAACATGTGCACACATATTTTCACTATGTGGTAACTTGCATTTTATTTTCTTATATTTGGTTTGCTCGTTATGAAACATGAAAACATCTGAGTACTCCCACATTATCATCTCAAAATCAGCTGAAATGGCTTTAAGTCATTCAATGTTATTTATAAAGTGCCAATTACAGGTCAAATTGTCTCAAGACACTTTACAGAACTCATATGCCTGAACTTTTAATGAAGCCATGCAGGTGAAAATTTTACCTGAACACAACACATTTCAGCTCTACAAATAAATCAACCTTGCATCTATTCAAGGTGTCACACTGTGAAGTCAAAATTGTGTTTTTCTTAAAAAATGTTTTCGTTTTTTTTTCTAGAACCAACTTTAACCATCGATACCATTGGATATATCACAGTTTTAATGACAAAACTGCACCAATTTAATGTCTAAAATGCAGAACAATCGAAACAAGCACTGGTGTTATGTGTTGTCTATTTACTGATAATTCACAAGAGAAGACTTCATAAAGTGCATTCTGAGTAAACATCCTGAGGTCATATCACAGTGGTTGGTCAGAACGTGATCTAGAAAATAAACAATGTCCTTTTTAACTGTCTTTTGGTACCAGACTGTGCTTCAAGCCATGAGTCTTAACTATACTTTTTTTCCTATTTTAGATTATGATACCTGCAATGGACGTAAAATTGATTTCCTTGCAGTTTTTAAAAGAGCTCCAATGTGTGCTTCAGTCTTGAAAATGTCATGGTACTATCATTTCACATGGCTACGTGGTTACTGTAAAAAAAAAATAATAAAAAAATCTGTTGATTCTGAGGAGATCAAATGGGAAAATTTTCTTTAGATTTGGTTTGTTTAACCAGACTCAGCTCTCAGACAGATTATGTAACCTAAGACTTCTTTTTTTACAGCTAATACACCATCAAAAGTACTACCTTATGAAAGTATCTACCAGAGGCCTGCTTCAGCCTGTTCTGTATTCTGTCTAGCTTCCCAGTTTGAAAAGCAATGGTCAGCTTCAATGTGAATGGTTGCAAAAGGTATGGAATCAAACATCACAATAGGTGAGCCTTGTAGATACATAAATAAAAGAGAAGACATGCTGTTCTGTCACACTTGATTTAATAAGGTATCCTGTGGCCTTACCTTGGCCCCTTTCACACCAAAGTTACTTTGCACTCTTCGCTCTGCACAAACACCCACATATATCCATTCCCCTGTCACATGTACCTCTGATTTCTACTCATACGGCTGTGAATTCCTAATTTCCCTTCAAAGAAACCATCTTGACATTTTCCCTGTCACCCTTCTCTCTAGCTCAGATGGATTTTGCTGAGGGGGCAGCACTGGTGATGTGTCCAAGCAGGCAGCTGAAGCACCACCAACACCATCTTCATTAGCCGCCTGTTCACTGATTTTGTTTTCCAACCCTTGAACTTGTTTGGCAGCAAAACCAGACCTTGCTAAGACTGTGAATTGTTTATGTTCTCGCATTGTAAGCTCACTTGCATTTGTGCAGTTTACCGATAGCATCTGCTAAATTTCTAACGAATGCTGATTGGATGTTATTTACGTCGCTCTTATTCTACAAGCAACTGCATTCAAAGAAACAAATGCTTTAATCACAATGCATTTCCTCCTGTGTTATTTTGAAAACACAAAGCTTTTAAGAGCTCCATAAAACGAAGCCTTTTGGTGCCAATACAAAGAAAATCATTCTGCACATTTGAGACTTGAAGGAGGTCGCATCTCTCAGGTAAGGGTTTCGAAGTCGCCATTCTTCCACACATTATGTTTCCTAATGCAGACTGATGTAGACTATTTGAACAAACTGCGCATTTGTACTTTCAGCCAAGTTTTAAAAGTACTGAATCCTCACAAATAAATGTTCTGGATAAATGAATACTGAGGTGACATTACCGTTTCCAACTTCAACAATGAACTATCAATCTCAGACCTAAATTTTATGTTTTGAAAGCTGCATCATTCATTCCCATGCCATTTTACACTTTTATTGACGTATTTCTACCTTCACCTCAAAGTGCTGTCCAACTGTATCACCAGCTTTTCAGTCAATGTCATTCAACATCTAGCTACAAGGGTATGAATGTGTGTCCTTGAGCACATGGTGGTTACCCATGTGGCATCAACAGTGCAGCATCAGACAATCACTACAATGCCACTAAAGGAAAGCAAATAGGGGAGTGAGTAAGTATGTGTGAATGGGCATGAATTTGCCTCAGCAGAGGTAGCTGTGAATGAGCTGAAAATATTTTCCCTTGAGGCTACTTCACCCAAGGAGAGACTAGTCAATACACCAGGTGTTAGCCGTAGCAAATAGGTAACAATCCAGTGATAAAAAATGATAATATATTTTTAACAAAGCAAGTGAAAATTCCTGTTTTGGTGTATTATAACATCTTCATGTATCCCAGATATCCGTGTGACATGTACTAACTTCTTCTTTAGTATCATTTTAGCCAACAGGTGGAACCAGCATGAAAAATGTACACTGCATGCCAAAAAAGTCACCACCTGCTTAACCAAGCAAATAAGAAAGAGCCTGCCACTGGATAAGTACTGCATCGATGAATGTGTTTCAGCAGGCAACAACTTATTTAACCCTAGCTGATGCAGCGAGGAGCTTCTCATTTCTTAAACAACCATGTTGGAAGACATATGATGTGGTCACGGAAAGGATGTTAAATCTTTTTCAGAAGACTCAAATTATTGGCCTGCTTCAGGCAAAGAAAATAACCAAGGAGACTGCTCAAACTACAGAAATGGGGTTAGTGCATTATTAAAATCTGAAGGATAGTGGTGAACCATCATCTTCGAGGAAGAAATGTAGTCATTCATGTGGTCTGATGAGTCCAGATTTATCCTGTTCCAATGTGATGGGCACATCAGAAGAAGAAGAGAGGCAGATGAAGTGATGCACTCATCATGGCTAGTTCTTACTGTACAAGCCTGTGGAGACGATGTTATGATCTGGGGTTGGTCAGATTCAGCAACATTATGTGCCCAAAGAATGAGGACAGCTGACTTCCTACATATACAGAAAAACTACCAGGTCTTTCCATCAATGAAGTTTTTCTTCCCTGATGGCACGAGCATGTTCCAAGATGACGATGCCAGGATTCATGGGGCTCACACTGTGAACTAGAAAAGCACTCACAGAGTGCAGACCTCCGCCAAGGATAGAGAGGGAAACAGGAAACCCATGCAGTAAAGGAGCATGAGCTGGAAACAAACCTGCATCTCTGACACAGGTCTGTTTACGGATCACCTTCTTAACCAGTTGAGCTATCTGGACACCTTGTTCCAATTTGTTGGACGACATACTAACCTATGATGTTTTTGTCCTATTTTGGAGCACATACTAAAACATACTAAAAAATTCAAAGTGATCCAGAATCCAGGATCCTTTCCGGATTGCCACCAAAATTAAATCAGCTCTTCCTCTTACCATAGTCTACATCCCCTCAAAATTTCATGTGAATCTGGCCAGGCGTTTTTGAGTTATCTTGCAGACAGACAGACAGACGCCGGGTGTCACATAACCTCCTTGGCGGAGGTAATGAGTGCTTCAGGGAGCATGAGGCATCATTTTCACACATGGATTGACCTCCACAGAGTCCAGACCTCAGCCCCATTAAGAATCTTTGGGATGTGCTGGAGAAGACTTTGAGCAGCAGTCTGACTCTCCCATCATCAATCCAGGATCTTGGCAGAAATTAACGCAACTCTGGACAGAAATAAATGCTGTGACATTGCAGAAGCTCATTGAAACAATGCCACAGCTAATGTTTGATGTCTTCAAAGCTAAAGGTGGTCCAACGCAATATTAGAGTGTGAGACTTTTTTTCCTGGAGCATATAGTCCCTAACATCTACAAAACAGCAGCTGCAAAAATTAGAATACTCCGGTGGTAATACTGATATCCTGCAGAGGTAGAACCAATTTTAAAGCTGCAGCAGCTGTTTCTTTATTTTCTTGTTGGTGTCGATGACATTATGGGGAAATCTAATTTCTCTATTTTGCACCTCTGTGTCCCAGAAATCAATCTTTGCACTCCATCATGAAGGATGTCTCATTTCGAAAATGCATCTCAACGGTTGAGGAGGCTTGCTGGAGGAGCTATGAGTGAGGATCCAAAGGTGTATCCTCGATGAAGCCTTTTTCATACCCGTGACATAAAACAGCTGTGACACACAGCTGGAATATACAAACCATGTCTGGAGCAGGACTGACAAATGTGTGTATATAATATATCCCACTCAGTTATAATACTCCCCCTGTCAAAAGTTTTAGAACACTTTCTCATTCAAATAAATTAGAACCTGTCCTAAAACGTTTGACAGGGGGTGTATATCCATGATCAATATCCAGATATCCATGCATTCTCATTACTTTTAGTGACTCTATTAATTGAATTAAAGTACATGTTGAGCCTACTCTAAGTTATCATGAATACTGTTTTGCTCATTTGACAGAGGCTGCAAAACAACAACAGACAGATGATGCAGCTGTTTCCTCAAAATGAATATCAATGATGCCTTCTCGAAACAACCACTCTGAGGCAGAGATTGCTCATTTTGTTAAATGCCTGTTGCCTCAGTTCCTCTCTTCTTCATCACCTCTACTTGAATCTAAGGAGGGAGGGCCTAATAAGCAACAAGAGAGGAGTCAAGAAAAGGAGTTGAAGATGTAGAAAGGGAAAAATGAGACAAAGGAATGTCTATTACCACCTTGAAAGTATGCTCTATTTGAATGGTACAATTCCACACAACAAGAGACAGATGAGAATGAATGGGTGACATGTTTGGATGCTGGCATGTCAGTCAGAGCTGTGGCCAGACGCTTGATTGTCTACAGCTCCACTGTTTGTTGTCTAAGGAATCCCTTCAGACTGCGTGGTGCAACAGACGATCCGCCACATGGAGCTCTGGATGTCATTCTGTCCCCCTAAAATGTCAGCCAACTTCTCCAAGCCCTTCAGGAAGCAGTAACTCTCTGCATCACAGATGTGTAATACAATAATGACTTGCAATATCGGGTCCATTTGTCCATTATCATGTTCAACATGGTGTGTATTTGGTTGTTCCAAGACATGGAATCTCTACAACAGAACAGACATCAACAACCAATATTTATTCTTCCATGCTAAGAAGAGGAGATGCAATTTGATGAATATTGCATGCCACGTTATGCTGTTAATTAAAGGGAGTCCTCGGTTTATGACGTCCTTGACTTACGGCATTTCATCGTTACGTCGGAACTGGTTACGTGAAACTAGTTGGTGAGCAGAGCAGATGACTACCGCGGTGCTATAAGACGGCTTTGTTTACATTTGCCAGTTGTACGCCATCTTGGATTGTGCTACATTTGCTAACTTTTTGCCCTTCATTATGGCTCCCAAGCATAAGTCAGACTCTTCTGATGGCAGTGTTTTGAAGAAAAGGAAAGCCATCTCAATGGAAGTGAAATTAGATAAAATAAAATGCTCAAGGTGTAAAAACAGTGCAACATATTCTGTTTTCTTCTTGGAAAATGACTCATACATGCATGAAAGTCATTGGTATTGATATATCGTGACATAATGACTTTGTTTACATTTTCACTGGAGTTCCAACTTACAGTGAAAAACAGAACTCAAACGTCAGTCGAGGACCCCCGTATACATATTCTTGTCACATTATACCATGCAAAATTAAAGTAAATACACAAACTGTTGTGATCCCTGTAGCATGTCTATCATCTGATAGAGATCATACAATACAATGGTAGATTGTGACAAGGCTACTGACAGATGTAGCAACTTTGCCACATCATGTTTCATTGGCATTATATCAAACCAGAGGCTCTGAAACCAATGGACTCATTTTGTTAAACATCTTTTGCCACCTCCTCCTGTCTTGTCCTCACCTCCTGTGCTTGAATCTCAGGTGGGATGAACTAAGAGTGACTAAGGAGAGGATCAAGGAAATGCAAGCTTTATGGGGTTGAACACGCGGTTGAATTGGTTTGATGTAGAATCGCTTTGACCTTGACAGATCCCCCAATAAACACCTGCAGCCTGCTAAACATGAATATGAGAGTTTGTGAGAGAGTTATGCTTCTATGGATACAGAAAATTAAGCTAAAAACTTACAATAACAAGGAAAGAAAGACGAGCAGAAAGAAGACACGGATCGATTGATAGGAAATGCGAGAGGGTAAAACTGGAAATGTGGAACCAGTTAGTTAGAGACAGAAAAGCATAAAGGAACACTTTCTTTTCAGTTCTTTGTATGTACTCTGATATATTCTGTAAACACTAACACCTGCCTACACAGCACTAAAGGCGAGGGTGATTATAGCAGCTAAACAAGAGCAATCCAAGATTTCTGACCTCCGCCAAGGGAAGATGTGGATGGTAAAGTTGGAAAATCTAAATCCGGATCCAGAATCCAGATCCTTATCCGAATCAACACAACATTTGAATGGAGTCCTCCCTGGGCAAAGATCCACCTCTGGTGAAAATGTCATGAAGATCCGACAAGTAGTTTCAGAGAAATCCTGTCCACAGACACGCACACAAACAGACAAATAAATAAACGGACCCGATCACATAACCTCCTTGGCGGAGGTAATATTATCTGTTTACAGTATTATGCACAAATTAACCTTTATTTTAAGTGCCACCTTTGATTTTATTAAATTCTGATGCAGATGTTCTTTTTATGTGATGAGAGGGCATTGCTGTTTTCAATTAATCTGTAAAACTCTTTAAAAATCATTACGTCAAACTTTTCTATCACACTGTGATCTGGTGAGTCTCGAACACTCTCTGCAAACAGGTTTTAATGACAAATATGGGGCTAGGAAAATGTAAAGTGTGCTCTCCCATCAATTACATTTGACATCATTTATTTAACTTCATTTATTTTTATACAATGAGACGAGAAAAGACAGAGGAGTGATGATTTTAAAACATTACTATTTTTCTTTTGATAATAAGTTTTCTCTATAATTTCTTCCTTCATGTTTTGTTTATCTCTTTTTTGTGTCTTTTACATTATAAAGTTGGCACACTTCAAACCACAATCCTCAATTAGTCCCTCTAATAAGAGCTGAGTAGATAAATGACTGAGGTGAGGGAATAAAATACTTGCTCATACCAATAAAACAAGTTTAAAAAAGTTCTATTAAATGAAATCTCCATGCTTTGCTGGATTTATTTGTTTTTGTGGGAGAAAAATATTGTTACAGACTTTCTCAATGCTTGAAGAAAATTATTTCATTAGACAGAAAACACAGCGGCATCTCCCTCCTTGTACTGACTGAATAAATGAAGGTTGCTGCAGAGGAAGACTGATCAACAAAGTTAAGGTGAAATGCCAATAAATCACCTTTGCACAGCTGTGCACTGCAGCCCACTAAAGATTACAACAGGTGTCAAATGACCCAACTAACTCCTGTTTAACCTGAAGAATTTTCTGTGAACTATCTGAAATTGGTTTCTACGCAGGTGAATATCAGAGGTCATGCTCAGTTCGAGGAAAGTTAAAGGAAAAATCCAATCTCTCATCCTCCTACACCACACTTTTACATCAATCTAAGGTGTGCAGAGCTTCCGAGCGTCTGTCTTATGATTAAGTGTTTTTGGTCTCCAGAAACGTTTCAACAAGTCCCAGAGATGAGCCTTTTCTGATGGCAAGAATTGAATATATTCCTAACTTTAAACACAGATGTATTCCAAGTGAATTTCAATCATTTCTTTGTCACAAGCTTCTAAACTTTTTGCTTTTTCTTTACAAATTAAATTTTAGGAACTAAAAAAAGCTGTTTTCTACAAAGAGATAGGAGCAGTACAAAAAATATACGCATGGACGTTCATCAGATGGATAGGAGGTGCAACCTAAAGTAAGGCTATGGTTCCTATCAGTCAATATTTAATCAAATGATTCTACTGTCAGCTTTATTTTTCATCAGGTTAGAACAATTAAGCATCATAGCTTTTGCTGGGTTTGCATTATGGACAAGTAATTGTACAGTTGTGGCAGCCTCATCACTGCTACAAAACTGTCCTGATAGCTAGATGGTGCATAGTTCCATCCATTATCTATACACTACTTAATGCTCATTAGGGTCGCAGGGGGGCTGGAGTCTATCCCACCTGACTTGGGGCAAAGCTATAGGTCTATCACAGGGCTACACATAGAGACAAACAAACACACACATTCACACTTATGGACAATTTAGAATCAACAGTTAACCTGAGCATGTTTTCAGACACAGAAGTGTCAAAGTACCTGGAGAAAAGCCATGTATGCACAGGGAAAACATGCAGACTAAATGGTTGTATTTATATAGCGCTTTTATCCCAAAGTGCTTTACATGATACGTCACATTCACCCATTCACGGCGGGAGCTGCCACGCAAGGTGCTAACCACAACCCACCAGGAGCAATTAGAGGTTCAGTGTCTTGCTCAGGGACACTTCAACATGAGCACGACGGGCCGAGGATTGAACCGGCAACCGTCCAGTTGCGAGACGGCTACTCTACCCACTGATCCATGTCGCAGGCTGGGACACAAACCAGGAATCTTCTAGCTGCAACGTAACAGTGCAAACCACTGTCCACTGTGCAGTCCATGGTGCAAAATTCATTTTCTGTTTTTATTTTTTTCACAGACAGTGCATTCGAATCTGCTTCATAGTGAATGTTTCAGTGTTGTGCCAAAGTGTTCCATTTTAACAGTTGTTGGCCAGACAGCAAAGTTTCTAATTTTCTTCGTTTCACCTCTTACTGGTGGTCATGACCTCCAGGTGGTGAGTGAAATGAGATTCCTCTGTTAGGGTGATGAATTCAGATACCTTGGGGGAACACACTGTTCCTTTGAAAGGAGCTAGCTTTGGTGGTCTGAGAATTTCATGAAAATGCCTCAATGGCGCGTTCCTTTGAAGGTTTTCCGGGCGGCTAGAATTAGACCCAGAACTTAGAAAAGGGACAGCAGCAAATCTCATCTGGTTATGTAACTGTAACTAATTCACGTCAATCCTCTGACATCCAAAGCCTAGGTGAGTTTGGCAGGCATGTTTTCTTTCAATATTTGTCAAAATTACAACATTAATTCGAGGCAGAAAATTTCAGATGATCATTGAACTAATCGTGTGATTTCCATCTGAAAAATTAGTTAAATCCAAGCTTAAAATTGTGATATGTCACCAAAATTGCTTTGTTCTACATGTGTTAAGTTAAAAGTCATACAAAAAAAGGTAACATTTGCAGCAACCAGATCTTTTCGTTTGTCAGCACAACTGAAATGTTACAGCCACAGCTTAGGCTGTGAGCTGTGGCAGGACTCTCTCCTCCTCCAGCCTTGCTCTCTCTCCCCTTTAGGTGTGTCTGGCGCTGATGTGAGTTCCAGGTGTTCCTCATCTGTAATCAGTGGTTCATGGGCAGGTGGGGGCCAGCTAATCAGCTGCTGCGGCATCCTATAAAGACAGCGTTCTGTCGTGATTTGATGCTGGACCGTCTTTGTCCAAACATGCTGACCTCTGTTCAGTTAGTATAACAGGCCATGTCAGCTCTTCACCTTTGGGTTAGTTAGGTTAGAGCTTTTTGGGGTTTCAGTGCAGAATTTCTGGTTGTTTTGAGTTTAGTTGATTGGGGTTTCCTCAGTTGTTTTCCTGCCTTGGTGATACCAATAGTGGGATAACCGTAGTTTAGGTTTTGTTTTTGTTGTTAGCCTCCCTACTTCTAGAGGCGCTTAGGTTCTGTTTATCTTAGTAGCTTTTGAGTTGGGATGGGCAGTTCTGGTTTTTGGGCATACAGTGGGTACGGAAAGTATTCAGACCCCTTGAAATTTTTCACTCTCTGTGTCATTGCAGCCATTTGCCAAAATCAAAAAAGTTCATTTTATTTCTCATTAATGTACACTCAGCACCCCATCTTGACAGAAAAAAATAGAAATGTAGAAATTTTTGCAAATTTATTCAAAAAGAAAAACTGAAATATCACATGGTCATAAGTATTCAGACCCTTTGCAGCGACATTCATATTTAACTCACATGCTGTCCATTTCTTCTGATTGTCCTCGAGATGGTTCTGCTTCTTTATTGGAGTCCAGCTGTGTTTAATTAAACTGATTGGACTTGATTAGGAAAGGCACACACCTATCTATATAAGACCTTACAGCTCACAGTGCATGTCAGAGCAAATGAGAATCATGAGGTGGAAGGAACTGCCCAAGGAGCTCAGAGACAGAATTGTGGCAAGGCACAGATCTGGTATTAATACATAGGTTCCTGATGTGTTTGCTTATACTACCATGCATGTCTAAGAATTTATGTTTGCCTGGAGTACATTTGTGCATCCATCTTTGTGTATCATTCGTGTCCATGTGTTCGAGGACGGTGCAAATTAAGCTCCCCTCACCCCTGCTGACGCATTCACTACATCTCCTCCACACAGATCAAGACAAGCAATTATTTGTGGCGCTGCCTGAAGGCCTGCGCGATCAATGCTTGTGATTACCATGTTGCAGCTCAGGCTTGGGATAAATTAGAACAACAGTCTGGGATGTGTGACACACAGGAAGCAGTTTTGGTGAGATCTTTTTTATACCCACAGTGCTTTCAGCTGAGACAACCATAAATCACAGAACACAAGCAGATCTGCTACAGACGTATTGTAGTGTATAAATAGGATCATGTTAGGCTAAAATAAAATTAGCTTTTTCTACCAAATCTAGTACTCTTTGACAGTGGAGGCACTGAAGTGAATATGAATGAGTCACAAGGTCATTGGCAACAAGAACATTTCTAAAGAAATTTTGAGTGTGTCAGTGCAGCTTTTGCTGGCCAAAGTATCAGGCTATAATTACACATCAGGAATAATTTATATAAGCACATTACAGAGATGGGACCAAGTCACACATGTGCAAGTCTCAAGTAAGTCCCAAGTACTTTTTTCTTGGGCAAGTCAAGTCAAGTCCTGTAATAGGTCAAGTCCAAGTCAAGTCACATTATTGTAATTTTACCTGCAGAATATGATCTTAATAAAGTGAAAAGACAAGACATAAGTAACTATCAGTAAACATCACTGGCTAATGTGCCCAACATGTGAAAAAGACAATGTAAACGGGCTCTGATATTAATAACAAACTGACAAGCACTTATGAAGAGAATAACATTTTTTTTAGTATTATTGTGTGACGGCGCACTTTACCCAAGGCAGCAGCTAATCCCCCCACTCCTGTTATATTAAGCTAACATTAGCTAAAATGCTAACTAACCAGATAATGTAAACAGGCTCTGATATTAAAAACAAATTGACAAGCACTTACTGGGCCGAATGGGTCTTCAAATGTCTGACGAAAGTTGACGTTGTCGTCTGACTGTCTGTGATTTTCACGTTGCACGTCTTGCAAACTGCTGTTCGTCATTTACCGTCTAGATAGAAATCCTGATACCCGAAGGTGATGATTACCTTGGGTACGGCTGACATGTTGATATTTCCGCAGTGGGCGCTGCTGTGGAGGCCCCCCCGAGGGGCTGATTGATACGGCAAGCCGATTTCAAATTAAAAGCCTATCGACTATCCAGCATTTTACATAACAACAACATCATTCAAACTCAAAATATGATGTGAATAATAATAATAACACTGAAGTTATTCAAGTAATCATGTCTCAAGTCAAGTCAAGTCCCGAGTCTTTAAAGGGGAACTTCGTTTTTTTTCAACCTGGGGTCTGTTTTCATCATTTCATACATGTGAGTGATGGAGAAATGAATTTTCGACATAGCTCCAGTATTTAGCCAGGCAGGCAGCTTAGCAGCTCAGCTAGCAGCTCAGCTAGCAAAAAGTATTGGGCAACTTGCCCCCCCGCGCCAAAGTCCGCCCTAACGTGCTTTTATCCCCACACTGACCGGCTCGGATAGTCTCAATGAGTGTCCCACAACATACTAGAGATGAGAAGTGAACGAAAACCTCCACATTACCTGGTGATCGCTCTTTTTTGTGGTCTGTATCCAAATCTTAGGACGCTAGAAAGCAAATCTCAGATCGCCAGGTAATGTGGAGGTTTTCCTTCACTTCTCATCTCTAGTATGTTGTGAGACACTCGTTGAGACTATCCGAGCCGGTCAGTGTGGGGGGAAAAAAGCACGTTAGGGCGGACTTTGATGCGGGGGGGCAAGTTGCCCCATACTTTTCGCTAGCTGAGCTGCTAGCTGAGCTGCTAAGCTGCCTGCCTGGCTAAATACTGGAGCTATGTCGAAAATTCATTTCTCCATCACTCACATGTATGAAATGACAAATGAAAACAGATCCCAGGTTGAAAAAAACCGAAGTTCCTCTTTAACTTCCAAGTCCAAGTCAAGTCGCAAGTATTTTACTTTTTTTCAAGTCACAAGTCATTAAACCAGCGACTCGAGTTGACTCGAGTCCAAGTCATCAAGTCTCAAGTCCCCATCTCTGGCACATTATATTTTGAAAAGTTAATATATTTCACAAACTGTGATCAGTACTTTTTAACTCTTTGAGTCTTTACGTTGCATAGTCTTGTTTTGAACAATCTGATATGTTTGCACATATGTACTGTGTATTATATACAGATTTGGTGGCAGAGAGACCTTCCAAAAGTTATGTCAGTTATTTAGAATTGAAAGATAGTAAATATTTTTCAAACTGTTATTTTATCTTTTCCATTTCGTTTTCATTTTTTGTCAAATTACAGATAACAGGCAAAATAAAAAAAATATATTAATTTACAAGTTGGAAAAACTTCTTTTTTAACATTGTGTACTGAAGACATTTAAATGACTTTACATAAAGTTTTAAGAGAAATAGAAATCTTTTATTTTCCTTTGGCTGCAGATCTGGCAGAAAAATTCAAATGAGTGTTAATTCTGCTTGACATATTTGATGTTTTTAGAAACTCATTTCTTCTGGGACTGAAATTAAAAGCTTGAGAAAAAATATTTTAGATCGTGAAGGACATGCTAATGTTGCTACAGGGTAAACAAGATGAAGGCTTCAGATTAATGTGGAAATGAGACACACTGTGCAATAATCTGACAGCAAAGTGTAGATTCAAATTCTATAAAAAAAAAAATCTGATGTGAACGCTAAAATATTCATGCTAAACTACTTTCCTAAAACACAAGGGGCAGAAAAAAATCTTTGTGGACTGTCTGGAAGATTCTTCCAAACATCACCAACCTTCACTTGTTTTCCATCATCCGTCAGAATGAGGTTAGGATGTGCTGTACCAGGATCCAGAGTCATATCCACTGCAAATTTCTTGACTTGCTTAGTTTAGTCTTCTTAATATTTTCTGTGAGCATCTCCTCCAGATGAGACACAGCTCTCTCCACAGTCCCCTCATATGACGATGGAGGGATGCAGACCTCCATCCAGTGATCGGTGGGCAGAGCAGCTTTCAGGGTCCAGAAGCTTTGGAGAAAGTGGAGATGTTCTTCAGAGCTTGAGAGCTGCTCCACCTCAGAGTTCCTCTTCATCAGCTCAGATATTTGCTGCTCCAGATGTTTGATGGAGTCTTCAGCTTGTTTCTCTGCTGTTTTCTGCTGATATTCCAGCTCCTCTATGAGCTGGTTCAGACATTTCTCAACACTCTCCTGCAGAGCGGTGAAGATCTGAACACTTTCTGCTTTCTGTCTGTCCATAGCATCTGTGCTGATCTTCAGTTGTCTCTTCTGGATCATCTGCTGAATTTCACCTTCTGTCTTCACCAGCTTAGCTTTCTGATCTTCATATTCTACCTTTAGAGGAACAAACTCATGAGTCTCGTGGTCTAAAACCGAGCAGAACACACAGACACATGTGTGGTCAGTCTGACAGAAACGTGGTGACCAATCCTGTCGGCGGTATGGCACAGTCCTATTTGCATACAGGATTGGTGAAGTACACAGGACACGCACAGCGCAGGAAAAACACCAACATATATGACAGCAGTCGTAACAGTAACACAAAAAGGTAGTGAAACAACAGTAATAATATCAGGAAGGTCGAAATCAGGCTAGAGTCGAAATTTACAGATTCCGTTCCAAACTCCTGAGAAATGACAGTGAGACAGTTTGACCAGTTTTTACAGAGAAGACTAGTGTGAAAATGAGCCTGTTTGTATTGTCAGCAGCCTCCCTGATGTGTCAGTATGAACAGTTCATAGTGAAGCGGGAAATATGAAGAGCTGGACTCACCAGTGTTTGTAGAGACTCTGCTGTGTTGATCACAAAAACCCAGTGGCCTCGAATGTTGTTGTGTTGTTGAGACAAACAAGACTGCTGCTGCCCTTTCACACTTTCACTTTAATTTCCTGAAAGTGATGCTATTATTGGTGCTGCTGCTCCGCCTCCCTGCTGCTAATTGTCAGGGCTTGTCTCCTCCTCTGACTTTTTCTTTTTGTATTTTGCATAACCTGTTCCAACGAAGGGAAAGATTCGAGTCACTTAGATTGCTTGTCCCTATTGGACTGATCTCCGATGGGGTTTTTACAGACACATTCAGATGCTTTCAGGGCTCTATGAGAGAGGTCAGTCCCAGAAGTTCAGCCCACCTGTAGCAGCTCTGAAGGGCTCCTGCCTTTGGTGGCAGGTTACATAGACTCATCCTTTTTGAATGTTAAAACTTAAACTGCGACCACAAACCATAAAGAATATGTTTTGATATATAATTTAAGACTTTCTCAAAGCTGCAGGACCAGTTAGGTGCCAAAATAATTTCTGAAGAATCGATAAGCATAAGCCCAAAGAAAAGTGTAAAACGTGCTTCAGTGCTTATGGTATTTACCCATTTAACTACTGTACATACGTATCTGGCTGCTTTGTCACAAGAACATCAGATCTCTTTATATTTCAAACAGATGCTGTTCCCTCACTTTACAGTTGTTTGTCAATCCCCTTGATGTGAGTAGAGCACATGCCCTTGATGGATTGAAACCCTGTCCATGGCAGCACTGGAGAGCCATCTGTGCTTTTGAGTGTCTGAGTGATGGACGTAAGTAGAGCACATGCTCAGAAAGCACATAATAATTATACCCTGTATTATATCACGCCTTTCACATTTAGGGACTGAGAAACAGGAACATCTGCCATTAAAAGCGAACATATGTGGTCTCAGGTGCTTGAACTGAAGCATTATTTGATCTAAATCCACTACAGCAGCTTGTGTGTTGTAACACTGCAGTGCTCTGAGCTAAAATGCTAACATCAGCATGCTTACAAGGCCACAGTTTAACATTCACCACAGTGGATCTGTTAGCTTAGCATGTCAGCATTAGCAGCAACACTACAGAACAGAAGAGGTGGGTCTCAGCAGTCCAAAATATTGGACTGATTGAAATTCTGTGCTGGAGGAAAAGTTAAGGGATCTGCAGAGGGGCTGCATGAACAAACTTTATAGTAATTATTTTAGTAGTTCTTGAGCCATTTAACTAAAAAAACAACAACACAAACATCACCCAGATTCTGCTTGGAATAAATTGTTAATTTTTAGCAAATAAAGTTTTTTAAATGAGATTTGTAGAATGCAGTGATGAAATGTTCAGATGTTGATATAAATTTTTCTGACAAAGCTATGGATCTTATACAATTAATTCATCGAGAGTCTGAAATTTTGGTTTCTACAGTCTCATTTTGATGCTTTAAAAAAAAAAAAAAAAGACGGCATGTCTTTCAAAGCCGTCTAGGTTAAAAAAAAAACAGGCTACATTTCAGTTCCAGGGTATCATTCATGATAAAAAGTAGTAAAGCAGGTGAACATTACTGTTTTTATTCACATCACAACAGACTACATTGACATGTTATTACCTTACAACCTTTTTGCACATCATGCATGCACCATTAGTGTTTGTTTGCAATCATGTGTCGTCTTACCTTATTAATGTAACACAGTTTAGGATGTCAGCAGCAGCTTTAGTCCTCCATCAGTGTCAGATTCCCACATAGTATTTAGTGAAAGCCAACTATGACACATTCGCTATAGTTATGCTCAGAAAAATGGACTTAAAGTAGACTAAGTTTAAAAAATATGATTCAGGTGATGATGAAATGTGTCTCAGTGTGTATAGTGAAAGAAAACTGCAGGCTGTTATGAAGTCTGTTTAGACAGCAGTGACAATTAAAGTAGGAGCATGAGGAGTGCAAGGTTTGAATGGGGTGAGTTAAAATAACAATTAATTCAACTGATTTAAATGTAGAACACAATCTACACAAAGGCACTGAACAGTGATCAAAACCCCTACACAGGGATTTAAAACCACTAAAACAATGATTTAATTAGGGTGACCATATTCTGTTTCTCTGAAAAGAGGACACACTTCCAGCTCGTGTGCGAAATATTCAACAAAATGTTCAACAAAAAGAAAAAAGAGAGGTAGCCTATTCTTCAATGTTCAGTTAGCCCATTCTTCAAAATAATGTATCGAATGGCAAATGAAAAAAATATAGAAATAATGCCTCAAGTCAACAGTCCTTTTTTCCTTCTTTTTCCTTCTCTTATTAGTTACAGAGACATAAGTCCCAGCTTTGCAGACTGTACATTCTGCCTCCCATTTGACACGACCCGGACGAAAACAGGGGTACTTTTTTCGCATTTCATCAGTGAAATGACATTTGCGTTTCGGCATTTTCTTTCGGTTCAAGTGTTCTCTCGCAGTGTGCCTACCTGCCTGTCAGCCTGCGAGGAATGAGTGAGTGTGGAGCGTTCCGGGGTTCGGCTCAAACTCCGCCTCTAAGAGCGTGTTTCCAAAGAAACCATTCAACGTGAATGATAAATACAGTGGTCTGTGACGCGCTCAAGCTAGGCAAGATCAAAAACCCGGACATTTGAAGGACTTTATAAACGCCGGCCGGACAGGCCAGACAGCCTCTCAAAAGAGGACATGTCCGGGCAAAAGAGGATGTATGGTCACCCTAATTTAATGCAATATGTCACAATTCGTCTCTAACCTTTTTTCCATTTTCACCTTTTCACCACCTCCTGACACGCTCCATCTACCAAATGCTTCTACCTGACTCCCACACTATCACAGCATTACACCATTGTGATGACCACTGTTGCTGTGCTCCTGTCATCTAGTTGCACGTTTGTTCCTGTTCTTGGCACCCTGCTGACCTGTAAGCCGCTATTTTCACCATTAATTTAAAAAAAAACCCACTGAACTGTTTCTGCGGTTTATGTGTCACCGCTTGGATCTTGTCATGCAAACAGAGTGACACACTGAAAATATGGTCAAGGCAGCTGCACACTAAAATCATAAATTAAAAAAAAGAGATGTTGAAAACACATTAAAAAGAGTCTGTATGCAATGCCTACAAAGCCTAGAGGTCCCATATAGCAGATATCCTTTTCTGTTTTGTGATTGTTTTCAAACTAAGGGCTATTGCCATGACATCATTGCTCACAAATGACACTTATTTCAAAAAGAAATTACATTCTCATTACATTCTCTTACATCAGCATTACAGCATATTGATGACAAGATGGCTGACACTGCGTCTGATGTGAGAGCTGCTCCTGTTTTTAAACGCTCACGTTTGAAACCTGAGATATACACACGTGGACAAAATTGTTGGTACCCCTCAGTTAAAGAAGGAAAAACCCACAATTCTCACTGAAATCACTTGAAACTCACAAAAGTAACAATAAATAAAAATTTATTGAAAATTAAATAATCAAAATCAGCCATCACTTTTGAATTGTTGATTAACATAATTATTTAAAAAAACAAACTAATGAAACAGGCCTGGACAAAAATGATGGTACCTCTATAAAAGATTGAAAACTATTTGACCAGAGTGACATGATTAACTCAGGTGTGTCATTTAATTGACATCACAGGTGTTTCCAAACTCATAATCAGTCAGTCTGCCTATTTAAAGGGAGACAAGTAGTCACCCTGCTGTTTGGTGAAAAGGTGTGTACCACACTGAACATGGACAACAGAAAGCGAAGGAGAGAATTGTCCCAGGACATCCGAAAAAAAATTATAGACAAACATCTTAAAGGTAAAGGCTATAAGACCATCTCTAAACAGCTTGAAGTTCCTGTGACAACAGTGGCTCATATTATTCAGAAGTTCAAGACCCACGGGACAGTAGCCAACCTCCCTGGACGTGGCCGCAAGAGGAAAATTGATGACAAATTGAAGAGACGGATCGTTGGAATTGTATCCAAAGAGCCCAGAGCAACCTCCAAAGAAATTAAAGGTGAACTCCAAGGCCAAGGTACATCAGTGTCAGATCGCACCATTCGTCGTTGTTTGAGCCAAAATGGACTTCATGGGAGACGACCAAGGAGGACACCACTGCTGAAAAAAACTCATACAAAAGCGAGACTGGAATTTGCAAAAATGCATGTTGACAAGCCACAAAGCTTCTGGGAGAATGTCCTTTGGACAGATGAGACCAAACTGGAGCTTTTTGGTAAGGCACATCAACTCTATGTTCATAGACTCAAAAACCAAGCATACGAAGAAAAGAACACTGTCCCTACGGTGAAACATGGAGGAGGCTCAGTAATGTTTTGGGGCTGCTTTGCTGCATCTGGCACAGGGTGTCTTGAAAGTGTGCAAGGTACGATGAAATCTGAAGACTATCAAGGCATTCTGGAGAGAAATGTGCTGCCTAGTGTCAGAAAGCTTGGTCTCAGTCGCAGGTCATGGGTCTTCCAACAGGACAACGATCCAAAACACACAGCCAAAAACACCCAAGAATGGCTGAGAGAAAAGCGTTGGACTATTCTAAAGTGGCCTTCTATGAGCCCAGATCTGAATCCCATTGAACATATGTGGAAGGAGCTGAAACATGCCATTTGGAGAAGACACCCATCAAACCTGTGACAACTGGAACTGTTTGCTCATGAGGAGTGGGCCAAAATACCTGTTGACAGCTGCAGAACGCTCATTGACAAATACAGAAATCGTTTAATTGCAGTGATTGCCTCAAAAGGTTGTGCAACAAAATATTAAGTTATGGGTACCATCATTTTTGTCCAGCCCTATTTCATTAGTTTGTTTTTTTAAATAATTATGTTAATCAACAATTCAAAAGTGATGGCTGATTTTGATTATTTAATTTTCAATAAATTTTTATTTATTGTTACTTTTGTGAGTTTCAAGTGATTTCAGTGAGAATTGTGGGTTTTTCCTTCTTTAACTGAGGGGTACCAACAATTTTGTCCACGTGTGTATCACACTGTTGATGGAAAAGTGGTAGTAGAAGATGAACTATTGAGTTTCCTCTACGTGAAAATGAAGACTATGAGCCAGGATGAGGTAGTAATTTTGGCTTCTAATACGTTTGACTCTGAGTGGATTGAGTCATCTAAGAAGGCACCCTTTGAACTTTGCCCTACAACACAGAGGAATGTCTCACATAAAGGGACACAGAAAGACGCAAATAACATCAAAAGCTGTTTGCGTGTCCTGAACGAGTGCGGTGAGAATGTCCCCAGATTTGTATCCTACTATCTGGATGACTTGCCGCCTGTCACGTTCAATAGCTTGGATGTATCATGTCTACTATCAAGAATGGAGCAACTGAGTGCAGAGGTTGCCACAATGAAAAACACAGTGAAACTACAGTCGGATGTCTGCAGCGACCTACGGATGGTCACGGAGGGTATTCGTGACCGAGTGGGCGTTTTGGAGCGAAGGCCTGCTATAGATGCTAATGCGGATGTAGCAGCAGCGCCGGCGGCGGAGACCTATGTGAGGGCTCATATGGGTCCAAATGTGAAAAGCCTGGATAATGCAGCCACTACTGCGGCATCAATCCTGAATGGTGATATGGACCAGGTGAAAAGTGCAGCGGAGCGGAGTTCATGTGGACCACAGTCACCAAAGTGGACCGAAGTGGTGAGTAAAAGCAGACGCGCAACAGCGGATGATACTACAACTCGCCAGTACACTGCTGTGCCTGGACAGGTGAAGAGACCAAGGATCACCAAGCCCATCGTTGGCACTGGAGCTGTTAGCAACATCAGAACTGTCCGGACCAAGCTTGTGAGTGTGTTTGCTTCAAGATTTTCTCCGGATTTGGATGAAGTAACTCTAGCTCTGTACTTAAAAGAAAAATTCGGTCGTGACGTTACTTGTAACAAGATAGACTCTATGCACGACCGATTTAGCTCATTTAAGGTATGTGCTGAATGTAATGACGTGAATGAGATGTATGATCCAGATCTCTGGCCAGAGGGTGCCCTTGTTCGGTGATTTTACGAGCCCCGTCGGATTGCAAACAGCAGAGCCATATCTGGCACCATAGATGAGCGTGCACGTAATGGTTCCGCTGTGGTGGCACAATAGTTCCAAACTATGGATATACGAGTTTTGTCCTATAATTGTTGTGGATTACGGCTTGGAAACAGCGCTGGGGATAAAGCTCGTCGTTTGGTGGTTGACAATCTCTTAGTAAACTGTGATATATTATGTTTGCAAGAGACTTTTTTAGCTCGGGAAGATTTACAGAAGTTGAACTCTTTTAATGACAATTTTCACGGAGGTGGAGAATCCACAACTGACTATGACCGGGGTATTGTCAGAGGGAGGATATCAGGAGGTGTGGCAATACTCTGGAGAAAAACACTTGATCAATACGTGAATGTTGTTCGACTGGGTGTTGACTGGTGTTTTGGAATACAGTTTACATGTGATAATAAGGACTTTGTAATTTTAAATGTATATACTCCCTAGGAATGTAGACAAAATGAGGATGAATATTTAAATAAGCTTGCCTTTTTAAATTCTTTTGTTGAGAGTTGTCCTTCATCAAGTATCTATGTGGTGGGTGATATGAATGCTGACATAACAGATGGGAATTCTGTATTTGGTAGACACATGGTTCAGTTTTGTGATGACCATAACTATGTTTTGTCAAGCAAGCTGTTGTTGCCGACTGACAGTTATACTTATATCAGTGAAGCATGGCATACTACATCATGGCTTGACCACTGTATAAGTACATCAGATGCACATGCCTCTCTTGGTTCAATGGAAATATTGTACAATCTGGCTACAGGTGATCATATACCAATTTCATTCTCAGTTAAAGTTGAGCAGTTGCCTATGCTGTCTGAAAGTAAAAGTAACAGCACTGTGCATAGTGGGAAGCTGGACTGGTCGGCCCTTACTAAGGCAGACCTTATGGCTTATTTTATTCAAACTGACAAACTGCTGAGTAATATAAATATTCCTTATGATGTTGTCAGATGTAATGATCCGAACTGTGTTGATGCGGATCACAGGAAAGACATATGTGTGTTTTATGATGAAATAACTGTTCTTGTTGAAAGTGGGAAACCATATAATAAGCTGATGAATAAGAACATCACCAAGCATCCTGGTTGGAATAGGTATGTAGCTGGGTACTATGAACAGGCCCGTGAAGCTACACGAGAGTGGGCTCAGGCTGGAAGACCCAGACAAGGACCTGTTTTTGAAAACAAAAAGCTCACTAATGCTAGATATACACACGTGGACAAAATTGTTGGTACCCCTCAGTTAAAGAAGGAAAAACCCACAATTCTCACTGAAATCACTTGAAACTCACAAAAGTAACAATAAATAAAAATGTATTGGAAATTAAATAATCAAAATCAGCCATCACGTTTGAATTGTTGATTAACATAATTATTTAAAAAAACAAACTAATGAAATAGGGCTGGACAAAAATGATGGTACCCATAACTTAATATTTTGTTGCACAACCTTTTGAGGCAATCACTGCAATTAAACGATTTCTGTATTTGTCAATGAGCGTTCTGCAGCTGTCAACAGGTATTTTGGCCCACTCCTCATGAGCAAACAGCTCCAGTTGTCTCAGGTTTGATGGGTGTCTTCTCCAAATGGCATGTTTCAGCTCCTTCCACATATGTTCAATGGGATTCAGATCTGGGCTCATAGAAGGCCACTTTAGAATAGTCCAACGCTTTTCTCTCAGCCATTCTTGGGTGTTTTTGGCTGTGTGTTTTGGATCGTTGTCCTGTTGGAAGACCCATGACCTGCGACTGAGACCAAGCTTTCTGACACTAGGCAGCACATTTCTCTCCAGAATGCCTTGATAGTCTTCAGATTTCATCGTACCTTGCACACTTTCAAGACACCCTGTGCCAGATGCAGCAAAGCAGCCCCAAAACATTACTGAGCCTCCTCCATGTTTCACCGTAGGGACAGTGTTCTTTTCTTCGTATGCTTGGTTTTTGAGTCTATGAACATAGAGTTGATGTGCCTTACCAAAAAGCTCCAGTTTGGTCTCATCTGTCCAAAGGACATTCTCCCAGAAGCTTTGTGGCTTGTCAACATGCATTTTTGCAAATTCCAGTCTCGCTTTTTTATGAGTTTTTTTCAGCAGTGGTGTCCTCCTTGGTCGTCTCCCATGAAGTCCGCTTTGGCTCAAACAACGACGAATGGTGCGATCTGACACTGATGTACCTTGGCCTTGGAGTTCACCTTTAATTTCTTTGGAGGTTGCTCTGGGCTCTTTGGATACAATTCCAACGATCCGTCTCTTCAATTTGTCATCAATTTTCCTCTTGCGGCCACGTCCAGGGAGGTTGACTACTGTCCCGTGGGTCTTGAACTTCTGAATAATATGAGCCACTGTTGTCACAGGAACTTCAAGCTGTTTAGAGATGGTCTTATAGCCTTTACCTTTAAGATGTTTGTCTATAATTTTTTTTCGGATGTCCTGGGACAATTCTCTCCTTCGCTTTCTGTTGTCCATGTTCAGTGTGGTACACACCTTTTCACCAAACAGCAGGGTGACTACTTGTCTCCCTTTAAATAGGCAGACTGACTGATTATGAGTTTGGAAACACCTGTGATGCCAATTAAATGACACACCTGAGTTAATCATGTCACTCTGGTCAAATAGTTTTCAATCTTTTATAGAGGTACCATCATTTTTGTCCAGCCCTATTTCATTAGTTTGTTTTTTTAAATAATTATGTTAATCAACAATTCAAAAGCAATGGCTGTTTTTGATTATTTAATTTTCAATAAATTTTTATTTATTGTTACTTTTGTGAGTTTCAAGTGATTTCAGTGAGAATTGTGGGTTTTTCCTTCTTTAACTGAGGGGTACCAACAATTTTGTCCACGTGTGTAAGTATGCTATTAGATTTATTTCAAAAAATGAGCAAAGTATGAGATCAGATTCATTGGCTGGAAAGCTCTTGGTTAACAATTTTTTTGAATTTCTGGAAAGAGGTGTGCGTTTTGAATAGCAACAAGACAACTTTGCCCTGTTCTGTGGACGGCATTTCTGGTCCAGATGATATAGTGGAGCACTGGAAGCAGCATTACTCAAGTCTCTTTAACTGTATTCACACTGAACAATTTAAATGTGAAGCTACTGGCAAGAATGAGTGTGTGAGTATCACGGCACATGATGTGTACCAAGCTATAAAACAACTGCCAGACAATAAAACCTGTGGTGCTGATGGTATATATGCTGAGCATTTAAAACATGCCAGCATCAGATTATCTCCCCTTCTGGCCCTTTGCTTCACTTGCTGTATGACCCATGGTATTCTGCCTGATGCACTTCTCTCAATCACTCTGGTCCCTGTCATAAAGGACAAAACAGGTCGCGTGGGAAGCTCGGACAATTACAGGCCCATTGCACTAGCTAGCATTGCTTCTAAAGTCTTGGAAAAGGTTCTACTGTGCAGAATTCAAGACATCATTTATTCTGTGGACAATCAATGCGGGTTCAAGTCAAAGCATGGCACGGACCTATGCATATTTGCTCTTAAGGAAATCATCAGGAAGTATAAAAGTAAAAACTCGTCTGTGTTTATATGCTTCATTGATGCATCTAAGGCATTTGACCGTGTTAATTACCTGAAGTTGTTCATAAAACTGCATCAGCAAGGAGTTCCTAAGTACATTTTGAGAATTTTATCGTACTGGTATGCCCATCAGGTGATGCAGGTGAGGTGGGGCAGTAGTGTCTCAGCTCCGTTTGGTGTGACCAGTGGTGTGAGGCAAGGTGGAATTCTTTCTCCTATACTGTTTAATTTGTATATGGATGAATTGTCGCAGCGGTTAAATGTATGCAGGACTGGCTGTATGATTGGTTCTACTCTTGTAAATCATCTGATGTACGCTGATGATCTTGTTGTATTGAGCCCAAGCAGTGCTGGCTTCCAAGAACTTTTAAATGTCTGTTCTATGTATGGCTTGGAGTATGACATCAAGTATAACACAAGTAAAAGTGTCATAATGATCTGTAGAACAAGAGACGATAAGGCCTTGAGTCTTCCACAGTTTAAATTATGTGGCAACATCTTGACTTTGTGCAGCAAATACAAATATCTGGGACATTTTATCATGGATGAACTGTCAGATGATGAAGATGTGCAACGGCAGTGCCGCAGGATGTATGCTCAGGCCAATATGTTTGTTCGCAGGTTTGGGATGTGTACAACTGAGGTAAAAAAGACACTTTTTAAAGTATACTGTACATCGTTATATACGGCTCACTTGTGGTGTAACTATAAACAAGAAAGCATAAGGAAACTTAATGTGGCATACAATGACTGTTTAAGAATAATATTGAAGAAGCCTCGATGGGAGAGTGCCAGTCACCTATTTGTTTCTACTGGGATTCAAACATTTAATGCAGTTTTGAGAAACGCTATGTACAGGTTTATTTGTCGGCTCAATCACTGTGAGAATACGATCATTAAGAGTCTGACTAATGTCAAAATGAGTGCCACACGCTATCATTCTGAACTGTGGCGTCACTGGTACAGTTGTCTGCTCTAGACATTTCTTATGTGTGCTGTCTGTTTTGTTTTTTTTTAAATTTGGACCCTGTGTCTGTAATAAAGTTTTGATGATGATGAAAAAATGTAATGAAGAATGCAGTTTAGTTGAACAGTTTTGTGGAGGCAGGTTTCCATATGATTGCTCAGACAGGAATTAGAAGTGATAGAAAGTCTTGGTCTCACACATTCATTCACATCTGTCAGCTGCCGTGCAGTCAACTTTTTCAGTACTCGCTGTCAATCACAGACACAGACAGACTCTTCTTCCTGAAGGTGGTTGGGACCACAGCGGCTCAGCTGTATTTACGCTACAGACACTGGAATAGCTAGCCTAGCCACGCTAGACCCATGCTCTGAAGACGCAAGGGTCTAGCGCTCGACAGGGAGGGAGGCAGGCTAAAAGGTTGTCTATCAAATCACTCTGCAGCAATTGGGTAGGTATACAACCAATCACCACAACGAAAATGCTCCTAGAGCGCCGGAAATCAGAGGATGCGGTAGTTCGGTGAAGCCTTATTATACAGTTAATGGGTGAAGCTCAAGTATATTACAGACATGTTAACAGAAAGATTATTCGGTGCTAATGGAGCTCAATGACTGTTGTCGACCCTGGCAGAGAATTAAATTCGTTGCCGTGTGTTGTCTAGCGCGGATAGGCTAGTTGTTTCCGGTTGTTTCTGTCAGAATCGTTGCGCCTCTGTCGTCACTTAGTTACGCCCGCCTTCTGACTCTGCACTTCATGGTGATTCGTCCGGCCAGTTTTAGGAGCATCCAACCTCGAGCCTTATGGAGGGTAACTAGACCCACCCTGGCAGAGAATTAAATTCGTTGCCGTGGGTTGTCTTGCGCGACTAGGCTATGGAATAGCCTGTTTAGAACAGAACTAAAATCAGAGGATGGACCATCTTTGCAATATTTTGAGTTGAAAAATTGAAACACACACTATGGACATGTGAGACGATTTTAATTAATTTGCTGAAAAAGGGGCACAATATGAGGACTTTAAGCACAGAATTGAATGATTTAAAGTTCAATAACAGAGTTAAAGTTCAGTGTCCTGCTAGATAAAACAGGATGTCAGTACTTAATGTCCATGATGCAACCATCTGTGTCCATTAGCAGATGTGTGTCCTGTTTGCTTCAGCTCTCATCCTCCCTGAGGCTGCCGTCCTCTCTGGGTCTGTTACCAAGATACCCCGAGGACAGAGGGCAGCTGACTAGTACAGGTCCTGAATGGCCCACAGCCAAAACTACTTTCTGAATGTCAGTCTCACTGAGCAAAGCTTTTCACTCTGTTGCACAGTGATGGCTGGCTGGCACGGATGGCAGCGGTCTTGCTCGACCTTTCTCTCTGTGACCGGCTGTGGTCGGTGTGTTCAGTTCTGTGTTGCTTTTCTCAGGTGTCTTATCTCGTTTTACGGCTGTTGACTGCTCCATTATTCCAGCCAGAGTTGGATGCTAATTCTCTGTTGCTGGGAGTGACTCCTTTTCAGTATAGAAATGTAGCTGAGTGCAGCTTTAATCACTTGGCTAAGCTTAGAAAAGGGTTTATAGTCAGCTGGCAAACTTTTCAGCTCTGCAATTTGTGAATTTCTTTACCCACTAAAGAGTCCATGTGATGCACATTTACAGGTTTATAGTTTTGAGATCTGCTCGAATATGTTTACATGTTTTAATGTTCACAAAACACATTATCTTTGTCAGACTATTATGACTGCTACATCTTTTATTCTCTGCCAGAAATGCTCTTTTTTAGTTCTTGTTTCTTTAAGATTATGCTCCCAAAAAGTCCAACCTCCTATGATTGCTCAGCTGACCCAATGAATGCAAGGTGACACTGGTTATATATCATAAGTCCAGATCTCTGAATATAGGCAGACAGATGTGGCACGCACAGAAGCTGCTCTCGTTATAAAGCAAAGATGGGCTGTGAGGAAATTGCTCATTCTTTGAAGGCCAAACTAGCTTCTAGGCAGCAGTTATGCAAATGTGTTGCATGGTCAAGGAGATAAATAGTAGAAGAAAAGCCTGAAATTCAAATCATGGGGCGGCATGGCTCAGTGGGTAGAGTGGCCGTCTTGCAACCGGAGGGTTGCGGTTTGATCCTCCGGCCCGTCGTGCTCATGTCGAGGTGTCCCTGAGCAAGACACCTAACGCCTGATTGCTCCTGATGGGTTGTGGTTAGCGCCTTGCATGGCAGCTCCTGCCATCAGTGTGTGAATGTGTGTGTGAATGGGTGAATGTGATGTATCATGTAAAGCGCTTTGGATAAAAGCGCTATATAAATACAACCATTTACCATTTTAAATCAGGTGTTTCAAATTGTCACCATCTAGACAGTTTGAATTTGCGCAGTTGAAAAAAAATGCCCCTCTCAAAACAAGGGACAAAAACTTATTTCAAGGAATTTTTACCTTGAAATAAGTGAAAAAATCTGCCAGTAGAACAGGTGAAAAAATGGCTTGGTTAAGATATGACATTTGAAATACCGAGATCTTAAAATTAGCTGGGAAAACTTATTTTAAGCTAGATTTTACCAAGATTGTCAAGCTTAGGTACCTTAAAATAAGCCAGCTATACAAAAAAAATATAGTAGTTTTTCACTCAAAAATAGATTCTTGCTTTATGTAACAGCCTAGTTTGAGATGTATTAAACTTATTTTGAGATTTCTTGTAAAGTACAACTCAAAACAAGATAATTTCAAGATTGACTTAACAAGATATTTAAGATACATTGTCTTAAAACAAGTCTCTCTAGCTTACTGAAATGTCACTTACTAAGTGAATCTATCTTAAATTAAGTGGGATGAGACATTTTGACTAAAAATAAGACAAATAGACTTGGTAAGATTTTGAGTTTTTGCAGTGTGTCCGAAATTGAAATCTGTGACAAATGTATAGATGGTTGCTTCTGCAGCACGAAAATGCTGCTGAAAATTCACATCTGGTGTCAGTTCAGTCTTCCAAAGTTACACATGCCGTACACAGACACACAATATCATGCTTCTGCCATTCACTCTCTGCATCATGTATTTGTATAAAAATACCTCCAGGGTACCTCCAATTTTACTGAATGCTGGCATCTGAATGCCGTACTTGTCCAGTTCACTCCTCATGCTACTGATCTCTTCCTCTGTAAAGGCCACTTTTCCCAGCAGGTCTTGGATCTGTTGTGCAATTCCCAGTTTGTACAAGTACAAGCTCAGTGCATATATGCCCTGTGATAGACTGGTGACCTTTCCAGGGCATGCCCCCTATAAATGATGTCCAAAGTGGTTTAACAAAATGCCTGTGTATTCTATTCATTGGACAGAAGAAACAATTGGATTACACAGGTTTCATTTAGATTTCTCCATTTCCCAAATAACAAGCAGTCAAACAACAGTCACTTGTGGATAATTAAGCTTGAAGTCCGTCTACTCATTTGGAAACGGTTCCAGTTATATGAAGAACTTGGTCCGACTTTGCTGCTTTGTTTTCATTATTTATACATGGGGGACACTGAGCTGCCAGTTTTGATTTTGGCATAAAGATATATCTCATAAACACACAAATTATACAAAAGACAGACCAGTGGGCTGGAGACAGTCTGTGTTCCAAACTAATGCCAAATATACTGCAGAAGGCAACGCTTTCTGAAGGAAATGAACATGTGCTGTGAAAAATCTGAGAAAATATGGGTCAGTTTAAATATGAGCACTGGGAGAAGTTAAACTTCAAGCACTGAGGAGCTGAAATGTTAGTTAATGATAAAGTGACCTACAAGTGCCAGTTTACCAAACGCATGCCAATAAATGAGTAAGTAATTGTTAAAATATATTCAGCATTATTTTATTTTGAGTTTAGAATTTACCTCATGCAATGACTCAGTTGTCTGTAGCACAGAGGTCACATTTACTGATTAATGCTTACTGAGAAAGGGCGACTGTGAAAGGCTGGATGAAATAATGTCTGTGCCTGAAATCATGTCCTTATTCTTTCTTTCACTACTCCCTACTTCAGTAGTTTACTCAGTTGTGAGCAAAATGATAAAGATTTGAGACACCTATCATAATTTTGCATCACTGACTGCTGTAGAGTTGTGCAACTCTCTCGTGTTGCATTTGAATTTAGCTTTTAAAAAAAGCATTCATACAACAGACAGAGCTAGCTGACATTTAGTGTTCTGTTACAAGAATGCAGCCAAATGTGCAGAGTGTGGCTCCACCGATGTTCACAAATGTGACAAAATGTTGTTCTGTATCTCCATTAAACCCAGCAGCTTGGATGAAAGTGCCCTTTAAATTGTATTGGCTCAAAAGATGACAACTTAGAAACATATTCATTTGCAAAACAGCATCAGCCTGCTCAAAATGTTCCATTCTAAATCTGTCAGAGATGGATGTGACCAGACAGAGAGACACTTCTCACTGGAAATCAACTAAAGCTGAAAGTAGGCAGTGCCCTGACGCAGTACAATATTCAGCAGGGCAATAAAATTCAAACGCGCAGGTGGCTCCATTTCATTTCAGTAATTATGGTTTGTAGAACTACTGCATTGGATTGAGTTGAACTCCAGCCACAGCATGAAACTTTCCCTCTACAAACTAATGCTGACTGATGGCATAATTACAGCTGTCAACTGTGATCCTGTCTCATGGCCTGAGTGTTTAGTGGTGTTTAAAGGCCTTTTCATTTTAGGAAACAATCAGAAAGATCAGGGCTGAAAGCCAGCACATGCAGAATGTGCAAACTAGGGCTGAACACATAATTGGAATATTATTAAAATTGTAATATAGCCATGTGGTCACAACATATTATTTTAAATGAGCCATTGCGGTGCTACAGAGATGCCCTGGTCTGAAATTATATTCTCTAGCAATGAGCAACCATGTTTGTTTAGTGCAGACCACAGCAACAATCACATCATTTTCATTTGTTTCAGTCAAAGAGAAATACAAAAATTACCATCGTAACTAAAATAGTAACTCACATCACAGTATTAGACAAAATAATTTTAGTGTCTGTTTTCAGTATGAGTGGCTCAGTGGTTAGCACTTTTGTCTTGCAGATAGAAGATTCCCGGGTCACGTCCCACCTTCCCGGGCTTTGCATGTTCTCCCTGTGCATGCATGGGTTTTCTCCAGGTACTCCTCCTACAGACCATGAACATGCTGAGGTTAATTGGTAATTCAAAATTGTTTGTAGGTGTGAATGTGAGTGTGATTCTTTGTCTTTATATGTAGCCCTGCGACAGACTGGTGACCTGTCCAGGGTGTCCTCTGCCTTCACCCCAAGTCAGGCGGGATAGATTCCAGCCTACCCAGGATTCTAATGAGGACGAAGCAGTATGTAGATAATGAATAGATGTTTTTAGTATTTTTCAGTCCCAATACAGTCCTGTAAAATGATTTAACCAAAGGTGTCAGACTGCACAAGTGGTTATAGTACATATTAAAATTCAAATATACAAGATTCAGCAGACTATATTGCCAAAAGTATTTGCTCACCCATAACGATGATCAGAATCAGGTGTTCCAATCACTTCCATGGCCACAGGTGTATAAAATCAAGCACCTAGGCATGCAGACTGCTTTTACAAACATTTGTGAAAGAATGGGTCACTCTCAGGAGCTCAGTGAATTCCAGCGTGGAACTGTGATAGGATGCCACCTGTGCAACAAATCCAGTCGTGACATTTCCTCGCTGCTAAAAATTCCACAGTCAACTGTCAGCTGTATTATAAGAAAGTGGAAGTGTGTGGGAATGACAGCAACTCAGCCACCAAGTGGGAGGCCACGTAAACTAACGGAGCGGGGTCAGCGGATGCTGAAGCGCACAGTGCCAACAGGTGGCCAACTTTCTGCAGAGTCAATGGCTACAGACCTTCAAACTTCATGTGGCCTTCAGATTAGCTCAAGAACAGTGCTTCAGCAGAGAGCTTCATGGAATGGGTTTCCATGGCGGAGCAGCTGTATCCAAGCCATACATCACCAAGTGCAATGCAAAGTGTGGGATGCAGTGATGTAAAGCACGGCACCACTGGACTCTAGAGCAGTGGAGACGTGTTCTCTGGAGTGACCAATCGCGCTTCTCCATCTGGCAATCTGATGGACGAGTCTGGGTTTGGCGGTTGCCAGGAGAACGATACTTGTCGGACTGCATTGTGCCAAGTGTAGTTTGGTGGAGGGGGGGATTATGGTGTGGGGTTGTTTTTCATGAACTGGGCTTGGTCCCTTAGTTCCAGTGAAAGGAACTCTGAATGCTTCAGCATACCAAGACATTTTGGACAATTCTATGCTCCCAACTTTGTGGGAACAGTTTGGAGCTGGCCCCTTCCTCTTCCAACATGACTGTGCACAAAGTAAGGCCCATAAAGACATGGATGACAGAGTCTGGTGTGGATGAACTTGACTGGCCTGCACAGAGTCATGACCTCAACCCGATAGAAAACCTTTGGGATGACTTAGGCCTTCTTGTCCAACATAAGAATGTGACCTCACAAATGTGCTTCTGGAAGAATGGTCAAAAATTATAAACACACTCCTAAACCTTATAGACAGCCTTTCCAGAAGAGTTGAAGCTGTTAAAGCTGCAAAGGGTGGACCAACATCAAGGCAGGTGAGTGAATACTTTTGGCAATATAGTGTATGTTGGTGAATCAGCAACCATTTGTCAATGTTAAGGTGTACTGAAAGCAAGACACCAAATTTAATCAGTTTAATCATTAAATCAAACCTTTAAAAATCTGACTGTCTTGCTGTCTTTCCTGTGCCAGAAATTCTGAAATCTTAAGGTTGCCATTTGTCTTGGTGCAGAATATGGGCTGAAGGTATTAAATGTGAAGGAGCTAAATTAAGATAAATGTTTGAAGGAACATCCAGATAATGGCATTTAACATCTCTTTAAACCATTTGATTAAGTTGGCTGAAGATTTACTTCTTTTTCACTCTTTTGGGCCCTGGGAGAATTTTTCACTTGAGAAGATTACCTTTTCATGCTCATTGCAGGATTTCACAGATTGTGCCTGCAGGCATTTTATAGGATCATATTTTAAGCAAAGCTGGGCATAAATTTAGCCTAAATGTTGCTCTGCCCTGTACAGGTTCTCATCAAATTCCCAGATATCAAAAAGATTTAAATGGCCCTTTGCAGGCCGGGACTGGCAATCGGGAGAGGCGGGACTTTTCCCGGTGGCCTGCCTCCTTATTGGCCTGCCTGGACAGGCCAGCCACGGACTGGCAGGCCAATGAAAAAAAGTTGATCGGCTTTTTGGCAAACAGGCCAGAGACAGCAGCGCCAGAAGCCTTACAGAGTACACGCCCACCCTCCTGTCACTCACACAAAGCAAGTGCTCTGAGCTCTAAATCAGAAGGATAGGGATTGGTCAAAGTGACATTTTTTTTAGAAGGAACGTGCCATGATTGGTTAGTTGCTTTATGGCCCACCCCTTCATAGTCACAACGGGGAAGCATGCACTGCAGAGCGGTGATATGAGAGTGAGGCGAGAGAGTGGAAGGAGAGAAGATTATGGAGCACCCTTACTTCAAGTAAGTTTACAAACGGTCGGTTCTTCTCACAAATGCATCATCAGACTTCAAAGGCCAAAATATAATAAAAAATGTGTGGCCCAAATAAGCTCCACAGGTGTCAGGTGGGTTGCAGGAAGCCTGAAAACGTTTGAGACCCCCTCTTCAGGTAGGATAGGCAGTTGACTTGCAATTTTCAGTTATAAAGTGAACATTGGTGTTTGCATATAGTATTAGCTATGACCAGCTGACATCTAAATGATTTGCTGACAAAATAATATATATATTTAATATATATATATTTTTAATTCCACATGTTATATAAATAATAGGAAAAGGAAAACACTGGAAAAAAATTGGTGAGGGTAGTGAAGAGATTACAGAAGAGAAAAGTACTGGACTGTATGGAGCTGTCATTATGGTTGTGTTTAATAGACTTACTGTCTGTTTAGTAGTGTTGTAATTGCTATAACATAACTGTAAAAGGCATATTTTTGGAAGGAAAAAAAACAAAATTTTGGTGCATTATCCCACGTGACACAACCCTTGCGGTGGCAGAAGTGGCCTGACTGATTTGAAATCTCCCAGCCTGAATTTCTTTCCCAGTCCGGCCCTGGCCCTTTGTTTCTTTCTGTCTTTGCTTGTCTGTGCATCTTTGCTGTTGTGAAAATGCACATTTTTGCTAACCTTGTGATGTCTTTTTTTATTAATTCTGCTGACTGCTTTAAGCACAAAATGATTTGCACAATGAGCTGCCACTGCATTGCTGCTTTCAGCTGCACTTTAGGTATTGAATAGGTGTGAACCAATTTCTTACTGGCACGTGCAGTATTAGGAGAAAAGACTGAACCAAAAAATGAAAGGACCTGTGGTGTAGACTGTTCTTTTCTTTTTTTGTGGCTGCTGTGGCCATTTACTACTTTACCAGTAATCTTTTTCCGATCTTGCTTATAATATCCTGGGCTTTCACAGGACTTTCTTTGAAATGTGTTATGAAAGGCCTAAAACTCATACATTGCAGAGATGTTATTGGACATGAAGTCTGACCTCAGCTGAGATCCAACGCTACATTTACTTTTTAATATATTAAGGTTAAAACCAAATCAATGATTGGGTAGATTGAGCACAGATGTTTACCTGCAGCACAGTGTAAACGATGACAGTAAACCTCACTCCTCGTGTCCACATAGCTCTGTGAATATGTAAGTAAACAGAAAATCAGTTCAGTCCTTAGGGAATCTCTCTGAACAGTGATGTTTGCAAAATCCCTCCTGGTTTTTCTGTAATTAATTTTGAATAAGTAGAACATTTTTTGAGTGGCTGCAAATAAATTCTAAAGTTAGATACAATCAGTGAGCATTAGCAGAAAAAGTAGTGTTGGGTCTGTCAAAATATTTGTGCGGTAAATTCCGGATATTTTGTGAAATTTTTATAGTGTGTTTTCAGCGATGTATATCTCAAGTAGTGGGAACTAATAATCTGCTAAAATCTTGTTTTTATCACATATTATTTATTATTACATATATTTCTACCTCCTAAATCAACATATATTTTATTAGGATAAGACAAAATACAACTTTAAAAATCCTGAAGGAATATCTTGAGCCAGATGTTGCACACAAAAAATGTGAAGCCACTTTGTGAAACTGAAATGTCTAAAAATAATAATAATAAAAAGTAAAAATAACCTAACAAACAAAGAGCAACTCTCTGTTGATGACAATATTACTATATATTGTAGGTAAATTCACTATAAAATGTTTAATATCCTTGACTAAACATAAAAAAAATAAATATACATGATCTCTTGTAGAAAAAAATTAAGGCTGGATAGATTTATTTTAAGTATGGAAAAGCAATGTACTTTTTTTAGATGGTTATGTTTGAGATATTTTTCAATCAAACTGTGTAATTGCATGACTAAGAAAAGAAAGTTGATCTGGTTAACATGCTAGCAGAGTAATGACATTCATAGTAGTTCATATATCACCCCATTTCAAAGCATTTACACTGTTCATGCAATTTATTCTATCCATCCTGTTTATACTGTTTATACTGTACATGCCACTATTTATCTCTACCTGCAGATTCAGATTATCCATTTTGTATTGTATCCACACCGATATGCATTTATATATTTGTGTGATCACAGCGCTGTTCACACTGTTCATTCTGTTTAGAACGTACTGTTTATACCATAATGTAAGTAGTGCACTTTACTAAAGTGTTCATCATGTCTTCTTATTGTTCTTGATCAGACATATGTCTGAACAAAAGAACTCAGAACTACTGCAGTGCACTTTACTGCTGTTTTTGCACTTCTGGTTGGCTGTATTTTGTTGTTTTCGTACTTGCTGAATCTACTTGGATGTATTCTAATCTATTCTACTGTAATCATTTTTTGGAACAAAATGTTCAACAGAGCTGACCCCACACCTCGGTCAACCTTCTCGCTTTTTGTAACACCGTAAGACTCCATGTGTATATTTTACAAAACTAGACTGAAATTAGCCTCTCTCCTCTGCCTTGGGGGAAGTTTTTAGGCATGTGTAAAGAAATGCATTAACTTTGAGCACTGGAAGGCATAGTCCAAATAACATACAACTTACTACTTGACTTACAAAGTTGTGTGGAAATGGAGTGTCACTTATGTTACCATGTGTTACTATTTTTGCTTCCAACATATTTGAACCTGCATATCCAAACACAATCTGTTCTGTACTTGGAAAAAAACAAACATCTGGTCTATATCCATCTATTGGTCAGAAGTCTGTCTGTATCTAATCAGGAAGAACTGACCTAAATGCAGCAAACAGTTTTAGGTTAGGAATCCCAAATAACATTTGAGCTCAAAAGTTTTATAATTCTCTGTTTTTCAGCCTGAACAGATCCCATTATTTGCTTCAGTTACATTATGTCTTTGAGCTAAAAATGACAGAGCCGGAGAGGGAGGGGCAGTGACATGCATGAAAGTTACAAACCCAGCTCAAAGTCGTCCCAGTGTGACACAGCATCAAAGGACCTCAGGGCTCTAATTGAAACACATCACATAGCAGACTTCAAATAGGCAGACTGAGGGAGGAGATGTTTGAGGCCTGATCTAATGAAGATAAAGTTCTTGATCATTTTCCACAGAAAGAGCTCCTCGGGTCTCTGCATCGCGCTCATAATAGAAGGTGCAGACACAAATATGAATTTCAAAATCAGCAGCAAAGCAGTTCAGGTTGAATCACATGTATCAGTGTTGATGCAAAGTTTTAATGTTCACTCACACTGCTTTAGTCTTGTTCAAGATGACTTGGAGACATTACTTTGCGTCGTGTATTCTGGTTTGCTAGTGTTTTTTATGTGCTGCAGATGGAAATGATCACAATTATGACTACAACATTTGTGGTTTTGGTTAAGTTCGGGCAACAAAACTACTTGGTTAGGTTTAGAAGAGGATCTTGGTTTAGTCTAAAATACACCCTGTTGCTTTTCAGTCTCACTGGTTACTTTCTGTTTAGTGGTGATCAGAATGGATGATAATGCATCCATTATCATTACCTTCTGAACCTGCAAGATGGTGGAACAGGTCCTAACAGGCTCATATGTATGGAAATGGTGTGCAGTGATACCAGAGCATTTAAATGACTAATAACATCTGAATTGTATGATACACGATAATCTGCAACACATAGATTACCTTCATTATCCAATCTCAAGTGTTGCATAAGATGTCAGAAGAGGAGCCAAATGCAGACAAAGGAGGCAGATTTCAAAAGCAAGCACTAAGCTTTTCTAATTTAACTGCTTTATAAACAATGTAAACTCCAAAAGACAAATCTGAAGAACACAGTTCAGGCAATGGCTTCCAAAAAATACAGAACAGACAGCACAGGAAACAAAGATTTGAGAGAAAAACGACCATTCTGAGATTTAATTGCAGTTAACACATCTTGAGAGACTGAAATGTATTTATAAGTAACAATCATTTTCATATCACGATAAACACAGTGCCTTCGTAAAAAGGACATGCAGGTATGGTAATGGTAAAGTATAGTATCTATAAAAATACAGACAGATTATATAATATTTATTGAAAACAAAATGGTCTGATAAGATTGCTCTTTAAACATAACCCTTTGCATTCTGGAAAATTCTGATCTAGATTAAACACAAGCTTTGGTGAACAGTGGCTTTCTCTTTGCCTCTCTCTCATAAAGCTTTGACTGATAAACAACAGCAACAATTAAATGAACAGTCTCTCCCACCGCTGAAGTTTGTATCTCCTTCAGAGGAGTCATAGGTGTTTTGGTGGCTATCCTTACTCTCCTCTTTCTTGCACATCCTGTCATTATGTTTTTTAGGAAATGCGTCACTTCTACCAACTAGCTAAACTTGGGTTGATTTTTAAATAATTTTTTTCTTGTCAAAAAAAGTCCAATTGAACTTGTCATGACTCAAGTTAAAAATCAAGAAAAAAGAGTAAATTGTTCAGCAAAGTCTCAGTTAAACTGTTAGACAACATTCCTTTTTTTTTCTTTTTTTACAGTGTAAGATCACACTTTGAAAACTGGCTTATAACTCCAGATTTTGTAATAGCAGCTGGTTGTATCATGTGTTTTTTTTCACTCTAATATAATTGCTAAGAGCCTGATTCTCCTACAAACAGCTGCACAAGGCACAAAGCAAATGAAGCAAGAACTGGCAAAGATGTTGACCAAGCGCAGAGTCAACAGAACAAGCACCTCTCCGATGGACACATTCACACACTTACGTGGAAACAATAGTTCATCAGGGACACAAAAACGGGACTGTGTTCAGGCATCAAAGCTTGTTGTTTTGCTGTTTTCATTAGCTACAGCTCATGATATTCAAATACGGACAAGTTGAATGCCCTGTAATTAAAACAGGTCTGATCGTAGTGATTAAATACTCCACATGCACAAAGTATCAGGAGGATCCCTGAAACGGAACGTTATTATAAGCCTGATTCTTGACCTTTGAGGAGGAAGATTAAAGGAAAAATGGTTTGGAGTGAAAGATAATGAAGCTGTGAAGTACTATCTAACTATCTAACATAATACATATGCATTCACATATATAAAATCATTTTTTTCTTGCCACTGTGAATATTACCATGCTGATGTAGCTTTTAGCTTGATAAACCCCTTTTTTCTTAGTATACCTGACAGAAGCCGCTGCTGTTTTTGGTTTGCTCTGATTGTGTGTCCTATGCTCAATAAGAAACAACTCATTATTGGATTATTTGTAAATCTAATTTAAAAAGTCAACAATGGAAAAAAATGAAACTTTTTTTAATATAATTTATTTTGAAATGTGAATAAAGAAAATAGATGAGGCTTCCATCCAACAGTTTACTCGAAGTAACATACAGACATTATGCCAAATTGTCATAAAATGTTTAAATATTTGAAAATCACTGCTACTGTTAAATAATAATTATTATTTACTGCTTTGCATCAAACAAGGCTTCCTATCTTAATCACCTGGTCTGCATTTATGGTTGCTTAGTGACTTTATTCAGTCTACTGTCATCTATGTCAACTTATCAATATTACGTAAACTCTGTGAAACACTTGAAGGTTTACAGTCCTGTGACCCAACAATCCCAAAATGAAAGCTCACCATCTTATTTTGCCACAATCCTATGCTTAGGTGCACCACAAGAGTAGCCACTAAAAATATTCATCCTGCAGCACATCAGCTCTGCGGCCAGCTTGGAAACATTATGAGTTCCGTTTTTGCTGCAACACTGGTGCATCACAAAAACTGATAAATAGTACTGTTCATGTCCTTATCTTATCAGCAGAATGAATTTGGATGCCCTGGAACAAAGCACCAGACAACACAGAATACCCCAGAAGTCCCATGTTTATGTCCCAATGGGTCAGAGCCCTATCTGCAATACTAGAAGGACCTACACAATATCAGGCACATGGCTGTGACTGATTGCTCTACAGAGAACATTTAATTTAATGAGTTTTGCACCACTGTGGTTGGTGTTTCACCACTGTGATGTGGGCCCAGTTAAATTTAGGACAACATACTTTCAGTGGAATAATTTATCTCCATATTAAAAGTAATAAATCACTGCAGTTGATCAAAGCAGCCAGCAACAGTCATTCATTTCTGAAAACCAAAAGTGCCAGCAAATCTCTGATTCTACCGTGAAACTGGAAGAATTTTCTATTGTTGGCATTTATTTAGTTGCACAGAAAATAATAAACAAAGGAGATAATTCTCTTGAAGTTAAACCACTGCCAGTCCATCCCATTAAGGCAGTTGAGTATTTCTGGCTGGTCAAGCATCTCTGGTGTCAGTATTTTTAATTCAGCTTTGCAGGCTAAAGAACTGCCCAGGGTAGTATAAAATTTTGCTTTCAACTTCTGATGGAAAAAAAAAAAAAAAGGCAGAAAGACCTCAGAGTGCTCGATAAGCCTTTTCAAACTCTGGTTTCACTGCTTGATTACTAGCAGCCCTGCAGTAATAGACTTAGAAGAAGACAGCTGAGACTTCTGTTGTTTTGCAACCATTAAAAGCGTGTTTGAACTATTATAGTCTCTGATATAAACACTAGATGCAAAGTCTCTACTTTTATATTGCTGAGCAAATCGTTTTCTTTCATTGTCCTCACTCTTGGGAACTCAAAGCAGTTCATGTTTCTTTTACAGAAAATGAGGAAACACTGCAAACTGTGTTGCAAAGCAGGTCCCAGAGGACACACAGTTATGTGCAATTCAGAGTGGATACTATAAACACAAACAAAACTATTGATATAAACAAACTTAAAATGGCACCTAATTAAAATCGAGGATGAAAAACTGTGATGAATAAGGCCAGTGAAAGGTTAGTTTAATGGTGTGCTGCAGAGAAAAACCAGATTCAGTATTTGTGGTGTTTATGCCTAAGGTAAGTGTTGGGTCCTACAAACAGACAGACACTCCCACAGTCCAAACACAAGCTGAGGTTAATTGACAATTTGAAACTGTAAGTAGGTGTAAACGTGAATGTGATTGTTTATATGTAGCTCCCTGACAGACTGGTGACCTGTGCACCCCTGCCTTCACCCCAAGTCAGCTGGGAAAGGCTCCAGGCCCCTGTGACCCTAATGAGAATAAAGCTGTGTATAGATGATGGATGGAAATTATACTGAGCCTTAAAGTTAAGGGCATGGTCGCTCTGAGTGACTGGTGGGTGCCATATTCTTATTTACGTTTTTGAAAGAAACAAACATTTGGGTTTTTTTCATTTGTGATGTAGTTGGATAGAAATTCAATTTGAAAGAGCCACAACATCTTCATAGGGATGGAGGAAAAGTTCAGCAGAACTTTGACCCAGAAGAAGGTTTCACATCCTCTTCGAAGCTTCTCCTCCATTTTTCTGGTTGCCAAGGTGATGAGTGTGCCCTATCTAATGTATGGCAACAGATGGAAAGTAATTAGTACTGCTTGACCAACCCATTCTGTAGTTCATAACTGTGTGGTGGTACTTCCTTATCATTATGCTGTGGGGGGGGGGACTAGTCATCAGTTAGCAGAAGTTAGGCTCAGAAAGCAACAGCTGGAGCCTCCACACCAAGTTTCAAATCCACTCTTATTTGAGAAACTCTAACACAATAGTGGCTTCCTCTTTATTTCTATCTTTGAACATGCTACAGACCACTCAGCGCTGTTGTGTAAAGGTGTATCCAGTGCTACTCAGAAAAACACTAACATTCTGGCAGTAAAGGGAGCGAGGCTCCTAATGGACATGCTGCCATACAAAAAATAACAGCAGGTGATGGACAGCCAGGGAGTGGGAGTAAAAGTTTTTTTTTTCTTTGTAAGGGCGAGAGAAGCAGACACAGAAAGAAGGAGAAGCTGCACACAGATACACTTATTGTCAGAAAGGTACATGCTGCTTACAAGTAAATTAAAAGGCCAAGTCTGAGGAAAAACCATTATCCAGTGATTGACACAGAAGACTACAAAGTCAGATACAAGTGATGAACCCATTTGTCTGAAAGTAAGACAATTCAGTAAAGGTCAGTAACTTGGAAGCTTATGTTTAAGTCCAGAGTGCGAATTGTTCTCAGAAGCGATGTTATGATGGCAGGGAAACCTCTGTGTGAGTACCAGTTGAGGGAACGGGTAGTGATGGCGGCTGGACCTTAAACCTGACAGCATAATGCTCTAGTTTCTCTCTCACTTTGTGCTCATGAACGAATCAGAAAGAGGAGGCTTGAAGCAGCTGAAAGCACATTGTTTATTTCAGGGCTACTCTTGAAAACGGTCTTCTTCCATCACCTGGAAAACGCTTTCCTGCCTCCAATGACTGGATTTTCCAAACAGGGTAAACAAAAAAAAAATCGCTCAACAAACCAGAACATGTTGCATATTTTAGATTCTTCAAAGCAACCGATTTTGCGGTTTTGACTGACAGCTTTGGACACTCCTGGCATTCTCTCAGTCAGCTTCAGGAGGTAGTCTGCTGTCATCACAGCACGATTATGGAAAAACAAGACATCCACCACCCCTCTTTGCCTCTGGTTTAAGGCAGGTCTGAATCCTTGTAGATCTTAGGAAGACTTCTGCCAACGTGTCATTGTAGAAATCTACCGTTTGTGGCAGTCAAAGGTGACTGATGGTAAAGTTGAGTCTGTTTGTTTAACTGCACAGTTAGTTCTGTAATGTGTGACCTTTTGGCCAGAGGTAGTAGTATATAATTATACGGATCCATTCCTCAAATGAAAGTAAACTACACCACCAGAAAAATACTCCATTACAACATAAAAGCCCTGCATGGAAATCCTACATAAGGAAAAGTACATACATATTAACAGCAAAATGTAATTAATGTATCGAAGTTAAAGTCCTAGGAGAGAAGTTATTTTTCAGTTTTCTTTAATATTTATCACTATTTGAATAATTTAATTTATCAAAAATTAATCCTGTGAGAAGCTAAGATGACTGGAGAATTCATTGGCATATATACATATATACAATATAACAGTTCTCACTGAAATGTAGTAGAGTGGAAGTATAAAGTAGCACATAATGGAAATATGTACATGTACCTCAAAGTTGTATTGACGCAGAGTACTTTGGAAAATGTTACTTCTCGCAACTGCTTTTGGCTGTTTATAGGTAGCGATCTCACCAGTTTTCAATAGAAATGAATACATGTGAGGCATTGAGAGGAGGAGGTATTGTTGTGTCTGACATAGAATTCTGTTTGATTGTGCGTGCTATAGTTGTGTTTAAACTCCAGGGCACAAGGACACAAGTTTAAAGCTCTGTTCCTGTGCTGCCAACAACTGATTTTTGTACACAAAAGTGTGAAGAGCTCACCCTCAACTGACCAAATAAAACTCTGTCTTTTCTGTGAAGTAAAGCGTACCACACTTATCTTGCAGATAATAGTATTCATTGCTCAAAGGAAAAAACAAGATGGTAAAAGACTTTTAGTCTCAATGGTTCTGGGAGTAGGTTTAAACCAAGGGGTTCACAACATGTTTACAGGTGCAATAGAGCTAAAAGCCAATAGATTTTTTTTAAATGTTGGATTTTATGTCCTTTGCAACTGGTACATAAAATGCTTCTTTTTAATTCAAGAATATAAATCAAAGCATCTCAGTAGTTGACAGCCTCAGTCCAAAGATCAAAGTTTCTTAAAAACACACAGAATCATCTTCAAGTCAAATTTATTCAGTAATAATAGTAAATTTCATTTGTATAGCACTTTTCGAAATACTCAGACACGCATAGTTCCATTATGAAATCGGCAAACATTAAAACAGAGGAACATCATTAAACAGGTCAAAAAAACACATAATAAAAATATATTAATGTTATATATTAAAGCACTTCTGAACAGGTGGGTCTTGATGAGCGATTTGAGAGAGAAGAGGCTGGTACGGTCACAGATGTGTTTAGTTCCACAGTTCCACAGGCTGCAGGAGGGAGTGTGGCGGTGGAGCAGGTCTCTTGTGGGGCTTTTGGGTCAGAAGGAGGATTTTGAACTGGATGCATTGTGGGACAGCGAGCTAGTGGAGGTTTTGGAGGACAGGGGTGATGTTTTCACGGGAGCAGGAGTGGGTGAGGAGGTGGGCAGGAATTCTGGATATACTGAAGTTTATTGAGGACTTGGATGAAACATAGAGAATGCTGCTGCAGTATAGTCAATTCCAGATGTGATGGATGCATGGATGAGGGTTTCAGCAGCAGTGAAGGAGAGTGAGCTGCAGAGGCAGGCGATGTTTTTGAGGTGAAAGAAGGCGGTCCAGGTGATGTGGTTGATGTGTTGTTGGAAGGTGAGGTTGCTGTCAAGAATGATTCCCAGGTTACAGATGTGAGGTGATGGGGACAGAGTGGAGTTATCAATGGTCAGAGTGAAGCTGTCAGTGTTTCTTTGTGAGGGATTTTGGGCCGATGATTTTTCTGTCCGATCTGTGATAGTTTAGTTGTAGAAAGTTGTTCTACATCCATGTTTTTATTTCACTGAGACAGTTGGTCAGGGTGGAGCAGGTTGTCGGGGTGATGAATTTAGCTGAAATGTAGACCTGTATGTCGTCGGCGTAGCAGTGGAAATGGAGACCATGTTTACGTATAAAAATAGCAGTTTCATGATGACGTCATCGGAGGATAATTGAAAGAACTTCTCACAAATTAAACACATAAAGGTGCATTCATACAAAAGTGTAAAATAAAAAACAATACAAAAAAACTAAAGAAAACAAACATGAAGTCTGAGATGAGTCAAGAAATGGAAAGGGAAAAAGAAATTCAAGAGTGAAAGAAATCAGACGTTACACTGTGTGTTGTCTCGGATAATCAACATTTCTGTTCTTTAATTCATCTCTATTAAGCTCATTCATATAACATAAGAGTGGTCGTGATCAGAATACAAATGACCTTGCTGAAAACCAACACAATGAGTCAAAACAAATTCAAGTACAGTGCGTTGTGAAAGTATTCGGCCCCCTTGAACTTTTCAACCTTTCGCCACATTTCAGACTTCAAATATAAAGATATAAAATTTAAATTTTTTGTCAAGAATCAACAACAAGTGGGACACAATTGTGAAGTGGAACTAAATTTATTGGATATTTTAAACTTTAACAAATAAAAACCTGAAAAGTGGGGCGTGCAAGATTATTCGGCCCCCTTGCATTAATACTTTGTAGCGCCACCTTTTGCTGCAATTACAGCTGCAAGTCACTTGGGGTATGTCTCTATCACTTTTGCACATCGAGAGACTGAAATTCTTGCCCATTCTTCCTTGCAAAACAGCTCGAGCTCAGTGAGGTTGGATGGAGAGCGTTTGTGAACAGCAGTCTTCAGCTCTGCCCACAGATTCTCGATTGGATTCAGGTCTGGACTTTGACTTGGCCATTCTAACACCTGGATACGTTTATTTGTGAACCATTCCATTGTAGATTTGGCTTTATGTTTTGGATCATTGTCCTGTTGGAAGATAAATCTCCGTCCAAGTCTCAGGTCTTTTGCAGACTCCAGCAGGTTTTCTTCCAGAATGGTCCTGTATTTGGCTCCATTCATCTTCCCATCAATTTTAACCATCTTCCCTGTCCCTGCTGAAGAAAAGCAGGCCCAAACCATGAGGCTGCCACCACCATGTTTGACAGTGGGGATGGTGTGTTCAGGGTGATGAGCTGTGTTGCTTTTACGCCAAACATATCATTTTGCATTGTGGCCAAAAAGTTCGATTTTGGTTTCATCTGACCAGAGCACCTTCTTCCACATGTTTGGTGTGTCTCCCAGGTGGCTTGTGGCAAACTTCAAACGAGACTTTTTATGGATATCTTTGAGAAATGGCTTTCTTCTTGCCACTCTTCCATAAAGGCCAGATTTGTGCAGTGTACGACTGATTGTTGTCCTATGGACAGACTCTCCCACTTCAGCTGTAGATCTCTGCAGTTCATCCAGAGTGATCATGGGCCTCTTGGCTGCATCTCTGATCAGTCTTCTCCTTGTTCAAGGTGAAAGTTTAGAGGGACGGCCGGGTCTTGGTAGATTTGCAGTGGTCTGATACTCCTTCCATTTCAATATGATTGCTTGCACAGTGCTCCTTGAGATGTTTAAAGCTTGGGAAATCTTTTTGTATCCAAATCCGGCTTTAAACTTCTCCACAACAGTATCTCAGACCTGCCTGGTGTGTTCCTTGGTCTTCATGATGCTCTCTGCACTTTAAACAGAACCCTGAGACTATCACAGAGCAGGTGCATTTATACGGAGACTTGATTACACACAGGTGGATTCTGTTTATCATCATCAGTCATTTAGGACAACATTGGATCATTCAGAGATCCTCACTGAACTTCTGGAGTGAGTTTGCTGCACTGAAAGTAAAGGGGCCGAATAATATTGCACACCCCACTTTTCAGGTTTTTATTTGTTAAAAAAATATAAAATATCCAAAAAATGTCGTTCCACTTCACGATTGTGTCCCAATTGTTGTTGATTCTTGACAAAAAATTAAAATTTTATATCTTTATGTTTGAAGCCTGAAATGTGGCGAAAGGTTGAAAAGTTCAAGGGGGCCGAATACTTTCACAAGGCACTGTATGTTGTCCTCCATTAGACAACAGATGCATTTATGGATTAAGTGGATATTGTGACAGCTGCTCTAGAATACCAGATCAAAAGATACTGATGATGAAGAAGAAGGGACAGCCTCGCTACTGAAACAAATTATGCAAATAAGTCATTGCGCTGCAATTCTCCTGACACTTTCTCTGTACAGATCTCTTTTTTCTGTACTTTTTGCCAGATAAAGGCAAGGACCGACAGAACAGAGGGGTAAATGTGATAAATAACAGGAAAAGAAAGGGATAAATTAAATAAAATGAGTAACACAAGAGGGAGACAGCAGAAATAAACTGAAGAGTCCTTTAGCTGATGCTAAGCTTGTGTAAAACTCATTACATGTGGGGTGTGCATTCATATTAACAGTAATTACATGATGTGAAGCGTAATCATACAGATGTTATTTGTTAGACTCCCTTCTCAAGCACAGATCTCACGGTGATATGCATACTATTGAAGGTTTATCATCATCAGATTTTACAGATTTTTCATCATTTCATCGTCAGTTCATTTATTAACTGTGTGGTTTGCAGCTTCTCTGTTGTTTTCAGCTGCAGTAGGTTTTGTCAGGGAAAAGACACAGCTTGTAACAAACAGCCAGACACAGTGGAGCATTTAAGTGCTAAAGAGCCAGATATTTCCCTGAAGAGTAATGAAGACCAGACCTGAGACAAATGTGTAATGACTTTTGGAAATAATTGTTTGCTATGTCAACCTGAAGGTGGTTTGTCAGCACTGTGTAACAGCAACAGTTTGTTTCCAGTTATGTCTCTCTAGAATTTTCTGCCCACAAAACACACAATGTGGTATTTTTTCCAGAAAAGTACTCAGTTAATAATAAATGTTACAGTTAGTGTCAGGAGAGCAAAAAAGGAAGACCGAAGTTCAGACTTGGCATGAACATTTTTTGATGGGTAATTTTAAAATGCAGGGTAAATGCTTACAGACATGCTGGCAGCAGGTAACTGGGAACAAGAATCACCATAAACCAGACAAGTTAATGTGAAACAAAAACCAGGAGCAAAGCAGTTACGTGAACAAGCTTTTTTTTTTTTTAAAGCAAGGTCCAGCTGCTTTAGTGGAGTGGGTTGACTTGTAGTGGCACAGTTGTGCTTGTTTAACTTTCTAAATAGTTTTGAAAGGCATGCTCTTCTAAAAAAAAAAAATCGCCAGAATTCCACCATTTATCAGAGCAAGAAACCACAAAATAATAAATAAACTCTGCACTGGTCGTTGTCCTACTCATCTATGATGCAGTGTTCCTTCAAGATAACAATCCTAGGGCACCCAGGTAGCTCAACTGGTCAAGCGGGTGATTCTAAACTGGGGCTGTAGTAGCGGCCTGGGTTCAGTTCCAGCTCACATCAATTTACTGTCTTCTCCCTGCTTCCTGATCTGCCTCTCAACTATACCTATCTAATAAGGCCAAAAAAGAAGAATACGATCTTAAGCTTACAACTGTAATTTTTCGTCACAATCATTCGGATCTGTACACTGGAAAAAATTTCCTTCTCAAAACAAGAAAAAAAACTTATTTCAAGGAACTTTTACCTTGAAATAAATGAAAAAAAAATCTGGCAATAGAACAAGTGAAAAATGGCTTGGTAAGATTTCTTGATAAGATATATTTAGAATATTGAGATTTTGAAATTAGCTGGGGAAACTTATTTTAACCCTCCTGTTGTCTTGATTTACGAGCACCAAAAAATATTGTTTCCTTGTGTGAAAAAAAATTTAAAAAATTCAGCAAAAAATTCCCCAAATTTCTGAAAATTTGCAAAACTTTCAGGAAGAAAATTCCAATAATTCCTTAAAGGTTTCCCTTAAAAGTTTTATTTTAAAAAAAATTCCCCCAAATTTGGCAAGAAAATTCTTGTAAATATTTTTTTTTTAAAAACTGTAAAAATCTTCCAAAAAAATACTAAAAATATCTAAAGTGATCACATATATATTAGTAAAACTTCTAATATTTTCTTTAAGAACATTCATAAATATAATCAAACAAAATCCAGCAATATTCGCTGGATTTTGGTAGATTCTTTTTCTAAATGTTCTTAAGAAACATTCTTAAATTTCTTTTTTCCACCAAAAAATGTACAAAGATTTCCCAAAAATGTTGAAAATGTGGACATCAGAAGTTTCACTGTGTACATTTTTTTCCCCACATTTTCATACTTAATTTTGACCTGCAGGACGACACGAGGGTTAAGCTATAATTAACCAGGATTGTCAAGCTTAGGCGTCTTAAAATAAGTCAGACATGCTAAAAAAAAAAAGAAAAAAAGCAGCTTTTCATTCAAAAATAGATTTTTGCTTTCATGTGACCTCCTAATTTGAGATGTATTAAACTCATTTTGAGTTTTCTTGTAAAATACAACTCAAAACAAGATATTTAAGATGCATTGTCTTAAAACATGTCCCTCCATCTTGCTGAAATGTCACTTGTTAAGTGAATTTATCTTCAAATCAAATGAGATGGGACATTTTGACCTAAAATAAGACAAATAGACTTGGTAAGATTTTGAGTTTTGCAGTGTATAGGTCACATTTGAAATTCTCCAAAAACACAGCCTTTACATTAAACAGATTCCATAAAAAAGTAAAAATTCCACGTTCCTTAGTACGACTACAAACCACATGAGACTTTTATTTTAACCCAATATTAGTATTACATGTGGATTTTACATTTTTGCAAAATAAATGATTAAACAAATTCAACTTTTCTTTTTGTGTCTCTGTTTCTATCCAGATTTGTGCTGTTTCCATATAGATACAGGACTTCTTTTATTGCAGTGAAAAGAAAAACAACAAAAAAACAAAAACTAATTAAAGTTCAAAATTACAGCTTCAGACATTTAATTTCCTGTACTCTGTCAAATTTGAATGCATTTGAACCACGTGTCGCCTAACAGCGCTTACCTTCATTGTGTAATGCTCTGTCTGTGTCAGACCTTGTGATGCCCTCTTCAGTACTGTTTACTCATCATCCTCCACTCTGTCTGTCTCTCTTTTGCATATCATTCTCCTCCTCTCCTTCTGCCATTTCTCTTTCATCTCCCCCTTCAAGCTGACACAATTACACTACAGGTCCCGAGGTTAGATGTGATTTTGCTCTGGCTGTACCTCTGACATTTTTACCGCCTACACAGCTTCATTAAAAATCAAGACATAAAGCATACATGCAAACAGGACAAGAAAAGGAGAACATTTGATTTGTTTAAAATAATGTGTGTTTCGTTGTGTATCCACCAAAAAGGAGTTACCCTTAAATTAGATATGGTAAGACAGACAAACTTCGCCAGAAAAATGACAGCGTTCGATTGTTTAAGAGCCGTGCGAATAAGTGGTGTCAGCACTGTCAGTCACATATGACATTCAATTCAATTTAATTCAGTTTTATTTATGTAGCGCCAATTACAGTCAAATTGTCTCAAGATGCTTTACAGAACCCATATGCCTGACCCCCAGAGCAAGCCCTAGGGCAACAGTGGCAAGAAAAAACACCGTTTTAACAGGAAAAAAACCCGTCTCTTTACATGAGATGAGACTTGTCACCGTGGTGACTGACAGAGGAGAAGCTCGTTATAAATGGGAGAAGTTTGCCTTTATTATGTGAAAAGGTTTATTTTAACCCAAATCATGATCTTTTCTGTCCTGTGTGTGTCTTACGAGTTGATCAAATGAAATTTGAGATTATTATTTTTAATCAACAAAATATATTATTTATATTATATTAGTACCGAGTATTGTAGTTGCCTAAACCTGATCAAAACATTGAATAAAAACAAAAATAACAATTTTAAAAAAGAATGCTAAACCATCTCCCACATGGGGCATGACATGCAGTTTCAAGGGTGAAAGTTGTTATAGCAAACATATACTAAGTCAGTTGTACCACATTGCACGTAGCAGTAAGTCCTGGTGACACCACAGTTACCAAGGTGATAACATTTTGGTTTTCAAGGATGAGGACCACTTGGAAGCAGATGCTAAAAGACTTTTAACATTAAATCCGTGTAATCAAAAGATGCAGGATTGGTATAATGGTAAGGCAGTGAAACTAAATAAGTTTTTCTGAGAAGTTGTAACCTAAATCACACTGTAATAAACTATACAGAGTGTAAGGGCGCTGTGGGCGACTTTAGCACCTGCCACGGCTAACAGTGGTTCACTTCTGGACAAAGGTCAGGCTGTTCATCTCATGATGTTAAAAACAATGTTTTGTCTGCCTACTCCCTAAGGAGGGGTCCTGCTCTGTGGGGGATCACATTTTTGATCCTTATTAATAAACACCCTGACATTGGGCTGAAAAAGGAAGGAAAAAAGTGATAAAAGATGTAATAAACCATGTGATTTATGAGTTTCATAACCTTAACAGCAATAATAGTCTCCACTCAATAAACAATGACGTTCAACAAAACTCATCAAACAGATAAAAATGCAAAAGAAATGTAATAAGTTTGTTGTTTATAAATGTAGTAGTAGTAGTATCATTATTATTCATAACAATGCATGTTTATGTGGCCTGGGGGATGGAGCAGGAGGAGAAAGAAGAATGAAAAAATTTCAAAGTTCAAAATTAAAACACGTAAGAAAAACATGGTGAGAAAACATCAATACATATGTGCATACAAAGTTATGGACCTATATAATAGATAGATATACTGTATGCAAAGAGTAGTGTGCAAAGTATATCATCTAGGCATACACAGTAAAGTTAAACAAAAATACTGTCAATAATGCAAAATTACTTAACTCACAAAAATATAGCAATTTTCCATTATTAAAATACGTTTATCTGGCCCCAATTTAAGCTGACATCATGTGAAAATTGTGGCTTTTTAGTGTTCAATTAAGAATATTCTACACTGACATAATATATTATTCTATACATAATATTAAAGGGCTGCACAGTGACCTGTGGTAGCACTTTTGCCTTGCTGCTAGAAGATCCCCGGTTCAAATCCCGGGGTGGGCCTGGGATCTTTCTGCATGGAGTTTGCATGTTCTCCCTGTTCATGCGTGGGTTTTCTCCGGGTACTCCGGCTTCTCCCACAGTCCAGAAAAGTGCTGAGGTTAATTGATAACTCTAGATTTGTCCGTAGGTGTGAATGTGAGTGTGATTGTTTGTCTGTATATGTAGCCCTGTGACAGACTGGCGACTTGTCCAGGGTGTCCCCTGCCTTCGCCCAAGTCAGCTGGGATAGACTCCAGCGACCCTAGTGAGGATAAAGCGGTGGTATATGAGAATGGATGGAAATGGACATAATATTAAAAGCCTTGTGAGTCTTGGTCATTAATGGGTGTGAACCACATGACTTGGAGGTGTGAATAAATGCCGGGATCTCCCACCAGATGGATAAATCAAAGGAAGCCTCTGAAATGAGAATTCACTGTCTTCAGAACCAAAAACAAGTTCTTCAGTCTATCACAGGGCTACACATAGAGACAAACAATCACACTATTGTCTGCAGGTGTAATGTGCACATTCAGACATGCAGACAATTCAAATCACTAATTAATCTGGCATGTTTGGACTGTGGGAGTAACAGGGGATCTTCTAGCTGCAAGGTAAAAATGCTAAAATGCCAAACTGACATCCAGCAGCTAGAAAAAAATCTCAAACATCTTTATCTAGCTGTTTCAGGCCAAAAATTCCAGCTGTTTTAAAAGGAACATACACCGTAGGTCACCCTAAAGTCACCGGGTCCACAGTGGTGACAGTCACCAGTCGTCATTTCTGCACTTCATGCTGCTCACACACTGTCAAGCGGTCAGCTCTCACCAGTAGCTCCAATATATAAATGTCAAACCTCAAGTGAAGTTAATTTTAAGTGCTTTTCGTCAAGCATAAAATGCACACCCACAGACGCCCCTCTGTGACTGCCTCCAATTACTGAGCAGGTGCACAGGAGCAGATCTTTGAGAAAAGGTCATCCACTGTCTGTGTGTCATTTAATGCTTGCATGTGAGTGTGTGTGTGCTTTGTGTAGCAATAGTGGCGCCACCAACCATCTAGCACCTTTCCTGTTGTTTTACATTGACTCAGACAAGTGCTTGATAAAGTTGGTCAGCTGTTTGGTTTGTGAGTTTGCATAACATATAGACAGAGAGTCACACAATCTGAGGAGCGTCTTTGCTTTAACGCTCAGTGACATCCAATATGTCTGTTTCTGCCACAGTGGTCAAGAGGTAAAAATAGGGCCTAAAACATGGCAGGTTGAAGTAAATCTTTCATTTTCATCACTTATGCTTGGATCTATGGCTACACCTAAAGACTTACAATAACTCTCATTATATGCTGTGCTCAGTCAGTCCAAAATGCAAAGATTAATTGTCGCAAATTTGCATCATACCATTTTCATTCAGACTACAGCCGATATAGAGTATCCATTCCCCCAACGCCGGTTTGTGCATATTCAATAGGTACCTCGGAAGCTTTTGCAAGCACTGGTTTCTCATAGGACCGGTCAAAGTTTGACCTAATTATTATACATCTGTTATTATTATGATATATCTATATTACTATATATCTATGTGTAATAGATAAAGTAACAATCTCCACTTACTTTATAATCAGCTGGAAAGCAAAAACGCACACAAAGTTTTTTTGTTTAATTGTAAATAAATTCAGGCATCAAGGGGTTAAGAGAATGCACAGAGGTGTGAACTAGGACGGATTTGACTATCAAGACTCTTGACATTTAATTTCCTGCCTGCCTCTTCATCAGTCCAAATTGTTTGAGCTTTTCACAGAACTTGAAAACGTGAAAACTTGTGAACTTTGTAAGAGTTTAAGAGAGGCAGCTGTGGCCCGTTTAAATGAATGTTGATTACAGTGATGACACAGACACAAAAATGAAAACAAAAAAAAGAAAAAAGTCAGCAGAAACTTTGAAACATGAAAATAAAATGTGATCTGTTAAGAAATGGATTATCCTGGAGGAAGGGGCTGCAGTCTTTTTGATGCGTCAGACTGTCTTCTTCCTTTAAAAATAGACATGTTAACTGTTTAGTAACCTGTAAGCTGCTAACAGAGAAAGTTATTACCAGGGACAACATTTATCCATCAACAACACAGTACACACCATTCATTTTTCAGACAGCTTGTCAATAGTGGATCACAAACAGACTTATTAGCCTGCAGAGCTCAAGGACATTGCACCACAAATCTACACTGCAGTAAGTTATTCACGCCTGGACGAATTTCCATTTAGGTGCTAATTCATCCCTTTCAATTCATTGTTTAATAGATTAACTTTGGCCACAATGACAGCGCTGAGCCTGTGTGGACGTGTCTCAGTCCACCTTGCACATCAGGATACTGTGACTGTGTACTTTTACCTCATTCTGCTTTGTGAAGCAGCTCAAGCTTTGTCAGGCTAAGTGGGGATCATGAGGTAACAACCCTTTTCATGTCCAGCCACAACTTCTTAACTGGATTGAGCTCTGGTTTCTGACTTAGCCACTCCAAAACATTCTCCTTGTTGTCTTTAAAGCATTTCTGTGTAGCTTTGGCTGTTTGCTTTGGATTATCGTCTTCCTGGAAAGAAAATCCTTCCCCAAATGTCAGTTCTTCTGCAGAATGCATCAGGTTGTCGACCGGGATTTTACTATACTTTGTTGCGCTCATTTTCCCCTCTACCTTTACAAGCCATCCTGGGTCTGCTGCCTAGAAGCATCCTTACATTATGATGGTGCCGCC